>NC_086351.1:25280838-25960838 GCF_036324505.1 Eleginops maclovinus
TATACACCTGAACATCAGCAGGAGAGGACTCTTTAAAGTAGAGACACTACATACTGATATACACCTGAACATCAGCAGGAGAGGACTCTTTAAAGTAGAGACACTACATACTGATATACACCTGAACATCAGCAGGAGAGGACTCTTTAAAGTAGAGACACTACATACTGATATACACCTGAAAAAATAGAGCCCTTTAAAGTACTGTAAAGACTTCCGTACAGTTGAGGTAAATGTGATTAAGTCTTTGGAACTAAAATAGCTTAAATACAATATTTTAAAGACCTTGCCTGGAACACTTTTCATTAGACTGCTTAACCAAGACTACTTCCTTATTGAATATATCTGGCATGTGGCAGTTTACTCAGCGATGAGCAGTGGCAGCACATTAAGCAAGCCAGCAGCTCTTCCTCTGGGATCCCAAGATGTTTACTTGTCCAGATTGAAAATACAGTGTAATCTTGCCAGAGGGTTCTGGTTTGGCCCCCGGGTCTCTTCCCAGGTGGACAAGCCCAGAACATCTTCAATGGGAGGGCCACAAGTCAAGTCAAAGTCAAAGTCCACTTTATTGTCAAAGTTTCCACGTGTTATACATACAGAAAATTGAAATACCATTTCTGGCAGTCCCACAGTGCAAATATAAACAAGAACATATAACATATTTAGGGACAAAGTATAATTATAAAGATAAGAGTGTAGAAAAAAAGGGGGGGTACTTTCCGATATAAGTCTGTCTGACATGACGAACACAGCGACAAACTCGACAAACTAGACGAAAACGTTCAGAGGCATCCTTATCAGATGAGTGAACCAGCCACACTGCTAAAGAAACTCATTTTAGCTGCTCGTATCCTCAGTGGAGTTTTAATCATTTCCTGAAGCTTCTGACCACAGATGGTGGTTGGAATGTAAATTAACAGGTAAATCAAGAGCTTTATCTCCAGGCTCCTTTATGTTTTCATCACAAAACACCAATCTGCCTGTTGCAGGTGACTTCCTAACATTTATTTTTGTTCAATTGCTTTGAGCACCGCAATCAAAGCTCCATTCACAATAATTTGCATTGGAGTAATAGAAGACATTTCTTAAAGCGCCAATTAAAAAAGGTTAGTTTTATATTGAACTATTAGTGTTTTAGTTGGCTGACCTTTGACCAAAGTTGCCATGCATCAGAACTGTATTACAACTGATTGCAGACCGCCGGTGGTGCACAATCAAACACATTTTAAGTCAATATAATCTGGAGTTTTATAGCATCATTCAATATAAATATTAATGTTGTGGAATTTTGTGGTGGCAATATTGCTTTAGGAGTTGTAAAACATTATTAAGAACAGCAGTCTCCTCTCTGTAGACAGGTGCTGCAGTTTCAGGGTTATGGTATGTCATGGTATATCCCTAGAGTAAGACAATATGTGAATGTATTGAACCATTGACAGTGGGTTTTCAGTACATTTACTTAATTTACTGGTACTTTACTTGGATATTTCCATTTACGGTCCATTACATGTGTTTGACAGCTTCCATTGCTCTGCATCAATCATATGAAATATAAAACACATTCACAGTATACAATGCATTCAGTTATGCCGTGGGTAATTTTACAAACTATCTATCCCTCTAATACTTGAATAAGATGTACTTTTACCAGTTGCATGAGACACAAACATGCATCAGTAATCATACTCAAAACATATAATGGATATATATATATTATTCTGGGATTGGCAATTCTGAGTATTTCACTTTATGTACCTTATTTTGATGCAAATACTTTTTTACTTGTACTTAAGTGACATTAAGAATGCAGGATTTAAACTTAACAGTGTAGTTTTATTCTTTGTATTTTTAACTTTACTTAAGTACAAGTCCTTAGTACATCTTCAACCTGTCGGTAGCTTTTTGTGTTTTATTGCTCGATTAATAACCCCATCCCAAAACACTTTTCAAAAATGTTAAACATTGTGGCTCAAACTAAAAGTCCTCTCGCATTAATGACTGGAGAACCTCTTTTCGTGTTATTTATTAGTCGGGACATTTACGGCCATCAAAGACAGCCCTGTACTGCTAGCATGCTAATGAGGCCGTCACTCCTAATCAGGAGTCAACAGGAGCCAATCAGGAGCAATTAGAGACAATTTCCTCCCCATCTGGGACGGCGTCTCCACGGTGACTGTCACTCCAGCAGCCAGCCCTCTTTATGCACACAGCTTGGACTTGCTTACATGGATTAAAAGCGCTCTGTGATGCCTTGTGTTGTTGATTGATTGTTCCCTCCTCACATCCCTATAAATGCAATGAAAAAGCATTTTTCATTAAAAACAAAACAAAACAAAACCAATGACTTACTTTGTTGTCTACAAAAGAACAGAAAGAAATGTGTCTCTTTAATGTTTCTGAAAATAAAACGGTGTTTGGGGGTATACAGGACAAATTGGATGTGCCTTCTCTTTACAGTGAGCAACAGCAATGACCTGCAGTTACATTCACTGCATTAAATCAACTCAATTTGTCATTGTAGTTTGTTTGTTATAAGTTCAATACAAAAATTTTGTCAACAACTTTAACACAAAAAATAACCAACCTCTGGTAATTCTGTAGTAGCTGCAGAGCTTTCGGTGTGACACACAAAACATTTCTCACAACATAAAGAATGTAACAAAAAAAAAAATCAGGATCTTTTAATCTTTCATACTGATCATACAACAATGCCACTGAAAATAATATGATACAGTAGTAAGTACTTTGGGGTCCTCTGTCTGTCATTCAAGCGGCTCTGTATTTTTTTGGGGGGGGGGCTTTGGCACAAGCGCGTTTTGTACGAGCGAAGGAGAGAGAGAGAGAGAGAGAGAGAGAGAGAGAGAGAGAGAGAGAGAGAGAGAGAGAGAGAGAGAGGGAGGAGGACTGTTGTTGTTGGCATCTGGTTAGCTAGCTTCGCTATCGGGCATTAGACGCTGTTACTAGAACAAGGGGGAGGGAGAGTCCTCTCCTGAAGCTCTGCCTCAGATAACTACAGCGCAGTGAGGTAAAGGACACTAGTTTTAAACTTTACATAGGTACTGTTAGTCTCAGTTATCTCAGTGGCTCTCAAATAGTTTGGTCCTCATTATTGTAAATAAATATTTCCAAGGCACACCTTTATAATTATTGTTAATAATTATAGTTGTAAAAAAAGAACAGAATAAATAAAAGCAGTTATGAAATCATTCCAAAGCCTACTATAGGACAGTAAAACTAAAATACAGTTTAAAAGGGGTGATTCGTAAAATAGGTATAAATACAATAAAAAAATACTAACTACGTAACTTAAGATAAGAAAACCTTATAGGCTAAGTGGTTTACTGCTGCTTCCTCAGCAGGGGGGGAGAGATGCCATATATCCATGGATCTAATGTCTTAATTTTGCCCTAAAAGAGGAACTGAGGTCCTCCCCCAGATTAAAACAGGTTCACATGGCTAGGACCCTAAACACATTTGCACATTGTTTATATAAACAGTATGTCCAAATGTTTTGTAATATATTGGTCTATTATTGCAAGTGTAATTATATGTTTATATATATATTTGAAAGTAAAAGTGCCGGGCTAAACCCATGATGTTACTAGATCCAAGCAACGCCCCTGGTAACAGGTAAGACTGACCTCAAAACTTCAATGATTGATGTTGTTTTCCTCCGGGGTCTCTCCACATGGATTTACTAACACACAATGGAGGCCTCTCAGGATTAAAGGGGCTGTGTGGAGTTATTTTCTAGCCGAACACAAGTTAAAAGTTTAAAGAGTCCTCTGATCTTCAGGTGTATATCAGTATGTAGCGTCTCTACTTTAAAGAGTCCTCTCCTGCTGATGTTCAGGTATATATCAGTATGTATTGTCTCTACTTTAAAGAGTCCTCTTCTGCTGATGTTCAGGTGTATATCAGTATGTAGTGTCTCTACTTTAAAGAGTCCTCTCCTGCTGATGTCCAGGTGTATATCAGTATGTAGTGTCTTTACTTTAAAGAGTCCTCTCCTGCTGATGTTCAGGTGTATATCAGTATGTAGTGTCTCTACTTTAAAGAGTCCTCTCCTCTGATGTTCAGGTGTATATCAGTATGTAGTGTCTCTACTTTAAAGAGTCCTGTCCTGCTGATGTTCAGGTGTATATCAGTATGTAGTGTCTCTACTTTAAAGAGTCCTCTCCTGCTGATGTTCAGGTGTATATCAGTATTGTCTCTACTTTAAAGAGTCCTGTCCTGCTGATGTTCAGGTGTATATCAGCATGTAGTGTCTGTACTTTAAAGAGTCCTCTCCTGCTGATGTTCAGGTGTATATCAGTATGTAGTGTCTCTACTTTAAAGAGTCCTCTCCTCTGATGTTCAGGTGTATATCAGTATGTATTGTCTCTACTTTAAAGAATCCTCTCCTGCTGATGTTCAGGTGTATATCAGTATGTAGTGTCTCTACTTTAAAGAGTCCTCTCCTCTGATGTTCAGGTGTATATCAGTATGTAGTATCTCTACTTTAAAGAGTCCTGTCCTGCTGATGTTCAGGTGTATATCAGTATGTAGTGTCTCTACTTTAAAGAGTCCTCTTCTCTGATGTTCAGGTGTATATCAGTATGTATTGTCTCTACTTTAAAGAGTCCTGTCCTGCTGATGTTCAGGTGTATATCAGTATGTAGTGTCTCTATTTTAAAGAGTCCTCTCCTGCTCATATTCAGGTGTAGAAATAGAAACTCCCTCTGGAGGGGGCACAGGGGATTATAGCCTTTGCAGACCATTTACATGCACAAAACCACAATACTGTGAAGGGAAAATTCCAAAAAGCAGAATGGGGACGCTTTAAGTCTGACAAATGTTTGGAAAACATGTTGTTTTCATTAAGCATTCCAAAAGCCAATTCTGTAAGCACTTTGTATGCAGCACATGCATGTTGACTAGAAATGCACAAGATAAAAAAGATGGTTAAACACTCATAAAGAAAAGAGCTACATAGTGCAAGTAGCGGTTAACATCTCCACTGGGACCCTTTAAGAGGGTAACAGTTCAACTGTGAGAAACTTGGCTTTCTCCTAAATAAGCCCCTTGTTTCAAAAGATGCTCATTTCATGTGCCGTTTCCCTGCAAGTGCATAAAATATACAACTGTGATGGAACAAGCTAAATGGATTTAGAGACAAAGTGAAATATTCATCTGTATTCTTAGTTTTAAACTTGACCAAAAGCCTCCATTAAGAGTCAGAAAAATACAGCAAAGTTCATGATGAAAATCCTATCTGAAAGAGAAGCAAGACGCAAGTTAAATTTGTATGATGTTTACTCCGCTCTTGGCATGTGTGTTTCTGTTAGGAGGTAATGGAGTATATCAGGTTAGCACAAGTGCACACTCGCTTTTAAAGGCTTTTCTAGTCCACTTCCTCTCACCACTAACTGGTTTAGAAGAGGCCCCGATCCGGCACGTTCTATCTGCATGCTGAAGTGTGTTGAAGCAACAATTAGACCAGGGGTTAGAATGTGTTTCAGACTTTATGCCTTGTCATGAAAATGAGCTTTCCCTGCTCATAACATGTGTGAAGCCATGCATGACCACATGCATGAGCATATTCACACAGCATATGCAAACAAGTATTCATTCTCACATCGTGCAAACAAATGGATATCGACAGACACTTGGCTGGGGACTGCTTCACTTCTCCTACGCAGACATATAACTTATTGAATCACTGGGGAAAGTCCCTCCAGGCTTAGCGTTGTTGGGCACAGACAATCTGGCTGAGCATATTGGATAGGCCAGCCAAGGAGAGGATGAGCAGGACACATAATACTCCGTCCTCCTCACACACACAAACACGTCTTGCTTGGTTCCCCCCTGATGCCCATGGGAGCTCAGCTGTTGCCTGGGAGCTACAGCCTCTGCCTGCCGCCTGGCACGCTGATCGCTCTCAGGCTGCCACAGTGTGCTGGAGCAGAAGAGCTGGATGTCTTCAGATGGCCCGGCAGATGGAGTTCTGTTTTTTTCGCCTTTGACACTGCACCCGGAAAGAGGAGGCATCTCCTTGCCCCGGGGCTGTGTCTGCCTTCACATAGTCCAGCAGTCAACTTTTGACTAATTTCTTCCGATGCCGGCAAGGCTCTGTTGTTTTCTGATTGCAGCAGGGGGAGCTCACCTACAGAGAGGGGCAGCAACATGCAGAGCAGCCAAAACATGTCCTGCTGAGAGTACTGTGGATGTTTGGGGATTCGAAGTGATCACTCGTCCAAAAAACTCCAAATTTAAACTATGGTGCAAATGTTCTGATGCCACTCAAGTGACCCTGGCAGCACTGGCTGACGTGAAGGACCAGGGTACGCAAGAAACTGGGAGTGCAATAGAAGTTGAGATAAATTAGCATTTCATTTACCCAAATTACATAACATTTTTAACATGGGAAATGAAATGAACAAAGATTACATAAAAAGTGAATTATATATTATACAAACAGAAATTCTCTAGAGCCTAAGCATCATTTCATTTAGAAAATAACTTTGAAAAACCGAGTTGATTGCTCCTCGAACCAGGACCCTGATCTCTTATCCCAAATGCAAGTTTTAATAACCATGCTGCCCACTCAATATTTTAGTACCGAGGAGAAGAAGCCCTTTCTCCATGAAAAGAAGGTAAGCTTGGGTGAAGTAGCTGTGTGAACACCCCTTGAGTTTTTAGAGAATGGCACAGTCCAAACAGCCAGGCACATCTACTAACAATTGTGTGATTCAGCAGAACCTCTTGCCAGGAGGAGGTGAGCTGCAGGACACGGAAAGTAATTGGGTTAACACTTTATATTTACTAAATCAAACAAGTTTGCATGCAGTAAGTTTAACATTTAATATAAAGTTGGTTCAAGTTTGTGTGAAGTTAAACAGAAACAAAAAGCCTAACCTTTAAGAGGTGTTGGTTGTGAGTTACAGCCTTTAAAGACGACCTGATGGCAGTATGATGTGGACCCAATGCGCTGACTCAGTCAAGTCCAAACTGTCACTTCGTTCACGTCTGAATCTTCAAGAAAGAAGAGAATTTGATGTTTCTACTTTCATAATAAAGAGTTTAGGGTTCTAACTAGATGCATACCATATACTGTAGACTTATGTCCAGCACCAGTGGCGTACCGTGGGGGTTTAGACAGTGCCTTCAGTAAACAATTGAAAAGCACATAAATACATATTGCATGTCACTGTTCCAGCCAAAGCAAGAAAGTCATCTGCTATTACACTTGTGTCATTGTGCACTAGTCTCACGTCACTCTAAAATGATGCAAATAGTAACGTACTCACCCGTCACTTGTAAACAAAGTCCATGCGTTGGTCTTTTTTGAGAAAGTGCTCAATCACCGCATCATGTAGATGTCCTTTTTGCTTCAGATTATTGAGCAGTCCTTTCTCAATGGAGAAAGACACCAAAGAAGACTGTCTTACTTGTCCAGTTTTGTTCCTTGCGTAGGTTTGTATCCGCTTTAAAGCCAAAAATGAGCGCTCCAGAAGCTGTAGACACTGGGATAGTTAGGATCTGGCATGTGAGTGCATACAGTTCTGCCATACGGTCTGCAAGGCCTGTCCCCTGCAAAAAAGTCAGGAGATCACCTATACTTTTGGTCTTCCTTTTTTAATTATTTAGCTTTTTTCTCCAAAAGGACGCCTATAGCGGCAGCCATATTTGTTTCGCTCTATAGCTATGAAGGAAGTTCACGACAGAAGTTTAAGGTAGCTCAGGACACGCTGCTAGGCCCAAGGGGCATACTGTCATTGAACATCAAAATCTGCTTGGCTGATGAATCTGTCACTAATGCTTATTACAAATCAAATGTGTTCTCTTTCAACAAAAGGCTAGCAGTATTTGTTGTGTTGGCCCCTGCGAACTAAAATAACTGTGAGGTGTTTAAGTGACTTTTTGATATAGGAAAATCCAGTGCAGCCTCAACAAATTTAGTTAATGTTGTCATTTGTAGGATATTATACAATTAAAACATAACTAAATACTCAAGAACAACATTTTACACACACTTTATTTTGTTAGTTGCCACATGGTAGATAAGCAAATAGGGCCAATGCACTCTGACCTGAGATTAGCAATGCTAGTTACTATCTGTTAGCAGGTTTGTGAGTGACTGAGTGGTCAGTACATTGGGCATATCAGTCCTCTGTCTACTGCTTCTGTCCAGATATTTCATTCAATTACATTTCCATTTGAAACAGCTACACATCTTACTCCTCTTGTGTGTATGAACTTGCATTCTGTAACTTCATGTCTATACATCACTAGACATGCAAACAGAAGAGATGTACATTTATTTTACGCTTGATATTACATTGGATGTCTGAATACACACCCCTGCACTGCTCCTTGGCTCTGTATCTTTTACAGCTCCAAATAGGATGGGGTAAACGCAGTAATGCTGTTACGATTTAAAAGTAGATTTTATTCAAATCCAACATTTTCATTTTCCATTTCATTGTTTGTCAGTGTGTATGGTCTATGCTTCAGTCCTGCAGTCATATAGTTCCGCCAGGTCATAAAATGTAGACTGTACGCAGAAAAACCTCTTTCGCATGAGATTTCCATCAAGTAGATCATGATTTATTTTTAATTTTTATTCTGACTACATGACATTTCAAAGCTTGAGTTGAGCCATATAAAAGGGCTTTTATCCGTGATATGATTTATTCAATATGAAGTCATACAGTTTGGTTTATAGCTTAAAGCACATGTTCTTTAAATGAAGTATTTATGGGGACAATACATGCACACAACAGGGATTTCAAAATGTTTTCATCAATTCATATTGAAACCAGAGTCCTTAGTTGATCAAATGTATTCCAACTGACCCAAGGGAAGGATTTTAACATTTTACTGCATTTTGTCATGGTCGTTTTTACTCATTACTTTGATTTTACATAGTGTGATATACTTGTATTTATTTAACAGGGACAGTGCACATTAATCAACATTTCTGTAAATGTACCAGAGTTAGCCAAGAGGCTACTTTTCATCTGTGGTCCCTGGACAGATGGTGTTAGTCACCCTAAAGACACATTTCATACGGTTTGATAATATACCTGTTTTTGGACAGTAAGCCCCTTGGAAAGTAAAACATGTTCTGATAAGCACCTCTGTGTATCCACTCAGAGACTTTCCAGCCCAGCCACCGTGCCTTTACTCCCCCGCTGAAGTTTAGTCTGGTCTCCTTTCTTGTTTTATTATTTTATTTCTTCCCCAGGGTGAGACCAGTGTCAGGCTCCGCTGCTACTATCTGTCACTATAGAGATTGTGGAAGTTATTTGTCAGTTGTGCGTGTATTTATCTGAGTGTTTGTGTCAGGCTGTGAAGCTGTGCAAGTGTTTATAGCTGACTAGTCATGTAGGCCAGTAAAAGCACTTGGGGGGGGCTGGAGGAGCGGAGCAGCATGGCTGAGCTGCATTCTCCTCTGCAGCAAGCCTTTTAGTCTTTCCAAACACTCCTGACACACTGACATTAACCTTCCTGTTCTGTGTGTTGGGTTTTTGTTTCTTCCCAAACAGAATCAGATGAGTCCTCCACGTTTGTAACCGGCATCGTTTTGTACAGAAACCTGGGCAGCGTCCTGAGTCTCCAGAGGTAAGACTGCTGACACTGAAAGATTAGACACTGATGATTGTTGACCAGCCCTCAGGCCATGAAGCTTGATAATATCAGGGGATTTAGAGTGGGGAACACAAATATAACCAAATATATTTTACAAGTTCGCCGCACTAGAGCACTGGCTGCACTTCAAGGAATACCTGCAGGACACAAAGTATATCTTGATTATTAGTGGTACAATGAAGGAATGCCTGTCATGTAAAACAACTTCTTAACTTAAATTATACCTACTAGCTTTTTTTAAACCCTCTAACTCAGCAGACCTTGAGATTTCTTAAAGTATCTCAAAAATGTCTGGATGTATGCCATGGCACTTTTGTGCAAACACTCATGGTCCCCAGAGGATGCATCACACTGACCTTGATCCATTAGTTTCATATTGCACCACCTTCTTGTTGGCATTATGGTTTAAGTGAAATGCTGAATACTGTTGGTACAGACTCGTACAGACCTTCCCTTTCCACTCAGAAAAGTGTTAAAGTATGAAGTGATTTCAACATGTTCTTTTTACCTACATACAGGCCAATCCATCCCAGCTGTTCTTTTGATGAACCTGTTAAACTACAATAAACATAGCAAACATTATATTTGCATTATCACGTGTGTACAAAGTCTTTTAGCCCACTTCCCCACTGTTCCTGGTCTATCCTCACAGAACTGCCAGCATAGCTCCAGTCTCTCCGTCTTGCTTTCTGTCCGAAGTCAATTGGTTTACCTTGGAGTTGATTTGGTTTTGAATTTAATCTGGGTTTATTTATTTATGATCTTATTATGTGGTTGAAAACGGATAGGCAGTGAAAGACTTGAGACAGGAAGAGAGATAGATGGACAAACAGAGGGATAAGAATATTGTACAGGTCCCTCCAAAAACACTAGAAATCACAGTAACATAGACATTAATGAGTTCCATTCTGTGGTTATGGTCTGGTAAGATCATTGTTGGGGTCTGAGTTAAGGTAAAGCAAAGATCATGGTCATAGTTGGATCAAACACTGACTATTGTTGGGAAGGGGGAAGCAACAGCCTTACTGCTGTGTTAAGTCAAGGACAATTTCCACCTAACCAACCCCCCTCATGCCCGTCACATGCACTCAGCATTTTTTTAGAAAAGAACGTCACTTTCATTAAAATAAATAACTGAAGCTGGGGTATTTCTTACGAGTCTCAAAAATGAGGATTTAAAACAACTATAATGTCAAAGATGATACTTGAATCTTGACTTAACTTGGTGCAGGTTATTTGATTACAAAAAACCCTCCAACTGATTCAATGTCATCACTTTGGTCATCTCTTTGATGAATAAACATCAGATTTGTTTCAAGGTGAACGTATTTAAGTCACATCGCGATAAGACAGTACTTGAGTGTGTAGCTTTTGAACTCTTTTTCTGGTTCAACTACAAACTAGCCGGAGTATTATGGGTTGTCATGGCAGAATCAGGGCCTTAAATATTTTCTGCAGTGAATGTTCCCAGTTAAAAAAGGATTTGATGCCAAAACATCAGCACACTGGCAGTGGTCGTCCTCCTGTGCGTCCTTTATCTCCGTGAGGAAATGGATTTGTGAGGGAAGTGGCTGCCTGCATGATGCTTAACATACTGTACACTTTAGAGAAGCTGTGTGTGGAGCTCAGTAATAACGTGTTGTACTTAAATGCATGTGTGCTTCTGTGAGAAACAGTCTGCTAAATATGACTGTGCCGGGAAGGATCCTCCCCCATTATGATGATATGGTAAAAGCGCTTAACGAACGGGGACCGTAAGGAGACAGGGACATGAAGCAAACCCCACCCTCACTGTCCTCCCACGTTTATTCTAAATCTTTGGACTGTTGCTGCTCTCCGTATTTCAATCTCCAATCAAATTAGACTTTATTTATATAGCACTTCTCATACACAAAGGTAACTCAAAGTGCGCCACAAACCAAAAACAATATAGTTTACTGATAAAAACAATACTCCTTCCCCCTTCCCTTGTAATAATTAGCTTTGTGATTATAAAGAATACTTAATATCAAGTGTATTTATATACAGCTGCGGAAAAAATAAGAGACCAGTTCAGCATTAACATTTTCTGTTGTTTTACTATTTATAGGTCTTTGAGTTAAATGATTTTTTAAAATGTATTCATTGTATTCTATAAACTACTGACGACTTCTCTGTGTTGGAACAGACCCTTGAATCGCTGTCATACATGTAGAGATAACGCTTTAAGAACAATTTGGGGTGGTCTCTTAATTTTTTCCGGAGCTGTATATATGTAAAGGAAATAAAATAATAATACTATAAAATAGAATACATTTTTTTTAATTATAAAATTACACTAAAATAAGAATGAAATACAATTATGTTAAAAGCAAAATTCTAACTTCACTCTTTTCTCTTTTTAATCCTTTTTTCCGGTCTTGCTGCTCTATAATTTCCACTTCTATTAGAATAAAATACAACTTAATTTTTGTATATATAGAATATACTGTAAATACAACTAAGATAAACCAAAAATAAACGTCACTCTTTTCTCTTTTCGTCCTTCGCTCCTGTACTTTCCTCTGCATTTGATTCCCCTCCTTAAGTTTAAGATGGGAATAGGAGACGAGTTTGAGGCAAGACAGTAGATGACACAAACATTTAAGTTGACTGATTGTGTTTTTGAATGGAGAGAGGGCAATTGTGCGTACAGGACACACTGATGATGTGAGGAAGTGCAAAGCGGAGCATGGGCTGCTGAACATGTTTGTCCGACTGGAAGCTCTCACTGTCAGTACTTCCAGCAGCAATTCACTTTTTCCTGATTGTCTCATTCCACATGATTGATAGTACCTATGAAAAGCAAAAATTGAAATGCATACTAAACAGTGGAGGAGAAAAAGGATAAGCTATTGAAAAACAATGTGGATTGCTTGAGAAATTATCCAACTTGTTAGGTTTCACTTGGCAGGAAGGATCAGGCGTTTGCTCTGAAGCAGAGCTCAAACGTTCTGCTGAGCTCATAACAGGCAGAGAAATCAGAAAATCTGTTGCATATTGTCTTGTTGATTCAGCAATTAAAGGCCCCCTATTATAACTAATATGTGTCCCCGGTGTGTAAGGAGACTCACAAAGTGTCAGAAAATAAAACCATCTCTCTTTTCCTCCTTACCCACATCTCTAAAAACGGGGGGACAAACGAGCTGATCCAGATTTGCTGTCGTTATGACGTCATATCGGAAATGTGGGCTGGCTTTACATTAAACTCCTGGCAACGTCCCGCCAACTTGACATGTCCCAACCTATCGTCCCCCATATACAGTCACAAGCTGAATCTCCTCTGCAGCATCTGTGTGTGTGTGTGTGTGTGTGTGTATTCAGCAGGATGTCTGCAGGAGGGACTTAGAGTGGTTGTATATATAATACATATAATGTCTCTGTTCTAGTGGTAAACACTGAGAAGTGTTTCAGAGATAATGCTGGATGTGGTTTGGAACATAATATGGAGTTTAATCACGGCAGCGTTTAGCTGAGTTTCTCCCTAGAAAACTCTCTTCAGAGGAGAGAGCTGCATGACACTCCAAAGGGGCGTGGCCAGCAGCTCAAAAGGGGCGTGGCCAGCAGCAGCTCCAAAGGGGCGTGGCCAGCAGCAGCTAGTTCATTTAAAGCTACAGTCACAGAATCAGCACTTCAGGAACAGGGCTGAAATAGAGGGGGATCAGGCATGCTACAATGGGGGATCTGTTTGGTATTTTGAGCAAAACACTTCACAGACAAGTTTTGTAGAGATATGAGACCTACAATATGTTGAAATATATCAAATATAGGAGACCTTTAATGTGATATGAAGCCTATCTAGCGGACTGAACTGTAACTGTTTAAATTGACTCTAATAAATTGTGTGACCTTTACTGTTACAATACAGCAATGTCAATCTACCCTTTTGCAAGTTCACCGTGTTGCAGGTTTATTTTTGTGCATTCATCTATTTTTCAATGTTTGTGATCAGTGTTTTAAAACCTGTTCTCCCAAAATGTTTAATCACACTACCTAAATAGCAATACGTTTATAGTATATCTTTTCACCACTTTAGTCCATCTTGAATATCTCAGCGGCTTTGATAGTCCTTGTGCCTTTGGTGCTCCCTCGACCTGTCCTGTAGTGCCTACACAAGATGTTTTTGTCTGAAATGTCTTTAAAATTGCTACACAATCGGACTCACAGTACCTAGAACAAATGTGTGTTTGACATTTGCGTAGTCTGAAATTTCATCTAGCACCACCAGGTCAAGGTTTTCACTTGTCCTGTAAAGTGTCTTGTCGGTCTACCACATGGATTAGAATCACCATAGTGATTTGGCAAGTTGGGTTGGAGTCCACCCCGTGGGTAATCCTTCCACTTTTTATCTACCGTCATCATTCAGGAAAAACTGTTATTTATGAAATTATTCTGCAAAACTCAGTCGTAGTTGGCTAAAAGAAGCTTGTAAGCCATGGACTGTGTGTTTAAACTGAGGTGTGAACATTGTTAATTGTACAGCACTGTCCTTCAGCTAATGCTATCATTTAGCTCAAAGTGTGTACAGATCACCCACTGGTGTTGTCCTTCCTCCCTCTAGAAACAGCACAGTCCTCAACTCCAAAGTGTTATCAGTGACCATCAAGCCCACCCCTGCCTCCCTCTCTGCACCGGTTGTGGTGGAGTTCTCTCACCTGTACAACGTGAGTGACTTTTGTCTAAAATATATTGATCTAATATGACATTATGTGGTGTTATCTTTCATGGTGATCATATCTTTTCTCTGCTCCCCATCCATTAGGGCACCACCAACCAGACGTGTATATCCTGGGATGAAAGTGACAGGTGAGTTTTACTTTATTGGTGATTTGTCTGATCATGCTAGTAGGCATTTTGTATTAATACTATTAGTTGTGTAGTGCAACATCGTGGATCCTTCTGTTTTGATTTCACCCCATACTAGATATTGTGTAGTATAGCTTCTACTGCACCACTTTTAATTTGTTCTCATGAATCCTCTAAGTTTATGAGAAATGCATTAGCTGCTGTACGCTGCCAATAACCAATATTTATTAACCCTTGTTTATCCATCTGAACTACACTAAATCGAGATTTCTCAAAATGTTTGTCATTGTGACTTCCTCTTTCCAAGCGGATGAACATCAATGTTTTTGCTTACCTTATTTTTAAAATTGAATGCTAAAATCAAACCTCTTGAAGACTGAGAATATTACATTTTATGCGGCAGATTGCCTTTAAATATGCATTAGATTTACCAAAATAGCCGAAAATATCACTATAAATGTGTTTATGTACAACTGTGTTTTATGAACACACATATATAGTATATACATTATATACTATATATTTTTCCCAAACAAAAGTACACATTTTGTTTGGGAAAAGGCTTGTTTGATTTGAAAAAGTTAATCAAAGTGTAATGGAAATATGACACATAGTTCAGCAGAAACAGCTTGGCTAATGAATGATAAAATAGTATGATGAGTATGAGACTCAAAAATCCACCGAAAAGTTTAGGAAAGGAACACATGACCTTTCTTAAATGCATAATAGCAACAAACTCAATGGCATAATTTGATGTCTTTCTTTGCAATTGTCAAATCAAGGCTCGTATTCAGTCTTGTTTTTTGGGGGGGAATTTACAGTAATAGACTATTTAGATGATCTCATATCCGGGCAATTTGGCATGTAAAAAGCTGATCAAACTGCTTCGTTCTAGTGACCTGAGATTACACCCTCGGTTCTTGAGAAATGTAATTATTTGGTGGCATATTGGCAGAACACATACTGTATGGTAGTTCCTGGTACTCCATGTGTTAGCATGTTCCCTCGGAAAGGTCCATGACTGTCCAGTGGTCCCAGATGAGAGGTGCTGAGTGTTTGGAACAGCTCCACAGCTCTTGTCTGGCAAAGCGCTAACCCCATGCTATCACTGCTACGACACTGATGCAGCATGTGGAAAATTAAAAGTGTCGCTCACAGCTTTCTTCTCCCTCCCAGCCCACGCACACACATCAACATGTTCCAGAGAGCAGTTTGGACTCTGAGAGAGAGAAAGACAGAGCGTGGCAAGTGTGACAGGAGTAAATAATACATATTGAACAGTTAGATGTTACTGCTTCTGTGGCCAGATTTACAATCACTAATCATTCACTCCTTGCTCACAAGTGCCCTATTTGTTTAAAACAGTGAGCATGTGTCAGCACTGAGCGGAGTAAATAGCGAGCACGAAGGAAGGAGGCAAACATTTGGCAGCCTTATTGCAATGCTGGTCCGACATTTACATTTAGATGGGTACGTACACTTTTGTTACAGAGATGAAAAGCAGAACATGCATCGCTTCAGTGGAATAATTAATAAGAAGTTTGGCATGGCACATACACCTGCAGCAGGAGAAAGAGAAAACATTTGAGGGAAATAAGTAAATACTGAGAAACTGCATGGATGATATCATTCAGCCTATGCAGCCTTGACAATGTTAAAGTATGAACATAGCTTCAAAGTGCGTTTAGTCTAGTCAGTCATACTTACTCTCAGCAGGGTTATGTTAATTTCTCAACTACCATACATTTTTGAATGATGGCTGTATGTACCTAGGCTGCAGAGAACCACAGATTTATTTCAAGGAATAAATGAACTTTATTTATTTTGCCTCTACATCGCTAACACAACAGGTGTTTCACATTAAATCTGTCTACCACGGAAGAACCTCAAAGGGCATTTGAAATTGTTATGACAACCCGGGCAAACCAGCTCCATAATATAAAAGTGTTTTTCAATATCAGATAAAAATCAAATTGAATAAAAATAATTTACATTGTATTATGTCAATATAAAGTTTAACATTATAGGCCTATTTTCAATCACTCAAACAGAAGCTGTCAGGTGCAAATTAATACGATTAAATATCTTTATGTCTATATAACAGTTGCGAGATTGCTGTAGTTATCATATACAGCTCTGGAAGAAATAGAAACCACTCCAAATGCTTCCTAAATCTTTATCTCTACGTGTATGGCAGCCATTCCACAGAGAAATGTTGTCAGTAGTTTATAGAATACAATGAAAGAAAACTCAAAGACATAGCTATAAATAATAAAACAAGAGAAATTGATAATGCTCCGGTGGTCTCTTATTTTTTTCCGGAGCTGGATAATGGTATTTTATTCTTTAAATAATGCACCATAATGGACAGTTTAATATGATAAATTGTGCGGTCTAATTGGCCTTTCCTAAACTCACCAACTCTGCTTGTTGGCCTTTGTATTGAAACAGCTGCAGGAAGAATTGTGTGTATTTACAGAAGTGAATCAAGTATCGGAAAAAAAAACAGCATAGTAGAAGTGATTCGAATCAGGTTTGAATACAGAAGTGAAGGGTGAACCTAAATGAAAAAAAGGTTACCTTCACACAATTAAAACAATTTAAAGAAATGAAATCACAAGCAAAACAGAACATAGCTTAACACCAGACAAGAATCCAATAAACACTTAACTGAAAAACCTGGACTTGAGGACAGGCAGAACTAATGAGGGAGGGAATAGAGAGCAGGTGTGCTGGAGGTCAGGTGGGTGCAGGCGAGGGGGAACAGGTGGAACTAATGAGGCCAGGACAGATGGGAGAACACAGGAAGCAACAACTGACACAACATAAGGACAGAACACTTTTCAAAATAAAACATGAAACAAACTAAAACCAAGATCGTGTCACAGTGTTTTTCTAATAAAAACAAACCACAGAGCAGCAGAGGGGGAGTGTGACATGTCTTTGGTGTTATAGATGGAATTAGTGCTGTAGTGATGCTAACGTGAAACTCTTGCGGTACAACTACCTACCTACATTTTTCACCATAGAATATATCTTTATTGTCATTATACAAAGTACAACAACATTTCTTTGGCAACTGTCAATGCAGAAATAAAAACAGATAAAAATAAATAAATACAAGTGGTGAAAGTAGAGGTAGTAGCAATGACAGTGCAACAAAATAAAATTCAATGTGCATATTTACACTTACAGTCTAAAAGCGACCACCAAAATTGTGAAGAGCATAGGGCTAAGCACACAGCCTTGTGGGGTTCCTGGGTTTAGGATGAGGGTGGATGATGTGTGCTTACCGATCTAGCCTTCTATTTGCAAAAAGTCCTAATTGCCAATCTGAAGTGAACTATATATTCTCTGAACGGTTCTAATTTGCTGTTGATAGTGTTTGCAAACACTACTCAGAATGCCGTACATCTCGCAGCACTCTGCTGCTGTGATTTTCTACATTTAATTTCAATTCTTTCTACTTTATCTTTTCAAGCCTCAGGCCTCGTGATAGCTGGGGCCGGGGGCATTATGTTTTTGGGTGGATTACATCTGCCCCAGTTCCCTGATTGCAATATCTTAAAACATCTGGAGGGAAATTATTTATATTAGTCAAAAAAGTTCCCTTCGACTAGAGTATAAACAATCAGAATATGGTAGAAAAAAGCTTGAATCTCAAGGTCACTGTAACATGACAATTGTTAGTTGGAATTTGTCCATAACTCAAGAATCTATATGGTGATTATGACAACTTTACATCAAAGGCTTAAACCAAGCTCACTGAAACTCAACATTTTATTGTCCAGATATTTCGTTTGACATCCCTTTCTTTGTTGAGGAACTGTTTAAAGTTTTGAGATTGATTGACAGGAATTGCAAAATCAGTATAGAGATGAAGAGAAGCAGAGTAGTGAGGGTGACAGGGATCTGCTGCTAACGGAGATAATGCTGTGGAAATGTATTTACCGACTGTTCCACTGCCTTTAGTTATTTTTCAAAAAGCCTTTTTATCAAAGCAAGGACAAAGAATCTAATCATTTGGCGTGGCAGGGTTCGGGGGGGAGACATGTCTTTTTCAAAATTAGAATTCATCTTGGACAGCAGGCATGATTAATGAGTTAATATTTGGGGGAGAAATTGGAAACTGAAGAGGCGTCGACATGTTGATAAGGGATGTGGAGCAGCCCGGGCTTTCTCTAGCTCCTCACTTCAATCTCCTGAAGGTGATAAGGAGAACCTCAGCAGCTCCTTCCTGTCTGCCCCCCTCTCACCGACACCCGTTCTTAGATTTGTTAGCTGTTTGTTTATCCTTTTTTTTGTAGTTTCACCTGTTAGCTAACCCATTTGCCTTTTTTGATAGTTTGTTGTGAAGAGTTTAATACATACAGTATGTAATACAATTTGCCATGACAGGAAATGAGGAAAGAGAAGGTTCACATGAATTAGAGTGCATCTCATATAACCCCTCCCTGAACTATGATGTTTAATCAGACTACACTACACTATTTGCATTTGCGATTTTTAGTATCACATCTGACATTATTACTATTTATTCCATTATTTTGAAATACTTGGAATATGGAGACGGACTGTACAGTAGAATAATACTGTACATGGCAACTCACTCTGTCATAGTGTGAGAGGCTTGAAATCTCCTATTATGAATATCCCAAATACTGTCCAAGGCCCCTATACCCACCTAATGAATATCCAGGATACAACATGTTAATGCACCAGAACACTCCCAAATGCAACACGATCACAATATCCAGACCACATCTGCATTGTTTACAAATTTAAGGAAAGAAAAATAAGTGGAGGCTATACAGCAGCATTGATTTGGGAGATGCTGGAGAAACATACACTGACTCTGATGACCTCACAATATAAGTTATATTAGGCTACTTAGCAAAGCTAGCACAAAGTAGCCTTCGGTCGTCTCTGCTTGTCGCGTGAGCCAAATCATGGACCTCATTGTTCTTCAAAAGTACCACACATTGGATGACTTTGACCTGAGACACATAATATTTGCCAGCTCTGCCTGCCTGTTTTTAATAGTGGGACACAGTCAAGTCATTTCCTAATGACACTGACCATTATCCACCCCACAAAAATGATGCATTACATTAATGCATATCATGTGAACAACATGTTTACTGAATACTGTTAGCCATGTTCCTGCACAGCCATCCAGTTTCAAATATAATACACTGCAGTTTGTCATATATTGTCATATTTCATTGTCCTAAGTGTTTTACTTTTTTAGCTTTGAAGGTGCTTTTGTATATTTAAATTCAAATTTGGTGTAAATACTTGTCTTCTTTCTTTTTTAATGTTAAATATTTTCTTAAAAATACTTATTTTTGTTTTGTTTTTATTTCTTACCTACTCTTACAACTTACCGGACACCAAATCAAATTCATTGTATGTGTACAGTAAACGTACCTGTCAATAAACTTGATTCTGACAGTATTGCTTAATAATAATATGAGTAAATGCATAGGCCAGTGATCAGACTCCATTACCCATAACAAATCAAGGTACACATATCTTAAACCAGGTGCTTATTGTGTCCGTTGTCCGTGCAGTAAGTACATGAATTGATGTCATCAGTCCAAACATTTGGGCCTGTTAGCTGGGCCGTCCTTCATTCCTTATTATTGTTCAAACTATTATGCAAGCCCATTGACCCTTAAGCCAATGCTCTTCTTAACGCATTCGCAAGTTCCTAAAGGTCAGAGTGACGTACATGTTATTATCAGAGGGTACCAATGCTCCGTGCAAACTCCAAGAGCTGACGATCAGTTCAGAGAATGGACACAACAAAGGCAGCATAATGATGTAGTGTGCAAATAAGGAATGCAGACACAGTCGTCTGTGTCCATGTCTGTTTGGAAGTATAACCAAGCATTTAGTCATATCCTATTCTTTAATAGGGCTTTTGAACAGGTACTAAATAGGCATCTAGCAATCAGAGGGTCAGGGATTTGATTCCGACCCTTGTCTGTCTAAAGTATTGAACAGTAGAAATTGCTTTGGGAAAAAGCACCAACTAAATCAGAACAATTTTATGGACCCTATTATCAAGGAACATATAAATGTACATATTGTTGTTTTATAGACAAAATGTCCAATAGTTTTGACTGAAAACATTACTTTCAGATGTGGCTCACTTTAAGTGCTCCTCAGCAGAGCCTGTGAACTGAAACGGTGAAATGGTTGTGCTTAAGGAACATCTTTCTCAGACAGCATTCATATGCCATTTCCTTAATCTCTTTATCTAATGGTTGTAGATTAACTCTTAATGTTTGTCACCAGAAAATTCAAGTCTCTGAATGAACAACTCATTTTGTCACATCCCATCATCATCATCCATATGCTGCTATTAAAGCTGCTGGCAGGCAAAGTCCCTGCAATGTTTCGAGAAACACTGCAGCAGTAAGAGAGCCGGAGATACTTCTGAGCAGGCTGAGCATTGTTTACCAGACTGCAGTACTAACTAGCCTTCGCTCTGATCATACAAATCAAGTTGGCTGTCTCAGTTCATTCGCAGAGTCTGGGCTGATGTCGCAATTCATCAACCATATTACAGCTGACCACCAATCTTCATCAGGGCTGTAATACAATTATAGAAGTGAGGTGAGGTTCAGTGGGCTGGGGCATGTTTGTTTACAACTACTTCTGAATAGAAACAGGCTGACAGGCAACACTCTCCATAACTAACTCATATGCCAGCCCATTCAGCAGCTGTTTGAGGGCACAGGAGATGAATGAATACCTTGGAAAAGTTATCCTACATCTGAGTGACTTTAGTATATGGACAGTTGTAATTTCATAATGTTAAGTATAGTCACAATCCTCTGTGAAAAAGGATGCCTTTGCATTACCATGTTAATGTGAAAATACTGGCTTTGTATATAATTAGTGTACGGTTGAATTTTCCAAAAATTGCCTTTCACTATGCCCTTTTCCTTAACCTCTGTGTGAAACATCACTGGGTTAAGGAATAGTGGATAGAAGAATTCAAAAGGACTTAGAAAAAGATGGCCGGGCTTCAAGAGAATCTGACTGCAC
Source organism: Eleginops maclovinus (assembly GCF_036324505.1). Lineage (NCBI taxonomy): Eukaryota > Metazoa > Chordata > Actinopteri > Perciformes > Eleginopidae > Eleginops > Eleginops maclovinus. Next base: position 25,302,355 of record NC_086351.1, read on the forward strand.
TTACACTATCCGACGTGTTTATGATGCGCCAGCGGACGCCATTAACGTGCATCTGCTGTGGGGAGACTACAGTTCTCTGTACAGGACTACTAAAAGCACATCTACTTTGCACCCTGCGCTCTGATGGTGTTCTTTATGTTTTATGAACGTGGACAACAGAGAGAGAGAGAGATATTCTTCATTAGGTTGGAATTGTACGGAATAAAAAAGCAAAGTGAAACTTATGCCTGTGACAAACATCAGAATCTGAAATGCTTTATGTATCCTTGTTACCGCAGTAAAATACAATATGAAGCATAGGAAACAGTTTGAAATAAAAATAAGAAATATACAGATAGTAAATAGTGCAATGAAATGGAATATTAAATGAAAATATAAATATACAATGTAAAGAGTAAAGTTTACATCTTAAGTCCAGTTTACAGAGAGGCTGTGGAGCAGTGAGTTGTCTGCCAGTCAGAGGGGTATTATTCTACAGAGTTATTGCAGTGGGCAGGAATGTTCTCCTGTACCTGTCCTTGTGACAGCGGAGCTGGAGCAGTCTGTTGGAGAAGGAGCTCCATCGTTCATTCATATAAAGTGCAATCCCTCCTCCTTTCTTCTTACCGCTCAGAGTAGCGTCCCTGTACGCCCGAACGCTCGTGAAGCCGGGGAGAGCCGTGCTGTTGTCCGGGACATGCGAGTGCAGCCACGTCTCCGTAAACACATAACGCTGCTCTCACGGTACTCCCACTGGGTCTTTGTCAGCACTCTGAGCTCGTCCATTTTATTTCCCAATGATCTCAATTTCCCCATTACGATTGCTGGCACGGAAGGCTTATATCTATTGTTCTTCTTAGTCTTCCGCTTGGCTCCAGCTCTGCAGTCTTGCTGATGCCTCCGTAGCTCGTCCGAGATGTCATGCCAGTCTCCTTGCAGCAGTAAGGGGTCTGCAGAGCTTGATCAGCTGGTCGCGGGTGAAAACAATGCCATCTGTCCTTTGTGCATGGCTCTCCGTTACAAAAAGTGCCAAAAGTAACAGAAAAATGAACAGAGAATTTGCGAAAAAAGAACGTGGACAATGCCGAAATAAATGTGTGAAGAAAAACAAGCTAAATAAAAGATTAAAAGTAGAAAAACAAAACAATATATCAATAAAACACAGGGAGCTGCTACAACAGGCTGCCACCTAGCATGGCGCCAATTTGTGAATGACATTATGAAATGTGGACTTTATTTGATCATTTCAGTAAAAAAGTTACGTTCATATTTCTCCTTTTGATTAATATAGAGCTGAACGTTCAAAACAATGCACTTTGGCAAATTATGGTATACGTTTTAAACTGCTTAATAAGCACCATAACTTTTATGAAATGCATTTCTCGTCACGATCGGTTGTTTCTGTGAACGGCCGAATGTTGCGGCGGCAAGGAATTGTGGGACAGCATTTTCTCCTTTCCTTTGATAAAGGAAGGTCCATTTTTTCCTACGCTAAAGGAGGTTATAAAGGAAGTTTCAAAGCTCCTTTCTTATCATCTAGAGAATTCAAACAGCTCTTATCATGGCGGCCACTGAGGGACTTCCGGGTCATTCCACTCTGTTAGGAACCTTCCTGCTAAACTGACTATTTGACCGCAAACTTAGTTTATCAAAATAGGAAATCTTGAATGTCACATGTCATATTTTTTTCTTTTTGGCTCATTATTTTGATTCAAAGACTTGTATGTGTCTGCCTCGATTTTAACATAGCGCAGGCTGTCTATTCTAAATGTGTAGTCTCCTGGCCCAGGCCGAGATAACCATGATGACTTCATCATTGTTTATATTTCCTCTGTGCTGGCAGACTGCTTTTCCTCTGTGTGGACTGTTCTTGGCAGAGGACATTCTTCCATGCAGGGCTGCTGGACCAGCACCTAAATTATCCAATTAGAGTGGGGGGGCAGGGCTGTCTGCAGGCCACTGTGTGGATCACAGCGAGGCCTAATCACGTCAGCCATACAGAGAAACCGCACTGAGTCTTAATATATTGGATTTCTGTTGGAGGTGATGTGCTAATGTCAGCACTGAGTCACCTCCCGGGGCTAACTCTGTCTCTCTCTCACACATGCGCACACACGTAGGCACACACAACTCAACACAGTCACAGATTTCTGTGAGCTTATGAAATCAATAGATGTGAGTATGTGGCTTTTAAAAATGTGTGCTCATCACCTTTTGTTGTTGAGCTTATTGCTGTTGTTGTTGAGGCAGCCTGGTCTCTTAAAATGACCTTCCCATACAACAAGAATTCTCTTTGAATTATCTTTCGACCAAAACTTGCTTTTTTTCCCAGATTATGTTTTCATTTGAAGTATCATTAATATGTTTCAAATCAAAGTCAATGCAAGTGAACATATGGAACAGGGTGGGGTTGATGGATGGGTCTAACAAACACAGGATGGTCACTCTACAGACTGCTGTTTGACCTGATAGAAATACTTATTGTACGGCAAAACATGATGTGTCACTTTACAGAACTGCAGTCTTTTTTTGCACTTTTGTTTCATTTGTTTAAATTTGCAACATTAACCACCATTTGTTTTCCTTTATAGAGGCCCTATTTTGCTTTTTTGGGGTCTTCCCTTCCCTGTAGAGTGTTATACAGGTTTTTGAGCATGTGAATGGTCTGCAAAGGCTAACATCCCTGTGTTCCTCCTGCCTGAAATGCCTCCCTTGGACTTCTTTGCTAACTTCAGTAACATGGTGATCAATATGTAGTGCTCCTATTAGCAAGCACTTCAACACATTATACATGATAAGCTAAGGGGCGGGTTCTTTCCTATACATCTGGTTTAGAGGTTCACTGGATTTGGCTTCAAGTGAGTCTTGCCTGTGCAGTGTCTCTTGTTCCTGAACAACAACGATTAACAGATGCTTTAATGTTTTACCTTTTGGGTCTGTTTATTCCTAATAATTATTTCCTAGGAAGCTTCCTGGAATAGACCATTTATTTTGGCAGTAATTAATGGAATAGAGAAGCTGTGCTCATGTTTGCTGTTCACATTGGCACACTGACTTGAGTGACAGCTGAGTGTCTGCAGCAGTCGTAACGGAGATGGAACATGATGCAACTATGGGCTTAATATATAATATGATACAGAATCAAAAAGCTTTTGGGTTAGGGTTAGGGTTATCAGCAATCCGATCACACACTGACCCATAAAGAGAATGAAATAATCCATGCGGAATACTTTAAGAACTTTTTATTCTTCAACAATGTCTGTCTAGACTCTTGGGTCTCTGAATATTTGAAAATGCGGAACTATTGACATTTCAAGAGCTTCCTATTATCAGTGCTGGACAAATTCATTTGGATTCCATGACCCGAGTACAAGTTAAAGTCCAAACCTGCATACTGCACAAGTCTATTCTAATTGAAGCCAATCAAGTGGATGTGAATTTGTTGGAAGAGAATTGTAGCCTGCCGTTGTTTCTGCCATGTGGTTCATTCATAAAACTTGGTTGGTTTTTCATCAATCTGACATATTTGCTGAATTTCTCTGTGCATTGGAGCAGAGTAATGTAGGGCCAGTGTCACGAGCCCGGTTAAATTGAGTTTTTCAGAATAATTGGGAGAAATATAAACCAAACCCTGCAGCAACAGTACAGTACATCAAACTGCTTTGATTCACCAGCCAAATACATGGCACCTCTCACTCTAAACAGTGAAGTCATTTTTTGCTTGAATGATGGAAGAGATCTGTGTCCCCTACTACAGTATTACTCACTAATACTACGGAGAGTACACTATGTAAGAACTGTATGTGCAAAAGTCATTATTCTTTATAACTGATACAATCTAACATTTACAACAGGAAATTATCCAACTCTTCTACCAATTTCTCATTTGGAAACTTAATGCCACCAGGGAAGATTTTACACTCGTTCTTAACCATTCCCAACTTACTGTCATCAATTAATTGGGTTTTTGTGGCAATGAGTTTCCACAGTAAGAACAAAGACATAACTGTTTCCACCCGTTGGGGGGGTTAAGCATCTTTTCCTTCACAATATTATGAGCAAAGCAGAAATTAAGAAATTATTTTTAATGAAGCTTCTTTCATGCACAACACTATAGCCTGAAAACAGCAAACAAAATGCAATGCCAGTATGATGTTAATAATTACACAGGTGTTTTTTGTTCTCATGAACATGATACAAAGAAATTAAGTTGCTGATCAATGCACCACGTGACACGTAACAATCTCTTCTCTTTGTGATTCTCTCTGTAAGCATAGGGGTTTTTAAAATTCTAAATAATAAAAGTTAGTTCAGAAAAAAATGGATAATAAATATGGGTAATATTTATTTAAAAATGTATTGATATGCAGCCACTTATATAAATAAGTGGCATAATAAAATAATACAAATAAAGTAAATCAGTGGTCTTTTTTGGCAGTATAGTGAAGAAAACTTGTTTTCAGGCTTTGTCTGCTCCATAAAATAAAAGCACAAATCAAGGCACCACGTGACATAATAATAATAATAATAATAATAATAATAATAATAATAATAATAATAATAATAATAATAATAATAATAATAATAATCCTGATAACTGTTCTGATTATTTGTATTAAAATAATAACATGAGATGTGTGGGGCAGTCGGCAGTCTGGTCCCGGCTCTGCTCTCGCCTCTCTGCCTGCTCTCGCCGCTCCTCTCCGCGCCTGTGCTACCGGCGGAGACGTAAAGTGGATTAAATAGCCGGTGCAACGCGGTGGGATTTGAACCGCTGTTTTCTCTTTTGCCGGAGCTGCCTCTGAATTCACCGCATCGCTTTCCTCTGTGTGTGAACGTGTGTGTTTGTGTGTGTGTGTGTGTGTGTGTGTGTGTGTGTGTGTGTGTGTGTGTGTGCGTGTGTGTGTGTGTGTGTGTGTGTGTTTCTCCCGTGCAGCTCCTCTCTGCTGGGATCCTGGTCTGCCAGGGGCTGCAAAGCCGTGCTAGTCGACTCCTTCAGAACCAAATGCGTGTGTGACAGACTGTCCACCTTCGCCATTTTAGCACGGCTAAACCCCGAAATGGTAAGTCGCACAACCTCCCTTTGACTTCGTTAACGGTAAAGCTGTCGGTTAAACGGTGTGTTTTGGGGGGCTTTTATGTGAATGCATCAGCTGTTGTGTTTTTTTTTCTCCCCAAAGGGCGTCATTGTCATTACATATCAACAGATCCTCCCTCTCTGTCCCCCTCCTTCCCTTTCTCTGTCTCGACATGCCATAGCTATGCTGCAGAAAAGGTTATTATAGCATTGCCAAGGGAAAGGATTTTATTTATTGTTTTGCAGGGGGTGGGGGTTGTCTAAATTCATGTTGCACCTAGAAGGAGATGTTCCAGGAGGGGTGCCCACAGGAAGGGCAGCACTGTGCATTCAGATGGTGCTGATCACTGTCACAATGACATGGTGAGTGGGATTTAACATCATGTTATAGCTCAGGTTGTTATACCTGCATGCACCCCCCACCCCCACTTTCTTTATTCCATCCAGCAATTCTTGTTCATATTTGCATATTCCAGCACATTAGACAGGGGATGGTGTCTCCATGGTTACCAGGCCCGATGGAGAAGGTGCTGCATGACAATCCAGTGATGGAAAGAAACACACATTTCAAAAAGACTACAGCAGTGTACATCACATTGTGTCTGCAGCGTGGACACAGCAGTGTGTGTGTGTGTGTGTGTGTGTGTGTGTGTGTGTGTGTGTGTGTGTGTGTGTGTGTGTGTGTGTGTGTGTGTGTGTGTGTGTGTGTGTGTGTGTGTGCATGTGTGTGTAATGAAATGTGTTTTCGGGCCACAGGAGCATCCCAGTGACTCAAACCTGCCCCAGATTCTTTGGGGAAAGGGCAGTGTCTTGTAGGGGAGTTTTCATTCAGTGCGATTAGTTATTATTAGACTGGAAATTGCCTCGGAAGCAGTTTGTTCACCAGTTGCCCTGGTAACAGCATGGGCACCGAGGCTTTCTTAAAGTCATAGAGGCAGCGTGCTGTTTATCCTGCTAGCTGCAGCCCTGAAAGAAGGCTAGGCCAGGTGGAGAAAGCCTGGGTTTATCACCTTGAGACTCACATATTTCATTATTTTGATCAAGATATTTGCAGTTTGGGAGCCCATGACCATGAGGAAAAGGTGTGAGTGATGCTGGAAGCTACACTGGTGTGTTCCCTTTGTGCTGAAATAGTTCATGTTAATCAGTTGACTGACTGATTGGTCAATGCTCATTTAAAGAAGTTGTTCAATATTTTGGTAAATAAACCTGTCTGGAGGAAACATTTGATCTGTTTAACGTGTACACAAACAGAAATGTCTATGGAATACTTCTGTGGAACATCTCCAGCTATAGCGTGTGTCACAGTGATTACTGTGCATTGATTTTCCCTTTGTTCTCTGTGCATCCATGATGATACCACACATGGCCACATGACTCAGAGAAGCTGCACTCAATCACTGCCCCTGGCTATTGTTGGTTAAAAAAGAAATTTCCACAGTGCAACATCCCCTGACACCATATAAAGTGAGTGTCATTTTCTTTTAAGCGCTTTTTATCCTCAGTCTAAACCTGTAAAGGTATTGCCAAGGGTTGGCGTTTTACTTCCCTTTGTATGGTGTAACCTTGCTAACCGTCATAATGCTAAGCTAAGTTTACAAAATATATTTTTTAAACATCTTTGACATTGAACCAACTTCATTGTGCAGATCCTGTGATGAAGAAGAGGAAGACCAGATGCATTTATTTTTCTACTGTCCATACGCTGCAAGTCAGTGGTCCAAGATCCAAAATTCTCTCAACATTTATTTTACATTTACTCCTTGCAACACTTTATTTCGGTAAGCTAGGCCAACCACATTATCTTCAGCTTCATACATTATGTACAGACATTAGATTGGTATTCAACTTGTTAACAGTGTTAGACGTGGTACTAAAGAAAGGGTCTCTTTGTGATTTTCTGCAGAGGATGTGCTATTGGCAGCAGAACCTTTTTGTGATAGCATAAGGAACAGGCAGGCGATGGGTAGAGTGAAGGGAAATCCTCTACATGTTAATTGAGCGTGGATAGTATCAATCTCTTGGGCGTATAAAAAAAGATGAGTTGCCAAATATTTTTTGGCAGTAGTGAATTGTATGTGTGGCAAACATTGGGTTTCCATTCAATCAATTGGAAGTTGCTACTAATTATTGTAGCTCTTAATAAGCTTCTTTTCATTGCACAACGATTACCTTTATGGTGTTTAACTGTTGGGCATTAGTTACAGTAAACAGCATGTTTAAAGAGCCTGCTGTACGGTGGATGTGTGACATGTTTTTTTTTTTTTACCATTTTAGATGGCTAATGTTCAGTCAGAGAACAGAAAATGAATCAATAGGTCAATCAATAATGAAAACAGACATCAGTCACACTACCAACGCCCCTCCCCATCCCAGAGCTAATGTTCAGTGTAGCTGTTAGCTGAGGCTGAGTGTGTGGCAGGGGGTCACACCTCAACAAGCAGACACACTGAACAGCTCCACCAGCATCCCTGACAGCAGCAGGATCATCACATGTTGTTTTTGTGGAGCAAGGCATGATATGTGGCTCAAGCAACACAATGTAACAACAAGCAGCCCTTGATAATCCAGCACAATAATGTTTCATTTGATTATTTTATTGTGGTTAGCCTTTTTGTCTTAAATGTTCATTGACCAAATCATTAAATATATGTTGAAGAAAGTAACCTAAGTCAAATAGATGTTGAGCTTGAGTCAAGCTTATTCCCATGTAAATTAGCATTACATTTGATATCATAAAGATCATCCTGTGATTGAGGCAGCATCCTACCATCCATCCATCCATCCATCCATCCATCCATCCATCCATCCATCCATCCATCCATCCATCCATCCATCCATCCATCCATCCATCCATCCATCCATCCATCCATCCATCCATCCATCCATCCATCCATCCATCCATCCATCCATCCATCCATCCATCCATCCGTCCGTCCATCCATCCGTCCATCCATCCATCCGCAGTGTAACATTTATCTTAGCTGATGTGCCATGCTAGCCGGTTGCTTATTTTTTAGTTAAAGGATAGGTCTTGATTAAATGTATTGCCATGATGACGTTTGGTACTTTGTTAGCACACATTAACAGAATGTGTTTCATCTCAACTTGTGAAGTGATGAACACATTATACATTGTAGTGTCTGAACAGCATTTGCATTGTCATGAATGCGCCTGTTGCCATAATACAATTAGCAGATAGCCTAAAGAACTGCTGTTTGTACAGTTTTAGACTCTTGTTTAGTACAACTGTGAAACAGGAATATAAGCTAACAGCATCAGTGGACCAGCAATGCTTCCTCAGTTAGCTGCCCTCCCTGCTGCCTGTCTCCACCTGTGCAGACAGCACCTTGTTCACAGCTCTGTAGCAGCCCGGAGGATTCACACACCATGGTGGTTCCTTTTGCCAGAAATGGAGGAAAAGCCTTCTCCTCTCCTTTCTCATTCCATGTCCCTCTCTGCACATTCTAGTTATTACGAGACGGCCATGCTAATTATTCCTACTGCAACACATAGTAGCTGCTAAATGGCCCAGCCGCTCTGACTGCAGCTATCCTCCTACTGCCCCAGCATGATAAACAACCCAACCCCTTTTTTCCCGCTCTTCCTCCCCCCTCTCTTCTTTCTCTCTCTCAGTCATTTTCATCACACCATTTTCCATCCTCAGTTGCAGTGTTACATTTAAGCCCTCGCTCTTTCTCTTCCTACTACATCATTTACTCTCTTGTTGCCACCTCTCGTGTCCATTTTGCTCAGTTCAATGCCGCTGCAGGCTTTTAGAGGGAAAGACTGAGAAAAAAAACGCACATGCAGTCAAAGCAAAAGCCCCAAAACCTGAGCCCAGTTTACTGCAACTGCTAGTGTGTGCCTCTGTGTGCTGGGAGGGGGGGGGCGGGGGATGAATGAACGTTTGTGCCTGTATCATTTTGAATGTTGTAAGCCTGCTTAAGCTTGTTTGAATTTGCTGGCATGATAGACAAGTCAATTAGCCCACTTTTTTTAACATGTTAATAAATAGGAGCGACTGCAGTGCTGTAGGCCAGTCCGAGGTCATCAGAGTCAGATAATAGAGCGCATGGAGGACACACCACATACTGTATATTTATGGTATTCATGCATATAAAAGCAACTGAAGTTTGTTGCTAAAATGCTAAAATCAAAGGGGAGTAAAAAATATATGTGAAATGGCGCATGTAAAATTGCTTTGCTGCTATCAAAGCTGAAGCAGAAGTTGTACGGAGGAACGTCTCGGCTGTGTGTTTTGAATGCTGTATTCAGAGTGGGCAATTTGAGTTGACTTGCTAATGGCTAATAGTTTTAGTGTTTTGTGGAATGTGCTCGTTGGCTGTTGTGCTAAAAGTTAGATGAGAAGATGAATGCCACTCTTGTCTGTAAGGTAGATATGGAGCTGGGGCAAACAGCTAGTTAGCTTAGCGTTGCATAAACACTTGACATGTGGGAAAGCAATTAGCCTGGCTCTGTCCGAGGCAACAACATCCCACTTTTCAGTAAATCTAAAGATCAATTAAAAGCATGTGATTTCACCTGTTTAACTGATGCAACAGCTTAGCTGTATTTTAATTAGGGTTAGCTTTAACATTTCTTGGGTTCTTTCCAATTGCCTGGTCAACTCAAGATGAAAACACAGCTCGAGGAAGCTGTGCACTGTCACTGCACCTAGCTGCTGTTCATCAGCAAAACGTAGGCCTGTAACTTCCCCTAGAAGCACCAACATAACCAATGATAAAACAAGCACAATTATATTGTGTTTCTCTCTGTCTCTGCTATAGGCTAAATTAAGCTAACCATGACTTGACTCCAGATCTTTACTGCTCTTAAGACTTTCCTGTCAGTATGGTTTAGTCCTTAATAATTTCATATTGTATTATAATTTATTTCAGTGTACATATTATATTTACAGCTAGGCCCCATCACTAGGAAGCATGAATTGCTTTTATTTGATTCATATTCCAATCAGTAGAATAACATTTGCATACCATTGAGTGTAATTGATACCTGTGCAATTTGCTCAAGCAAACATATTTGTTTACTGCCAATATTGGCAGGAGCTTCATCTAATAGATTTCTAAATTAAATGACATCCCATGGTCTTCCTCAGTGGAGGTAGCCACTCAGGTGGAATAATGCAGTCTGGTCACTTTAGTGTGGATGGTAGCGTTCTCGCTTAAAAGCTGCGTGAGACTTCCTGCCAAGCTCTATCATTGGCTGAGGAGGAAGTAAAAGTTTGTCTGTCTCAGCAGACGCCTTTCCATTTGAATGCACTCATAATCGTGTTCTCCCCTTTGCTTTTAGAGAAGAACTCACTGCAGTGCAGATTAATCAGATGGATTTAATTAACTTGGCCCCGGCACACACATCAAACCTGGAGACAAGACAGGCTATAAACTCAGCCAATTATCTCCGGCCAGAAGGGAAGTGGGGGGGTAAAAACTCCCTCAAGTCCAGGTCCCTCCATGTTTAACCCCCCCCCCCCCACACACACACACACACACACACACACACACCAACTGCAAGGCTTGTTTCATTAAATTGTCCCTTCACCTCACCTTAACCCTTTTCACTTGGTCACATCACGTACCAGCATAAGGGCTAGTGTATGGGGGGTATGGACTTTAAAGATCACTCTACCTTTGCTATTTCTAGCCTCTATTATTTCTTACTTGCTGTTCGTGGGCATGATTACTGGCTCTCTTGGCACTAGGGATTTGCACTGTCGGTCGGTTCAATACTTTTCTACAAAATAGTGTATAGAAATGCATGGTCCTCAAAGGAAATCCACCTTTTTTAATCCTCTGTCATTTCCTCTTGCACCACCATGAAGTCAACTTTGGCAGAACACTTGCTAGACACGTTCATGGTCCCCAGAAGATAAATTATAACAAGATTCAAAAGTGTGTAGCAGACTGGTGCAGGACCGAGTCCTAAAACTCGGACGTGAGTTAGCATTTTACCACTTCTGGTTCCCTCGTCTCAAAGTCAATGGGATTTCTGTGTAGGATTTTGGAAAATAGCTCAAAATAAAGTCTGTGGTTGAAACAAATTTAAGAGATGGATCACGGTTTGTTCTACGACATTAAATACATCAGCAGTGACCCCCCCCCCCCCACACTGGTAGTTTTTGAAGAGTTTACATGGTTGTTAACAAGGGCTGAATAGGACTACAGAAGTTGTCGAGGACGTTGTACGTCATTATGCCGAACACGTAAGCACTCCCACTAAGTTTGTTGGCCCCTGTCCTGCTTGTAAGCAAGTACCTGCGCTCTTGCACATTCTTAATACAAACGATTCAATTTGTAAAATTCAAGTCAGTTGAAAGGATCTTAAGTTGGCGGGACGTTGAAGTCGTGCGACCCTGCTGTACTCTTAGTTTATTTATAGCATAATGTTAGCATTTTGCTTCTGGAGATTAGATTTATGATTAGAAAATGATAAAAGTAGGTTAGACGTGGAGATTATCCGGCTGAACAAAACGTGCATTTTTCCACAGATCTTATTTTATACAATATTCCAAAAGCCTAACGAGAAATCGCATTGCTTTTTGTCGAGGGAACACATGTGCAGCTTACTTCCGGGTCAGCCTACAAAAATACGTCATCCCTGCACCACTCTATACTGTTTGTGAATTAACAAATACGTACTGATTAAAATACCATTACCATATCTCAGGTAAAGACAGATTCTGTTCTCAGAATAGTAAAAATAGATTGCTCAAAGAAATGATAGAAAGTAACCTAAGTGGCTCAGTAGTTTGTTCCAATCTTTGGATATTCAGGGAAAGTGGGAGAAAGGATTATCGGTAAGGGATTTAATATTGTTTTAAGTAAGAAGAATATATATTATTTTGAAATGAATTTAAAGGCCAGCAACCATGCCCCTAATAGTACAGAACTTTAAGACTTTATATAATTATAATGGTTGATTAATATAAAAGAATATCGGCCAACGGTTGACATGAGCTAAAATAAACCAAACCTGTTTGGTTCCAGGATGTAAACATGTTATTTCTGTTGTTCAGTTAAGCATTTAAACCATGATCAGTGAACACTGACTCTCTTTTAGAGCTGGCTGCAAGTGGAGATGTGATGAAGTTGCAGTTTTTGGCACTTGCAGTAAGACCCCCCCACCCCCACCACCCCAGTTGGCGCTTGGCATAAACACAAAGGCTTGCACAAGACCCATGCACCCTGCTGCAGCTGCTGCCATGTTACAGCGTAGCCATGGCAACTAAGAAAATGTATGCTGGAGCTTGGGGATTTGGTTTAACTGTCATTTTTTAGGATTGGAAAACATGTGAAGCCTATGTCATATGCCTGTTTGTTATGTGAAGGCAAGCAACATTAGGTGTGTGTGTTTGTGTGTTTTCCGCTTTTGTGGTTCATTCATGAATCACCTTGAAGTCACCTTGCTCGGCAACCAAGCCCCATAAGCTGCCAGCCCCCCCCCACCACCACTACACCAGCTGTAGATACAGGTTGCCTGTAGGTACATTGTGTAAGGAGTTTGTTGGAGGAAGTTACTGCTTACATGATACGATACTTAAGATACATTTTAACGAAGTATGTGTAGCTTTTAGTCAGCATGTGTGTGTTGGTGTGTGTGCTGTAGTCCAAAAAGAAAATGGCGTTCATTTCAGGGTAGAAAAGCCACTGTTTGAAAGCTATATCAGCGAAATTACTTTTGTTGAGTTCACAGCTTCTGTAGTCATTGCTGGGCTTCTGTGAATGTGTGTGTGTGTGTGTGTGTGTGTGTGTGTGTGTGTGTGTGTGTGTGTGTGTGTGTGTGTGTGTGTGTGTGTGTGTGTGTGTGTGTGTGTGTGTGTGTGTGTGTGTGTGTGTGAGTGTGTGTGACGTCATCCCTCTAACCTTTACATCTCCACTTACCACCATAAACACTCCACTGTGCAGTCAGCCAGCTGGGGCTACCCACTTACACTGACTGAATCCAGTCCTCTATCTGAGAGTCTCCGGTGAGATCAGCAGTCTTTCAGGCTCATTATCAAATGGACCGTTTGGATATTGACCGTGTCTCTGTACATCTGAGGACAGCTATGTTATATGTGTTTACAGACACTTCCAACTACACACAACATCACTTTTTTTCTGTGATTCTAGAATGGTTTTCACTGCTAGTGCTGTAGCTGTAGATTTGAAATGTATTGCAATTGCAGTATGGTTGGTGATATAAGAGGGAATAACCATCATTGCATAATTTTACTTCATTATCAATGTAACATATTATTCTATAATGATGATCAAACCGATACGTTTTTTTTTTTTAAATGTCTTTATAAATATGATATGTAGGCCAAGATATCTGCTGCCCCAGAGTACTTCATATCAAATTGTATTTAAACACATATTTAGCATTAAACAAACATTGTTCCTCCTGTGATTTGCAATAGTCCATATTGCAATTTTGGTTATATTTTGATTAATTTTGCAGCCCTGTTTGCTGCCAGGTCAAAACAATCAGAAACATACAAATAGAATACAGGAGTAAATCAAGCAAACACAGGAAGGCAGTATACCATTACTCAAATCATTATCATCCCAATACTGGTAAACAAATAATCAGTTGGAAGTTGAAGTTTCACTCCTCCGCCTCTAAGACACTGCAGGAAACCCTGAATCGGCATTGGGAAGCAATGTTGCTGATCTAATTAAGATATTTAGATCCATATTAGATGTTAACTAAATTAACCTTCAATCAGTTTCAGAATGGGATTCTGGGTGCAGCCCTACGTAAGAAAAGTTACTTGTCGATATGTTTTTTTGTTGAATAGTAGCAAGAGTTTCGATGCCTCGAAGAAGTGCGATCATCATCAGTGTTTTTACAGTTTCATTTTAAGTTTGAGCTACAATGTCTCCAAAAACCTGAGAGAGAGTGAAGTGATGCTAAGGGAAATGTAGTCCACTGCATTTGAACCATGAGTGACCCAGTTAGGAGGTGAGATCCCAACAAATCGAGTCAACGGGGAATTTTTCTGCTTGTCTACTCATCTGCTGACAGCTCCTGTCACAGTCTATCCACACCACAGATCTGCAGGACCGGACAAAGTTCCTCTGTGTGCAGTGATGGTTTCAAGACTTTAGTATTACTCTTCCTCATTGTGTTTATGTGGACAGTGTGATCAGCTGATTAATCATGGTTGCATCAGACTACATGACCACAGCTCTTTTCATATTCTTTGTTCTTTTTCAGAACATGGATAAGACTCAGCTGCCATCGGTGACGCTGATCGTCGGCTGTGGAGTTTCTTCTCTGACTCTGTTGCTGCTCATCATCATCTATGTGTCTGTGTGGAGGTGAGATAAAGTCACTATGGAATGTGGACCTGAGACATAGAAAATGATTGTGTTAAGTGAAGACTATGCAGCTAGCCTGTGTTTGAGGAGAAGACCTAATATAAAACAAAAACATAGAATCACAATCCCTTCATGTGAGACATTTGGTCCGTGGCTCATACAGTATGTGTTTGACATGGGAAGTCAAGTACACATCATGCTTCTGTGTAAGTATTTACCTAGCAATTCAATGCTCTGCTTCAAAAAGGTTAAGAGTTAATGAAAGAAGCTAACGCTACTTCAGTGGGTCATGCACATAGGTCAGGCATATGGATTAGTAAACAGCTCTTCACGTTAACACATTGCAACAGCGGCTAGTACACATCTTGCTGCAGGTTTGGACCACACAGAAACTGGCTTACATAAGCATAGTGTCAGGCTAAGCCTAATGATTTTAAAAAGGGCTATAAAAGGGTTCATACTGGGTAATTTATTTAGATACAAAAAAAAATCCTCAGATTCACAGACGTCTCTTTCCCAATGTAAGTCAATGGGAAAAAGTCTTTCTGGGCCGGGTGACGTCACGGACTGATATGGAAGTTGTAGTACCCGCTGTTTGGTCACTGTGAATATTTTCTCAAAGTCGTGAGCACATCCTGGGGGCTTGATGGGGAACCTACTACTTTCCCATAGGGAAAAAAACGGAAGGAGGGCGCCAATAACGTAGCTTGCAACTTCAACTTGGGGTTGCAAAGGGGTCGATCAGATTTCCCCTGATGAACAATGCATGGTTTACAATACTCAAATCCTCATGTCATAATTTTAATCTCTGTCCTGCAGGTACATCCGGTCTGAGCGCTCAGTCATCCTCATCAACTTCTGTCTCTCCATCATCTCCTCCAATGCTCTTATTCTCATTGGACAGACACAGACTCGGAATAAGGTGAGACCAATGTATTGTTTAACACATTTTTGGGTATTTACTTAACAAAGGATCAGAGCAGCTTGTCTGATTTATGTAATCTTATGTATGTGTTTATATATATCTAAGTGGGTGTTCAGATGTGCATGTAGTTTATAAAATACAATAACAATATATTTAATTTAACTAAAAGACATACCTATAAATAATAAAAGAAGAGAAAATGATAATGTTGAACGGTCTCTTAATTTTCCGGGGCTGTATGTCTAAGTGGGTGTTCAGATGTGTATACATATTTTGTATATATTATTTGGGACGGTGAGAAACTGCATTTTGATCTCCCTCCACACACAGAGAAATTGATAGTGGAGTTGACTCTAACTTTCTCTGTTGCTTCAGGTCTTGTGCACCCTGATCGCTGCGTTCCTTCATTTCTTCTTCCTGTCGTCGTTCTGCTGGGTTCTGACAGAGGCGTGGCAGTCCTACATGGCGGTGACGGGCCGTCTCAGGAACCGCATCATACGCAAGCGCTTCCTGTGTCTCGGCTGGGGTGAGCATCCGGTCTGCTGTTCACAATGGTTCCTCTGCTCTCCCTCAGTTCCTCTGGGTTAATGTGCATCTGTGTTTCCCTGCCAGGTCTCCCTGCATTAGTAGTGGCCATCTCAGTGGGGTTCACCAAGGCAAAGGGATATGGAACACCAAGCTAGTAAGCATCCTCCAGCTGCAGCCTCTTTAACTATTGATGCAGGGATATTACACATGGTGGGGGTTTATGTGCAGAATAATTAACCTCTCTCTTTCTCTGTCCCATATATCTTTTACCATCCTTATTCTTGCCATGGCCTCGACCTCTCACCTCATTCTGCCCCTCCTCTCTGCAACGCTTCATGTTCCCTCCCCCTTCCACGCCTCACTCCTCCATCCTCCCCGTTTCTTCTGATCATGTCTCTCTACATCTGTATTCCCTGCTCCTCTCTAGCTGCTGGCTGTCTCTGGAAGGAGGTCTTCTCTATGCATTTGTTGGACCTGCTGCAGCTGTCGTCTTGGTATTTCCTCTTTCCTCTATAGTCGTCTTTGTGGTTAACTTGTAAAAATATCTGCTTTGATTTAAATTTAGACCATCAACATCATGTCACAGTTTTAAAAAAACAACCATGTCAAGTCTCCCTATCACTACAGATATTTAACAGCAAAAATGTTAACAATCTCAAATTTCTATACAAAAACTGAAAAAAACATGGTATGCGATTCATAATGAAAACCTTACATTAAATAAATAACACTATTAAAAGTTTACCAAAACAAACACAGCAGAGATTATCTTTAAATATCCTTTATTCAACCCATTATTGTGTAACAAATGTTTTGAGCTGTTACTGCAAAGTAGTTATATATTTAAAAAAGTGTTTCTAAGAATAATACCTAAGTGTAAAATTAAAACAATCAGATCACTGCCAAGTTAATAGTCTGTCTCGCCTTATCCCTTTTACTTCATCTTCTCTACCTTGTCTTTTTTTTATTTAGTTCCTTCTTTACCTCCCTTTCTCATTTGCGTATTATCCGTCTTGTATTTTACAATGTTCTCCATATTTACCTTTCCTTCTCTCTAACCTACTTCTCACTTTTGTTATTTATTTATTTTCTCCTTTCCTTCCCTGACTTCTCCTCTCCTTGTTACCATCTTTACCTACTTGTTGACTTCTTTACTTCCTTTTTGTGGTCTTATTTTGCTTTATTTTACTAAGTATATCTCCTTTACCTCTTCCCCTTTTTCTCATTTAGCTCCTCCTTTCGCCCCTTCCTTGTCCTTTCCTTATTAACTTCAGTTCCTTGCATTAGTGTCCAAAAAGTAGAATACCAGGGTTTTGCCTAAACCAGGTAATGGGCGCTGCGCCCTCTTACTGTCAGCATGCGCCCTCAAACCAAAATGCAGATTTTCCCCGTAAAAATGTTAAAGTGATACCAGAAAACAATATTTCTGTTTATCAAAAACGGTAGAGGAAGTAAAGAAACAGTAACTCTGGATGTATTTGTTGTCTGAGGTGCAATGTATTACTCAGCAGCTCTAAGACACGAAGAATCTATTATTTTCCACTTCACTATCATGCATTATTTTCACTGGAAAGTAGGCAGAGCCGTGATTTTGGACGTAAGTCCCGTTAGGAACCTCATACTATATTTTTCTAGAAAACCCTTGAATATGTTATACAGTTTATTTTTAAATGTCCGCCTTTAAAATTGGATAATAATTATCAGATAATTAGTCATATTAGCACCCTGCACAGAGAATAGCTATTCAAATACGTTGTTGTAGTGTTATACTCTTTAAATCATATCCGACAAATCTGGAGACCTCAAACATAAACGGTTTAAAATCCCAGTTAAAGATATAATAAAAACAACATATTACTAGTGTTTTAAAAGTGTCCATGGTATAATCCTCACAGAGCTAATAATGGACACTGCAGCAGATGCATGAATGAGCATAGGCAGCATTCCTTTTAACCACTCTCACAGCTGCTGCTTGAATTAGAACATTCTTACATATAGTGACACATTTATTGATAATTGTCAACTCAGCTGTCCTGCTGTGACGTCATACACCCTGTACACACTGCACTATTCAAATCCATTGGCTTCAGTGTGGGTGATTCACTTCCCAGAGCCTCTTTCACACCTACAAGAGAACAGCTTGTTTTGGGTTCCCTCTTTACATGCTGCTTCTCAAAAAAATGAAGAGCTCCTGCTCCAATTGGCACCCAATTGGCCCGGTCTGTCTGAACAGCATCGCAGTGGCTTAACAGATTTTATTCACTATGAATCCCAAAGGCATTCAAATCTTTGGAAACAACACAATCAAAGACCACTCCTCCCCCATCTTTGATTTCTCAATGCTTATAATTTATGCATGGTCTGTCTTTGTTCATAAATGTATTAATATGAAAGAAATCCATCCATTCAAACATTGTTTTCATGCTTTACTAGCTGGTGTTTCTGTCAGTAACATGGTAGATGATACAGTGTAGTAACTACAGATCAGAGCCTACAGTAAGTACAGCTAGTGTGTGTGTGTGCGAGATGTGCATTGTTTTGCCATTCCCTTCATCCATCATCATCATCATCATCATCATCAGTTAGATGTGCATGTAGTGAAGTAATGAACCTGTGTTTGCTCTGCATTAATCATGTGCCTCTTCTCTTCGGCAGGTTAACATGGTTATTGGAATTCTCGTATTTAACAAACTGGTGTCCAAAGACGGCATTACTGATATGAAACTAAAGGAGAGGGCGGGGTATGCCTTATACCACACATCCATTTTACACAGTGACCTATAACCAGCCTGATAGCTAAGATGGGGGGGGGTACTGTTACTGGCTCTTTGCCTGAAATGATCCTCGAACATCTTTAAAAACGTTGGCAAAATTGATTAAAGACGCCACAATATTCCTCACAGTGAGAAAGACTAGACAAAAGAAAAATTGGGACTGAATTATTAAAAAAGGATCTGAAAACATGACTCTGATCATCAGTGCATCTGGAAACTAGAATATTGTTAGAAAGAACAACAAGCATGTGGGAAGCTGTCTGGTTATCGGTCCTGCACAGACTGAGCAAGATGATGACTCATCTCATTGCTTTCTTTTAAGTTTTAAATGTGTCACATTTCCTCCAGCTGCTCTCTGTTTGCAGGTGTTGCTATTGATGTAAAGTTCTGTAAATCCATCGTGTCCTTTTTTCTCCTCTTTGGTTATTTCAAGTAGAGAGAAGCAGGGCTTTAAAACACCATGAATCCATCATTTAAACATTTGAGAGGAACTAAAAAGATCATCAAAACTTCTGTTTTATTTCTGGCCAGGGGTTTTGTTGTTTAGAATAACATTTTAATTAACCAAGTAACTGCTGACATTGTGAGACAACGGCCAGAGCTGCACAAATAAAACTCACATTTTATTTTATTTTTAGATTGTTCAGTTAAGTGACGTTACACAGATAAGAGATAAGGTTTACCTGAACAAACATCTTGCTACTTTTTGATTTTAAAACGGAACACTCCAACATTTCCGAAACAGTTCTAATTTTACTCAGAACCAGATCGTAACATCAAAAATGATCCTTTATAGGGTTCTTGTTTAGTAATGTGTTTTAGCTTAGATTAGCATGACTAGTTCTGTCAAAAGTCATTAAAATGCACCTTCCAACACCTTTTTTATTTCTAAACAAGATAAACTGACATAACAACTAAAGTACCAATGATTATATTTAAAACTCTTTTTGTATAAAACACTATGAGGACATATAGTATGAGCACATCAAATCCCCTGCGCTTTGTAAACCTTTCATTGTGTGTGAAGGGGGGGAAGGCTACAGTATAGGGTTCTGCAACAGGGAAAGGGGGGATTGCATAAATGATGGTAAATAGTAAACTCTCACAGTTCAGGAAGAGTCCTAACTCTAGAAGGAGCAAATACTGGTGACTTAGCTTATTTGCTAACGATGACATGTCACGCTCACATCTTTGGTGCTGTTGGAAAGTTGTTGTTTTTTTACTTCTGAGTGAGGTTGTTTACACCGGCTTCTGTTGTTTTAAGCTACAATTTCTACCCATTAGCTAAAGCTATGACAACAATTAGTATTATTTTGTAAGTTCCGGTGTAGCCAGCAGAAATCCAGGCTAAGATGTTCTGTTCACAATGTTTATCGTCAGATTTGCAGCTAAAGATGCTAGACAGGAGTAGCGGTTTAGAGACGACATGTACAACCGCATTGTTTCACGTCAATTAGCCGGTTTACAAGCTAATTATAAGCTAATAAAAAGCCTCATTGTTGTCAGAGCATATCTAATCTGCCTTCCACTTCTTTTGCTCCTGACATGTACAATTGACCGCCATTTAAAAGCCCGCCCAAAAGCTATTGGTCAACACTATTCAAACTTCCAACTGAAACCAAAACACCTCCAATACCAAGTCTTATCTGTTGCCTACAGATTCTGCATGTATATGCTTAAAGATTGCTCGAAACAATTCCCAGAAACGTTATCAACTGCCTCCTCTGACTGTGGGTTTGGCAGCAAACAAAAATATTTTCTCAACTGTTGGAGTGATCCTTTAGTTTTGATAAAAGAACGCATTTCTTCGTACATTGCCAAACTAGTGATTTATAAACATAAATAGGCAAATAACACATACATTTAAAGTGAGAACATTTTCACTCACACTTGGCAGCTTGAGTCTAAAAGTATCTTTGTTAATATCACCCGTTCAAACAGCTAGAGGTCAGACCCCAGAGCCCTGCTCCCCTCTACCCCGCAGGCTGTTTTGTCTCCATTGGCATTGTTGGTGCATTCAAATGTTATTTTCTTTCTCTCTGAAAATGTTTGCTTTCTTCAATGATCTCTCTGTTCAACTGTTCTTGTTTTTGCTGTCTGATGTCATGTTTGAGTTTGCACAGAATCCCCTCTCTCTCACTCAGGGCTCTCCAATCAGGAACACCTCAGTCTCAGATGCCCCCTTCCATGTCATCAGTGATTGGGTAAAAAAAAAAAACTGCCCATCCCGACCTCTTCCTAATGTATGGCTACCAGCCCTGCCCATCTACAAATCTGCTGAATCCTCAAGCTAGCCCCTCTGATTGGCTTACTATTACTTCCTGCCTATTTCCCCACTATTGACCTTGCCATTTATGCTACTTCCTGCTAGCTGGATAGAACATAACACCCCCCCGCCTCAGGCTCTGATAGCTTCTGCAGTGCTTTTAGATCCACTGTTTCAATAATAACACATAGTAGTTGCAGTGCAATAATATTCATGATTGTATTTACTGAAACGGTGTGTTTGTGTGTGTGTGTGTGTGTGTGTGTGTGTGTGTGTGTGTGTGTGTGTGTGTGTGTGTGTGTGTGTGTGTGTGTGTGTGTGTGTGTGTGTGTGTGTGTGTGTGTGTGTGTGTGTGTGTGTGTTTGTGTGTGTGTGTGTGTGTGTGTGTGAGTGAAAGGTTAGTGTGGTCATGTTATGATTGCATCGAGTGTGTGTAACTTGTAGATAGGTAGATTTTCTTTGAGTAAGGACTTGATTGTTTCTGCATTTGAGCGTTCCTTTACACCAGGGATGTCCAAGCTTTGTTCATTTAGGGCTGCATACAGCAAAACATACGAAGGACTGGGCCCCTCACTAGTTAAGTTGTAAGTTAATAAAATAAATCACATGTAGGTACATTATTCTTTATAATTGAAAATGTTTTAATAAAAAGAAAGAACTACTTTACGTCACAACTTTCCATTGACAGGGTTTTATTGTTTTCATTTTGTTACAAAAAATGTTTTCAGCTCATCCCTTAAAACAGAAGCCTCAGATTGTTAATAACAAGGGGAAATATTAAAGGCATTTTTCAAGCTTGTTATGCAAACACCTTAATGGGCTTATTTTTATCCATTCAAATGTGTTAGAATATGTTTTCAACTTTAATTGTATGAATTTATCTGGAAAGTGGGCTGATTAACACATGAATACTACTGTGTAATATCTATTAACGTATATTTTTAAAGTGAAGCACAAGTTTCAGGTTTGGGCCGTATTCCACTATAGTCATGTAAAAATCCATTCAAAATGGACGCATTTGGCCCCCAGGCCTTAGTTTGGACACCCCTGCTTTACACTGAGATATTTTCCCCTTTGGTTCGTTTTTTCTTGTAATTGGTCACAACCCATGCTCGGATAGCATCGTTGTGTACTCTTAAATGAGTCACCTAATTCAAGGGATAGAATCACAAAAGTAGAATTGGTGTGATTACATTGAGATTCAAGATTTGCGCACGAAGTACATTCTGGGCATTTGATCAGTAAATCTGATGTAACCTGGTCCACGTCAAGCTAATCCAGCTCTGTACGGGTGATGCTTCTCTCCTACAGCTGTAATGGGATGTCATGCTGATGTCATGGGGCTCATGAGTTTTACTTGTCTTGGTAGATATCTAAATGTGTGTTGACTTTATTGCATTTGGAAACAGTTTAGAAAGCAGTCAACTGAAACTGTTCATATCACTTCCTGAGAGTAGATGAATCCATCAACAAGTCGCCAAAGGAAGCCGGCATTCTACTTTTACTAATATAGTCAGAAAGCTACTATGTGGTCTTGAGTTGAGATGACTTTGTCAGACATTCTTATTCAAAGGTCGCACTGGTTTGACCCCTTAACCTTCTGCTTGACTTTTCCTTTCTTAAAACTGAGTCCTGTACCATGGGCTTCCTGAATGTATGCTTTCCAACTTTAGGATATTAAAACAAGACTATACAATTCCCCTTCGAGAAACGTTGTGTCTAGCACATGGTCCTGATGCTATTATTGACAAGTATGTATTGATAGCAGTCCCTTATCTTGAGCCCAGCATAACGATACAGTGAGATGAGTTTCTATTAAAGCAATTCAAAAAGCGTGTGTGATTCGACTCTAACAGATAGGAAAGACACATCGCACCTGGAATAAGGAAGAGGTGATTTGACACTGTGTGGTGAATAGGCCTGCTGCCAAGTCAGCATCAGCCAGAAACATCATGGTGCCACTAACATGTAGATTGACCGCTGCTAGGTGTAAGGTTCCACTGCAGATCTATACAGGCCAGCATTTATGTGAAAAGAGAATCTTCCTTTCTAGGTGTGCATCACATCAAATTCCTCTAAACATTGTTGGACAAAAAAAAACTATCAATATGGATGCAGTAGAGTCAGAGATATCGTCTTCCATGTTCAACCTTTTTTCCTCCTTATCTAACCGTGCCTGCATTACCCATTCGGCACCTCGGCCAAAGACATTTTGGTGATAAAGTATTTTGCTAAAAGTGACTAATGTAGCTCCACTGCCGCAGAGTTATCTCATTTTCAAACCACTTGAGATATCAGACTGCATACAGCTCCCTCTGGAACCACAGAGAGCCTCTGACAAACGCTGTGGAGTTCATAAATACCCTCGCCAGGGCCCTTTGAAAACATAAACGGCCAGCAAAGATGTGAAGAACGTTAAGAATCTATAGTTTATATTATTTTTTGCTTTGTCTTTCTGTCCTTGTACTTCTCCTACTGGGGATCAATAAAGGCTTTTCTTAATTAAAGTCCTTCTTAAGTAAATAGTGACTGCGCTTTTTTATCAAATCACATCTTGATCCAAACTAATTATAACAGAACTAATTCATCAATTCATTTCTACTTTCATCAGTTCAGTTCAAATCAAGTTATTTTACGAGATTCTACACTCAGTGACCTTTGCAGTTTAAAATTCCACCTTCTGTAGATAAATATTATCTCTGTCTTTTATTGTTTGCGCAGACCATATGGTGATGGTTGTTGTTTATGTGGAGGACATAAGCAGGAAATGAAGGGGGGTCCAGTGCAATTATTTTCTTCTTGGTGACCTTGTGCCACCCTTCACCCGCTCCCTCTCCTGCGGGTGGTTCTAAAGGTTCAAAACATGTTTAATGAAGCTAATTAATTTGTGCAGCATCTCATTTAGCGCTCAGCAGCATCTGCAGCAGTCAGGTCTGCCCACACCTCGGAGACCGGCCTCGCTGCTTAGTTCCCCAAAATTAGAAGCTGATTCTCTGAGAAAATTAAAACAGACAGGAGAGGCCTAATTCCAATTACCACTGGAGTGTGTTTTCTCCCTAACAAATGCTTAAATGCCTTCAATCATCAAGCCTGTGTATTTACAGCTTGTAATAGAAGTTTAATCAAAAATTAGTTTCCGAATCAAAACACACTCTGCAACTTTAACAAGTACTGCCAATTCCAAGAGTTCCATTTGATGCAACCGTCTGTAACATCCTGCAAACAAACCAGAAAAATGCTCTCTGTTTGACTCCTTCTGCCAGATCCATTTCATGTTGGATTTTTATTTATTCTGTTTAATGCATCTAACCCACCAACCAAACACCCACCTTCTACCTCTCCATCCTCCAGTCCAGGAAAACTGTGTTGTATTTCAAAAAGTCCTGATTGTTTTTTAATACCACGGCCTAAAGCGTACATCTAGCGGCTGTTTTGCCCTTTTATTTGAAATTGAATTTGTTCCATTATGTGATTTTTAATCCAGGCTTCCAGGGGCCATAGATATCGAATCACACAGCTCTTCAACTTTAATTGTTGTTTAGCAGGAGTACACGCGGTAACGGATGAGTTTGTTATTACTTGTCAATATACTGGAGTCAGTCTTTTCCAGAAACCACAGTAAAGACCCATACCGAGATATGATTTGAGCCTGATGTACACCTGGAATGTATCTGTTGTGTTCCGTATAGTGTTTTATATACATATAGTAAGTTAAAACCATAGTCTTCAGTCAACTTATTAAAAGCAACATCCGACCAAACAACAGCTTTTTGTAGCCCTCTTTGGAGCAATTTTGTTATTCAACTTTTTGTGAATTACTGCTCAGTGCCAGGCAATGTTACCTGAGATATTTCCAGAAATATAGATATAATGGAATTTAGGAACAGGAAGTTCTTCAGTGATCTAGAAAATCAATATGTTTCGGTATCAGTGTCTCACTGTGAGACTGACATTTAGGAACTACTTAGAGAAATGAAAAAGTGTAGGTGGTGTTTTTATGTTGCTCTGTTGGAACAGATGTGTCTGCATAATTCAGTGATACTACACGTGTATCTTATTGGAGAAAACTGGAAAGAAGAGATACTTTCTTTTGAAATTGGAAACAATAACTGCACCTTAGTTTCGGAAGTCATCCAACCTTTATCAAGGGCTATTTTAAAGTGATAAAGATGAAGTTTCAGGTTTTTTATTCAACCTATAGCATCTACACAATATTAAATTATGGTTAAAGGTTTTTTATATTAAAAATTCAGATTTGTAGCCGATTTCTTTCCTCAAACGAAAACTATGACTTGTATTACTTTGGTTTTGTTTTCAGGCCATTGATTCCTTTAGTTATGATAACCTTTCTACTAAAAATAGTGGGGACATTTCCAAAAATAGATTTGATTGGGCAAGAAACAGGAACGCTCGGACAATCAGGATGTCAACAACAACAGTTAGTAGAAGTTAATCTTAGGAGAAAGTTAAGGCGGACAGTAGTAGACTCTGTCTGACCGTCTGAACACTCTTTTTTCTAAATCCATTGAAACATGTTTTAGCAACATTCTGAGATCTCAACTATTTTCTCAATGTGTACTGTGGTGGAAATTCCACACTTAATCACCTTCCGGTAAGAAATGAACAAATCTACAAGCTTCACGCAAAGGTAGTGTTATTTAATAAAGAGTTTAAAGCATTTATCAGAATCATTCTAATTCCAGCTGGAAGGCCAGAGTCCTGCACAAGCAATGTAGTACAAGGATCTGACCCTGATACAACAGAAAAGCAATCACTTTATACAGAAAACAGGGAAGGTCTGAGCCAATCAAGATATGTAGTTAGATGAGTTAAGAATGCATACATGATGATTGCATTACCTTACATCCCCATGTTCATTTCCTGACAATGGTAAGCTAAAAGAACATTTAGAGGTTGCATCTAGTCGTGATTTTAAACTGTGAGAGAGGGCATAAAATTAAATTACACTTATGATACATTTCCACGATAAGTACAATGTTTTCATGGCCAGTAAATTCAGAAACAGGGAAACACAGCAGGACACAGGTAGTTACAAACCACCGGTTTTATAGGCTTTTATAAAACATATATAGCGTATACAGTATTGTACTCTATGCTGGTGATTCAGTGCTGCAATGCTATGGCACAATCAATTGTCTATATATTATATTTAAAATGAAAATAACTTTATTCTGGGACTGCCCTAAAAGTAATAACTTCTACCACCCTCAGCTCTATGAGACTGGCTGGTTGAGGGAGTATTGTTTATTAGTGACCGTGACTCCTCTGTGAACTCTGACTGTAAAGACTGACAGCCGTTGCTTGCACGTGTGTGTGTTGATCTTCAACATGTGTCTGTGTGTGTGCATTAGTACTTGGCAATGCTCATAATAAGCAGTTAGAACAAATTGAGATGACCGGGGTGAGACACATGCACCACACCATCATAATCAGAGCAGCAGATGCATAAACTAAGATATAAAATGCATGAAATTACACGTCATGATTAAGCGTTTTTAGCAGATAAACGGCTGAGTGGGTGAAATACTGACAACAGGTCCTCAAAGAGAATCAGAGTAGCACCACGTCATGGTTAACAAGAAATATGCACCAATGGCCCCACTTCCCCTTTCCCCAGACTCACCTGGGTAACCCAGCCCCCCTCTCACACACACACACACACACACACACACACACACACACACACACACACACACACACACACAGATGGTTGGACGGTAGCCCTGAGAGAGAGATTGTGCGAGAACACTGTGACTCACTGTGTGCGTGACTGCCTGTGCGTGCTGGAGTGCGCACGTGCATCTGTGCGAGTTTGTGTGTAGGTGCATTTGTATCTGTTTGTGTATGTTACAGCGTGTTAATTTGACTTTGCAGTCAGATGACAGTGCCACTGTACAATATGACGCTCAAATGTGCCAAGTGCGGGGTTATCTCTTCGGCTGACGTTTCCACCACAGCTACCAGTAACGCCATGTTAGTCCCGCTAATTATTTTTCCTTAACTCTTCTTACCTCTGTTCTCTCCTCTACTGTACGCCTCCCTCTGCTCCCTCACTTTGATTGGTTCTCTCTCCTTTTATCCCTCTGTCATTATTTCCTCTCCCTGACGCCCTGGCAGACAGGGTTTCACTCAATATGAAAAGCTCCAGACCAACTGTGTTTACTGTCTGAGGATAAATCTGCATATGTGATGGAAGAATGAATGAAAGTGTGTGTGTGTGTGTGTGTGTGTGTGTGTGTGTGTGTGTGTGTGTGTGTGTGTGTGTGTGTGTGTGTGTGTGTGTGTGTGTGTGTGTGTGTGTGTCTGGAGAGATCATAAGGGTCACAATTTGATTAGAAAACATGTTAAGGAGGCTATGGCAATGTCTGCAGATGCCAGCATTACACTTTTATTTTCATAGTTTGTGTGTGTGTGTGTGTGTGTGTGTGTGTGTTTGTGTGTGTGTGTGTGTGTGTGTGTGTGTGTGTGTGTGTGTGTGTGTGTGTGTGTGTGTGTGTGTGTGTGTGTGTGTGTGTGTGTGTGTGTGTGTGTGTGTGTGTGTGTGTGTGTGTGTGTGTGGGTGGGTGGGTGGGTGCGTGCGTGCGTGTGTTTTGCCGTGATCTAAATGCGCCTTGATAGATCATTTCCATTATTGTCAACCTGAATCTTTATTTTTAGAATTAGAGCAGTGCAGTGTCTGCAGGTAGTGCTGCTCTCTGATACAATCCACTACCTAAAACCTCCAAATCGCTTCTTTGTGTTTTAAAAAGCTTGAAGTGAACGAGTAAGACACATCGCTTCATTTAATAGTCTGCAACGCGACATTGCTCACAAACTTCACACACATTCGTATTTCCAGCTCTTGGTTTTGACTAGCTTAAGGAGTCAGTTCTGTTCAAAACACAGCAGATCTTTCTCTGTCTTTCTGTCAACGGGCATATGAGTGGATCTAAGTGCACAGAACATGTTTTAATGTGCAATAATAGTGTTGATTCTGGTGACATCATAGTCAACAGCCTCTATTGTAAATACAGGATTATTATACAGATGTTCATTCTGTCTGTCTGGCCGGGCAACACAAATGAAGAACCTGCTACACAATGTTACTCTGGTCTTATTATGGTGTTTCCCTAGTGTGTAAGGCCGTAGAGTCGGCAGAAATGATAGCTAATAACTAATAAGAGGCTTTTACTCACAAAAAAAACAAAAAAACATACACATTTTGATTATACATTACTATATTTAATTTTAGTTTTAGTTCTGAAACGATGTTTGTCCTCGTTGAATACATATGATGTCGTCACTTTTTGATTTAAATGAATGTTTTTCCTCAGTGGACTGTACTGGAGAACTGCACTCCCAGTAAAGGGTGTAGTTTGTAGGTCTCAATTATTTCGGTTATGAATAAATACAGAAAACAGGAGTTAAAAATGACTAGAATTATCCTTCAGGTAGCATACAGCCATTTGCCACTGTTTATTTAAGTCCTGATAAGGTTTGCCAGCTTTCAGCATTTTTACCTCAGACAAATTTGCCCTAAACTACCACAGAGTCCTGCAGAGTGTGGGCAGGCTGCAGAGCCTCTGAAACAGGATTCACATGATGAGAAACATCCCATTCCAAATGAGGTTGAGGACAATAATGGCCACCATCAGCCGTCCCATTTACAGTATTGGTGTATCACTTTTAATACCAGAGGTGGAAAATAACAGTTCTTTTAATTCAGTTGTGCACACGTTTTTACACTTCTTCATTTATGGTTTTCCATTTGTTGGAGTTTTTTTATTTTATCTCATTAAATTTGAAGGGACTTAATTCTGTTTAATATTAATACCTTCATGTGTCTATTTGACATTGCAGAATAGCGTTATTAATGCAAATTACAAAGTTTCCTTTATTAGTCAATTTGTCAGCTACAATTAAAAACATATTTTAGCTGGTAACAATTATTCTTATTCAAACAGATCTGTGTTTTTCTCTCTTTTACTGTGACATGAATCCAGCATGATGTTCTTTTAGTTTATTTATTCTATTTAAAGAGTGAAACACCTGCAGTAAACAGTGCAAGCACACCAGCTACAAAACACAGTTATCATATTTAGATGTTAAATCACTTCTTTCTCCATATTTTTCCAGTGCTAAACTGCTGATAGAAAAAAATATATGTGTTAAAAACTCAACATTTAAAAGCATTCAAGCATCTGAATGGCTATCTCTTTCCGGGCTTTTATTTTGAAATACCGGCAGGAAGTTTTATTGTAATTGGAAATAGTAAGTGAGAAAAGTAAATAGGTATAAAAAGCCAGATTGCTTAGCAAACATGCCGTTTGCTTACTGATTAGTGCTGTGGAAATGTAAATAATACGTTTACCTTAGACATTAAAGCTTTGTCTGCCATTGTTGCACGTACCATAGAATTTTACTGAAGTACTTTTTCCACTTCTGGAATATTATGTAAGTAAAGCTAAATGAGACCCCCTATTTAATAGGTTTAGTAAGATAAAACGAGCGCATTAGAGTGGGAGCTGAACGAATGCCTGGCGGTGATGACTCTTCTTCAGCCTCTTCCTCTCTGTCCTCTGCTCTGCCTCTGTTTGTCTCCATTCTGTTTCAGCCTCATTACACTTGTTTTCCCCACTGCTCACATCACTCCTCCTTCTCTCTCCTGTGGCACTAGATCCTCTATGGTTTGACTGAACCATCCTAAACATACATGCATGTAATATATGTGAATTATGGACATATATATCTGCAGATAATGGATGTATGTTTCTGTTTGTGATAGTAACTTAATGATTTGTTGTGATGTTATTTTGCATGGTGAGTGTTGAGTACCATGCTGAGAGCGTGGCCAGTAGGGAACTCATTTAATGTTAAACATTACGTTCTCTCCTTTTTATATTACAAAGGAAAAAAAGTCTTTCTTAGAATATCTCTGAATGAAGGCCTGCCTTAGATGTTAATATCTAATAAAGTGAGCTATAGACAAATACAAATGTTATAGCATGGTTGTCTGACAGCATTAGACTTGCTGACAGTTTGCTGGTGCTGTGTCTGACTGCTCCCCCCCTCCCTCCTGCAGGGCATCCCTGTGGAGCTCCTGTGTGGTTCTGCCCCTGCTGGCCCTCACATGGATGTCCGCCGTCCTCGCCATCACCGACCGGCGCTCCGCTCTCTTCCAGATCCTCTTCGCTGTCTTTGACTCCCTGGAGGGCTTCGTCATCGTGATGGTGCACTGCATCCTGCGCAGAGAGGTAACCACCAACTGTTTTTACACTTCTCTCCTGGTTCTGTTTGAGGCAGAGGTGGAATAAGTACTCAAACTCCTACTTAAAAAGGCCCTATTCTGATTGTTGGTGGTCTTCCCTCTCCTGTAGTGTGTTGTATAGGTTTCTGTGCATGTCAATGGTCTGCTAAGGTTAAAATCCCCGTGTAAAATTGGACTTTAATGCCACAAATTAGACAATCTGTTACCCCAGATCTCCACTGATAAATGCTGATGTAGTACATACTGACACCACAAACAGGACAACAACAAGTCCTCCTCACCACTTTGAAGTTAAATTCCAGACAACTTTCCATCAATAAATAAATGAATAATCTGTTCTTTAGTGTTCCAGAATGTAACTGCATCGCAACACTTTCTGCAGCTTTGTTTTTTTTTATTCTACTGTTGCAATATTAGTAGAGCCAACTTATGAACCGGACAAACAAACACAATTATTTCACATTAGAACCCTTAATATGCAACAAAAGACTGCATTAATTTCATTGTCACTATAGCCAGGGGTTGAATTAGGATTTGATATGTGGGGGGCCAGCCCATGAGAACGTGAGAAAATAAAAAGTTTTACAAATAGAACCGTTGTTTTAATAGTAATATTAAATGGAATTAATTTACACCTTAAATTATTAATATAAACACAAAACATATTCACAAATCCAACCTTCAAATATTCATTTTAAATCCACATTGCTCTGCACACTGACTAAAGAACAATTAAAGAAACGACATGAGTAGTGACATCACCCTCTCCTTAAAACAAAAAACTGTTTAAAATACATTTGGAAATCTCTGTTCATTTGTAAGGCTGTGCGATGGTCAAAGGTATGCAGTAAATCTCAGGGTAAAGAATGTAATCATCACCACATTCAGTGTTATTATGACCGATCATAACTCAGCTTTATGCACACACACATTTAGCATGGTTTAAGAAACGGGCTCCGTGTTGCGAGACGGGTCTGGTGGTTTGGACTCTTTGCACGGAGGAGCCCGCGGCAGAGTCCGGGGGGATGCTGCTGCAGTGTGAAGCTCAGCACCGGAGCAGAGACACATGTTCACCAAGCTGACAAACTATAGGCAGAGATCTGCTATTCAGAAATAAAGTCAACACATATCCACCACTGAATTATCAGGAACCCTAAATATCTAGCCTGTGTTCAGAACTAGAAGTCTAAACATGTGATAGAGGCTTTGTGATGTCTCGAGAGGATTGGGATCATTAGCATGAGGTGTGGGTGTGATAACTAAACGACAGAAGGCTGATTTCAAACTATTGTATTTTGTCTTTCCACAACTATAAAACTTATCTTCACTCATAAACTAAACTTGAAGATTAACGTAACTAAGGACTGTTGCTCACTGCTATATGACGTAACTTAAACGGCTCTTCTCAGTGTGCACCTCAATAATTGGGTACGGTCGAATAGTCAGTTTAGTTTAGGAAGGTTCCTAACGGAGCGAAATGACCCGGAAGTACCTCAGTGGCCGCCATGATAAGAGCTGTTTGAATTCTCTAGAAGATAGGAAAGGAGCTCTGAAACTTCCTTTATAACCTCCTTTATCTTAGGGAACACTGGACCTTCCTTTAGGAAAGGAAAGGAGAAAATGCTGTCCCACAATGCCTTGTGGCCGCAACATTTACCCTGACACAACATTCAGCCGTTTCACAGAAACAACTGATCGTGATGGAGAAATGCGTTTCATGAAAGTTAGGGTGCTTATTAAGCAGTTTAAAACGTATGCAGTAACCTGCTAAAGTGCTTTGTTTGAATGTTCAGCTCTATGTTAATCAAAAGGAGAAATATGAACGTTACTTTTTTACTGAAATGATCAAATAAAGTCCAGATTTCAGTTACTGAGCTGTGTGGGTTCTCTGAAACGTTTTAAAACATGTTTAAATTGTGGTATACAAAGTGATAGGTTAAGGCATAACTAGTTTATAATAAACACATCTGTATTTATTTATAAATATTTTCATATAATCATACGTAGGTATTGGGATTCATGTGGATTAATATGTGTGGACCCGAGGGTGAGGGTGACGAGCATGAGTTTCACTTTCCTTTTTTATTTCAATTCCAATCTTTGTAATGAAGAATACATGTCTCTCTGTTGTCCTCGTTCATAAAGCATAAAACAACACCATCAGAGCATGGTGCAGAGTCTCTAGAGTCTTTCAGTAGTCCGCTTTATAGAAGCTGTAGTCCCCCACAGCAGACGCATATTAATGACATCATAAATACGTGGGATAGTGTAAGTGCAGTCGGATTCTCAAAGCACCGCAGTCTCTTTTCCTAAGTCCTTTTGAATTCTCCTATCCACTATTCCTGAACCCCATGACGTTTCACGAAAATGTCAAGGAATAGTAGATAGGAATAGACGATAGGAGCTGATTTTTTGACTATTCCACCGTACCCAAGGTCTCTCTCCTCTCACAATATCTCCCTCCCCCTTTGAGCACTCTCCCATGAGCAATCAGCAAAACCATATTCACCTGGGCAGCAGCCATCTTGCCAAATGCTCTGCTGAATATGGGGGTTGTAGTCCGTGGGGAGATCTCACTTCTCTTAACTTGCATCCCTGCGTCCCTCACTTCTTTTTCTTTGCACATTAGTCCCTCCCACCAGGGATGCAGAGAGAGACCCGAAGAGAGAGGAAGCAATGGGATGGGTTGTGATGATACCGGTACAGCTGGATCGTCTGACAGTAGCCAGCTTTGTCCTGTTTCATTCATACACACAAACACCCCCCCACCTGACGCTTCTGTTAGTACACATTTGTGTCATTTGTTGTAGACCCAAATACGTTTAATGAAATATGAACTCATTTTCAAAAAAAGATAAAAGCCATTCTTAAAAATGTAAAACGGAAAAGCTGTTCCTGCGGACAGATATTAAATCCGTCTCTTTTAAGGTTTCCCATAAATTAATAAACAGGTTTCCACTTCGTTGTTCAGATATGACACATTAATTGAAACAAATCACTGTATAAACTGAGGATTGATTCCATTAGTTTAATGTCTTCACTCCGCTGTTAAACTGCTCTCATGTTAAGACGCATCAGATCAGTGCACGCGCTGCAGCGTCCAATCAGTGACGGATATACAGTAAGGGGGCGGGTCGAGTGGCTGATGATTTCACCGGAGGATGATCTGGTGGTTCCTCAGTTATATCGCTCCTCGATCTCCTCCAGTGCAAATAAACGCCATGGTATGCTCCTTAAGATGGCGCATCAACTTCCGGTGAGACCAAGGAGCGAGGAAATGACAAATAAGAGGAGTGAGAAGTAACCTATGATGCACCCTCTCATGACATCACAGCATGCTTACATGGTTAAAATTGTGCGAGGGTGATGACGCCAGAGCATGGTCCTGGTCCCAGGACATCGCCGACCCAATTCAACTCCTGACTATAGCCTTACTCTAAATGAAATTTCTGGGAAGAATAACCTAATGATGATTAATGATTTGACCTCCATGGTTCATGCTGAGGTCCATGATTTATCAGGGGGGAAAGAAGGCCAGGACATGTCTTGAAAACATGCAAGTTTTTGTGCTATAATAAACCTTGCAACAAGAGCTATAGACATTAAGCCTCTTCTATAAAAGGCCACTTGATTTGATGTATTTATATTTCCCGCCAGAACTAAGAATCTAATCTGTGCTTCACTACAGGTTCAGGAGGCAGTGAAGTGCCGGGTTGTGGACCGCCAGGAGGACGCTAACGGAGATTCAGGAGGATCCTTCCAGAACGGCCATGCTCAACTCATGGTATGGACCCCGAATGTTGTTTTCACCTCTCAGTATGTATTATTGGATATCGGCACACTTAACTCACTATTTATCATTGTGTGTCCACAGACTGACTTTGAAAAGGATGTGGATATAGCGTGCAGATCAGGTGAGCTCCAGTGTGTGTGATTATGTGTTTGACTTGACTTTGGGGGGGTGCTGCTGTTTAGAAGCTACAGATGTCTCTTTGTGCCTCCTCTCTGTCTTCAAATTCCTCAGCGTTGTCGGAACAGATGTGCAGCGTGTTCCCCCTCAGTTCAGAACTCGTGTCTTACAATCAACATCACAGCCTCCCTTCACCAAGGAGCAGTTGTAAAAAGGAATACGGAACATTAATGCTGCAAAAGGCAGTTTAGCCCGAGCTGATGGGAGTGGGATGAGCGCGTGCTGAGCAGTTATATGCAGATAAATAGGGCTGTCTCCGTCGCTCCTACGCTGCCGCTGTATAATTAAGTCCCTCCCGACAGTGCTGCATCAGATAGTGGCTCGGCTCTGATATCCGCTGGGAGTGAAAATCTGATTATCTCTTGAGACAGGATATCAAGGAAAGCATCTGGAGCAGAAAAGTTATTGAGACACAGACAGGCCTGATGGAGAGGAGAGAGAAAAGAACAGGGAGACATTATTGTTTCTTCTTATATGTCAAGTACTAAGGGGAGTGGCTATTTATTGTCGAGGATAAAGCCTTGTCTGATGTTGTTTACCAGCATGGACGTGCTGAGGGATATGCATGCCGCCACGAGCCAGCAGATGTTAAAGTGAGATGAGATCAGGTCACAGGGTCAGAGCCATGTACAGCAGATATCTTGCTTTTCTTCTGGGTTAAGATTAGGTTTGATCATGTTTGTCACAGTTGTGAATCGGACTTGCAAATTATCTCTCAACAACTGTCAAGTTCTTCAGGGTTTTTTGGCCTAGATTCTGCCCCAACTTGATAGGCCTGAGAGCATCAGAGACCAACTCAGATTTTTCTTGTCTTTTTATTTTCCCCACTTATTTTTCTTTAGAGACTTTGTATCAGGTTGGCAACCCGTTAAAACAAAGAACAAACAAATGTTAGTGACATGCACATACAATTATAAAAAAAACTGCATTTCCTTCATTTATGTAAAATCACTACACAATGGAAAAACATACCAAAGTATACCAAATATAATTATTTATGTGTCTGTTTTTATCAATCATTATTATTATTATTATTATTATTATTATTATTATTATTATTATTATTATTATTATTATTATTATTATTATTATTATTATTATTATTATTATTATTATATTGAATTTTGTCTTAACACCAACAGTGACTTTGATAATGGTGACAGTTTGTCTGCTGCCTCCAAACACTCTCTGTCACGTCTGAACTTCACTGGCTTCTCTGATCATTTAAATGCAGATCCCAGTGTGTCCCATAGCCGAACCAGTGTTCACGTGAAAACTGAGAATTGTTACAGGCATACTTATTTCTTCCAATTTCCCTCATTACCTGTGGGGTTTCTTTGGAAGTTTATCTTAGTCCGATGTGAGGGTCCAAGGACTGCGGGTGTCATATCCCTATAAGGTTACAGACTGTAAATTCCACTGAGACAAATGTAATGTTTGTATGATATTTGGCTATATAAATTGATTGTACACTGATAAAGCTAGAAAGTATGGATTAAACCACATTTGAGTCATAAATTTATAACTCGTCAATAAAATACTTTTGTTTTTTTGTTCATATCGATAATTATAAGTTGTTCTATGTTTTTTAATGAACATTAGAACTAAAGCTCCTGGCTGAGGGGAGGGGGAGGACTATTGTGTGATACGTTTAGATGATTCTGCGACTTGGATTAGGTCTAATGTACAAACTAACAAAGCATAGCGGACTGTATGGCCCCCATTCAATGGAACAAACACACAGGGGGCTGCAGGCCGAAGTTAAAGTGAAACTCTGTTATTCATCAGATTATCACTGTTGATGACGTGACTATGGCAGGATGTATCTCTACGGTTGTTTACCCAGGTCTAGTCCGAGGTTGTTTCTGTATCTGTCAAACATAAGGTTGGATTATTGACAAGGAAAGGCTGGCAACTGCTGTCGGGCCCCAGATCCCGAGGGCCCCAAAAGCCATATCAACAGACACTGCATTTCATTAAATACATTTCTGATGAAATTGTTTCTTTGACAACATGTGATAATGCATAATGTGTCCAAGCAGGTAAATCTGCTCAGGTTCAACTCTGTGTTTCTGTCGCTTTCAGGCACCATGAAGCGCTCATCTCTCCAGGGGGAGGAGAAGGCCTCCTCCGGGACCCTCACCCATCAGAAGGGGTCTAACTTTAACACCCTGCCTGCCAGCATGGCTAAAGTGCACCTCCAGAATGTAGCCGATTACACCAGCCACACGCTGACGCTGCGCCGGGAGAAGGGTCCCGCCAAGGGCATCAGCACCGAGTTGCCGGGGGCCAAATCCATCTACATCTGTGACGGAGAGCTCTTCAAGCAGCTGGACGGAGAGATGCCGCGAGGAAACGGGGAGGGCAGCAGCTCCGAGGGCCCTGGCAAAGGCCCTGGGTACGTCATTCTCCCGGGCAACAACACCGGCACCCTGAAGCAGGCCAAGGGGAAAGAGGAGCAGTCGGCCAAGTATAACATCGGCATCGAGCAGCTGCCTCAGACCCGGCTCATCCACCTGGCTAACCCCGCCAACGGGGAGCCCATGCCTGGCTTTGGGCTGAAGAGCCTGCCTGCCGACCAGATCAGTGTGTCATGTTCTGACAGAGACTCACCTGCACACAATCTGCAGAACATGCCCAGAGACTCCCAGGGAGCCAACAGCATGTGTGACGGGGGGGAGTCCGGACACTCCGCTGTGATGTCCAAGAGCGAGACCGTGTCCACACTGTCCATGAGCTCACTGGAGGTAAGAACACCCCACTGATCAGCATATCTGTGTCATAGTACAGCCTCACATTTCATACTTTAAATACCACATGCATGTTACGTTGTGTTTTGTGCTAAACCATACACTCTCAAGAATCAACCCTTTTTCTTTAATTGGTTTATACTCAAGATAATCACAGGACTTAAATACTTAAATAACAGTTTCATCATTTACATAACGTTTCTTAATAATTGACACTCTCTCAGTAAAGGGTCATACAGTTCACCTCCTGATAAGCATTAGCTGTTTCTTTTCTCATCCATATATCAATGTGAATGACGCCACATATCATGCCAGCTTACTGTTTTATGCAGGATATATTATTTTGCTGCCATTCATACAGTAAACATTAGTCACAAGCTTGCCATTTATTCATATTATATTTATATTTGCCACGGGCAGCATCCTAGGAAAATGATCATTTCAGATGGTTAGCTCGGGATCCTCAAATTTAACAAACTGGATTTTAATGATTATAAATAAATAATAGGATGATTTAAAGCTCCACAGGGCAGCACCGTGCTTCATCTCTTGTAGGTTGTCCCCTCTCTGATGCTAAACAATAAGACATATATACTTATTTCACAACAAGGAAGTATTAGTGTGTTCAGGCCCCATGTAGGGAGCGATAGGCCCTGTGAAGAGGTTGTAGTTCAGACGGCAGCGTGAGGATGAGCCGGCAGTGATCAGCACACAGCAGCCCGGACCTCTGCCTCCTGGTGTCTTTTCACTTCCGGGCAAAAAACACACTTCCATAACGCCGAGTGAGGCGGCAGCTGCCACAGCAACCGGGCAGCCTGAAGGTCAGCTTTTCCTTCAGCACTCCGTGATGGAGGACTTAAAGGTCGTTCGGTCACAATCTGTTAGTGGCAAGCTTGTGCCAGCAGGGTCAGAATGACCAGCAGCAAACCCCTTGTTCCCTCCCTCATGACTCCCTGCTCTCCTCTGGGTCTCAGAAACACCCCCCCTCTCCACTGGCTGATGTGGAGATGCACTATGAAACAGCCTCAAGCATTTGTCTGCTCGCAAGGCACACAATATCAAGACGCTTCTTTAATCTCTCTGTCTCATCTCCCCCCAGAGACGAAAATCACGCTATGCAGAGCTTGACTTTGAGGTAATTTTAGTCTCTTTGATTCCTACAGAGCTTTTTAGATTTATCCCAAAAAGCTTTTCAGACCTCTAGATGCTTGCATACATATATCAGATTTTGAGTCAACACATTAAATGTAAAGGGGGCAAAGTAGAATTGATGCTGTTTACCTTAACGTGCAATATCCCTGTGTAGAAGATTATGCACACCAGGAAACGCCACCAGGACATGTTTCAGGACCTGAACAGGAAGATTCACAGTGCAGACAAGGATAGAGAATCTCCACCTGTTGACGCCAAAGCTGCCAAAAGATGGAGTGTGTCCTCTGCCAGCAGCGACAAGACCAACATGAGTGTAAAGAGTTTAACTTTATTCTGTTCTGCCCCCCCCCCTTCCTATATCAAGTGTTGTCCTCCTTTTCTCCTCTTATCATTAGCTCGAATCACCGCACTCGAGTGGAGCTTCCTGTTTAATTATTAGTGCAGCCATTTAAAATATTGCATTTTTTATCTGCTAACAATGTCTGCGCCAGAAGGAATTAGCTGTGGGGGTATCAAGGGGTCTAATTGTGGGTGAACATACAAACCACAACACTCATTGTCTATCCAAATGTGACAAATGTTTGAGAGTATTTCCAAAACGCACAATTTGTTAGAGCTTGTTTCAAAGCCTCACAAAAGACAGGCGTATAATTATATAGATGAGCTGGCAGCGTGGGCTCTTGATAAGTACAGACTAAAGTTTGGGATTTGGTTTATTCTCCTCAAAAGACATTTATTTAGACATGCCCCTTCTCCTTTCTTTTATAGCACAAAATCTGCATCCATGCATGTCGTGTGTTTCTAGTATCCAATGCAAAACAGACAGGACTGATTCAACTACAGGATTATGTCGGTTTAAATTACCCCAATTTACCTTTGGTATGGTGAATAGCTGCAAATATTACAATCATCTTAATGGCCATTGCTGCAGCCAGATGGAGATGGA
This sequence comes from Eleginops maclovinus, assembly GCF_036324505.1. NCBI lineage: Eukaryota > Metazoa > Chordata > Actinopteri > Perciformes > Eleginopidae > Eleginops > Eleginops maclovinus. Next base: position 25,341,316 of record NC_086351.1, read on the forward strand.
GCCAGCCAAGCAAATCAGATAATTAAAGATATATCTCTTCTAAGTTAAGACTATCAAGCCCAGGCAAACTTCCTTTCAGTAAAATAAATCAACACAACTGTACCTTGTCACATTTCCGTTCTGTTAATAATGTGCTGAGATTCAAGACATCAGTGTAGGGTTAAACAAACTAGGTTAGGATTGAAGCACACACAAGAGGATCCATGTTGGCTTTGTAGCTGCATCCATTCCATGGCAGCATATGATTTCCATGTCCTTCTGCTGCAACAGCCCCTGATCTCCATTTGTTTCACAGCTTTGGACTCAGATTTTCCCTCGAACTTCACAGATCAACGGTGCCGCTAATAGTGGTCAGAGCACAGTCATATACAGCCGCAGAAAAAATTAAGAGACCACTTCAGCATTATCATTTTCTCTTGTTTTATTATTTATCGATATTTTTTGAGTTTTTATTTATTTATTTTGTCATTATTGTATTCTATAAACTACTGACATTTTTTCTCTGTGTTGGAATTCAACTGACTCTGGAAAGGCTGCCATACATATAGAGATAAAGAGTGGTCTCTTCATTTTTTCCAGAGCTGTATGTCAAAATCATCACACAGGGTTAGCTCCCTTACAGAAACAAAATCACCAAGGCATGTTGAGAGAGGCAGCGAGGTTAACTTTTACTGCAGGTACAACATGTGTTACCACAGCCACAATCAGTTTTTGCATCCCAGACCTAGTAAATCCAGCAAGTTTTGTGTACTTATCAACTTTCGATCCAACCAGCAACATCCTTTATTGGTAACAAAAGAATAGTTCAAAATGTAGGAGTAATTTAAATGTGTATTTACAGCTAGCTAGCAAAGTTAGATGAGAACTGTGTATGTATATTTTGGCTGGAACTTAAGCTAGGAGGTGGTTAGCTTAGCTTGGCCTAAAGACTGAAACAACAGGAAGTGAGGCTAGGCTGGCAGATGTGCTGACTCGTGAAAACAAAGTGATATTTTGAAGACATGTTTAAAACAGCTGTTTCTTCCTGTTTCCAGTATGTATTTAAATCAAAGCTAAGCTAACAACAATAGCTCCAGCTCCATACATCTCACAGTGGCATGAGAGTGGTGCTGATTCTCTCATTTAACTCCAAGGAATCGATAAGTTTGTTCCTTTTAAATGTCAAACTTTTCCCCAAATATAAGTGAGAAGTTGCCACAAGATCAGGAAGTTCAGAAGGTCCACCCAAAGAACTCAAAATTCAGTTTATTATTGATCCCCTTTATCTCTGAGGAATAATGCCGTTGTCCTCCTCCATTAGGACAAGCAGCAGACCCCCAGCAAAAGGGCGTGGGAGGGCATCAGGAAGACCCACTCTCCCCCCTCCTGGGTGAGGAAGGACCTGGAAACGGTGTCAGCCTCCCCTCTGGAGCTGCAGGCTGTGGAGTGGGAGAAGACCAGCGCCACCATCCCCCTGGTGGGCCAGGAGATCATGGACCTTCAGACGGAGGTGTGACCAACCTCACACCCACCACTTCCTGTTGTCCCAATGCGCTCAGACAAAACAAGCCGAAACACACACACACTGCCCTGCTCCGTATTTCTACTCAAAGGCTCCAAGCGAGGATGTAAAGCAGGAAGGAGGGCGGGGAGGAGAGAGAAGCCTCATGATATCAGAAAATAAATTCAACCAACTGAAGAGAGGACAGGGAAATGAGCTCTCTCTCCGTCTCGTTTGATGTTTGTTTTGTCGGCTCATCTTGTAAATGGTCTCGGACACCACAGACATGGCAGACAGATTACCCTGGTAGCAGATTCAGTTACTATATGAGCATCATGTGTTATAAACCACATAGCAAAGGCAATGTTTTCCCCTGTATCAAATGAACACAATGTTATAATCATAGTTATGTCTTTTTTTTCTGTTGAGAGTGTCACTGCTCTGCTCTCTCTCTCTCTCTCTCTCTCTCTCTCTCTCTCTCTCTCTCTCTCTCTCTCTCTCTCTCTCTCTCTCTCATGATGAACGCTGTCAGGCTCCAGATGCCTCCGGACTGATCATTCACAATCTCACAAAGGAAAAAACAAGGCAGACTGCCAAATAATGCAGCCATGTGGCCCTTAATGCAGCCCCCCCCCCCACACACACACACACACACACAACTCTCCCCAATCCTTATGGTTCCAACACTTTCCCCTCCTGATGGGACCAGTTCTGCCTTGCAGTGACAAGTAAAAGGGAAAGGAGGTAAAAAAAGAAATTAGAAATGGAAGACGTTTCCCTGAGCAAAATGAACGCTGGCTTGTCATCGATGGACACCTTAGAGAGCAGCTCTGATTGGTCCTCAACCTCACAGCGACAACATGGATGCCATCAGTGAGGAACTACACACACATGCTGTTTGACTCCCTTTCTCCGTGTACAAGCAGTCAATGCAACATATGATGGTGTTTCAAAGATGTGAAGGTATTAGTGTGTGCATTTGTGTGTCTGTGTGTGTCGAGTAGTGGAAGATGAGTAAATGACTAAATCTATAAATATATATGGTATGATTAAAAGGCGATGATGTATATGAGGCATAGGTCATCCGAGGGTTGCACACAGAAAGCACAAGGCTCTTTTGGAGTCCTGATGTACAGCATTGTAATTATTACAACAGAGTTCTACAGAATGGATTTTAGCCTATAAATATCTTTCTTACTGTGCTTGGGGATAGTTGTTATCATTATTATAAATATGAACATGATTATTCTGATACTGATCCCCCCATTCCCTCCTCGTCCTGTCAGGGTACTGGACTATACGAGTGTTCTGTATCGCAATGTAACAGTGTGTGTTTTGATATTACCGCCAGTCACTCCCTCAGATCTGTATTTGTCAAAACCCTGACCTCCGACCTCTGACCCCAATGATCTGCGCCCCAACCTGCCCCCCTCCTCCCCTCACTGCCCTTCTTAATTTACTGGGGTCACCTCTTTGTTAATGTACAGTTTTCAGAGCACAAAATGAATGTGTCTTATTTCTAATAAAAGCATATCTATATAATAAAAGAGCAGGAGTCCTCTCGTTTTCTCACATGTATGACTCATGGTACGCACAGTGGGAAGTTAGAGGAAGTAAGTATAAGAAGAGAAGCATCACAAAGTAATTTCAGTTTCACAGCAGGATGTGTGTTTGCATTTAGAATTTTATACAGTCACATTTAGAACCTACACAAGATTAACCCTAAAAACTAATCCAAAAAAGACTGCTACAGTAAATGGTCCCAACAGTTTGATTCTATTACTTTCAATATTGCTTGAATATGTAAGAAACCTTAAATACAGACATTTGCTGAGTAGAAATAACATTACAATATCAAAGGAACTCTGAGAAGAGTCACTTTTTAAAGAGGCCCTATCGTATTTTCTGGGGTGTCTGCCTCTCCTATAGTGTGTTCTATAGGTTTGTGTGCATGTAAATAGTCTGCAAAGGCTCAAATCCCTGTGCAACCGTCAGAGGGAGTTTCTCTCCCACACTCCCCCCCTGCCTGAAACGCCTCCATTGGATTTATTTGTTTACTTAGAGAACATAATGACATCACTATGAAACTTACGCACTTCTATTGGCTAGCGTTCCAACTCATTGTACGTGATAGGCTGGAGGGACCAATCACAACAGAGCCGGCCAGCTAACCAATCAGAGCAGACTGGGCTCTGGTTTCAGACAGAGGGTGTAAAGAACAGGCAGTATGAGAAACATAAAGAGCTTTCTGAACACTAAAGCATGGAGACATGTCCCTGGAGAGACACTACATACTGATATACACCTGAACATCAGCAGGAGAGGACTCTTTAGAGTAGAGACACTACATACTGATATACACCTGAACATCAGCAGGAGAGGACTCTTTAAAGTAGAGACACTACATACTGATATACACCTGAACATCAGCAGGAGAGGACTCTTTAAAGTAGAGACACTACATACTGATATACACCTGAACATCAGCAGGAGAGGACTCTTTAAAGTAGAGACACTACATACTGATATACACCTGAACATCAGCAGGAGAGGACTCTTTAAAGTAGAGACACTACATACTGATATACACCTGAACATCAGCAGGAGAGGACTCTTTAAAGTAGAGACGCTACATACTGACATACACCTGAACATCAGCAGGAGAGGACTCTTTAAAGTAGAGACACTACATACTGATATACACCTGAACATCAGCAGGAGAGGACTCTTTAAAGTAGAGACGTTACATACTGATATACACCTGAACATCAGCAGGAGAGGACTCTTTAAAGTAGAGACACTACATACTGATATACACCTGAACATCAGCAGGAGAGGACTCTTTAAAGTAGAGACACTACATACTGATATACACCTGAACATCAGCAGTACAGGCCCATTGAAAAAGTCCCCAGCCATTTCAGCTATAAAACACAACAACTAAATCAGCAATTGTTCTTAGCTCTTTTTAAAAACATATGTAGACTTTATTTATAATTGTATCCTCCTATAACATACATGTAAACCTCTACACAGTAAAGTTTGTGCATTTAAGTTGACTTTTTCTCCTTTAATAAGCTGTTTCCTAGCTGTACGTATGCGAGAGATTTTAGGACGCATTAAACTACTACTTATTGTGAAAGATACTTTATATAGTAAGCTTCAGAGCACCGTAGTGCCAGTCCGAGCTCTGACCTTGGACCATGATATTGCAAAGATGACTATATTCTGTAAGTATGTTATTTTGCAAGATAAACAAAACATAACAATAAATTATAAATCACAATATATGAATAGTGCCCAAAAATAAATAAATAGTTCCACTTGAAAAAAAGTTCCATGCACCACAGGCATTTTTTCTAATTAAATTCAATATGATATATAAATATTATGTTTAATACAGTTTTCATGAGTTAAACAAAGCAATGATTGAAAAAAGATATACATTTAGAAAGATTTAGACATTGCACAAGAACTGAGAACGCTATGGGAGATGCTGTGCACGCATTGCCTTTACTAGACACGGCACTTATAATGCTACAAGAATTATTAACATCCCTCACCTAAAAAGCAATCTGGACAACAAGATGATGTAGACTACTAATAACGATTTAGGCAGCCATAACTTGTCAGACAAATACATGCTAAATAGTACATCACTGAGAAAATATTTTGCATGTTTAATGTAAGCAAATGACCTCAGGCACTTTTCCTACAGGAACCAAGCCATGGTCATTTGCACCTGCTTTGATTGTCTTTGTAACAGAGTCATTTTAAATGTGAGGTCTCCACAGGGATGTGTTTGTATGATGAAGGTGATAGATCACTCGACGGTAGTGACATTCAGTACCTTTAACTGCACTACAAATATTAAGTACTAAATCATGTGACAGTTTCAGATAAGTGGTTAATAAACAGACAGGCTGAAATGATCTCTGCTGGATTTGGTCACTGCACAGCTGTTATCTAATAACAATACATGGTCATTTGATGAATGCTTTGGTGTTTTTAAGAGTAAATTATTGTTGATTTAGATTGAAAAATATATTCTGTAACTACTATAATGTCTCAATAGAGAGTTGACATATTTTTGTAGGCCAGTATGTTTGTACCCAGGAGTCACAAGGGATTGAATGACTAAAAAGATATATTTTTCCATTGGGTTTTACAAAATTGCAGAACCATGCAGAATATAAGCTCTTCGGCAAACACGTCTTTGATACTTACACATTTTGTTTAACATGAAAATCTCCACAAATGAGCTCCACACATTAACACCATGTGAATTCTTAATGCAATTGCTACAAGTTAAAGCTAAACATTAGGTTATAAATAAACTACGTGATGGTTGCACATCACCACTGCTAAGCTAAGGGGGGCTAATTTAGCCACCTTATTAGCAACCACTGTTTATATGAAAAATAGAAGCTGCAAACATTCATGATTACCTAATTCCCAAAAACACTATACATAATAAATGATTAATACTCGATGACTGAAGATGTTTTCAGTTTTTATATTGCTCGATTTTTCATCCACCATCCCACCATCCGTTCGTGTCTGAGTGTGTGAAGGCTGACCTTTGTTGCAGATTTCACAGCACTTTGTTTGGAACGCTGACGCCTGTCATGACGGTGGGATGGAACACACCCACAGATTCTCTCAGCACTAATGAACCCCTGACTCACGCTGTAATAAGTGTTTGATCTTCGATGACTTCACTTGATTTTTTTCTTTCTTCAGAGGCTCATTTTGGGCCGCAGTGCCCTCAGTGGTGCGGTGATGTAGCATGAGGAAACAGTGGCCTGTAACATCATTAGTTTCCATCCAGACACATTAACCTCACGTCGTTAATCAGACCATCAGCACACATTAGCCTCCACTGTGCCCTGTCCTACGCAGGCCTGACACTGGCCATTAATGCACTCTGATGACGCTTCCTGACACTTCTCGGTGAGCTCTTCATGTTTCTGCGGCTGGAGGAAGAGCAGGATGATAAAGACGCTGCTACCTTCCAAAATGTAAATTAGCTTTACAAAATGTGCATTAGGTAGCCTGCAACTTTTCTACTTCCACACCACTCAATGTCACAGTGGAGTGGTGCAGGTCCGAAATGAAGGATCAGACAGACTACACAGAAAATACTTTTCATTCCAGGTAAGCCTGGCAAAGCATAGAGCACCCCAAACCAGGCTCTGACCACGCTGCATGAACAAGGGAAAAGCAGGACATAAATGAGATAAAGAGCAGGTGCAGGAGGTGGTAGAAGGGATGATGGGGAACAGGTGGAACTAATGAGGCCAGGGCAGACAAAAGGGTGGGAAAACAAACAAGACAGGAAATATAGCTTGGATTGCAAAAACCTTCAAAATAAAACAGGAAACGGATAAATACTAAGATCATGGAAATAATTTCATCAGGTAGCAATTTAATAAGTAGGATAATATGCAGCTAGGCGGTCATTAATGAAATAGAACACAGCGCACCGTGATAGGGATGACACATGAGAAAATCGTAAGACAAAGAAAGGAAACCAATAAAACAAAGACCAAAAAAGATTATTACTGTAATTATTAATAGCAGTAATGCTGTAGTAGTATTTAGTGGGAGTGGTGGGTCAGTGTTGCAAATAAAAGTATTTTTTTAATGTTGTATTTAAGTGAGTATATTTTTATCATGGTCAACATATTTTAAGTTTGTTTTTCCAAATAATAAATGAAAAGACACATTGAGATTTGGACCCTGAATAATTTGTATTGATGTTCGACTGTTCATTATATTAAATTGGATGTTTAAAAAAGGGGGATAAAAAGGCCGGCAACGCCCCCTGGGGACTTGCATCCCAGGAAATAAAACAAAAGGACAAAGTGACAGGACACAGCTTTGATCACTGAGGGACGGAGACACATTTCAACATAAAGTATTTTTTATTAAATGTAACTCAGGAAATGTTGCTGTAATAACATTGTGGGTTAGAAAACAAGTATTATTCAGTTTGAAATTAGCTTTATTATAGAAGTGTTAATTATTAAATGATTTCCCTAAAATGTAGCATTAAAAGTCTATATATGAAAAGAAACCCTAAGCTGGGCTGAGGCCAGTTCATGGGGTAGCGGGCTACTTCACGTGACACTGGAGTGCAACCAAATACTCACCAGGTGCAGCCAGAACGAGCAGGTCCCTCACTCGTGCTCCCCGATCTTCACCACAACAAACAGTGAGGGGGGCTGGCCCCCCCAATGAGGGGCACTCTAAAATCAGTTTTACAAAAATCAAAACAAACTGAAACAGGGTTAAACAAAAAGGATCCCAGGTTTGGAACACTACTGAGCTTTTCCTTGAGAAAGACTCACTAAACTAAAAAGAAATATAGATCATGCTGTTAAAGATCTAAAAGTTCGATTTTTCACATTCCTGTACCTCAAAAGACCACGAGGGGTCAAACTGTCAGGGTTTGAATATTTGCAACAACAAATACAATTTGAAAGAAAGTAATAATTCCGGCACTAATGTGGAATATATTCTTAATTAACATATCGGGCAAATTCAAAAAAGTTGTTATTAAAGTTTGTTCATTAACATTTGATTGGGTGATCCTGCAGTACAACATCCACACTTAGTGACTGACAGCATTATTCACCTTGTTCATGGGTATAAGGCTACAAAAGGAAATAGGTGTAGTGCAAATTATGTTCTGGTTTAATACACAACACAATCACCATACAGAAAGTCATTATCAAACAGGAAGTTTGATCTATTTCCATCTGCTGTTCCTCACCTGTCCAGCAGGTCAGCATATATGTTGAGGAGTGGTCCGCATAGTTGTCTTACCATGGGAGAACATGCTGCTTAGCTCCAGAATTTCTTCCACAGTGCAAGGACCTCCCTCAGCATATTGGAATCACCCTTTTATAATTAGTATGGATAGGACGAATGATCGTAGGAACCGGAACTGTTTTTATGATGGCATGTTAGTAATGAAAAAAAAAAGTCTTACAACATTCCTGCTGTCACAAGAGAAACACGTTCGATGCTGAAAATAAACAAAACATGACAGTGATATAAGCCAAGTTTAATTCATAAGTAACTGAGCAAATAAACAAAATTAATCAGTAAAATGTACAACTAGAGGGGATTTTCCAAAGAACATCAAACAATGTGCACAGCAGTGAGTCATATACTGACATCTGTTGGTGTTTATTTCCTGAAACTCCAAACTAAATGCTGCTTTCTATCCAAAGTGTCACTTTGTTCTCCATCAAACTGCACTTTGCCGACAGGCAGCTGTCGCATTGAAGCATTACCCAGCCAGAAACAAGGAAGAATACTGACAAACTGTGTGTGTGTGTGTGTGTGTGTGTGTGTGTGTGTGTGTGTGTGTGTGTGTGTGTGTGTGTGTGTGTGTGTGTGTGTGTGTGTGTGTGTGTGTGTGTGTGTGTACGTAAGATACAACATGTACTTACAGACTGACAGAAAGCATTATGGGAAAGCAGGGCACTGACCACAGATTAGTGGGGCGGACATGAGACACTTCTGGCGGTTTGATCCTCACGATTAAAACAAAATGAAGCTCATTGCCTCACAATATGCAACCTCACAGATCATAGACCAGTTCATTCTTCTTAGGGACGTCTCACGTGTCTAGAGGCTAGTGCTCCAAAACATTGTACATGATAGGCTAAGGGGAGGGACATCTCTAAGCGGTTGACTAATCACAACAGAGCCGGCCAGCTAACCACTCAGAGCAGACTGGGCTCTGGTTTCAGACGGAGGGTGAAAAGAGGTGCTGCAGCACAGGCAGTATGAGAAAAATAAAGAGCTTTCTGAACCTTAAAGCATGGAGACATGTCATATATAACAAAAACAAGCATAATATGTCATCATGCGTTTGGTCTTGGCTGTTCCAATTACATATTTTCAGAGATAGATTGAAAAGCCAAATCCCCCTTCTAACACACACTAACAATCATGTGGCCTTACTGACATATTTCCACATTATGGGATGTAAAGCTAGCTAATGGGAGCAGAGACTCAGTATTGTGAGGAGGTACAGAGGTGAATGTGTCAGCATGTGTTTGAGCTGCTCGGTTGTTTTGGCAGCAGAACAAGGCTTTTAGCCTTCAGAGCTCAAATGTGTTGTGACAACACTTCCTGCTCACAGCCCTGTTCTCCTTTGGACAGTTTAAAATGTCATAGGCCTACATGTAAGAAAGAACCCATAAAACAATATAATGTATCATATAATAGTGGTAAGAACAGCAGCAAAGTAGATGTTTAGACAGATTGAAATGATTCTGACTGGATAAACATAATGTACATTCATTCAGTTAAGTTTTAAAAGCAATTGCAGTGCAGAAGGAAGCTGGGCTCCTCACCATAATATGAAATAAAAATGTTGAAGAGGGACTGCATTGACAAGAAGCTGACACTGCTGAAGGACTGAAACTACTACAGACTTCTGGTACCAGTTTGTCACTCTTAATCCACAAAAACATTTCATCCTAACCCATGTCTTGAAAATATGTCAACACTTGACCAACGTTTGCAGGGAAGTAGACCCACTTACTACCAAAAGAAGCCATTGAAAAGCGGCTCATTGTATATTCCACCCACACAGTATTGTATGGGCTAAAGGACTGTAGCTCTGTATATGGAGCTCTCTATTGTTCGCATTATAGAACTTTTTAAAAAAGTGCAATCACTCGTTGGGTTGTAAATCTTGAAGAAGGAAATAGCCGAAAAGAATCCAAGGAGCTTCTCGTCAAGTTTAACAGCATTTATTAATACAATGATATGATATGATATGATAAGTCTACAAAGGAAACACAGCTGTGGTCCTTCCCCATGTCACTGATCCACAGTCCACATAAAGCAGTATTCTGTCTACAGAAGCATGGAAAAGACCCCGATCTCTTGTTGACAACTGGTTTTCTACTCTCCTGCCCATTGTTGTCCCACAGGCGAGTCCACGCCCCTTAGCACTTGCTGCTTCACTCAGATCTTCTATCACCCTCTAGTGACGTACTCAAATAACATCTCTCATTATACTTTGTTATACAATTCTTCTGATGTTTGTTGGGAATATTACATAATTAAACAAATAATAATAGTTGACATTGTAGCGTCGATGAGTGAGAGTTGGAGGCGTTGTGTTTAGTATGGAACTCCACTCGCTATTCTCAATATACTCTCAAACACGATATCCTATTAGCTACATGCTACTGTGAAGTTACACACAAATAACCGGAAACTGGAAACTCAAGGTGTCGCCCACCAACCGGACCGTGACGTAACACTACAACAGTGAATTGTGTCCCTTAATACAATACAATTTACAATACATTGATGTATTCTCACAAGCTGAGTAAATGTTAATTCACCATGGATAAGAAGACTAAATCATCAAGCAAGTATCACAACAACATATGTAACAACATAAATACAGTAGGTACTCATGTAACTTTCCAACACTGACAGGGTTTATATAAAAACATTCAGTTTGGAATAGGATTTGCAGCACTGGACGTGCACTGATTGGAATGGTAGTTGCAGTATGGCAAGCCGTTTGAGTCTTTATTCCATATCCTTGATATCAGACGGCAGTTGCCTACACTAGTTAGCTCTTTGACAGAACTTGTTAGATATTTGGTCACAGTTTGGCACTTTGTTTTACTAGTTGAATAAAACATTTTACTAGTCATTATTTTTCAGCAACTAGTGGCACTTTTGTCCGACTAGTTCCTACATAAGCCTTAAACCTGACGCCTGCACTAGTAGCACTAAAGTCCCAACGTTCAAGCTTTTTGATGAACTAGTGTCCCTCTGACCGTATAGTGACGCTAAAAGTCTCACTAGTTAAGTAGTGTGCTGCAAAAACGCTGACATGTTCACTAGTTAAGAAAAAAAAGGAGAAAAATGAGCAAACTAGTTAACTAGTGGCAGACATTTGTCTGCAGTAGTAATACCCAACAACACTCACTAGTTATAGTGAGCTATACATTTAAATTCAACTAGTTAACTAGTGAGGCTTAAAATGTTTACTTTTTAAATGTGATCATATTTACAAAAATATAAAACAAGTGTTTTTGTAACTATGATCATATGACTGTATATCAATTAGGCAAGAACATTGAAGATGTTGTTAACATTAGAAAGTTGCCTTCGGACTGCAGACAGATATCCTCTTCAAAACATGATACCATGGTGCAATTTGAAAGGTGTTTGGATTAGTGTAGCACAGCGATAACAGAGGGACCTCAATGATGGATAGAAAGATGGAATAACCGAATCACAGCTTTCCTATGAGGAAGAGAGATCGCCGTGACTTCCGTAAATATTAAGTCGAAGGCAAATGAGGAGGTTTATACGGGTCTATCGTTAAACTGATTTTAAGAGATGCTCAGTGTTTCAGCTTTATTCATTTCACGAGCACTGCTGCTAAAATGTGCCACGATCATATCCTCTACTTTTGGGTCACGGGTGCCGGTGTTCTCCCACACAAGCACGCACACCTGGACACCCGCACAAACAAAAACACACACAAAGCAGAGACAGAACAAACGTTTAGACATAAAACACACACTCAAAGAAATAACTTGTAGAATTTACTTAATAAAATCCTTGTAAGTATTTGCACTCAAACTTTCTAAGTAAATTTTAATCCTGTTATATCAAGTATAACTTACTTACCAGTATCAAGTACAATGTACTTACTACTAACCTTAACATTTGTGAAGATATTAAGTAAATGTTATTTAATTATTTTCATACAAGGACCATCAGTTATCAAAATATTAAGTACATCTTCCATGTCTGTAATATTTACTGTTATGAAGTGAATAAGTAGATTTTACTAATTTTTTCTGTTTGATAATTACGTAGTTGTATTAAGTTGTTTTACTCACTCTACTTATGCAATGTTACTTATTTTCTTTTGATAAATCTTAACCTTATGCAGTTAATATACTTCTACCACATACCACACAATTAAAATGTAATGCAATTAACTGTTTATTTAGTCAGAACAGCCATGCTCACTGATGGAGATACTCCATCATTCACACATTATATTATCTTAACGTTGGGGCGGGGGGCAACAAAAAATGTCGGAGGTCCGTTGAATGCTCATTCACATGACTGCTTTTCTTCACCAATTTTTTTTTTTTTTTTAAATAACTAAAATATCACTGGTGGTGACCATACATACTGCCTGTCAAAATGTTTAACCCATGTTTTAAGGGCATCAAATAGAAATGAGAATATCACAAGGAAGAAAAAAAACACAACAGGAGGTGAAGTTTTACAGCGACAGAGCTAACACCACCAAAATTCTAAAAGGAAAATATGTTTTACCATTAGTAAAATTAACAATCAATGCCACTCCAACCCAATGTTTTTGTCTCCAAGTATTACAATATGTCAAAGATAAAACACTCCATTTGTCGGCAAATATTACAAAGATGTGGTTGTGTCAATATTATCTTGCTCTCAAAGACAAACACACATACAACACAACACACAACACAACTTAACGGGAAGCCAAAAGCATTTGACAACTTCCAACAACTGGTTGAGATGGTGATCAGGTGGAAGCATTTAAGCCAGCAATTTGGACTTTAAAGCTTGTATTTTTGGGGACAGCTTAATGCCATCCAAATCCAAGAAAAGTTTTTGGAAAACTTCAAAAGTGTATCGAAGAGCTGGTGGATATGCAAGGTTGAGGGCATAAATGAGTCCCATAAGCAATGCGCATGCTTTAGCGGTGCATCCACATCCTTCGATCATCTCCTTTCTTTCAACAATGATGGACACAGCTGGATCCTCTGCACCATGAACCACCAGGATTTTGAGGACATGTTGCATGGCATCACTGCGGCAGTCCTCCTGCATACAATTTACAAGAAAAAAAGACAGTTCTATTGAGCGACAAATCAGAATTTCTTCATTCATAATGACGTCATTTCCAGAAAGTAAATCATTAAGCTGATTCTGAGCTGTAATCATACTTTACCTGGCAATCTTCAAAAAGGTCCTCCCCTTTCTCACCCAGGTACACAATGAGGCTGCGGATAACAGTGTCACGTTTCTCCTCAATGCTTTGGTTCTGTTAACAGTTTAATATAGTGTCAATATTGAAGCCTTATTCATAAACAATGAACTGTCTCAGGAAAACACAAGAGCATACTGTACATGCGGAGGAGTCATGTGAGCCAGTGTTGAAGCTACTGAGTGTGAGAATTTGTGCTGTATATGCTTACGAATGTGTGTGTGAGAAGAGAGTCAGAAAACTGAAGGTCCATCTTCCTACAAAAAAGTGAGCAAGCACACCTGACTTAGTCTGTACAAAAACGGTCTCAGCGTGGTCCCCAAAACACCTCCCTTTGCCTTCATCAGGGTAATAAGTTTCGGTGTGTAGTTGTCAAGTTTGTACATGAAGCTCTGCTCCAGGGACATTGTAGATATCCTCCTGAATTCTTCCTTGATCTGCAATGACATAAATGACAAATACAATAATCAGGAAAGGAGATCAATAATCTGGTGCTAAATGAAAGTTCAAATTATGAGAGAATTTAAACCTTCCAGATATTCATGGTGATATTTATTATAGAAACATTGTTAGTGCCCAAACATTGTTAGTTACAGTTCATACTTGTAAGAGTATAGATTCACCTACCCCATCTTCACAAAACAATGCAGGCCATCTCTCTCTGAAGATCTCAGCAGTTGGACTTTCACTCACAATCTCAAGCCTTCGAATCGAGAATGTTTTGGCCATTTTCTCTTGAATCACCTTGTTGTTGTTACTCTTCTTTACCTCATTAAGAAGTTCCTGTCTTTCCATCTCCAGACTGTTGCTTGTTTCTCCACTTGGATGTGGAGGAAGGTAGTTCACCTCTGCTTCTGGTTATGAACCGAAGCTCGTCTACAATCTCATCTATACACCTAATAGAGACGTTGAAGATGCAGTCTAATTTAAGTAATAGGGACCCAAGCTCATCAACAATGACTTGAACAAAATCTTCACCCTCACTGACAAGTGTTTCATCAGAAGTAACTTCACTTTCATCTACCAGCCAACTACCATCCTCTGTTCCCTGACATGAATATGTCTGAAATATAGCATGTTTAAAATCATCAAGGCTGTGAGGATTGTGCTTCCTACTTTTGTGTGAGGCAAAAGTAGAATAAATATTAGTAGTGTAATCACAATCCTTAAAAACACAATGAACAGTTTCGTGCTTTTTTAGATGAACTGCAATGTGTTCAAAATATTGCCTCTCGGTGTGAACACTATATGAATTGCATACAAGACATGAAAATGAATTAATTTGCCCTAACTGTTCTGCTTTCCTATGATCTCTAGACAAATGGGTATGAAGGGCCCCCCAACTTTTAAATGAACAAGGACAATCTGAGAACAAGCAGGGTATTGTCCGACCTTGACCAGTGTGGCAATGTTTTAATCTATAGTGCTTTATGAGATCTAAACGTTTTGAGGCACTGAAATCACATTTTTTGCATGACCATCTCATAGCATAACATTCCTACTGTTTCTCCCTGATGATGCCAGCATGGAAACCCTTTAATCTGTCCTCAATCTGTCCACTGCCCTCATCCTACCTGCAAGGTCACCCTGTAAATCACAATTTAAAATATTAAGAGTGAATAATGGCTAATACTAACCGCAGCAATATTATATCATGCATATATTTGTACTTGCCTGAATGAGACTCACACTCCCTGAACTCACACTCCACTCCACTCTTGCAAAAATCCTCCAACAAGTGACACCTCAACTCACTTCTTTCTGTTGAGAGAAATATATTAATAGCACAAAATACAGATTAACTTCATAAATACAATGTTTTAAGTCTAAACTAAAGCAATGATGCGTTCTGAGTTTTTTCACAGCATAAACATACATATATTTATTTTTGTTTAAATACATTAAATAGGTCTATGTAAAGAGCCTATTTAAAACGAGTAATGTATTCTCTGTTCTGGAATGCTAGAAACTCGGTGAATCTCTGATCTAACTCTGCAACACTCATGCAGAACTCCCTTATAAAATTGAGTTTTTAGGTGTAGGTCGAGTAAAATAAATTTCACATAGGTAATGCAACATTAGAAGCCAGTTTAAGTCTAAGCATTTTAGTAGGAAAATGTGGGCTTACTTCAGCCTAAGTTAGTGCTAACTTATCAAAGTTAGGCATGGCTAACATTGCCGCCAAAAGTTTTAGAGGTATTTTTTTTTCTACTAGATGTATCTAGACCTTAAACCCCTAAATATATATAAAAACAACTCGTCGTTTTGAGTTGAGAAATATTAAGGTACGCGTGGTAAACTTTATTGTACTTTTTATCCAAATAAATGGCAGCTCACCTCTTTACAGACCTAATACATTGTCATAGTCTTGTCCAGACCAAAAGGGCTAGCTAACGTTATGGCATCACAACTAGCTAATATGCTAATATGAACGTTACAGTGGGCTAGCTAGCTACGGACCTTAACGTTAACAACACGTATTATTGCGTTTAGCAGCAAGACTCAAACTATAAAAATGCATAGAATTCCATATATTATCACAAATCTAAAACAGAAGGCAATACTTACAGCTTTACTCTCAATAAAAAGAAAACGGCGACTCCAGTGTCTCATCACAACCGTCTTCAGCCCAACCGCCTGAAGAGTTCTGACTTCTGTGATTTTGGCGGTCAAACGACGCACGCGCGATTTCAAATGGAACTTTTCAGAATAAAAGTTACTTGATATTTTCAGGTGTTGGTGCTATGACAATAAAGCATGTAAATGGTATGAGCAAATCTCTAATAATATGTACTCTTCCCACTCAATTAATGAATTACCTGAATATACTGGGTATATACTTCTGTTTTTAAGTAGTTCTAGCTGAAACTTGATATTTCAATGTAAAAATTACTACTTTTGAATTAATATATAGCTATTACTACACCCAAAAATAATTTTTTTGAGTGCACTGACTGACTTCCTACGGACAATATTCTAACACTAGGCACTAAATACCGGACTGATGCGCATCAGATCTTCGAGACGTAAAACAAAACATTGCAGGAGAACGGCCCCAAGGTTCTCCAGCACAGAATTGAACACCGACCAATCAAAACCCCGGATACCGCCTTCTTCATTTTCTGCTTCTTCTGTAACTAGTGAACATGTCAGCGTTTTTGCAGCACACTACTTAACTAGTAAGACTTTTAGCGTCACTAGTACGGTCAGAGGGACACTAGTTCCTCAAACAGCTTACAAGTAGGGACTTTAGTGCTACTAGTGCAGCTCCTGGCGTCATTGTAAGGCTTATGTAGGAACTAGTCAGACAAAAGTGCCACTAGTTGCTGAAAAATAATGACTAGTCAAATGTTTTATTCAACTAGTAAAACAAAGTTCCAAACTGTGACCAAATATCTAACAAGTTCTATCAAAGAGCTAACTAGTGTAGGCAACTGCCGTCTGATATCAAGGATATGGAATAAACACTCAAACAGCTTGCCATACGTCTCAGTCCATCACCCCCCAGTGTGAAGTGGCCTCTATGCAACAGGAAGTGAGGGAGATGGAACGTGGGTGGAGGTAGTTCGCTAATTCTTTGTGGTCTGATGAACTGATCTAAAATCTAATATCGTCTTCTTTTCAAGTCAGAGTATATTATACCACTTGAGTGTTGTTTTTCGATGGCGACATTCTCTTTATACTGTACATCCATAACGTAGTCGTGCAGAGCTACGTCCATGCAAAAGTGGTCATGGTTAAATCTTAACTGGATTGGAAGTTGGAGGGAAAACGGTGCAGCGATGGAGGCCAGTGGTTTCCCTGGAAGAGCAGGTTCCTACCTCATCACAAGCAAAATTATTTCTCAAAAAATAGATATTTTCTGGAGCTAAAAGTGACCTGTAATTTATCACTGGTATTAAAGATCTCTAACCACTTTCAGCCATTTAGCAAATTAGCAGTCAGTCTGATGGAGCCGGTAACACAGAGCATGAGTGGTTATTTATTTGACAGATGCACTTCTGTCACTTTTAATTTGCCACATCTAAAAACAGTCGCCCTGCAGCTGGATGGGGACAGGCAAGGAAAACAATGACTGGAGGCAGCATATTGCATGTTGAAGGAAATTAAATGAGCATAAGCCCCCTGGCTCCATGTCCTAGGTCATCTGTTAATTTTTCATGGGTGCCTCACAAATTCATGAGGACATCTGTTTTTGCATCTTCCATTTTACGAGTCCCATGTTCGGCAGTTAGGAGAGGCTCCAGCTGCACACTGATGAGACGTGACTTCTGATGGAATGTCGAGCAAAGGAAAACTTTATTCAAACACACGCACGCATGTGCACGCGCGCGCACGCGCGCGCACACACATATGCTGGCCTGTTAACATAAATTGCAGAACTAAAAGTTTAAGTAGTGCTCCCTGAAGAAAGCAGCCTCATAAAATGCAAAACAAATGACATGCTGATGACTGTTCTATTATTAAAGCTGTTCCAGTAGTGGGGCTGAAAGGTTAAGTTCTCAGGGTGGTGGTAAAGGAAAGTTCATGGGATCATAAAAACGGATCCCCAGCCTTCCCTCTGTCAGGTATCAGGTGATAGCCAATTAACCTATATCATGCTAAATGATATATTAAGGTGGTTAACATGAGAAACATTTAAGGGGCCCTACTCTGCTCATTTTCAGGTTCATATTAGGATGTAGACAGGGGTGTGACATTAGCATTATGGTTGCACTCAAAGGGCCGGTTTTAACTTTAAGACAATATAAATATACATATATAATATATATAAAATAATGTATTATGTTACATTATTTCCTCTGCATTGGATAATTATTGGTTTTAGTAATAACTACATCTGAAAGCAGAAGTCAAGGGAAAACATGCAACAATTACAACGCTTGTACAATGTTTTTAAAAGATGAGTTTGGTAGCATTAACACATAGTTGTGCACTGACATATGGTGCACGTAGACACAGAAATACTGTATGTGGTTGCACACTTCGACTTCTCTGTCTGTTAAATAAACCCCATGAATTGATAACATTAATTAGCTTAGTTATTTTTTTAGATCAAGCACTATTTAAGTATTTATTATTTGAATTTTGCAATATTTGAATAGTCTGAAAGCCAAGACTTTGAAAACCGCCTGTTCCAGACCCTGGTGTGTATCACCTGTCACTCTTTGTTTTCAGGGGTGAGGAGGGGGGGTGAGGAGGCGCAGGGAGGAGACGGTGATCGCGGGAGTTTTCCTCCTGCCTTCACAAACTTTACACACTTATTTACAAGAATTCATAGTCTGAATAGAGAAAACAAATTCACAAGCTGCAAGTCAAGACGTCATGTCTTTCTCAAATCACAAAAGTGGAAATAACCGTAATGCACGTTTAAAAAAACAAAACATCAATCCATGTGTGTCTCTGAATGAGCCGTAGCGACATCAGACTGACTCTAACAGAGCGGGTCATTCTGTGAGGATCAGCCGTCTGTCAGTTCTGGTTCCGGTGTTTCTTGTCTCGGTTGCTGAAGCAGACTTTGCTCCGTGTTTGGTGTCGCTGTGCCGCTGTAAGCTCTTTCACTCACTGCCTCACTCCACAGTGACTGAAGAAGCTTCAGTGCGCATGTCACAAAACGAGATGAATTGTGGGACATGTCGTTTATGGGCAACGAGCTTCTGTAAAGCGGAGTGTAGCCGTATAATAAACATTATATACTTTGAAAACTCTCGGGCCACATAAAATGATTTCGCGGGCCAGATTTAGCCCGCTAGCCTTGAGTTTGACACGTATGATGTAGAGTCTCTACTTTAAAGAGTCCTCTTCTGCTGATGTGCAGGTGTATATCAGTATGTAGCGACTCTACTTTAAAGAGTCCTCTCCTGCTGATGTTCAGGTGTATATCATTATCTCTACTTTAAAGAGTCCTCTCCTGCTGATGTTCAGGTGTATATCAGTATGTAGTGTCTCTACTTTAAAGAGTCCTCTCCTGCTGATGTTCAGGTGTATATCAGTATGTAGAGTCTCTACTTTAAAGAGTCCTCTCCTGATGATGTTCAGGTGTATATCAGTATGTAGTGTCTCTACTTTAAAGAGTCCTCTCCTGCTGATGTTCAGGTGTATATCAGTATGTAGTGTCTCTACTTTAAAGAGTCCTCTCCTGCTGATGTTCAGGTGTATATCAGTATGTAGAGTCTGTACTTTAAAGAGTCCTCTCCTGCTGATGTTCAGGTGTATATCAGTATGTAGTGTCTCTACTTTAAAGAGTCCTCTCCTGCTGATGTTCAGGTGTATATCAGTATGTAGTGTCTCTACTTTAAAGAGTCCTCTCCTGCTGATGTTCAGGTGTATATCAGTATGTAGTGTCTCTACTTTAAAGAGTCCTCTCCTGCTGATGTTCAGGTGTATATCAGTATGTAGTGTCTCTATTTTAAAGAGTCCTCTCCTGCTGATTTTCAGGTGTATATCAGTATGTAGTGTCTCTACTTTAAAGAGTCCTCTCCTCTGATGTTCAGGTGTATATCAGTATGTAGTGTCTCTACTTTAAAGAGTCCTCTCCTGCCGATGTGGAAGTTGTATATCAGTATGTAGCGACTCTACTTTAAAGAGTCCTCTCCTGCTGATGTTCAGGTGTATATCAGTATGTATTATCTCTACTTTAAAGAGTCCTCTCCTGCTGATGTTCAGGTGTATATCAGTATGTAGTGTCTCTACTTTAAAGAGTCCTCTCCTGCTGATGTTCAGGTGTATATCAGTATGTATTATCTCTACTTTAAAGAGTCCTCTCCTGCTGATGTTCAGGTGTATATCAGTATGTAGAGTCTCTACTTTAAAGAGTCCTCTCCTGATGATGTTCAGGTGTATATCAGTATGTAGTGTCTCTACTTTAAAGAGTCCTCTCCTGCTGATGTTCAGGTGTATATCAGTATGTAGTGTCTCTACTTTAAAGAGTCCTCTCCTGCTGATGTTCAGGTGTATATCAGTATGTAGAGTCTGTACTTTAAAGAGTCCTCTCCTGCTGATGTTCAGGTGTATATCAGTATGTAGTGTCTCTACTTTAAAGAGTCCTCTCCTGCTGATGTTCAGGTGTATATCAGTATGTAGTGTCTCTACTTTAAAGAGTCCTCTCCTGCTGATGTTCAGGTGTATATCAGTATGTAGTGTCTCTACTTTAAAGAGTCCTCTCCTGCTGATGTTCAGGTGTATATCAGTATGTAGTGTCTCTACTTTAAAGAGTCCTCTCCTGCTGATGTTCAGGTGTATATCAGTATGTAGTGTCTCTACTTTAAAGAGTCCTCTCCTCTGATGTTCAGGTGTATATCAGTATGTAGTGTCTCTACTTTAAAGAGTCCTCTCCTGCTGATGTTCAGGTGTATATCAGTATGTAGTGTCTCTACTTTAAAGAGTCCTCTCCTGCTGATGTTCAGGTGTATATCAGTATGTAGTGTCTCTACTTTAAAGAGTCCTCTCCTGCTGATGTTCAGGTGTATATCAGTATGTAGAGTCTCTACTTTAAAGAGTCCTCTCCTGCTGATGTTCAGGTGTATATCAGTATGTAGTGTCTCTACTTTAAAGAGTCCTCTCCTGCTGATGTTCAGGTGTATATCAGTATGTAGTGTCTCTACTTTAAAGAGTCCTCTCCTCTGATGTTCAGGTGTATATCAGTATGTAGTGTCTCTACTTTAAAGAGTCCTCTCCTGCTGATGTTCAGGTGTATATCAGTATGTAGTGTCTCTACTTTAAAGAGTCCTCTCCTCTGATGTTCAGGTGTATATCAGTATGTAGAGTCTCTACTTTAAAGAGTCCTCTCCTGCTGATGTTCAGGTGTATATCAGTATGTAGTGTCTCTACTTTAAAGAGTCCTCTTCTGCTGATGTTCAGGTGTATATCAGTATGTATTGTCTCTACTGGGACATGTCTCCATGCTTTTATGTTCAGAAAGCTCTTTATTTTTCTCACACTACCTGTGCTGCAGCACCTCTTTTCACCCTTTGTCTGAAACCAGCGAGTGTTACATAATGATGTCACTATGTTATGGACAAACGAATCCAATGGAGGTGCGTCAGGTCGTGTGGGGAGTGTGAGTGTGAGTTTCATTTTGATATTGAATAGTCCATTGTTAAGCAGACTGCTTGTCGTGCTCTTCATGATCAAAGATTTTAAAAAAAAAACAGCATTGTTCAACCCACACCAGCACAAGAGTGGATTATTATTTGAAGCCACGAACCATGCAGAATAAATGTGGGACCCATCGGAACCATACAAACGTGACACACTAAGAATACGCTTTGAAGCTTTATTGTATCTAGCATGATACACTTTGACTGTTTAACCTTCTAAACTTGATTTCTGATTGTCTGGGTATTACAATGTTAAACAGACTTAAATTCATTAGAATTATTGATGCAATAGAGTGTTATCAAAGCTGGTAAAGGTGCAGTTAGTTTTAATGGCTTTGTATGGAAATGCTCAAGTAAGTCCCTCAAAATTGTACTTAAGGTATAGTACTTGAGTAAATGCACTTGTATGTGTGTAAGTACAGTGGGGCAAAAAAGTATTTAGTCAGCCACCAATTGTGCAAGTTCTCCCATTTAAAAAGATGAGAGAGGCCTGTAATTCTTATCATAGGTACACTTCAACTATGAGAGACAAAATGAGAAAAAAAAATCCAGGAAATCACATTGTAGGATTTTTAATGAATTAATTGGTAAATTCCTCGGTAAAATAAGTATTTGGTCACCTACAAACAAGCAAGATGTCTGGCTCTCACAGACCTGTAACTTCTTCTTTAAGAGGCTCCTCTGTCCTCCACTCGTTACCTGTATTAATGGCACCTTTTTGAACTCGTTATCAGTATAAAAGACACCTGTCCACAACCTCAAACAGTCATACTCCAAACTCCACTATGGCCAAGACCAAAGAGCTGTCAAAGGAGACCAGAGACTAAATTGTAGACCTGCACCAGGCTGGGAAAACTGAATCTGCAATAGGTAAGCAGCTTGGTGTGAAGAAATCAACTGTGGGAGCAATTATTAGAAAATGGAAGACATACAAGACCACTGCTAATCTCCCTCGATCTGGGGCTCCACGCAAGATCTCACCCCGTGGGGTCAAAATGATCACAAGAACGGTGAGCAAAAATCCCAGAACCACACGGGGGGACCTAGTGAATGACATGCAGAGAGCTGGGACCAAAGTAACAGAGGCTACCATCAGTAACACACTACGCCGCCAGGGACTTAAATCCTGCAGTTCCAGACGTGTCCCCCTGCTTAAGCCAGTACATGTCCAGGCCCGTCTGAAGTTTGCTAGAGGGCATTTGGATGATCCAGAAGAGGATTGGGAGAATGTCATATGGTCAGATGAAACCAAAATATAACTTTTTTGGTAAAAACTCAACTCGTCGTGTTTGGAGGAGAAAGAATGCAGAGTTGCATCCAAATAACACCATACCTACTGTGAAGCATGGGGGTGGAAACATCATGCTTTGGGGCTGTTTTTCTGCAAAGGGACCAGGACGACTGATCCGTGTAAAGGGAAGAATGAATGGGGCCATGTATCGTGAGATTTTGAGTGAAAACCTCCTTCCATCAGCAAGGGCACTGAAGATGAAGCGTGGCTGGGTCTTTCAGCATGACAATGATCCCAACACACCGCCAGGGCAACGAAGGAGTGGCTTCGTAAGAAGCATTTCAAGGTCCTGGAGTGGCCTAGCCAGTCTCCAGATCTCAACCCCATAGAAAATCTTTGGAGGGAGTTGAAAGTCCGTGTTGCCCAGCGACAGCCCCAAAACATCACTGCTTTAGAGGAGATCTGCATGGAGGAATGGGCCAAAATACCAGCAACAGTGTGTGAAAACCTTGTGAAGACTTACAGAAAACGTTTGACCTCTGTCATTGCCAACAAAGGGTATATAACAAAGTATTGAGATGAACTTTTGTTATTGACCAAATACTTATTTTCCACAATCATTTGAACATAAATTCTTTAAAAATCCTACAATGTGATTTTCTGGATTTTTTTTCTCATTCTGTCTCTCATAGTTGAGGTATACCTATGATAAAAATTACAGGCCTCTCTCATCTCTTTAAATGGGAGAATTTGCACAATTGGTGGCTGACTAAATACTTTTTTGCCCCACTGTATGTTACTTTACACCTCTGCTGTGCTGTAATAGCCATGAGGTTTCCTCTCCAACATGACAGTGACAACACTAACCAGGAGCAGACCTGCTGCCATGGTTTCCCTTTTCTGTCTTCAACACTAGTCCTTTTAATCCCCCAACAGAATACGTAAGTGTGGGAGGAAGCTACATATTACTGGTAATAAGGCAGAGCAGATTTGCTGCGTAGGGTGTGTATATTCATGTTTGTTGTGGTTCTCCTTATTGTTTACCAGTGTTAATAAGGGGGAGACTTAATAATGCGATGTAGAGACACTGGCTGTGTTCACTCCACATGAGAAGACTAATTACTGTAAATCTAATCTGCAGGAGCGGCCTATATCTAATTACATGGAAATAAAGACTCAGTGTGTCTCTGCCGTGCTGTTAGTGGAATTGTGCATGAACGGACATATTCGCTCTGATCTCTCGCTCTGTTTCTTCCTCTATATCTCTGTGTGCTTTTCTCCCCAGGCAGAATCCTACTCAGGACCTACATGTGTGTTCATCAATAAAAATCAATAAGATACAGTTGAAAATAGCAGCCTCTGTATTCGCCGATAGGATCCCGCTGACAATCCTCTAGATTCCGGCAAAGGAAATAATGAAAAGGATAACAAAAACAAATATTTGTTGTAGAAGAAGAAGGTAGGAAGAGAGTGTAGCCGCGGGTCAAGCTGCGATAAAGACATCAGCCAATGAGGCGTTATTAAAGCTTCTGAGTGTATCTGAAACCTGATCCGGTCAGACACATGAAAAGCACATTCTGTCAGGGAACTGTGTGTGTGCAGTTAAATAATCCTTGCATGACCAAAAGTGTTAGTGATGGGGGGGGGGCGAACTGTGTGCAAGTTGGATGTTCACATGTAATACGATGAATCAAAGTTTATTCAAAAAACAAGGCCTAGTAGATTGCAACGGTGTCAGAGTAAAGCAAAGGGCCCTTTCATATAAATGATAAAAATGTCCCCTCACATTCCAGGAAATTAGTGTCAGAACTTTCATTAGGGAAGTTCAAACGGTTAGTCCTCCCCTCCCTCATTCAAGGAAACTAAATCAAGTCGCTTTCAAGTTTTGATCAAGATAGAGAAAAGACATCACATATCGACCGTTAAAAATACATATGGAACAGAAAATTCGAGCAACATCATTGCAAGGAGGTCCAAATTCTTCAACTAGCCCAAACCCGGACTTTTTCAGCCGACAACTAACAGGAAAAACTCAAAAACAAAAACCGATGACAAAACGATGAACATCTGCGTCTCTGAATCTTCTCTTCTCTTGCCTTTACCTACAGTGAGATGATTACCATGGGTAGACTCTGTATGTACTCCATATATCTTAACTGTATCCAAATACACTTCTAAGCTTTGTTCAACTCCAGAGGAATATTTGGTCAGTCCAGATGCTGGTGAATAAATAGCTGAATGCAAGTAGAATTATCACACGAGGAAATGGCACATCAGAATGAGCAGTGCCAGCAGCTTGGTGGGCTGGTGAAAACTTGCAAGGATTCTTCCATTACGCTATCGTGCGCAGTATCCTAGCCAGTAAGGGAGATAATCTCACAAATGTCACAAACATGGAACGTTTCAAAATTGCAATCACCTTCCCGCTTGTCCTTCCCATATTTCTCTCTCCTTTCCTGTCTATGTATCTGTGCTATCAAAAAATAAGAAAAAAAAGCTCTGTTGTTGGGCTTTGTAAGGTCTTAAAACTCAAGAAGGAATAAGCGAAAAGAATCCAAGGAGCTTCTCATCAAGTTAACAGTGTTTATTAATACAATGACATGATAAGTCTACAAAGGAACTCGGCCGAGGTCCGCTCTGGTTTCATTGATCCACAGTCCACGTTTGAGCTGTTCATCTGTCTCCCAGATTCACAGGAAGAAGGGGCGATCTTTCGTTACAACACATTTTAATATTTCTCTAGATCAGTGGTTCTTAACCTGGGTTCGATCGAACCCCAGGGGTTCGGTGAGTCAGTCTCAGGGGTTCGGCGGAGGTCAAGACACACACCCGACTCATATGATTCGTGATGACACGCCCCGCTTGGCCATCACTGGCTGCAGGTGATCACGCTACATCGCTTGGCCTATCTGTGCTGCAGGGAATTTGGTGCTCTCAGTAGTCGACTTTTGACTGTTGTGATGGTACGTCGTGTGATTTCTTTCTTAATATTTTAATCCCTTCATACTAACTATGTCGAGCGAAAAAAGAAAGTGGTCGGATGAATATGTACAGTATGGATTCACATGTATAACGAAACGTGATGGGAGTCAGCGTCCTAACTGCATGATTTGCAATGCCAAGTTGAGCAATTCTAGTCTAGCACCAGCAAAACTAAGGGAACACTTCCTTAAGCAGAATGGAGATGGAGAATACAAGAACACAACGCTTGCTGAATGCAAGGTGAAGAGAGCCAGATTCAATGAAAAGGCTACTGTGCCTGTTCTCGGCTTTGTACCCATCAACAAACCAATCCTCACAGCATCGTACGAAGTTGCTTACCTGATCGCAAAGCAGGGCAAACCACACACCATTGGTGAAACACTCATAAAACCAGTTGTGTTGAAGATGGCGAATATCATGCTGGGAAAAGTTGCTGAAGTTAAGTTATCCCAAATTCCTCTTTCAAACGACACCATCAGCGACAGAATAGAGGAGATGAGCAAAGACATCTTGGCTCAAGTAGTTGCAGGTCTGATTTCAAGCCCGGCAAAATTCAGCCTCCAACTCGACGAGACCACAGACGTTTCCAATCTAAGCCAGCTTGCTGTATTCGTGCGCTATGTGAAAGACAACGTGATAAAGGAAGATGTTTTATTTTGTAAGCCTCTTACAACAACAACTAAGGCAGCCGATGTGAAGAAACTTGTGGATGACTTCTTCAGAGACAACAATCTTTCGTTGGATATGGTTTCTGCAGTTTGTTCAGACGGAGCTCCAGTCATGCTGGGAAGAAAGTCTGGTTTTGGTGCGCTAGTGAAAGCCGATACACCACACATCATTGTCATGCATTGTATTCTGCACAGGCATGCGTTGGCAACAAAAACCTTGCCTCCAAAACTGGCAGAAGTATTACAAATTGTAGTGGAATGCGTGAACTATGTGCGAAATAGTGCTCTGAGGCACCGCATCTTCAGTGAGCTGTGTAAAGAAATGGGCTCTGAATTCGAGGTACTTCTGTACCATTCTAACGTTCGGTGGTTATCCCGGGGACAGGTGCTGAATCGTGTTTTTGCCATGCGTGTGGAATTAGCCCTGTTTTTGCAAGAGCACCAACATTGTCATGCAGATTGCTTTAAAAATTCTGAGTTCATTCTCATTTTAGCGTACATGGCTGATATCTTCGCAGCTCTTAATCGTCTCAATCAGCAGATGCAGGGCGGTGGAGTCAACCTCATCGAAGCGGAAGAAAACCTGAAGGCTTTTCAAAAAAAGCTACCGTTATGGAAACAATGAACAGAGAACGATAACTTCGCAAACTTTCCCCTGCTGGACGACTGTGTAAGTAAGATCGAAGATGTGTCTGGAATCGGAGACATTTCTGTACCCGCGGAACTGAAGCAAGCAATTGCCACCACGCACTTGGATGAGCTTGCAAAATCTCTCGACAGATACTTCCCTACAACACAGTCATATCCAGCATGGGTGAGACAGCCGTTCACGTTTGGTGTTGAGACAGCAGATGTCAATGATGAATACGTCGACGAAATCATTGAAATTCAGCAGAGCCAGGTTCAACAGCAACTCTTCAGAACAACAACGCTCTCAACGTTTTGGTGTCAACAAATGGTAACGTACCCATGTTTTAGTTTTGTGTGAAAATCATGTTTTGCTGGTTTTGTTCTTTGAACACAGTGATGTTGATGCACGGTTCATTTTCTGAACCAGTAAAACATATAGCTACCTATGTCTTGAATTTGAAAAAATCACATTTTATTTTTCCAATACACAAGGGTTTGGTGAACGCGCATATGAAACTGGTGGGGTTCAGTACCTCCAACAAGGTTAAGAACCACTGATCTAGATTGAATAAAGTCTTCTCCCATTGGTTGGCGGGGAAGGGCCAGGTTCTATTGGCCCCTTTGTCGGCACATATGTATGTACACAACCCTTCACGCTTGCTGTTCCATTCAGACCTTCAGTGGCCCTCTAGTGACGGAGCCAAATAACATTCCTTTCATTATCTGTTGTTACTCAATTCTTCTGATGTTTGTTGGAAATATTACATAATTAAACACATACTAACAGTTAATATTGTAAGCGTCGATGAGTGAGAGTTGAGGCGGTGTGTTTAGTATCGAACTCCACGCACTATTCTCCATATACTCACATACACGATATCCTATTAGCTACTGTGAAGCTAAAAACATTAACAACCGGAAACCAGAACTCCAAGGTGTCGCACTCCAACCGGTCAGTGAGGCAACACTGCAACAGTGAATTATGTCCTATAATGTTCCGGCACAATATATTGATTTATTCTCACAGCTTTCCAAAATACCATTGCATGGTCTCAAAAACGTAAGAAGTAAATAAGAGATAACAATCTTTTATGCATTGTGTGAATGTTGTCCACCGTCTCCAACAATCAAGTGACGATGTACCTCTAGGTTGGCTGACGCTTTATACAACAATTGTTCTCCGGGCAATATGCTCTGCGGTGGTGCGTGTCCGCCAGCCTGTGCATAATGCAGCATTCGGAAGGTTCTGTTCAGCCAGGAGCCCCCCCGTGGATTGCATCAGAATACAGCCGAACCGAAGCAACAGATCTGGCATAGCTCCTCTCCAGGACAGGCGGACAGGAGGACGAATGAACCAGATCTATCCTACTCAACTGGGAAATACTGGCTGTGTCTTTCAGTTTTATTAAAGCTGTACATTTTTGTATGATTCTGTTGTCCTACAGTATTATGGTTACTAATATTATTTGTTGAAGAATAAAAACCTTTTCCAAAAGGTTTCACATGGTTTGTTGCATGTTCTCTGTGTGGGTGAAGAAATAAGGCTGGGGCAGTCAAAATTATTTCCGTTGATCAAGCTTAATGACACACATTTCTGTCGAGTAAAATACTACAACATTTGTTTTGGAGTAAATTGTTATAGCTAATTGAATTTACAGTTGGATGCAACAATTAAATTCAGATTATTTCAGAAGCCAATCAATCTAACAATTGACTGTTGAAACTGCATCCTTTATAACTTTTCTACACAAGGTTATGGTTATTGTGTTGTGTAAAGTGTGTATTTTGAAGTTGTCTAGAATCTCAAATTGGCCACATTTATTTCTAAAATAATAAATATCCACCTAAATGTTATGACACAATTAATATAGCCCAATTATAAATTTACTCTGAAAAAAATGATACCAGGGGAAACGTTTCTTTTATCACACAGTTGGACATATAATATAAAACAATAATAACATAATTTGATGACTTTGGAGATTGGCAGGGATTCTTTAACAACTTACTTGGTGTATTTGTGAAACCAGTTAACTTTGCTAACACTATTTAACAATTTTAATCTAAAATGAGATACAAGTCAGTTTTGTATAAGAAATGTGTCTTGGCTTTGATTTTAACCACCTCAACTTCACTTATATTGTTTGTCGATATTAGGAAACATAAAGGTCTTTCTTTCCTCCTTATATAACATAACGTGAACTTGAAGGGCTGAAACATTTATCAAAACACAGGTGGGGTGTCTCAATATTTACTACCACAGCCTAAAGAACTGTAAAACATTAAACACATCAGATTCGTTTTCTTCTTTATTTCTTATTCCTCAACAATCAAGTGTTTATGGCATTAGCCACCAACAGCCGCCTAACCTGCCACTGATCCGACAAACAGACGCTGATTTACAGCCTGTCACTCCAACACTCCGACTGATAAATGTTCCCAGCAGGGGCTGGACGCAAACCTTTCCACATTGATCTGTGTCTGCCCACTGCCAATGATTAATGTTCCTGTCGGGAATCAACTGACACACACAAACACATACAAAAAAACACACACAGAATACTGCTTTTTTATACATTTTAAAATTGACCTCCAAGGAGAAAAACATAACTTTTCTTTCAATAACAATAAAGAAAATGGTATGCTAATAGCAGAACAAAATGTGCTTTCATCCGCACCTGAATCCACTTCTTTTGATTTAGGAAAGCTCGTCTCAAAGTATGGCCCCAGAGTCTCACTATGCTGCAGCTGAAAGCAGGAGTTGCACAGGCCCGCTCCACAGCCGGCTCTCATGGATAACTTCTAATGGGTATTATTGCTTGCATAATTGGAAAACTCATTAAAAATAAATCAACAATAATGCTTAGCTTTACAGTCATAATAGCTCAGCCATCAGTTGCCTGTTCATTCGAGTCGCGATGGCTGCAGAAAATAGAAAAGTTTATCCAATTTAAAGAAAACGTGTCACCGTCAGGAAAAATAAGCGTTCCTGTTTAGTAGGGGGAGGGAGGAAATCACAATAAACTGGCTGGATTCAGACCACACCATACAACCAGTGCTGAGAAACACCCACAGGCCACAATTATTTTCTCTAACTCTCCTTAAATAAGGTCTGCAATTGATTTGATCAAAGATTAATTTGAATTCATATAAGCTCCATTTTGGGACATTACTTTTTAAGAGGCCAAAAGATGGCCGTTTAAGTGGCTCATGCAAAAAGCAGCAGGGAGCCCCTGTCCCTAATTACCTGTCCACTGCTCGCGTTTCGGGCATGTTGCTGTCCACCCTGATGTGTGTCTTCACTGGGGTTTAAAGAAGGGTTCAGCCTTGGAGAATAAGCTGTGCCAGAAAAGCTTTCATAGTAATAATGCCGATTATAAATCACAGAAATGATATGAGTCACTGGGCTTCTGTGCAGGCTGAGCAAAGATGACTCTTGTTCCTCATAATGAGATCCAAACGACCCTCGGCTATTCCCGGCGCTGTGTGCTCTTCTCAGGCTGAGGCCTCACTGATGAATACAGCTGCTCCCATACTGTCCGGCTTTCATCATAGTTCACCATGTTTAGAAAAATACATTCTTTTATCACTTCCTATTAGTGGATAATATGACTTATTGCTTACTTCTAAGTATTACTAAGTAATACTTCAACAATGAAATGCACTATATATATATATATATATATATATATATATATATATATAGTAATGTTAGAAGTAATTTGGTCTGTGTTTACATTAGCAAGCATCGCTAACACTCAGAACTAACGCTGTACTGGAGAGACTGTGTGTAATATAAAGGTCCGGTCCTTGTGGTAAACCGAGAGAGAAACGTTTGAGCTCCATACTGTTTCAGAGATAATGCTGGATGTGGTTTGGAACATAATATGGCGTTTAATCACAGCAGCGTTTAGCTGAGTTTCTCCCTGTAGAAAACTCTCTTCAGAGGAGAGAGCATGACGCTCCATAAGGGCGTGGCCAGCAGCAGCTCCAAAGGGGCGTGGCCAGCAGCAGCTCCAAAGGGGCGTGGCCAGCAGCAGCTAGTTCATTTAAAGCAGTGGTACCCAAATACTTCCCAGTGGAGGGCCAAAATTGAATGTGGGGGGAGGGTTGTAGGCCAAAATGTTAATTTTGCAGTATATTAAGTTAAATATACGTGTACACTAAATATATGTGTGCAGTACATTAAGTTAAGCATAGGTGTGCAAAATAAACACTATCACAAAGTAATTTTGTAAAGTGTCATAATTTTGAAAATGAATGAATGACACTGTTTATTGTGGTTCACATTTATGTTCACAAAATTAACATCAATTTGGCTTCTTTAAATTAGAAAAATTATTGAAGCACTATGAAATATTTGAAGACAGACATGGAACATTACTAGGCCTTGGGCCTAACATACTCCAAGGTGACACATTGGAGGCCTAGGCCTACACATTCTGCCTGAAGTAGGCCTATCAGTGGGAGACATGAAGGCTGTTCTTGGTTTTTAAAAGTCTCTCAATATCAGGCTCAAGCTGACTTACTGACAAAGTGAGAATGTCATGTAGGTGAGAGTCAGATAAAGCATTTCGCAGTTTGGACTTATTAAGATTCATCAGGCTGAAAGCCTGTTCACAGACATAGGTACTTCCAAAGAGGGATAACATAACCTGGGCATGTGTGCGGATTTTGCCATATCTGTGTGCGGGAACACATCTGTATAAGTCCTGTAAGGAAAGCTCTCTGAACCTGTATGGAGGTCTGAATCAGACTGAAGTTTCAAAAGTCCCATTTGAAGCTCCTCACTGACTGCATCCACATTTACAGAAAAGGGTTGCGCAAACAGCTCAAATGCTGTTGTATTTCCAGGAAAATCTTCAAAGCGATGGTCGACTCCACCGCAAGATTTCTGAGAATGTCGAGGTATTTTGGTGTGTCTTTCTCCATCAACCCAACTTCTCTAAGGCTGGGAAAATGTGCCAAATTTCCTGAATGTACAGACACAAAGACAAAAATAGCAATGTAAGATGCAAGGTTGTTCATGAAATGAAATGAAATACCAAACATCAATCAAATGAGAAACAAACTACTTCTTTTGTTTTGTTTATGGCTGCAGTAGGCTATGAAAAACAGATACTGCTACTCTTAGTAGATGTAATGCCTAGATTTAAAAAGAACATCTATTTTCCACCAACACAAAATATGTATGCATCACACAAATATAATAACATGGTTGTGATAACAAGCCTAATACATTGTTTTATGTTCAATAAAATATTAAAGTTAGATCTCACCTTTTGAGAGATGTCTGCTAAGCAACTGGAGCTTGTGCTTGAAGGCTCTGACATGGTCATACATCTGAGTGATTATCTGGTCTCTCCCTTGAAGCTGAAGATTGAGGATATTCAGCAGCTCTGTGATGTCCACAAGAAAAGCCAAGTCTGCAAGCCAGTGACTGTCCGAGGGCACTTGGATGCTGTTCGTCTTCGTGGCTTGAAAGTCTCTTATTTCCTCGCGCAGTTCAAAGAAACGTCGTAAAACTTTCCCACGGCTCAACCACTGCACCTCCTGGTGGTACAATACACCACCATACTGGGCATCTATCTGATCAAGAAGAGCTTTGAACTGACGGTGTGAGAGCACCTTTGAGCAAATATTATTTACAATGGCGACGACATCCTGCAACACGTTCTTCAAGCCAATGTTTTTAGTGCACAGTTGCTCCTGATGCAAAATACAATGTTATTTAAAAATTGAGCCACCAAACTCACAGACTTTGTCCGCCAAGTGCAGTTAGGCCTGCTCTCTTACCGACCATGTCCGGGGC
Organism: Eleginops maclovinus; assembly: GCF_036324505.1. Classification (NCBI taxonomy): domain Eukaryota; kingdom Metazoa; phylum Chordata; class Actinopteri; order Perciformes; family Eleginopidae; genus Eleginops; species Eleginops maclovinus. The sequence continues at coordinate 25,374,264 of NC_086351.1, forward strand.
TGTCATGATGCCAGATCAAACCGTTCTTGTCCATACCTTGCTGCACTGCCATAAAAATATCGCTACCTTTTGTTGTCCCTTTCAGTGTTTCAAGGCCCGCTAGTTCTTGGCACACTTCAAAGTCTTCATTGACATTCTTTGGGCTATCTGGCTCAGAACGTCTTTGGCCATGTCCTCAACGCGGCGGGTGACCGTGTTCCGTGACAGGCTAATCTGAGAAAAAACCTGCATCTGATTTGGACACACAACTTCAGCAGCAATTGTCCGACAATCTTTGACAAAATCACCCGCTGCAAAAGCTCGTCCACTTTTGACAATGACATTGCTAATGTGATAACTAGCCCGAGTGGCATTTTCTTGTGCAGTAGACGGCTGAAGTAAAGTTCGCTGCTGGGTGGTTATCTTCGTTAGCAAGTCTGCTACCTTCACCTTGCGATGCTCTCCTGTGTATTTTGCGAACTCAGAATGCTTAGTTTCACAGTGACAACGAATGTTGTACTCCTTTGAAACAGCGACCCTCTGCTTACATACCAGACACACAGTGGTGGAATCGACCTCGGTAAAAAGATAATCGTGTTCCCAACTTTTTTTGAATTTTCATTTGTCTGTGTGCCACTGCCTAACACGCTCCATCCTTGCATCCTCTCACTGGTCTTGGGCGTCATTGGATTGGAGCTGGCAGGAGCTCAACAGCGCCACCCTACCATCAATGTATCTCACAATGGTATTCTTTGGAAGTGCACCAATAAATAATATTCAACGAGAGATTCCGAGAGCTGACAGCGGGAAAAATAGTACAGTGGGCAAGGCGCGGGCCAAATATAATCGGTCGGGCCCCAATTTAAAGCTACAGTCACAGAATAAATAGTTATGCATGTAACTATGGTTCTATGAATTCTGAATGACCGCCAGAGGAAGCGCTTAACACTGGATGTTATCCATCTCGAGCATGCGCAGGTCGAGTATTTAATATCCACAAAGTCACATGTGACTTGGGGTAAGGTAGGGCAGCCCCGTCTTTATCAGCCCACGTCCCCATCAGAAATGTCCCAATGGAATCTTCTCGCAAAGATTCCGAGTGACAGAGAACCCTGGCGGTCATCCAGAATTTATAGAACCGTAGTTACATGCGTAACTATTGTTCTATTTCATTCTTACTGACCGCCAGAGGCAGTCCTAAACACTGGATGACTATTACCAACATAGTCACGAGGAACCAGTACCCAACTTACCGGGAGCGGCCTGAGGGTTCCTGAAGGACAGCTGTCGCCACTGTGCAGGAGGCAGCAACAAACGGGCAAAGGTGCATGTTGAAGCCCTGGAGGCAACTGCACAACTGTCACTTAAAGGTACCCCTTGTAGTGCTGCCCAGGAGATTGAGACACTCCTGGTGGAATGGCCTCTAACTTTAAGAGGCAAAGGCAGACCTCTTGGTCTGTATGCCTCCTTGATTACCTCAACAATCCACCAAGAAAGCGTCTGTTTGGACAGTGCGTGCCCTTTCTTAGGGCCCCCGTATCAGACGAACAGGCCATCAGAGTGGTGAAAGCCAGCTGTTGCCTGTATATAATATTTCAAAGCCCTCACTGTGCAGAGCAGCTCTACCGAAGCAGCTTCCGCGTTCTGCAAGCCAGAGGAGTCATAAGCTGCTAGCTCTATGACCTGATTTAAGTGAGGCACTTCTCAGAAAACATTGTGTTGAAAAGCCATGTAAAATGCATAAGATTTTGAATAAGATGTTAGCTTTAATAAGGCATCTAGGTTCTTTATTTGTTATTTTTGGCACAATCAAATAACAGTTGTAGCCCCTTTAAGACACACACATAGGAACTAAACTTCCATTGATATACTATGATGAAAAACTAATGAATTTAAATAAAATAAATATATTTAGGAAATGTGTTTTCGCTTATATATGTTTGGAGAGAGTTTAATTTAGTGGAACTGACGGGACTGTAAGAGGCAATGTACAAACCCAGCTAAATAAAATGTTCCATCTCATTTTATTATGGCAGAGTGTGGAACATAAACAAGTTATTGTATTTCATCTACTCCACCATACAGACAACTATATCAATAATGCTACTGTAAAAATACAAATTAGCTTCAAAGAGCATGGAGTATCTGTCATCACACAGGGTGAGGGCTGAAACCAGAACCTATATCTGTCCATATGAAAGTCTCCTGTTCACTCTGCCTTTTATGCTCCTACAGATGCCGGTGTAATATGGAACATTGCTTTTAAGATGCTTTTCATCTCCCTGTTTCTACTCATCCATCACATCTTTGAAAAAATATAATTTCCTGTCTTCAGGCCAGCCTGTTTTTTGATAGAAAAGAGCACACATGCAGTTCTGGTGAAGGTCAGAGAGATGCTACCATTTTTGTTCTATCCTTTATTTATCTTTTGTCTTTTCTCATCCAGGACAAAATGAAGATAAATCATGAATTTGCTGGAAGGTAAAGAAAGCAGTTCCTGTTCTGTCAACAATAGTTCCCCTCATTGGGATAACACATAACCATGCAGTCCTGAGAAATCCAGAGTCTCCCAGGTCTTTAACGTTGTGAAGGAGGATAAGGTTTATTTGTTGGTGATTTACAAGTGCTACAGCACTGGACTGCTATTTCAGTAATATTGGTGTTTATGTTACTTTCTGACATCAAAGTCAAGCTAACTCTAACATTAGCTATAGCTAGCAAACTAAAGTTAAGGATACCTGTCTTCTACAGAAATAGAAACATGGTCAAACCTGCCACCATGTAGATTGTGTTACCTGGTTGGGGAGGCCAAGTGTGGTTAAATATTACACTAAAGCATTTGCATTGCAATGTGTTTGCAAAAGCTTACATGGGCTTACAGCGAGCTTACCTTTTTTTATTGAACATTACTGTAATATTTGACATTTTAATTTGTTTCTGCAATTACTTCATCAGTGGATTTAAACCCACTGCACAAATGTCACTTACCCCTCGTAGTGCTGCCCAGGAGATTGAGACACTCTTGGTGGAGTGGCCTCTAACTTTAAGAGGCAAAGGCAGACCTCTTGGTATTTTTCTTTTAATCTTTCATGGTAACCTCAACTTCCTGAACAGTGACTTTATTATTTCTCTCTGTCTAACTGGAACTATCAGACTGTATTCCTGCCATGATTTCTGACTGAGAACAGACGTGTCTTTTGTCCGTCACAAACGTTTGTTTTTGTAATATAGCTGTGCGCTGCATTTTCATTTTCAACAATGAGGCAGCAAGAGGCAAGACAGCATTTCTTCATTCTGACCTGCATACTTGCATACTTAGTCCCAGTTAAAGAGGCACATACTTTTATTTTTTTTGTTCCAAAAACAAATTCCATCCACATAAAACAGAGTTTTCCGCCTAGACGAAGAAGAAAAAATACAACTGAAGAACTGTCGAGACCAGCGGCAAGGTCAGACAACACACACACACACACACACACACACACACACACACACACACACACACACACACACACACACACACACACACACACACACACACACACACACACACACACACACACACACACACACACACACATACACACAAACACACACACACACACACACACACACACACACACACACACACAAACACATTTTGTGTCATGTGGTTGTAGGATACAACATTATCCTCTCACAAAACCTTTTCCCTGTCTACATGGCAACACTAAAACCTTAGTTTTTAACTCTGACTGGCCTTTTACAAAACTCTTTTTGAGTGACCAAAAACTCCAGCATAAATTGTATGTCCTTCAAAAGCTCTCTGAAAGGGTCAATGATTGAAGGCAGAGTCCCAAAAGTTGAAACTGAAGATGTTGGAGTAAATATTTGGGTGGTTTGTGAAAATGGACAACATCATATGTCACCCTGTATATTCCACCATCTCCCCATGGACAGCCCAGAATGAAACTATACTCCTATCTCGATTCAGGTCGCAGGGGGAGCAGTTCCAACAGACAGCCCCAAACTTCTCTTTCCCTGGCCACACCAACCAGCTCTGACTGGGGGATTCCAAAGTGCTTCCAGGCCAGCTTGGAGATATAATCCCTCCACCTGGTCCTAGGTCTGCCCCTCGGTCTCCTCCCAGCTGGACATGCCTGGAACACCTCCCTAGTGAGGAGGCCAGGTGGCATCTTTACTGCCCGAACCACCTCAACGGTTCCTTTTTACACAAAGGAGCAGCGGCTCTACTCCTACTCCCTCCTGGATGACGTTATCCCTAAGGGAGATACTACCCTCCCTTCAGTGAACACCCATATCCAGCAGCTTAATTATTAACTCATTTTATATTGCTGATTTAAAAGCTAAACCCTTGCTCTCTTTTCGTCAATGTTAAAATGTATTAAGAGAGACTAAGTCAACTTTAAATGGGTCAATGTTTATTGAATTCTACAAAACTAAGAGAGGGAAAAGCTACTTCAATGATATGTTTAGAATTTTCTCTGCTGCATAAGTATCTCTGCGATTCCAGGAAGATTGTTTTTCCACACAACATGTAATCTTCCAATGCTGATAAATTAGACACCTCCCCATTATTAATTGCTCATATTTACCATAGACAAGACACATGACTGCTACCACATTCTGGTAATATGCTGTAAACCAATGTGCAATACATTAAAGTCACACACATTAGATATTTAATCTCTCTTCACCCCTGCAGCGCATCATAAATCTTAATTGTAGTCAACCGACTGTAGATGTTACACATGGTAGCTGGTTGGCCCATCATTACTCTTAATGCACACACTGAGGACGTGTGTGTGCGTGTGTGTGTGTGTGTGTGTGTGTGTGTGTGTGTGTGTGTGTGTGTGTGTGTGTGCGTGTGTGTTTTCTTGTGTATAAAGCTACATAGTTTAAAAACTGTAAATTAATTGGTGTGCATTTAGACTATGAATGTAGCTGTTAACATGGTCTGTCTGTTTGTTGGTCGGGGGGCATGGCCATAACAAGAAGACAAATGAAATGCGCTATTTTACTGCAGCATTATAGTAAATTGCAGGCCCAATATTTCCACTTGAGGTTTATTAATCAGTCATATCATATTTGTATGTGCTATGCGGTTTCTGAATTAGCCTCACAGCCATTTCAAAGATGTTTTCACTTTTTAGCATATAAGCATACCCCCTTCAAGAAATACAGAGTGAAAATAGAACTAATCATAGAGTATAATCTGAAATCTAAGAGATTATTAGAGATACTAAATCATGGTCATGCTTTCTACCAACCAATGAATATTCCTCTTTCCTTGTTTCAGAAAAACAACACATATGTGATATTTTCCATGTTTTTTAATTTTAATTTTAATTTTAATTTATTTTTGTCACCTGTTTTAAAGCCCAAGTGTGTCTCAAATTACCTCAGTGGAGGGTGGGGTCATTGGTAGTGGCCATTGGTAATAGCCTTCAAAAATTGTTTCCCTGGGCAGTTATTTGTTAAAGAGGTTTATGCCTTAGCCCTAATGTGACCCTAGGAACAGAGAAAGATGCTCCTAATGTTTGCTGCACCACGGTTTATGTGAGACTGACATGACTAAAAATGGCATCAGCATGACATGAGACATATGTGTGTGTTAAACCAGTGGAATCCAGTAACACACAGCACTTACACGTATATGATGATCTGATTAAACCGTACAACCTTATATCCAAGCATACCTGAAACAATGAGTGGACTGGCAGAAAATGAATTGGCACCGACGGTTAAAGTTGTTTTTTGTGAAAAATATTTCACAATTCCAGCTTCTTAAATGTGAATATTTGCTTTTCCTTTGAAACAATTATATGTTTAAAACATTTGTTTTGCAATACGTTTTGTGACTCCTCAACAATGGGTACCATTCTCGATGCAGTAATTTAACTTGTGATGCAGCATTTTTAAAGTATAGTAGTATTCAGTTAGTACTTTTATTTGTTTGTTAATTATACTCAATTCAAGGATCGGAATACTTTCGACTGTGTTAAACTTACATGGACCTCTTGGTTCTATGTTGTTAATGTTGTTTTGTTTGTCTTAAGAAAAGGCAGAGCTTGGGTGATACAGTTACAGTATATACAGCCATAAAAACTCTGAGTACAGTCAGGTTAAGCCTTTTGAAAGTATCTAATGCTGCATAGCTACCAAGCCATCAGAAAATCTAATGATGTGGAATGACTATTTATGTACATTGTCCGAAAACCATTCCATGTTAAATAAACAGCAAAGAATATTAACTTGTTCTTTGCTGTTATTCAAATGAAAAAACTATAGGTTGGTGGGAGAGTGGCAAAAAGATGTGTAATTGATTTTGTCTATTGCTTAAAGCACTTCCGACCACAATACTTTAAAGTAGTTATTAGTGGGAAATCTAGATTTGGATTTCACAGAAACTTTGTAGACCTTGAGACAGTTAAATCGTTAATTCCCAACACGTTATTCCCTCTGATATCAGTGTGCCGCAGAGATAACTGTAGTATATTGATTGTGAATTCCCTCCCCTAACCTGCAATCAAACGCATGGTGTGTGTGTTGGGAGATCAATGACAGCCGTGGCAGAACCCCCCCTCAGGGACTCTGTGGAGGTCAGCCCTGATGTGGGTGGCTGGTAGAGGAGACAATCTCTCCTCAGTTTCCCCACAGGCTGTGTGTGTGTGTGTGTGTGTGTGTGTGTGTGTGTGTGTGTGTGTGTGTGTGTGTGTGTGTGTGTGTGTGTGTGTGTGTGTGTGTGTGTGTGTGTGTGTGTGTGTGTGTGTCAGTAACTGGCTGATGGGATTCAGTCAGTCAGTGACAGGGTAGCCGTGTAGCCGCAGAGAAGTTTCTCTGTTGTCGTTCCCCGTGGCTGTGAATCTCAGGTTGTTGCTTGGATACGGAGGTGAGATGATGAACATACATTAGATCCAGAGTCTGGTGTTTGTCTGCAATGTCCTTTGTTCAGATCCAACACACCTCTCATGCTTTTAATGCTATTTTTATGGAAAAAAAAGTTATTTGTCCTTTTTGGTTCTACTTCAATCTGAAGCCTTTGTATAGCATCCGAAAAGATACACACTTCACAGGAAGATGTGGCAATTAAAATATAAATGGATTTATCCCCGTGGTAGCGAACATATACTCAGCAAATTGTGAGTGAAGACTTACTTATAAGGCATTTTGAACAAAGGGTGAATGACTCTGAAAGGAAATTCATCCTTTTTGTTAACATTATTATTTTTGTGAGTTTTAGTGGACATATTAACCAGAGAATACAGTGGCCAAACTGTCTAGGGACTGGCTTAATTTGGTTACATTTTGAGATAAACCTACCATTGCTAACAATCATGTCAAAAAAGGCAGTTTGTTACATAACATATCCCAGAAGTAAATGGGATGTATTTATAATTTTTTGCATTAGATCTAGCCACAAGTGAGGCCCAAAGCAGAATTATAAGGGACTCTACTATGCTATTTCCAGGTGTACATCAGTATTTTTACCTCCACTGGGACAAGTCTCTATGCTTTAATGTTCAGAAAGCTCTTTATTTTTCTCATATTGCCTGTGCTGCAGCACCTCTTTTCACCTCTGTCTGAAACCAGAACCTAGTCTGCTCTGATTGGTTAGCTGGCCGGCTCTGTTGTGATTAGTTAACCGCTTAGAGTTGTCCCGCCCCTTAGCCTATCACTTTCTTACGATCTGTTTGAGGGCCAGTCAATAAAAGTACAGGTGTTGAAAGAGAAACTCCCTTTCAAGCCTTTGCAGTTCATTTACTGCTTAAGCAAAGGTTGTATTTGCACTGCTCCTTGCCCTCTTGTATTCTTCATCAAGCACTGGGGACAGGTCAATTAGACCCTCTTTCTCTGAACCAGGTTGGAGATTGGTGAGTATTGTTATTTCACAAGTAAAGGTTCAATCAAATTGTCAAATTCTCTCTACCTCCTAAAACACAGCCACCTGTACAATATTTATGTTCGATATTCAGGTTTTCTATACTACTCATGATTTTATCAGACTTAGTGGGCCTAAAAGCTTCTAATTACATGGGTCTGTAGCCAGATCCTCAGGTATGAGCAGGCACATAAACTCCACAGGGCTGGAGGTCACTTCCCCTGGATATATGAATTATTAAGATGTGTCCACTGCTTTGTTTTACATGACCAGTCATTAAATGTCTCCATAAGCTCCTCCTTTCAATATCCAGACTCAAGCTGTGGATGAAAATCAAGCAATAACGCGAAACACAGGAGAGCATGCCACAGCGTTGGGATCTTCCTCCCTTCTGCACACATCTCTCCTTCTCAATCAATGCATGCCAAACACATCTGTAAAACACTCTGGTTGATATTTAATGTGTTCATGTGTGTCTAGAGGATAGAATTTCACACCTTGTCACTGTGAGCAGACACTTATAATATTACTTTACTTTATAGAGAGAAAAACACATGAATATTTCACCAATACGATCACCTTCCCACAGAGGACACTTCAGCCTTGGGGGCCTGTTAATGTGATTTCAGACCTTCAGATTTTATGTGTACACCAAAAAGCACTTTTTTTTATCTTGTGTTTATTTGCACATATGGGAGAACCCTCAGTCGGATAAAAGGGAGATGAAAAAATATGGAATACATTTTACTGTGAAAGCCTGAAAATGTTTACATGCGCAGGTGTTTTTCTCTCTGTCTCCCAATAACACATATGCACAAACAGCCAGCCCCGGGTTGAGATGCTAACGGTGCACCACGAGCCATTGACCTCTCAGTGCCATTCAAAGAGCGGGCACTCACCGTGAACTGCTGAATAATACATAGATGGTATGTGAAGTACAAAGCGGAGCATCTCTGCTTGGCAGGGCGACTACGATGAATCACACATGCGTGACAGTTTGTTGCATCTTTGGAAGTCAAACTCCTCAGCCTGTCTGTTAGCATTGCCCACGTCTTCTCTACAGAAACACCTGAATAAGGACTAAATATGCAGGCAGCTGCACAATCCCAGAGTTGTTTTGTGCCCCTGAAAATTAAAGTACCCATCCTGTCCACTACACTGCCTGAACATAAAGGGAGTTTATAACGCTCTACAAAGACTGGACTCAGACTTTGCATTGGAACATTGGCCCCGGAAAAAAAGAAGAGACCACTGCAGCATTATCAGTTTCTCTGGTTTTACTATTTACAGGTACTGTTTGTCTTTGAGTTAAAATATTTTTATTTTATTGTATTTTATAAACTACAACATTTCTCTGTGTTGGAATTGAACGGACACTGGAATGGCTGCCATAGGCTACATGTAGATTTTCAACTGCCGAAGGAGTTCACATCTGTTGTTTTAACAGCAGTGTATGTTCCGCCACACGGTGACAACAACACAGCGCTGGAGGAGCTGTATGGGATTATCGACAGGACAGAGACTTCTCGGCCAGAGGCCGCATTTATTGTGGCCGGGGATTTTAACAGAGCCAACATGAAGCAAGTCCTGCCGAAATACTATCAGCACGTCAGCTGCCCCACGCGCGGTGGAAATACACTGGACCATGTTTACACTCCTTTCCGGCATGGATATAAAGCCCTCCCCCGCCCCCCCTTCGGCAAGCCAGACCACATATCTCTTCTTCTGCTCCCCGTTTACCGGCAGAGAATGAAGAGGGACCGACCTGTGATGAGGACAGTGCAGCGTTTGTCCGAGCAGTCTGACTCTGCTCTCCGCCACTGCTTTGGAATCACGAAGTGGTGTGTATTTGAGGAGGACGACATAAACACACACACTGACGCGGTCATTTGCTACATCGGCAAATGCATCGATGACATCGTGCCGCGGATTACTTTATGGACATTCTCAAATGAGAAGCCCTGGATAAACGGCGAGGTCCGAGCTAAACTTAAAGCACGGGCCATCGCGCACAATGGCGGTGATTTGGATGAGCACAGGAATTCCAGGTATGCACTCCAGAGAGCTATTAGCAGTGCGAAAAGACAATACAGGGACAAGGTGGAGTCGAACTACAAGGGCTCCAACGCCAGAAATAGTGTGGTCTGGACTGAAAACAATAACAGACTACAAAAGGACAACCAGTGGTGCTGAGGAAGTGTCTGCATCTCTCCCAGATGAACTGAACACATTTTATGCACGCTTTGAGAGGACCCCGGCTGTGGAGGCACAGAAGGCCCAGGATCCCTGCTCACTGGTTTTAACCAGTGCAGATGTGTGTAGATCTCTGAAAAGGATCAACGCACACAGGGCTCCTGGACCTGATGGCATCCCTGGCCGTGCTCTCAAGGTGTGTGCAGTTCAGCTGGCAGATGTGTTCACAGACATTTTCAATAGGTCACTGCTCCAGTCTGTAGTCCCCACATGTTTTAAAGAGTCCATCATTGTCCCTGTCCCCAAAAAGACAAAACCCATCTGCCTCAATGACTACCGCCCAGTTGCACTCACCTCCATCACCATGAAGTGCTTTGAGCGGTTAGTCAAAACTTGTATCACCTCCTCCCTCCCTGACTCACTGGACCCCCTGCAGTTTGCCTACAGGGCAAACAGGTCCACGGATGAGGCCATCTCCCTCACCCTCCACACTGCCCTCTCCCACCTGGACCAGAGGAACACTTATGTGAGAATTCTGTTCATTGACTACAGTTCAGCCTTCAACACCATTGTGCCCTCCAAGCTCATCATTAAGCTCAGGGACCTCAGGATCAACAGCGCCCTCTGTGACTGGATCCTGAGCTTCCTGACGGGCAGATCCCAGGCAGTGCGGATGGGGAACATCACATCCTCCACCTTGACCCTCAACACCAGACCCCCTCAGGGTTGTGCGCTCAGCCTTCTCCTCTACTCCCTGTTCACGCATGACTGCGTGGCCACACACAGCTCCAACACCATCATCAAGTTTGCTGACGACACGACCGTCATCGGCCTGATCACAGACGGCGAAGAGACGGCGTACAGAGAGGAGGTCAGAGCCCTGACATCTTGGTGCCAGGACAACAACCTCCATCTCAACATCAGCAAAACAAAGGAGCTGATTGTGGACTACAGGAAGAGGCAGAAAGACAAACACACACCCATCACCATCGACGGGACTCCTGTGGAGAGAGTCAGCAGCTTCAGGTTCCTCAGGGTAAACATCAGTGAGGACCCGACATGGACACATCACACCAGGGTCATATCCAAGACGGCTCGACAGCGGCTCTTCTTCCTCCGCAGGCTGCGGAAGTTCAACATGGACTCCAGGATACTCTGCAACTTCTACAGGTGCACCATCCAGAGTATCCTGACTGGCTGCATCACCGCCTGGTATGGCAGTTGCACCGCCCTCAACCGTAAGACTCTACAGAGGGTGGTGAAAACTGCTCAGCACATCACCAGGACGGAGCTGCCATCCATGGAGGACCTCTACACCCAGCGGTGTAGGAAGAAGGGCGGTAGGATAATAAAGGACCCCCATCACCCCAGCAACAATCTGTTCTGTCTGTTTTATACCACAGGCTATAAGACTGCTGAACTCCTGAGCTCTTTGAATGTCTACTCACATCTGTTTATAGTACACACATATATATATTATACACATTTGCCATACATACAGTGGGGCAAAAAAGTATTTAGTCAGCCACCAATTGTGCAAGTTCTCCCATTTAAAAAGATGAGAGAGGTCTGTTTTCATCATAGGTATACCTCAACTATGAGAGACAGAATGAGAAAAAACAATCCAGGAAATCACATTGTAGGATTTTTAATGAATTAGTTGGTAAATTCCTCGGTAAAATAAGTATTTGGTCACCTACAAACAAGCAAGATTTCTGGCTCTCACAGACCTGTAACTTCTTCTTTAAGAGGCTCCTCTGTCCTCCACTCGTTACCTGTATTAATGGCACCTTTTTGAACTCGTTATCAGTATAAAAGACACCTGTCCACAACCTCAAACAGTCATACTCCAAACTCCACTATGGCCAAGACCAAAGAGCTGTCAAAGGAAACCAGAGACAAAATTGTAGACCTGCACCAGGCTGGGAAAACTGAATCTGCTATAGGTAAGCAGCTTGGTGTGAAGAAATCAACTGTGGGAGCAATTATTAGAAAATGGAAGACATACAAGACCACTGCTAATCTCCCTCGATCTGGGGCACCACGCAAGATCTCACCCCGTGGGGTCAAAATGATCACAAGAACGGTGAGCAAAAATCCCAGAACCACACGGGGGGACCTAGTGAATGACCAGAGGGCTGGGACCAAAGTAACAGAGGCTACCATCAGTAACACACTACGCCGCCAGGGACTTAAATCCTGCAGTTCCAGACGTGTCCCCCTGCTTAAGCCAGTACATGTCCAGGCCCGTCTGAAGTTTGCTAGAGGGCATTTGGATGATCCAGAAGAGGATTGGGAGAATGTCATATGGTCAGATGAAACCAAAATAGAACTTTTTGGTCAAAACTCAACTTGTCGTGTTTGGAGGAGTAAGAATGCAGAGTTGCATCCAAAGAACACCATACCTACTGTGAAGCATGGGGGTGGAAACATCGTGCTTTGGGGCTGCTTTTCTGCAAAGGGACCAGGGCGACTGATCCGTGTAAAGGAAAGAATGAATGGGGCCATGTATCGTGAGATTTTGAGTGAAAACCTCCTTCCATCAGCAAGGGCACTGAAGATGAAGCGTGGCTGGGTCTTTCAGCATGACAATGATCCCAAACACACCACCAGGGCAACGAAGGAGTGGCTTCGTAAGAAGCATTTAAGGTCCTGGAGTGGCCTAGCCAGTCTCCAGATCTCAACCCCATAGAAAATCTTTGGAGGGAGTTGAAAGTCCGTGTTGCCCAGCGACAGCCCCAAAACATCACTGCTTTAGAGGAGATCTGCATGGAGGAATGGGCCAACATACCAGCAACAGTGTGTGAAAACCTTGTGAAGACTTACAGAAAACGTTTGACCTCTGTCATTGCCAACAAAGGGTATATAACAAAGTATTGAGATGAACTTTTGTTATTGACCAAATACTTATTTTCCACAATCATTTGAAAATTAATTCATTAAAAATCCTACAATGTGATTTCCTGGATTTTCTTTTCTCATTCTGTCTCTCATAGTTGAGGTATACCTATGATAAGAATTACAGGCCTCTCTCATCTTTTTAAATGGGAGAACTTGCACAGTTGGTGGCTGACTAAATACTTTTTTGCCCCACTGTATCTGTTTATCTGTATATTATACATGTCTGCCATATACATCTGTTATGCGTAATATATGCATCTGTCCATACCTCCTCATTCAACAGTGTAAAGTATTTAAATACTCTCAATGTATTCCACATATGTATATATTTCACATCCTCAAATCTTTATTGTTGTTATTGTAAATATTCTTCTCTCTTTTTGCACTATTTTATTTATCTTATTTGCACCATGTATGTTGAGTTGTTGGAGGAGCATGGGATATAAGATTGTCATTGTCAACATATATGTTGTATATGCTGTGCATATGTATGACCAATAAAACCTTGAAACCTCTGAAGTGTTTTGCTCAAAATACCAAACAGATCCCCCATTGTAGCATGCCTCATCCCCCTCTATTTCAGCACTGTTCCTGAAGTGCTGATTCTGTGACTGTAGCTTTAAATGAACTTTCTGCTGTCGTCGTATAGCTCAGTGGGTAGAGCAGGCGGTCATGTACTGGGGTTTGATCCCCATGAGGTGGACCCAGGTTCGAATCCGGCCCGAGTCCCTTTGCCACTCGTTTTCCCCTTTGTCTCCCCGTTGCTGAACTGCACTATATTAAAGGCCCCAAAAATTATAAAAAAATTAAAAAAGAACTAGCTGCTGCTGGCCACGCCCCTTTGGAGCTGCTGGTCACGCCCCTTTGGAGCTGCTGGCCACGCCCCTTTAGAGCGTCATGATCTCTCCTCTGAACAGAGTTTTCTACCGGGAGAAACTCAGCTAAACGCTGCCGTGATTAAACGCCATATTATGTTCCAAACCACATCCAGCATTATATCTGAAACACTTCTCAGAGTTCACCACTAGAGCAGAGACATTATATGTATTATATATACAACAACTCTTAAGTCTCTCCTGCAGACATCCTGCTGAATACACACACACAGCTGGGGGAGGGGATTCAGCTCGCTGACGATAGGTTGGGACGTGTCACGTGGGTGGGACATTGCCAGGAGTTCAATGTAAAGCCAGCCCACATTTTGGTTATGACGTCATATCGGCAGCAAATTTTGATCAGCTCGTTTGTACTCACATTTTTAGAGATGAGGAAAAGAGACAGGGTTGTATTTTCTGATACCTTGTGAGTCTACTTACACACCTGGGACACATTTATGTATAAAAGACATCAAAAAGTGCATTTTGCATAATTGGGGACATTTAAGATCAAGTATGGTTAGCTTTTCTTACCTTTTCAAAGCCATGGGATTCATGGAGTTACGGTTTCCATATTAATCATAAGTGTTTCCCGTTTACTTTGACAGCCGTTGCTATTTTTGTTTGAATGTCGCACTTGGACGTTGAACACCGATTTGAAAAGATGTATACTGTACCTTATGATTCCTGCACATTTTGGGTTCTACACTCATGGTTAATACAACACTGCTGTGGATGAAGGCTTCAGCTTAATAAATGTAATGTTATGTTGTCTACAAGCCTTTAAAACGTGCTGAATCAAACCTGACAAACCACCACAACAGAACAATTGACTTGGTTTCAAGAGGGAATTAGCATAAGTTTAAAATTCATGCAAAGAAATATAAAAAATAAAAAAATGCTTTTTCTGGGTTTTAATTAGGACTGTTTTTGCTTTTGTCTTACTTGTGTAATCCTTTCCTTGTGGGGAACAACTCATTAGCTGCCTTTTAGATTTTAACACGGAATCCTTTTCTCAAAACTCCATCAGACAACATGAGAAAACCTCTAAGACTGAGGCTGTTCCACCAGCGTGTGATTTCCACTGGCAGGAAGTAGGCTTGTCTAAATCTACAACGCCTTCCCCTTGTCAGTTGAGTGTGTGTGTTTTATGCAAACAATAAATTATAGATGTCCTGAAGTGCAAGGCCATGTAATGCTTTGTAAATTAGAGACGGGACTTTATAATTAATACATGCATTTAGAGCTCTGGCTGTATTCAAGCAAGCTGGTTCAACGTGGAAACATCATTTTAAATGCTGAACTATTTGGATTGCTCTAAGTGCTGAGAAACACGTTTTATCCTGGAAAATATTTCAGGTAAGACATTGGATCATTAGGCTCATTGTGTGTATTTGTAGTTGAGTAGCTTGAACCAAGGTTACTTCTTCTACGGGTCCCAGGAGATTAGACCCCAAGCCCCCCCCCCCCCCGAATACCTGCTTCCATTAGCATAGCAAAGGGAGTCAGCATATGTCTAATTTCCTCTAGGGCTCTTCAGCGTCACTTCCACTCATGCGTCGCTGCAAGGTTCATCAGATCACTCCTCTTCTCTTCCATCGATCTTAACAACCCCCCGATCCTGTCTGCTTTATATGCAATCTCCTCATTCCCGGCCTTTACACTCTTTCATCACATCAGAAAAGGAGAATAAAAACAACACAATTAAAAATCTGCTTACATATCATGAAAGTGATCATCATAAAATGTGTTATCATCTACTCTTTAATGCAAAAGGCATTTGAGGAAAACATGTATTTATTTGTTTTAAAGGTCAACTTAAAGTCTCTACAGCCTTCATTACCATAATATACCTAACCAATTTTACATTATTACCTTATGTAATAAGTCAAGACCATAAGTGTTTGAAGAGATGTTCCCCAGTTGTCTGTTGGAGATGGATAAATGATGCTAATATGAATGTACTATAAGTTACTGTATTGAGTTAAGATATTTAGTTTAGTTTATGGTTTTGTGGACAGTCCCCATGAATACCTTTAACAAAAACAGTAAATGGGGCAGCTTGAGCCAACATTTCCAGCAGTTGTCCAGATGATAATAGACCCCCTAAAATAAAAGCACAATACATGATAAGCATTAATTGAGAAGAAAGGAGGAAAGACAAGAAGGAGAGGAGATAGGATACAAGAGAACAGCTAAATGCAATAGTGAAACCACAAGTATGATGCGGGACATACAACATCAGAAAGGCATTCGCACCAATGGAGTTTGCAGACAAATAGCACACATTACTCCATAAAGGACATGTCAAATAGCACATCACAATCACATTGGGGAAGTTGTCAGAAACGGGGGAAACATCCATGATCATTACATACTGTATAATACACACTTGAGTTGGTAGATGATTCTATTGTCTGTGTATAAACACTGAAAATTATCGTGTGAACGTTAGATCAAATAACTAAGTGTAGTGTATAAGGTAAAGTTAGCAGAGACCAAAACATTTGATTGATGAGAGAACCAGACAGAATGAAGGCTGGAGTCACTCCTCATTTGCTCCATGCATATAACAGCAGCTTATAGGTTGGGCTTCCTCAACTGGCAAAAAATAACATAATAATCTATTTAAGCTTTACAGCTAAGTATGTTTCTACTGTGAAGCTGTGTATACACACTTTAAAAACCTAATCCGTTATAATGAATAGTTACATAAAAAAATGTAATCATTGACCTGACCTGAGTATCAGTATCTAATGTAAACTGTTGCTTTTGGATGACTTCAATATCAAAACAGTTTGTATTATTATAGCTTTCATATCAATATTTCTTTTTTTTATGCATGCTTCTTGAGTGACATTAATCTGATCCTTTACTAAAATGCTATATAGTACTGTATATGCATTGAAAGCACCCACAGCATGTTGAGGCTTGTTACATGTAACTGTAAGGGAATACAGTTACCTTTTCCTTGTATCCTGATTGTGTAATCCCAGTCCAAGTTATCCAGTCCACAAAAGCACCTTCTCTGTATTAGGGGGGCAGTTTCAGGGGGCTCAGTGATTAATTGAACAGCTTTGTTCAGTTCATGGGTATTTGAGAGGATAATTTGACAAAGACTGTCATAACAGCTTGTCAGACACTGCTATCATTATTTTTAACTGGATAGTGGGAGGACGTTTCCACGAACAATATGCGCCATTCACTTACATTTAATACACTATCATTAGATTTACTGCTCCACCATTCATTCAGAAGATTCTTTGGCTTCTTTGTGATTTTACATTTGCAGATATTTGCATTGCTCTCAAAGATCTAATCCAGTATCAAACTTTCAAAGTTGCATTTAAAATAACTCCCATGTGTTGCTAAAGCACTCTTGTTGTCCTCAACCAATGTCATACTTTAATTGGGATGGCAATGGTTGTAAGCCTTGCGAAACCTGTCCCTACAATTATATTCTCCATGGTGTTTACAAAGAATCAACAGCACATCAAGTGCACTTTAACGCTGGGAAACACGAACAGAGAAAAGGGACATACAGATAAATCAGGTCTGGGGAGGGGGGTTTTTAGGGGGCTTCATGGTTGTTGAAGGGCTCTTCAATCCTTAGGTTGTGGCTTTATTGGCCCTCTTGATGCCCCTCTTCAGCACCGCCCTGGATTACAGTAGGCCTGCATGTCAACTCATCTAAAATGGATTTTCTGTGCCTTCAGTTTCAGGATGACCTCTGATAATTTACGGATAATAATTTGGGAGAAAATGCAAGAGAAAGTAAATAGAAGAAACAAAAGAAGAAACCAAGATATTTAGCCTCAAAAATGTGTCGAAAATAGGTTTTATGTAACCATTAAATGGTTCCTGTATACTGTTGGTCATTTGACAGGCTGTGTCCTTGTTTAAAATGGGTGTAACAATGTAACTAGGATGTAATATGGGTGTAATAATACTGTTGTTACATGGGAACAATATGTAAGATAAGATAAGATGTCCCTTTATTAATCCCTGTGGGGAAATTCGAGTGTGTATGCAGCAACAGAGAAGAGGAAAAACAGTACAGGTTCACACAGGGATATGAAACACAAATAAAATTATAAAATTATAAATTCTAAAAGATATATACAGATAAGTAACAAAGTATTGTTAAGAATATACACATGTATGTGTGCAAAAAGAAAGTGCAGGTCAAAGTTATTGTGCAAAAGTGCAGGCTTGATGTGCGGTCTGGGTTATTGTCAGCGAGTCACAAGGTTAACCCCTTGTTGTGCAGCCTGATGGCTACAGGCACAAAGGAGTTTCCCAGGCGCTTAGAGCTGTGCCGAGTTGGGATGAGTCTGTGGCTGAACGTACTCCTCATCTTCACTAGCTCTGCATGGAGGGGGTGGGAGGGGTTATCCAGGATACTGTCCAGTTTCCTCCTCGTCCTCCCCTCAGCCACCTCCTCCAGATTATCCAGTTTAACTCCAACAGAGCTAGCTTTCCTCACAAGCTTGTTCAGCCTGTCAGCATCCCTTTAGTTGGTGTTCCCCCCAGCACACCCCGGCAAATAAGAGCATGCTGGCCCCCACAGACTGGTAGAGCGTCTGCAGCAGCCTCGTGCACACGTTGAAGGACCTGAGCCTCCTTAGGAAGAACAGCTTGCTCTGTCCCTTCCTGAAGAGAGCATCAGTGTTGTCACCCCAGACCAGTTTATTGTTCAAGTGCACTCCCAGGAACTTGTAGGTGTTCACCACCTCCACCTCCTCCCCCCTGATGGTGATGGGGGTTAGAAACCTCTTTTGTGCTCCGCCTGAAGTCCACCACCAGCTCCTTAGTCTTGCTGATGTTGAGCTGGAGGTGGTTGTTGTCACACCAGCCTATGAAGTTCTCCACCAGGGCCCTGTACTCCTCTTCGTTGTCATCTGTGATGCAGCTGATTTGTAGGTGGCATGAGCCGGAGTTGAAGTGGAAGTCAGAGTTGTAAAGGGTGAACAGGAATGGCTGCCTGCAGTCTGACATCTACTGGTGAGCTAGTCAGTGATCCAGGCCACCAAGCTGTGATCCACCTGCATCAGTGACAGCTTCTCAGTGAGCAGGTGTGGCTGGATGGTGTTGAAGGTGCTGGAGAAGTGGAAGAACAGAATTCTTAGTGAGCTGTGCGACTTCTCCAGGTGTGAGTTGGCTCTGTGCAGCATGTAGATGAGGGCATGCTCTACACCAATGTTGGCCTGGTAGGCAAACTGTAAAGGGTCCAGGGAGTCACATACCAGGGGTTTGAGATGCTGCAGGATCAGTCTCTCAAAGATCTTCATGACATGAGAAGTCAGAGCTACAGGCCTGTATCTTTGTTTTACTTTGTTTTTGCCAGTAACTTGCCGGCTGTGGTTTTGGTCTCATACTAAACCGTGTCTTACCTGTATGCAGCAACTGCTACACCAGCCACTGTAGCAGCTTCACCGGCACAGGCCTACTCCAGGCTAGCCGGACTCTGCTTTCCTTCCGATTCCCCGTCAGATTGCTCTGCCCTGCATTGCCGGTGTGTCCCGACTCTGGATCACCCCATCGCATTGATGACTCTACCCACACACAGCGGCCCGCCGGTGCAGTTAGCCCTCGCTGGCTAGCACTGCCGCATCTCCACCCACAGTTAGCTTGCCTTCTCGCAGCTACCAACCCAGCACCCTTTGCTACAGCCCGCCTCGGTTGGGGCCTCTGCTACCGTCCGCGGAACATATCTGGATCATCCGTCTCTCCTCAGTGCTGTCCGCGCTGAGAGTTGTTCTGGGTTAACATCCGGACTATTCCAGTATGGTTAGCCTCTTGGTTGGGACCGTCTTCTCCCATCTGGCCATCAGCTAACGTAGTGTTGTGCTAGCATACCCACGGCTTCACGATGCTGAAATATTCCTCCTGCTGAAATATTCCTCCACACAATTTATTAACCTCAACAACTGTATCCCGCCACCTGTATCTATAGCAGCCATGAAAAACCTTGGGCTGTTACCAGTGGTGGGCCGTCAGGGCCAGCAAGGCCTTCTCTGCTGGCCTATACATCATCAGAATATACATTTAATTTTGATATATTATTTCCACAAATATGTATTAAATTATTCCCCATAGTCTATTCTCTTCATTTCATAGCTTTCCTCTTGGTTGCACTGCTTCCAGCCTCAGAACAAGATTTGGAGGGCTGGCCTTTATGTTAGAGCTTTTATCCAATCATATTTCAATGTGTTGCTAGGGTCCAAGAAATCTGCCCTTAGGCCTTCAGAATCAACAGTGCAATGCCATGACTGATTTTGAAGGGAAAAGTCCCACTAATCTCCTTGATTTCCTTAAGCAGAAAAATCTGAGTCAGAGCATGGGGCAGCTTTACACATTGGCATGTGTGGCAGTGACGATCCCTGGGTCCACTGCCTCTGTTGAGCGGTCATTCTCGGCCTTAAAACAAATAAAAACTTATGCCAGAAATTCTACTGGACATACTCGGCTTTCAGCAGTAGCCTTGATGTCAATTGAAAAGGACTTATTGGTGGAACTGAAGCGCACTGATAAACTGTATAAGTAATGAGTATTAGTATGAGTAATTGAAGTCTTCTTGAGGAAAGAAAGGAGGATGGATTTTATGTTCAAATAATCAGTTGTTTGGGTGAGTACAAAGCATTTTAATTTTAATATATTTTTGTAATTTTATGTCCTTAATATTAAATCAATATTAACAAATTAATATATATGTAATAAAAATGACTAATATATATATAAAAAATAAATGTTTGATGCTTCTGCAAAAGATGTAGGGATGTGTGTGGCGCACAAATGCAAATTATTTGTTTGCTTTCTTTTATTTTCAGTGAATAGTTTGTGTCTTTATCGTCACGTTTCTTAAATGAAACTGCTGTGGGTACGACAACGCGCTGTTTAGTGAACAAACTTGTTAAAGCTCACATACTTCTGGTGGACTTAATAAAACTTTGTAGACTAATCCCTTAAAAGCGCCTTTTATTTTTCAGTTTTGACAGTATCCAAGCGATCCTAAAGCTTGTAAATGCTGATGTATTGATTATAAATGCTTTAGAAATATTAATATAACTCTGTTGTACTTGACTATGTTAAGGTGATGCAACGCCTGGTTATACTGCGTTTCTGTCTAAATGTATAGTTTCTAGAGCCATGGCGTCATAATGATGGCATTAAGAGGTGGAATAATTCAGGTAGGAGGATATCACTGAAGGCCTAGGTGTGAAATGCACGGCCCGCCACTGGCTGTTACGTACCAGACCCCGGTACATCCATAGAGGCTCACGGCGTAGGTTTGTTTACATTGGGTCGGAGCCTCTCCCCAGCGAGCCTGAGACTGAGACAGTGACAATGCGCGCGGTCCTACGCAAGGCTCCAGTATACCTGCCGGATGGGTGATTGCGCGCGCCAACTGTGACTTCGACACAGCGACATACCCATATACTTGCGCGCGGGGCGCTCTCGACTGACTGCAGTCTTCTCCTGAACGATAGGTATCGCTGCTGAGAAAAATACAGTCTACACCGCTGGAGTAGCAAGAAGTAGAGGTAATTCAATGGAGGCAATGACAGCCGAGCAGGAGGAAATGTTGCTTTTAAGTTTGTTAGCTTACTAAACTGGTCTTCATACTTTGTGTATCACTACTGGTTGTTTAATAAAATGATGTTTATCTTATTGTGGTACCGTTGGGTCTTTTATTCCTCACTACCATAAAAGAAAAATGTCTAAAGATCATCTTAGTTTTCTCCTACACAACGAGATAAAAAGTGAAATTTAGGCTTTACTCAGATTTCAATATGGATCATTTTTCTCATATGATGTTCAATGTGTTTGGGGATGGGGCACAGTTTCACATAAAGGTGCATTTACATAGCCTATATACAATAAAGTGACTCGTCTATATACAATAAAGTGACTCGTCTAATTCCTGTCTCAAAACTGTTTCTCCTAAGGAAACATATCTGAACAGAAATGTAGATGATGTGGTTATGCTATGACCAGTCTAGTTCATTAGACTTGATTGATTTTGAAACAAGTTCATGTAGTGATGCAATGTCCAACCCTACACCAAGGAGTTGTCACAAACAAATACAATTGCTTGTTTAATGTATTAATGAGAGGATGGGCTAAAAATAACTAATTCACCAGCACATAAGAAACCCATACCACGTAGAGTATTGTAACAGGAACTTCACCCTGCAGGTGCATATATTTGAGAGAAAAGAATGGAATGAAGGCTTGACGTGAGGTTTTTATGATAAATAACAAAGTAAAAAAAAACCTGAACATGGTAACAACCACTAACAGCTACGGGAGAGAATAAACGTCTAAAAAAAAAAGACAAGTAAATCACTAATCCAGCCGTGGGTGTTGGACCGTGTACTCAAACACCTGCTGGTACAACTTGTGCCTGGCCTCCCACTGGTATGCCGGATCGACAGTGGTCAACATGTCCGCCAGAACCATGAAAAAACATGATTCTGCTGTGTCTTGCTCCCTCTCTCGCTCCCTTTGTTTGTCCTCTCTGTACTGCTGGAGGGAACCGCATCCTCTCCTCATGCAGCTGCTCCAACCTCAGGTTTATGACCTCATCTCGGTCTTCCTTTTTCGTCCCGAAGTACTGGAAGGTGAGGGCGCTGAGATGCACGAAGAGGTGGACATGGATGGATAGGGTGATGGAGAGGGTGATGGAGAGGGTGAGGGTGGAATGGTGTAGAGAATGGGAGAAGGGATGATCGGGTGATGACGACCGTGCCGTGTCTGTCCCTGTTGAGCAGGTGTTCCACACAGCAGAAACTGCACAATGTTGTTGCGGTGTCCTTGGTATAAAACCAGAATAAAGTCAAGTTATGTTTACTTATATAGCACATTTCATATGACAAGCATAGAATCAATGTGCTTTCAAAAGAATAGATACACGACAAATACATGACATGTCAAATAAGGTAATAGAATAACAAGTAAAATAAAAGGTAAAATATGGAATAAAATATAGGTTAACATTCCGTTCAGTTCGGGTCAAATGCAATATATTACAACAACATGAAACAACGGAGCAACTTGATAAGTTAGCATCCAATGTGTGTGAACAATCAAATATAGTTTAGCTAGCTTACCTCTCTTTCCATATTTGTGTCCGTCTCCCTATGTTTGACGAAGTTGGACAGCCATCCCATCTCCGTCAACATTGGTGCTGCCTTGATTCCTCAGGGAGCACCGCTTCGGGCTTGTGCTCACTTCTTGGCTTTGACAAATCGATCGCGGAGGTTCTTCCACAGCTTTTTACAAAGCTTCATCTTTCGCCAAAGTCCCTGAGATCTCTTTCCATGAGTTCATGGCCATCTGAGAATCCTTATGATCCCGCATTGAAGGGTCATACAGGTGTCTGTACAGACGAACCTGCTCGGTGAGTCGTGCTCATCCATGCTTGTAGGTAGCAGCGCCGCGCGCGCCAAGTTATAATTCCAAGGAGGACACACCCTGGACCTAGTGTGCTCTATTGGCACTCCTCCATCCAATCTCCAGTGCCTGGACCTAGCAGTTGCGGACCACCATGCTATCCTCTTTTCTGTTCCTGTCCTCCTACCAATCCAGCGTGCAAAATGCACCATCACATTCAGGAAAACCAAAACAGTGAGTGCACCAGCCGTGAACAGTACAATAGCTTCCCACTTAGCCTCCCTTCCCCTCCCCACCACAGTCGAAGGCCTGGTGGCCCACCACAACACAGCTCTATCCCTCAGCCTTGACTCTCTCACCCCCCTCAAAACCCGGACTGTCTCCTTTACCCGTCCTGCCCCTTGGTTCATCCTGGTCATCGGCTAGAGAGATTATACAAAAGAACTGGTCTCACCGTCCATCGTGAGGCATATCAGCACCATGTGGAGTCCTATAAAGAAGCTCTCTCCCGGACTAGGTCTTTATACTACTCCACCCTCATTGGCAACCAACACAACCAACCAAGAAAGCTGTTTTCCACCATTAACCGGCTTCTTCGCCCTCTCGAGCCCCCTGATCCTCCAGGTGCTCTCGACCTCTGCTCCAAGTTCCTGGACTTCTTCCAGACCAAAGTGGATTCCGTCCACCAGCAGCTCCTGGTGCCTCCACCCCCCATTCCAACCACACCATGTATGTTGAGTTGTTGGAGGAGCATGGGATATAACATTTTCATTGCCAACATATAAGTTGTATATGCTGTGCATTTGACAAATAAAACCTTGAAACCTGAAACAAAAGCCACAAGGCACAGCACGCCTATCTAAGTGCAACCTCTCCTCCTTCTCCCCAGTGGATGCCCTCCTAGTAACAAAGCTGGTCACAAAGGCCAAGGCATCAACCTGCTCTCTCGACCCCATGTCCACAGCCTTGGTCAGTGAAGCACTTCCCACTATCTGCCCCATCATAGTAGACGTAGTGAATTTGTCAATGTCATCTGGCATAGTCCCACCCAGCCTCAAAACTGCCTCAGTTACTCCTATCCTCAAAAAGGAGGGAGGACCTCAACAACCACCGTCCGATCTCCAACCTCCCTTTCCTCAGCAAAATCCTGGAAAGAGCAGTTGCCGCCCAACTCCAACAACACATGTCCAACCACGAGCTCTATGAACCCCTTCAGTCTGGCTTCAGAGCCCACCACAGCACAGAGACTGCCCTCGTCAAAATTACAAATGACCTCCTCATCGCATTTGATTCCGGCCTCATCAGTATTCTCATCCTCCTGGACCTCTCTGCAGCCTTCGTTACTATATCCCACACTATCCTCTTAAGCTGCCTGTCTGACCACCTTGGGCTCAGTGACACAGCTCTTCGCTCTTGAGTCCTACCTCTTGAACAGACAACACTTTGTCACCATCAGTGACTGCAGTTCATCATCACCCCCTTTCAACCAAGGTGTACCTCAAGGGTCTGTGCTTGGACCCCACCTCTTCACCATCTATATTCTCCCACTTGGTCAAATCATCCGCCAGCATGGTCTAAACTTCCATTCATACGCTGATGACACACAGCTCTATCTGTGCACCAAGCCATCCACTCAACTCCCCCTCAATCCCTTATCAACTGCCTACAGGACATCAAAAACTGGATGTCGTCAAACCTACTCAAACTTAACAGCACAAAAACAGAGCTCATGGTTGAGGCTCCCAAGTCACAACTCCAGAAGGTTGGAGATCTGCTCCTCTCCGTGGACGGCTCCATCTTTCCATCCCCTGAAGTCTGCAACCTGGGGGTCATCCTGGACACAACCCTCTCCTTCCAGGTTTCACATCAAATCGATCACTAAATCAGCATTCGATCATCTTAAAAACATTTCCCGACTCCGGCCTTCACTCTCCGACTCTGTGGCAGAAACTCTCATACATGCCTTCATCACATCCAGATTAGACTACTGCAATGGGGGCCTCTCCGGGGTTCCCAGCAAAACCCTGGAGAGGCTCCAGCATGTCCAGAACTCTGCCGCCAGAGTTCTCAGCCGCACCAAACCATGGCAGCACATCACCCCCACCCTCATCCAACTTCACTGACTCCCAATCAAGTCCCGGATCACTTTCAAAATCCTCCTACTCACCTACAAGTCACTCCATGGCCTCGCTCCACAGTACTTATCAGACCTCCTCCATCCCTACACCCCTACACGGAGTCTGCGGTCCTCGGACACGGGCCTTCTCTGTATTCCCCGCCCTCACTTCCGAACCGTTGGTGACAGGGCGTTCATTGTTGCGGCCCCCACCCTCTGGAACGCTCTTCCTGCAGAGATCCGCAATGGTCTCAGGCACCTTCATCAACTTCAAAGAGAAACTGAAGAGGTGCTGAATAGCTCCTGCTAACTGTGCTGGCCCCCTGGCCTTTCTCACATTGATCTTCGAGAGCTGATTCCTGACCTGTCCGGTGGTGATTATCGGAGGTGTGAAGCTGCTGGAAGTGTCACCCAAGAGAGGGGTTGAATGGGGAGATGGTGCCAGAGAACCCCTGCTGTCCTTTTGAGCTGGGAAGATCAAACCTGTTGAAGAACAGGTTTAGCTCATTCACACCTTCAAGGGTCCTCTCCATAGCCGTGTTTGACTGTTTGTAGCCTGTGATCTTCCTAACCCCTCCCCACACCTTTCTAGAGCTATTGGCCTCCAGACATCCCTCCAGTCTGGCTTTGTAATTCTCCTTGTCTGCCTTAAGCTCTCTCTTCAGCTCCTTCTGTACAGCTTTAGCCCCCTCAGTGTCTCTTGCCATGAAAGCCCTTTTTTTCTAGTTCAACAGGGTTTTAATGTCCCCATTGATCCAGGGTTTATTGTTTGGGAAGCATCAAACCTTTTTTGGTGGGTACAATGCTCTCCTTCCAGAAACTGATATAGTCGGTGATGCACTGTGAGAGTCCATTAATGTCCTCACCAGGAACTCTCTGAAACATGTCCCATTCTGTTGTCCTGTAGCAATCCCTCAACTCCTCCTCGACCTCATCAGACCACTGCTGTACAGTCCAAATGGTGGTAGGCTGTCTCCTGACAAGGGCCTTGTATTTGGGAACAAGCCTGATCAGGTTGTGGTTTAGGTCACTGAAAAAGAGTTTTGTAAAAGGCCAGTCAGAGTTAAAAACTAAGGTTTTAGTGTTGCCATGTAGACAGGGAAAAGGTTTTGTGAGAGGATAATGTTGTATCCTACAACCACATGACACAAACTGTGTTTGTGTGTGTGTGTGTGTGTGTGTGTGTGTGTGTGTGTGTGTGTGTGTGTGTGTGTGTGTGTGTGTGTGTGTGTGTGTGTGTGTGTTGGAGGTCCAGTGTCTTATTGTTCCTAGTGCCACCGGTCACATAGGCTACTGGGTGAAGTTTGAAAGGCTTTTAGATACTTTTACATGGTTAAAATCTCCATTAACCGTGATAAGGTGGAGGAGTGGTGGACATTATTCACCTGCGACGCAGCAGAACTTGGTGAAATGTAAACATGAATTAAATATATACCACCGGAAAAAGTTAAGAGACCACTCCAAATGTTTCTTAAATCTTTATCTCTACATGTATGGCAGCTATTCCAGTGTGTGTTGAATTCCAACACAGAGAAATGCTGTCAGTAGTTTAGAGAATACATAAAAATATAAAAAACATTTAACTTAAATACATAACTATAGATAATAAAACCAGAGAACCTGATAATGCTGCAGTGTTTTGTTCCGGAGCTGTATCTACCCCTCTTAAATTACATCAAAAGCACTGTAAATGAATGGGAAACAGGATATAAGATCAGCGTCACAGATATGATTAAATATCTGTATTTTATTTTGGGCACCGGTCGAGCACCGCCTGCCCGGGGGTCTTGCACCGGAATTGCAACCACGTCAGAACCTCTAACGAACACCAAAAACGCACCTCAGTCTGCTCCAGACGAGGTCCCCCCAGACGGTGCCCCAAGCACCGAATGAGACACAGAATCAGCAATCATATCCCTGAGGTAGGACTGCACAAAGGTCGAAGTGGAAGACCAAGATGCAGCTAGGCAGATGTCCTCCACTGAAACACCCCTCAGAAGCGCCATTGAAGCAGAAATGCCCCTGGTGGAGTGTGCCCTGAGACCAGCAGGAGGAACGCGGCCCTTCGCCTCATAGCATCTGCGGATGGCATCACAAATACAGTGAGCGAGTTGAAATGTAAACAACAACAGCAATGGCGTGTGAGAACTCCCGAGGTAAAAAAATACGGGCTCAAACTCACCGCCAACAGTTCAATGTCCGGAGTACAAATACTGTCCTTTACTGATACATGTCCAGGGTTACACCATTGTTTGTTAATAAAGATGGCAAGTCCTCCGCCTCTATGCTCCGCTTGTATCTGCCGGCTCGAACCACAGTGAAGCCGTTCGGTTCCACCAGACAGTTTAGTATTTCCCCGTTAAGCCATGTCTCCGTAAAGCACAGAAAACTCGACTTGCGGTACTCCCACTGTGATTCTTCCTACAAATGTAAGATATGCGCAAAGTCGTTCTGGTCTACGAACAGTGGCGGCTGGCCAATAGAGGGCGCTAGGCTGCCGCCCCACCACTCGTCACTCACCTCACCACATTTCCTTGAATAAGACATAAACAAAATTAAATAAAAATGAAATAATAAAATTAAAATATTTCGAAATATATGTATATATTTTTTTAGATGTGCAAGATAAATATTTCATAGTTAATGATGAGTAAAGTTGTTTCGTTCGTTGACATTGTCTGATTGGTGACGTATTTCCGCCCTGGGGTGCAGGAATCTTTGCCCATAGACTCTCGTTAAAAGTTGTACATGCGCAGTAGCTCCTCTTCAATACAAGAGATAGGACGATGTTGGGGCGCACCTCTCCTGCGCCCCGAGCTGAATGCAGCTGGATTTGGCGGCAGGGCTGACGTCACAGCCTTCTGTCATAAAGTATGTGTATTGTCCATGTTATATATGCAGGGTGCGATTTGACAAAAAAACAGAGGGGGGGATGTTTTTTTTAATTTATTCATAGACAAGAACATTGGACTTTTAACTTGCATAACTAGGGAGAAAAAAACGCTAAAAGTAGACAGGCCCTTTTTTCGGGTCCGTGGATTAGTCCCATCACAACATGGCAAAACTTTTAACAACCCATACATGGATTTCTATTCAACGTCACAAAAACATGAGTACGCACTGGGCAGAAAGCACCATAGAACAGCATCAATGCTCTCCATGAAAAGACCCTCCAATTAACTTAAATCAAACACTCAAAATAATTCACTAAATAGCACAATGTGCTGTCAACACTCAGGGACAGGTCTGGAAAACTAGACAAAGTAAACAGTCGGCTCTGGTGACAAATTTGTGGTGGCTTTTTCGTTTTTCCTATCGGGGCATTGTCTGCAGCATTTCGGCCCTCTTCTATCCACAATTCTGCAAATGGGTCCTGTAAAGTAAGATGATATGCTGCTCTGAACGCGTTTCATGTTTGGTTCAGCGCTGTTTTTCCTGCGAAGTTCCCGCACAAAAATGTTACAATGTTTTTGTGTTCGATGACGTTCAGAAATATGCACCGTCTGCCAGAAGGCTGCTGAATAGCCTACTCTGATGTAAAGACACTGAAGATCGTTAGATTTCAAGAGTTTAAGTAGGCTAGCAGTTAAGTTGCATTCATCGCTATCAAGGGGGGGAAATCCTTGTCCCCACCGGAGATAAAAATAATTTAGCAGAGGTAGGGATAGGAAAACCAGAGGGGGGGAAATCCTCACCATCCCCCCCTACAAATCGCACCCTGTATATATGATATATATTATTTAAATATAGAGATATAGAGATATATCTAGAGATAGAGAGAGAGATAGATAGATAGATATTTATTATATATGTATATTGGCCGTCTGTATAGTATAGCACATCTGTATTGTTCATACTACATCTGTTTATAGTATGCCAATTATTCCCACCTCTTTATACTGCCCTTATCTTTACATAATCACTCTTAACTGCATATACTGTACATACTCTATATATCGCACTTGTTTCTCTTTGCACTTCTATCTATCTATCTATCTATCTATGATGTTGTTGTTGTTGTTTTCATTTATGTAAATACACTCGTTTGATACCTTAGTACATGTATGCATGTTTTTTTTTTCATACATTTTGGAGAGCCCCCCCTGGAGAAAACTCCACCAGCCGCCACTGTCTACGAATAAACTGCGCCTATAACTGCTCTCCTTTTAATGGACATATCTCCATGTCAGCAGAATCCTTCTCTGTCTTAAGACTAAGCTTGAATCCTTTCTCTATATAAATATCTCCCTTTGCCATCTCCCCCCTGTATCTCTCTGTTTCTCTCTAATTGTCATTTGCTGTGCAGTTCTGTGTTTCTTCATGCACCTGTGGTAACTGTGTTAAATGGAATGTAACTGATTGTTACAGTGCTTATTCTCAAAGGATACTCCTAGAGATACTGTGGGTTGAATTGGAATCTCTTCATACGTCATTTTGCACATTTGAATGAATACATACACATGCAATGTATTTATGAGCACGCATGCAGGTTAAAGCCTCTCCATATGATCAAAAGCGCTCCATAGACAGTTAAGAATGACTCTACCGGAAGCTGCTTTGCTTATGCTCATGGTATTGAAATATATTTTAAAATATTAATCTAACACTTTAAATGGATGAACAATAAAAGCAGTATTATAAAACTATTATTTAACTATTAATACTTGTATTTATTTGTGTATTTTAACTGAATGCATAACAGACATTATTAATAATGCACAGGGCAAAAGTAGAGTAATACCAGAAGATTTACAACAGTTGTTCGTGTTTGGATCACACAATGAAGAGCATAGAAGACTATCTCGGATGTTGGTGTAAAACTGTGGACAACAAAATGATCTAAAGAATTGCATAGAAATATTTCAGTTAAATAACTTGTATAAATTAAGAAAAATGGGAATATTTGAAGCGGAATGTGAATAATGTATTGTCCTCTGGTCCTGCATTGGTAAAGATTTGTGATGTCTGTTCCTTGATCATGTGATGTTCTGGTGTTGCTTTTTTGTTTTTGTTTTGTTTCCTTCCCTTAACTTTCAAGTGGGAACTAAATATTTTTTGTAGTGTTTTTGTTCCTCTTACTTTCCTATGATTGGCTGTGAATAAGAAAACATGAAGGACACACCATCTTTTTAAATTGTTTGATGGCAGGTAATATAACATCAGTTTCTTCCCCCTGCTCCTTTTCGGGTATAGTTTGTTACAGAGACATGTTTTGTAAATAATTGTTATACGTTGAGTTTGTACATACCATGAAAAAAACATAACAAAATATTGAATGAATTAATGAATTAGTGTGATATGTTTCAGTGGCAGTGCATTGAGCCCTCTTACTCACGTACAAATAGGTAAAATAAAGCACTCAGGCAGATGGGAGGCTCAATCTGCTCCTCTGTGTGTTTCCCTTGCTATTTGTGGGGTGCAGATCAAATTTACAAGTGATTATTTGCTGGGGACTGCAATAAAATATCTGATACCATCTGACTTTTAGCCCAAAGTCAATTTGTCTCAGGCATCAGCGAAAAGCTCAGAGGGATGCAATTAAAAGTTTTATCGAAGGCTGTCACAGCATGTAATGGTACCGACTGAAATGAGATCCACTGGCTTGACTCCATCAGTGCGGAGGTGCAGCTCTGGCCTTTCATTGGCTGCAGTGGGCTGCCCTGTTTACTGTAATGCTACAAGTCACCACTGTTTACGGCAACCTTCAAGGTGACCTCCGCCAAATCTTCATAGTGGAGAGGAAGAAACAAATAAATTCAGAGTCTGTCTTTCATTACATTTGGATCAAAATTAGTAAAACATCTGTATGATTAGAAATATCATTTTAATAAGTGGTTAGTTCATTAAATCTTGTTCAATCTATCAGTGTAAGATCTGTTGAATCCAGCATGCCTCTTCACATTTACTCTTAAATGATTGGCAACTCGATGTACTTTCTTGTCAGTCAATTTTGAACAAGAACAATTGCCAACTTATGGAGCACCATTACAATTCCAACATATTGTTTGAATACCAATAGTTTGAGATTTTTTCCTAGGTTCAAACAATCAAATTTAAGATCAAGTGACAGACTGATTAAATTCTTCTTAATAATAACTGAGTAGTTAATAACTTACTTATATCAAAGATTGGTTCAATTATATGACATAGAAAACTGCATTAATCTGTTATGTAATGTATTAGTACACTGACAATTAATTCAAGTTATTACACATATTCAATTCAATATATACCACCGGAAAAAGTTAAGAGACCACTCCAAATGTTTCTTAAATCTTTATCTCTACATGTATGGCAGCTATGCCAGTGTGTGTTGAATTCCAACACAGAGAAATGTTGTCAGTAGTTTAGAGAATACATAAAAATATAAAAAACATTTAACTTAAATACATAACTATAGATAATAAAACCAGAGAACCTGATAATGCTGCAGTGTTTTGTTCCGGAGCTGTATCTACCCCTCTTAAATTACATCAAAAGCACTGTAAATGAATGGGAAACAGGATATAAGATCAGCGTCACAGATTTGATTAAATATTTGTATTTTATTTTGGGCACCGGTCGAGCACCGCCTGCCCGGAGGTCTTGCACCGGAATTTCAACCACGTCAGAACCTCTAACGAACACCAAAAACGCACCTCAGTCTGCTCCAGACGAGGTCCCCCCAGACGGTGCCCCAAGCACTGAATGAGAAACAGAATCAGCAGTCATATCCCTGAGGTAGGACTGCACAAAGGTCGAAGTGGAAGACCAAGATGCAGCTAGGCAGATGTCCTCCACTGAAACACCCCTCAGAAGCGCCATTGAGGCAGATCCGACCGCAACACGACCAACCCCCTGTCATCACTAATAGACATACAGGAGTGGTGCACAGACAAGGCGCATAAATTCCCTGCCCTCTTGGCTGACGTGAGGGCCAAAAGGAGCACCGTCTTAAGTGATAAGATGTCAAGGTCTGCCTGATCTAACGGCTCAAAAGCCAGAAGGCCCAATGCACTCAGTCTCAGCCTCTCAACCTCCAGACCATAAGGCGCCGTCCCAGGATTGGACGTGAGGTCATGGCGCCCCCTGCTTGCCACAGAGCTGAGGGAAGGTCCGGCACCGGCCACGGACTCGTCCCTGCTAGTCGAACCAGGTCCGGGAACCAACTGGCGCGCGGATTCTCCGGAGCCACGACAATAACGGACAGATGCTGCGTCCGGACTCCGTGAAGCAGCTGCATCATCAGGCGTGAGGGCGGGAAAGCGTTCAAAAGGCCGGTGGGCCAAACCTGGTGGGTTAGTGCATCCAAGGAAGGCAGTCGTCTGCCCTCAGGGAGAACCAAAGAGGGCATTGAGTGTTCTCCCTGCTTGCAAACAGATTGGCCACCAGTTGCCCGAACCGCTGCCATATCTGTGTCACTATGTCTGCGGATAGGCACCACTCTTCCTCGAGTGCCCCCCCCCCCGGGACTTCCTGTCCGCCCCCATGTTGAGGGACCCCGGGATGTGTGGGGCCTCAACGAACAGAGGCGGCGATCTGCCCAATGTAAGATGGCTGCTGCCACTCTGTGTAGCCGCGGGGATCTGACACCCCCCTGTCTGTTGAGATACGCCACCACTGTGGTGTTGTCCGATCTCACCATGACATGCTTCCCGCTCAGTTGCGGGGCGAAGTGGAGCAGCACCTTCTGCACTGCCGTGAGCTCCGACAGGTTGATGTGGTGGGTGGAGTCCGTCCACATGCCTCCCACACTGGCCTGATCGAGGGTACTGCCCCACCCGATGAGAGACGCGTCCGTGAAGACCTGGACGTAGTGTGTGACGCAGCCCAGCCGCGCGCCCCCGCGGAGGCGGCTGGGAGAGCCCCAGAACGCCCCGTCCCTCCGCGCTTTTGCGGGGATGTGAAGCCTGCGTTGTTTGTCTCGGCTCTGGTGTAACCAGAGTCTTGCACCGCAACGCTGAAGGTTTCTCATGGGCAGCAGGCCCAGACGTATCACCGGGAGGGCTGCTGACATCATCCCGAGAAGGGACATGACACACCCCGCTGTCACTGAGGCCATGGACCCTATGCGTTGGGTCAGCTGTAATATTGCCTCCACACGCTGCTCTGACAGTCGTGCACACATAGCGTGAGAGTCCAGAATTAGTCCCAGACGACATCTGCTGAGTCGGTTGCAGTGCACTCTTTCTGGAATTGATGGCGAAGCCCAGCTGTGTGATGTGCTGGACGACCAGTGCTTTGTGGGCTTCCGTCTCCCTTCTGGACACTGCGAAAATCAACCAGTCATCGATATAAGTCAGGATTCTCATCCCTCTCTCTCTGAGAGGTGCCAGTGCCATCTCCACACACTTGGAGGATGTCCGTGGAGCCAGCGAGTAACCGAAGGGGAGCCGACAGTACTGATAGCTTTGACCTCCCACCGCAAACCACAGATACTTCCTGTGATGGGGTAGAATGGGAACGTGGAAATATGCGTTGGTCAAATCTATGGATGTCATCCAATCGCCCGGCTGGATGCATTCCAAGAGTTGTATGACCATCAACATGCGGAAAGGTCTCCGCACGATGTAGGCATTCAGTACGCGCAGGTTCAATATTGGTCTCGTGCCCCCGACTTCTTGGGCACCAGGAAGTATAGGGAGAAAAACCCCGACCCCTCCTCCGTGTGGGGAGCTCTTGATATCGCTCCCTTTTGAAGGAGCGCCGCTATTTTCAACTCCAAAGCCGCCCTCTCGGCGGGGATGGAGTGAGAGGTCTGAATTACGCTGCTGAAAGGTGGAGGCTGGCGGCAGAACTGCAGGGCATAGCCCCTCCGTAACGTCCTGTTTAACCAAGCGGGGAGCGGGCCGCATAGCCGCACCCACTCCACGTAACCGTGAGTGAGCGGCTGGGCGACGGAACCGCCAGACAGTGCTGGAAAAGGCCCACCCGCTACAACCCTCTTGTCTCGAGAGGAGACGTACGGGGGGCCCCGACCGAAAGGGCTGCGAGGAGGCTAAGGGTAATAATGATGTAGCCGCATTCGTCGCTTAGTCCTCCGACGACCCGAGTGGCACACATAGGCTGACCGCTGTTGATGGCAAACACCTAGGACATCCTGAGGAGGGTGGCCGCAGACGTCTGCACCTCCATGATTTCCGCGGGCGTCAGCTCGGTCCTCCTGTCAGTGAGAGCATCGATTGAACCCACCAACAGTGACATGTTGCTCGCCAGCGCCACTCCCTGGGTGGCGCCGGCGTAGCACCTGTCGAAGAGGCTGGCCGTCACCCTGTCCCTCTCGGACGGAAGCGACGGCCGACCTTGGACCGGCCTGAGCGAGGCCGAGGTGACGAGGCAAACCCTCACCTCATCTTCGATGGGAGGGACTCCCTTGACCCACTCCCAGCCTCCGACCGTGGAGTACGGTCCGTACGCCACCGCCGGGGGTTTGGCACTCAGCGGGGAGGTCGATTCCCGCCGCGCATAATCAAAGATCTTAGGGGTGACCACACGAGGGCACGGCCTACCCTCGCTGAGCCGAGGAGGGCGGTTGAGGAGGCAGAGGGGTTCCATCCTCTCGGTGGCCGAGGCAAAGAGGGCCGGCAGGTCGTCGAAGGGGTAGCGGTGGTCCGCTGGCGGCTCGTCGTCCCTGAAAAGGGAGGCCGGGTCTTCCTCCTCATAGACGTGCCGGTCGTCGTCGTAGTCTGCCCACAGCTTCGACTGCGCCACCGCTAGGCCCGAGCTAGCGGCAGCATGGGTCGTCTCGCCGTAGCCTCCTCCCTGGGGAGCGCAAGGCAGGAGGCGCAGGACCCGGCCTCATCCCGATGTCGTGCTCCCAGGCAGAGAAAGCACACTCCATGGGGGTTGAGCGCCAACATGGGCGAGGCACAGGTGGAACAGACCTTGTGAGCATCCATGGGGAAAAAATAGCGAAAAAACTGCGACACCGGATGGTGAAACGAAAATCGCGGGAAAGAAATCCAGT
This sequence comes from Eleginops maclovinus, assembly GCF_036324505.1. NCBI lineage: Eukaryota > Metazoa > Chordata > Actinopteri > Perciformes > Eleginopidae > Eleginops > Eleginops maclovinus. The sequence goes on from NC_086351.1 coordinate 25,409,552, forward strand.
TCTCAAGTTGCTGAGTAAAATGGGAGATAAGCAATGCAGTTACTGGGGTTTTATATGGAGGATGCTACCCCCTGATTGGGCAGAGGGTACAGTCAATCTTTCTCAGGTGCCGAGGCGGAGCCTCGAGAGGGTAAACCAATAGCGAAGCCCGTTAGAGGGCGGAGCACATACGAAATAGAACAACTATACACATGTCCTAACGCCAAACCCATAAAAATAGGACCCGTAGTGCAGATATACTGAAATATTGGAAGCTGTTGTTGGATCTGAGCCAACCTCATGAGCCGCCACGTCTTCTCACACACCTAAAGCACTCTGTATGTCAGAAGCTCCTTTTAGGCTGCTGATTGGTCCAGACAAATTGCATTACTTAAAGCCCACCAGAAGTATGTTTGTGTGACCCTTGTGATCCAGCGAGTCTAGTACAATTTAACACAAACGCTTTTCTGAACTCTAACTCAAGATCATCTAAACACTTTATTGGAGAAGTCAAACAACTCTGTAGCAGCTTACACATAAATGTGTTTTACTAGTATGAATAAAAATGGGTTTAAAGGTCTGACTGCAGTGTGTACCTGTCAGAATCAGTCAATAGAGCCCTGACAGGCTCAGTTTTGTAACGGTGTAATGGGACTCATTTGTTCCTCGGTTGTTTTCATAACAAGAACATGTCCTGTCTTTTGGAACTACAGTGCGGCATCACTCACCCTTCATCTGAAAGGTTCAGATCACAAACAGTCCATACGTCCAGATCATCAAAAGGTGTTGACCTTCAATTTGGTATTTCACTGACTTTCATGCCTCTTTCCTCAGAAATAATCAGTCTGCTTTCAACACAGCCGCAGCAGATCTGAAAGCTATTCAACCAGCATCAAAACAGCTGATGCACGTTATTCCCGGGACTGTGCTATTCAGGAAGTGGCTTTATAGTAAAGAGGCTGCAAACTGGGAATATAATTGGTATGTCTCACTAAACTACATGCAAAACCAACTCTGACAGGTATGATTGAGGTTTATGAAACGATTTACCTGCTTCCCTTTCTGTGCTGTTTGTCAGCTGGGATCCCGGGATGTCAGTCTAGTGACTGTGGAGGGAAGTAATGAGCTTGCCGGTCACTCTGTCTGGATTCCTGTCTGTTAGCTGACCTGAATTTGTGCTTAGCAACACAAATCAAATTAAAGATAGTGCAGGTTGGACATTTCAAAAGCTTCGCCAGGTGCAAGCTGATGGAGATTCTTCTCACTGCCGAGAGAAGTGTATTTCCTAACGCAAATGTTTGACAAAAACAAAAGTTGCAGTTCAAATTTCTATAATCTTTTTCAACACAGCTGGGTGCTATAACCATTCAATGCGACTCATTAATGGAGCTACATTTTCATTGGAAACAGATTTTAGGATTCCTGTCACCATCTGCTGGACTGGAGCCAGATCTTGAAATCTGCCTTTCACTGGTTTTGACGAAACACATGTCTTCGGGACATTGTGTGTGGTTTTCCTCCATATAAGTATTCACAGTTTTCTTAACTTTTTAATGTGATTGGTGAAGGCCCCAGGATTTGTATTTGATACCAGTAATGTTTTTTTACCAACTTCAGGCAGAGCCATGACGTAGAGGGGAAGTAACAAGGCTATAACCATTCAATGCAACTCATTGAAGAGGCCATATTATGCTTTTGGGGGTTTTCCTTTCCTGTAGTGTGTTTTTTTAGTGTTGTTAGAGCCATTTTTGTGTTTAATTATAAATGATTGTTTTCTAATTAATTTAGGTCCTAATATATCCTTTCAATTTATAACTTGTTTTAAATGTAATATTCTAAGAATAATTTGGATTTACCAGGACCAGCTGTTATATAAAGAAGGGGCGGGACTGAGCCTTGGAAACGGGGAATCAGGACAGTCTTTGAGATCACGATACACTTATAGTTTTTTGTTTATTTGTTGTTTAACTTTGTGGAAAAGGAAAATAAATCAGCCAAACGATGCAAAAGAAATCAGCGCATGTGAATCTTTATTTGTACGAGTCAAGAAGCGGAGCCCTGTTTATGTGGCACAGTTTTAAAACATTCTACGAAAATGTGCCACGACAGTGCATGGTAAATGGTCAGCAAAGGCTAAAATCCCTGTGTTCTCTCTAGTGAGCAGATCGATAATGCAGTGTGAACATTTTGGTAATTATTTTGCCATGGGTTTTTTTTTTCAGGAAGAAACTGAGCTGGAAACAGGAGTTACGCACTTATCTTTTTCAATACAGGATTTAATACTGGAATTCTACAGTATATCTTAAAATATTTGGCCTTTTTTTTCAATGTCTCAATATAGTTATAAATATGCTATCTTAGGTTTAGTGAGTGTGTGTCCAGATGTGAAATTTCCTCTTCGTTTGCTGTTGTTGTATCCAGTATGTCTAGACTGTACCGACTGAGTGAACACAGGTACAGGACTCAATAGCACGACTCAGAAACAGAGGTTTGGCTTCAAAGAAAGTCTTTACTGGCAAAGGTTCGGTACACAATAGGTCAATCAGAAAGGCAACCAAAACAGACAAGGATAAGGAAGGAACCGGGTCAGGAAAGAAAGCTGGGTCCGGTACACGTCGAGGCTAAATACTAAGGAAAATACTGCTGGAACGCTAGGAAGTGCAAAGATGAACTGGCACTGAGGGGAATGTGAACACAGACTAAATACATAAATAAAGATAACGGGGTACAGGTGAGACTAGTTAGAGATGGTTATGCAGGTGGGGGTCAATCAAGGGCAGGAAGTGATGACACTGAAACAAGAGGAGAGGTCAGTAACAAATAAAACAGGAATATCATGATAACAAAACATTAGCTTGCTGGCTAGGACCTTACAGACTGTCAGTTGTGCCAAGTTTTGTTCAATTCTATAGCACATTAGCACTCTGATTTAGTAGACCATTGTTAAATAAAAGCACTCAAAATAAAACACTTTTAATGTATCTGATAAAAACAATATGAAATCAGTCACAAATACTGTGTTGTCCACATAGGGGTTAAGGGATCAATACAGCAGGGAGATGGTTTCCTGCTTTTAATGCTCTTATTTTATTGTTTTTATGTGCGATATCACTGCTCGAGCTGGATACATTCACATGCTGACAACACCAATATTAAAATGATATTTGATGTTGCCTATCGTGTTAAATTACCATGAACATCACTGCCCGTTATATATTATAAAATACTGCCGCATCAATAGAGTCACATTGTTAATTTGATTCTGAGACAAGTTGTGAGGAAAGGTGCTAGCATGATCTAAAAAAGCACTTAATAATAATTAATATTAGAAGACGTCGGCCCACATTCCGGTCAAACCAAAGCATGGAGAAATATAGTTTCATCATGTATAAAGCTGCTGTGCGATGTATTGCAATTAAAAAGACAGTAAAGGGAGACATCTGTGTCTTCAGGCCTCAACAGAGAGGACTATCACCGTAAACACCTGAAGACGGTCAGTCAGTACGTCTGTCGGTAGCACTTCATCACAGCTACATCACGATGGTGAACATCAAAGTAAAAAGCTTTTAAGTTTAAAGTCCAATTGATAAATGTAAAAGCTTCATTAAAAAATAAAACACTGACTGGCCAAAAATCCCAGTTTAAGACTTAGACAATCATCCAAGGTTAGGTTGAAAGCAAACTCATCCCTTATTGCTTTTAACAACATCTATGCCGACCGTTGATCTCAAAGTACATTGTGTGATGTTTGACCGTCATATTTTAGCTTCATGGAGTTAAGAAATGCAACTTTTTCTTAATTTTTTTATGTGATTGGTGAAGACCCTAGGATTTGTATTTCCCGCCAGTGGGCCATGAAGTAGAGGGGAAGTAAGCAGATGGGTTTCTCTCATCTAGAGCTATATGCTTCACATTGCTGTGTGTGTTTTTGATCAGGGGTGAGTTACAATCTGTGAATCAGATATTTTTCACATTTTCTCCACACACCAACATATACTTTATTATGCATATATAAGCTCTCAATTGATTAAAATATTGAATTGCAATTAATCACATTATTGTCCGTAGTTAACTCACAAATAATCGCCATTGATCGCAATTATTTGCACATTTTTTATATATTCTAAATGTACCTTAAACGGATGTTTGACGTGTTTTTGTGAGTGGTGATTGATTTATTATAAACTATAAATTATGTGTATTATAAATAATATAATTAATAACCAGTTCACTTTGACAGCAGAGTATATATATATATATTTATATATAATGTATAAATAAATGTTACAGCAAATGTCAGAATTTCAGTTATGGGTACGTCTGGATCATGAGTCGTGCTGATGCCGTGGTCCTGCCTGACGAACACGTTGATATTGTTGGCGGCATCTGAACGATTTTTGACATCTGCCTGGATCCTTGTATTATGTTGATGTAACAGCAGAAAAGGGCCGGCCTACTACCGGTGTTTGCTGGCCACGGTCATGGCTGGAACCCGACTGTGAGCAGGCCTGATCGCACACATCAGTGTCGGACCTCACTAATGATGGAGCAAATCCCTTAAACCAGAAATCCCCATAATCCCTCACACCGGGCAGGTCTGCTTAATGAAGAAGTTGTGTGTCTGACAATGTTCTGGTACAAAGTCATTTTTATGAATGAATCCTCTATCATTTCTAGAAATGGCTTTTTCTAATATATTGGTCATTTATTTCCTTGAATTCCTTTTTCTTTTCTGTTCATGGTGGTTTGTGCTGATTGTAAGAATCATCAAATTAAAATTATAGATTATTTTACTGTGGTGAATGTCTACCATTGTCCCTTTCTTCTTTTTTGTAATATTTATTTCCACAAAGACCGGCTTTGCTCTGCTTTGTTCTTCAGTGGAACACATCTCTGGCCTTAATTGTGGCAATAAAATTCATATTGAATTATCTGGAGTGAAATACAGCTGTGATTTTCCTTGAGGGAATAGCACGATGCACAGTTTCCATGGTGCTGATGTCACTTAAATCACCACTTCCTGTGCACAGAGCTGCCAGTTAGGAGCACGCTGCTGAAATGTCTTTCCCGGGATGGTCCAGACATCAGCAGGACTGCGGCAGTTTGCTTTTATTGTTCCTGGGGGGTGAGCTGAGCAACTTCTGTTGGCTGCGTTCAGCCCGTTACAGGTATAACACGAAGAGACAGGGATCATTGGATTCTATTCGAATCATTGGAAGGAGTGTTGTGTCCATTCATTGTTATATTAATTCACCATGGATTTAAGAATACTAAAAGTAGCAAACAAGCTTTAGCCTATTAGCTCATTTTATTGTGAAAAAATAAATCCTGCTGTAACGGTTTGCAGTGTGACTTGCACTTGCACTGACTGCAACGTGAGTTGCTACAGTGTCTAACGAAGGTGGGACTCCGACGCTGCAGTCCGTTTTGTTTCAATTGATGTATCATATCTGAACAACACAGACGAAAACATCTGTTTATTAATTTATTGGAAACCGTTTTCATGATCTCCAATTCATTTTTATTATGAAAACATTAAAAATCAAAAGAGACAGATTTAATATCTGTCAGTAGGAACATCTTTTTCGTTTACATTTTTTGGGAATGGCTTTTATCTTCTTTTTTTTTTTTAAACAAATGATACAAATGTGTACTAACAGAGGCGTCAGGTGGGGGGGTGTTTGTGGGTGTGAATGAAACGGGACAGAGCTGGCTGTTGTCAGACGATCCAGCTGTACCGGAATCATCACAAACGGACGTCGCTTTCCGAGGAAAGGACGTCCCATTGCTCTTAAAAGTAGTTTCCTTGTTTCCTCTCTCTTTGCATCTCTCTGTGCATCCCTGGTGGGAGAGACTAATGCGCAAGGAAAAGACGCAAGTGAGGGAAGCAGGGATGCAAGTTAAGAGAGGTGAGATCTACCTATATATAGTTCCTGTCTTCCTTTGTCTTGTGCCAGTTCCTTGTCCCATGTGTCAGACAGCCAGCGCCAGGTCCATGTTTGTCTCTCGTGTTATTGTATTTGCTAAGAGCTAAGAGCCAAGTTTTGTTTTATACTTTATTCTTTTGCATTTTTGAAACTATCTCGGTTACATTTTCCTCATAAGGGTGTTTTTTTTTTGTTATTTACCTGTTACCTCTAAGGAACCTCTTTTGTCCTTTGTACAAATGGTGCCCTTTTTTTAACTGCTCCAAGTCTCAGTGCTCTGCTTGTGGGTTCAATGGGTGATCCAGCTTAGCAGTTGCATTCAGTGCTCCATAATGTTGTAAGTGGTGCTGGGGCACTGCCAATATCTTACTGTAACACTCTCTCTCGTGTCCTATTGCTTAAATAATTCATTATCTTGACAATATACTGTATTTACGTGTGAGTGTATGCAGCACTCTGATTTCTCAGCACACAAAGCCCTGCAGAGGGATATGGGGGTTTGATGTTGCCAACTGAGGTCATCTAGAGGTCATTGATCCTCCTCCTGATTACAGTCCTTACTGTATGGGAGAGCAGTCTGCTGTTAATATGATTTTTATGTCTTTATTCATGAGTGGGCTGTGTTTCAGTAGAGTCAGTTCATTATTACTCATGGACTAAAGCAGATGGACAGATGCTCTGCCATACTGTATCCTAACCTTGTGTTTTTGCCATTAAAAAGAGTCTGGAGAAAGTAGTTTTACTTTGAGTGTAAAACTCTGCATCATGTCAATGTCAAAGCAAAGTGTAATAACTGAGAGAATCAGCCTTTCTCTGTTGGAAGTTATTACAACAGATTGCTGTTGCAAATGAAAACTGAACACATTTTATGCACGCTTTGAGAGGCCCCCGGCTGTGGAGGCACAGAAGGTCCAGGATCCCTGCTCACTGGTTTTAACCAGTGCAGATGTGTGTAGATCTCTGAAAAGGATCAACACACACAGGGCTCCTGGACCTGATGGCATACCTGGCCGTGCTCTCAAGGTGTGTGCAGTTCAGCTGGCAGATGTTCGCAGACATTTTCAATAGGTCACTGCTCCAGTCTGTAGTCCCCACATGTTTTAAAGAGTCCATCATTGTCCCTGTCCCCAAAAAGACAAAACCCATCTGCCTCAATGACTACCGCCCAGTTGCACTCACCTCCATCATCATGAAGTGCTTTGAGCGGTTATTCAAAACTTGTATCACCTCCTCCCTCCCTGACTCACTGGACCCCCTGCAGTTTGCCTACAGGGCAAACAGGTCCACGGATGATGCCATCTCCCTCACCCTCCACACTGCCCTCTCCCACCTGGACCAGAGGAACACTTATGTGAGAATGCTGTTCATTGACTACAGTTCAGCATTCAACACCATTGTGCCCTCCAAGCTCATCATTAAGCTCAGGGACCTTGGGCTCAACAGCGCCCTCTGTGACTGTATCCTGAGCTTCCTAGCGGGCAGATCCCAGGCAGTGCGGATGGGGAACATCACATCCTCCACCTTGACCCTCAACAACGGAGCCCCTCAGGGTTGTGTGCTCAGCCCTCTCCTCTACTCCCTGTTGACGCACGACTGCGTGGCCACACACAGCTCCAACACCATCATCAAGTTTGCTGACGACACCACCGTCATCGGCCTGATCACAGACGGCGACGAGACGGCGTACAGAGAGGAGGTCAGAGCCCTGACATCTTGGTGCCAGGACAACAACCTCCATCTCAACGTCAGCAAAACAAAGGAGCTGATTGTGGACTACAGGAAGAGGCAGAGAGAGGCACACACACCCATCACCATCGACGGGACTCCTGTGGAGAGAGTCAGCAGCTTCAGCTTCCTCAGGGTAAACATCAGTGAGGACCTGACATGGACACATCACACCAGGGTCATATCCAAGACGACTCGACAGCGGCTCTTCTTCCTCCGCAGGCTGCGGAAGTTCAACATGGACTCCAGGATACTCTGCAACTTCTACAGGTGCACCATCGAGAGTATCCTGACTGGCTGCATCACCGCCTGGTATGGCAGTTGCACCGCCCTCAACCGTAAGACTCTACAGAGGGTGGTGAGAACTGCTCAGCACATCACCAGGACGGAGCTTCCATCCATGGAGGACCTCTACACCCAGCGGTGTAGGAAGAAGGCCGGTAGGATATTAAAGGACCCCCATCACCCCAGCAACAATCTGTTCTGTCTGCTGCCGTCTGGCAGGCGGTACCGCAGCATCCGGACCAAGACCACCAGTCTCAGGGACAGTTTTATACCACAGGCTATAAGACTGCTGAACTCCTGAGCTCTGTGAATGTCTACTCACATCTGTTTATAGTACACACATATATATATTATACACATCTGCCATACATATCTGTTATACCTAATATATGCATCTGTCCATACCTCCTCATTCAACAGTGTAAAGTGTTTAAATACTTTCAATGTATTCCACATATGTATATATTTCACATCCTCAAATCTGTATTGTTGTTATTGTAAATATTCTTCTCTCTTTTTGCACTATTTTATTTATCTTATTTGCACCATGTATGTCGAGTTGTTGGAGGAGCATGGGATATAAGATTTTCATTGCCAACATGTACACTGTATCTGCTGTGCATATGACAAATAAAACCTTTGAACTTTCTTTGACAACATGCTCACGTGTATTTCCTTTCAGTTAAATAAGATAATGTAATCAGATTACTGTAAGATTTCAAAAGGTAGGGATTACTAGCAGGTTTCCAATGTTAGTAAAAACCTAAAAAGAGCATCTAGTGTTTGTTGTGAAGGATCAGATGTTACTCTCCTCCGTCAGCTGTTCTGTCCTGGAGGCTATTACTTTAAGAGTGAATCTATACGCCTACTGCCTGAATTTGCTTCATGGTTTCCACTTTCTTTGGTTCATTTGTTCTGTTTTTAATTCAGCAGGCGAACCTGTATGTTCATAAAATAGTGTGTGTGAGCTTAACTGTGTGTGTTAAACTAAAACTAAGCATTTCCTGTCAGCTGAGATTTTATTCCTGCTTTTTAAAACTGTAGTATGTGCTCATGTGTTTCACTGTTGGTGTATAGACTACTGCATGAATATGTTAAATTAAAGGCAGATTTTCACATTGTTGATCCTAAACATCTCTACTAAACTAAAAACATCTGATTTATTTTATTTTGTATTTATCTGCATTGCATTTGATATTGAGGCAATCCAGAAGTAACAGAAAGCAATCACACACGCTACTTTTATATTTTGAGACTCAAAAATGTTTCACAGGTAACTAGTAATTGAAACGGAATAGATTAGTAACCATCGCAACTCTGGTCGCAGGTCACATTTACCTCACTATAAACAACCAAATCTAGCGCTAGGTGCACGGGAACTGTATTATCAGGGGCCAACTTCAAACACTCTAATGGAGTGAGTTCAACAATAAACAACCTACTTTAGCAGGATTTGGGAGCAGCACCAAATGTTAAGAATGATAAAATACATGCATTGACAAGATAAAAAAAGTAGTCTTTGTTAGTTAGACCAGAGTTCAGCTCCTAAAGCACAGAAAACTTGAAAAGGAATAACGCATGACATAAGCGAGTGTTTTCAATTGTTTTTTGTTGACCAAAATGACTAAAATTAGCACAAGCCATTCCTCTGATCCTGTATTTTGCCAAAATGTATACCTAAAAGCTAACCAAACCTAATTAGTTGTCAAAATGTATTTAAAGGTTCAGAACAGGTACCTTTATGAATATTGAAAACATTTGTGAAAACACACACTCAATAAAAGTCAACTTTAACTGTGTTGTGCTGGAGCAAGTACACTGACTTCAGTTTGGTTCCAGAATATATCTTCCTTGAGCGGGTGAGTGATTGAGTATCAGAATGATGTCTGACGGATGAAGTGTTGTGGTGGTAGGTGGGTTAGAGGCTATAACTCACACTCGTCCCTCGGTGCCCTTTTGGCTCCCACAGAGGATCCGGCAGGGCGGGAGATTGCCCTTTGGAGCCTCTGTCTGAGGCAAATTGTCAGAGGGATCGCCCACCTTTTCTATCAATTTACAGACCTTTTGTGCGCGGGCGCTTCTCATTACCACAGCCCCCGGTTCACACGCAATCTTTTAGATTCAATTAGCTCAGATGCGCAGCAAAATATCGAAGGGCATTTTGCTCGAGAAAAGCCTCAAGGAAACTAGAAAAGGTCATGTCTCTGACTTACTCTCGGAGAGGTACGGGGAGGTAGATGGGAGAAAAAATGTCACGTTCAATGCGCAAAATGGCATTCCCTTCACTGCGCTCCAAAGCGACCAAACTTCATTTCCCGTCTGTAAATAGGCCACCTGAGGCAAATGAACTCTTCCAGTTTTATACTTAGAACAGTTGGCTTTTAATATCTCGAGTATAGGGTTTAAAGTTTAACCCTTTATTAATATTCAAGCTCAAAGTCATTCTTAACTGCAATGCAAAATGCTGTCATGGTTCCTGCTAGAGTGAAAACACAAGCCATTCAGCTGGTTACTCCAGTACCGGTATATGGAACATACACAGCTGTGGTGGTGGAATTACAGCCTTTATTTTCCTGAAGAAAGTGTCCCTTTTGACAAGACAATTAACATAGAAACGCTGTATTATAAATGCAAATCAGGGTGCCCTCCTGTTCCGTGTGCCGGCCTTATGGAGGATGACCTTGGTGGGCGACAGGTGTTGGGGGGGGGGGGGGGGGGGGGATAAAATGTCTCCTGTCATCTGCAGGTTACATAAAATTCCCAATTAAACTTTAGGATGTCAGGAACTAAACAAAACGTGCATGGCATCAGAGATGGGGTTGACCCGTTTAATGTGTGCCAGAGAGTGATGCAATGGGTGTTACAGTAAAGAACTGAAAGAATGAACAAAATGATGTGTGTCCATGCGAGTTACAGCTCTGTTAGGCTTTATAATACTATTTGCCACCAGCTTGTATTAAAGGGTACAGCAGCTTTTAGATATTTAGCATTTAGCATAGCGTTAGACGGCTAACAGCTTAAAGAGATGTCAGGAATACTTAATAAATCTAACACAGGTGTTTATAAAGTGTCAAATTTGATCCATTGTTCAGATGAAACATTTTTAATTGGAGCATCTTTAGAAAATACAGTGATTCCTATTAATTAACCCATTTGTTTATCACAATATGATAGCTATGCTAGTTACAGTATGTGCTTGTAGCATTTTCTAAAAGGGCAGTACTCTGATCGTAAGATCATTGCTGCATACAATCTTCATAGCTCCTAAATTAAAATGATTTTGTATGGCTATGTATGTTTTCTAGTGATTGTAAAAGTTGTAATATTAAGAAAATAACATGATATTTAGAGATTCTTCTTTAACTGTGTCCTCTGGTCTGTGTGACACATCTTGTAACATCAAGTCATGTCTTTTAATTTACTCATGTTAAGTTGTTTATCAGGTTTATGTTATAAGTATGATTTACTTATATATGTTAAGTCTTCTCTCATGGATCACTTGTTTCAAGGTTTCAAGGTTTTATTGGTCATATGCACAGCAGATAAAGTGTATATGTTGGCAATGAAAATCTTATATCCCATGCTCCTCCAACAACTCAACATACATGGTGCAAATAAGATAAATAAAATAATGCAAAAAGAGAGAAGAATATTTACAATATCAACAATAAAGATTTGAGGATGTGAAATATATACATATGTGGAATACATTGAGAGTATTTAAATACTTTACACTGTTGAATGAGGAGGTATGGACAGATGCATATATTACGTATAACAGATGTATATGGCAGATATGTATAATATATAGATATGAGTACTATAAACAGATGTGAGTAGACATTCACAGAGCTCAGGAGTTCAGCAGTCTTATAGCCTGTGGTATAAAACTGTCTCTGAGTCTGGTGGTCTTGTTCCGGATGCTGCGGTACCGTCTGCCAGACGGCAGCAGACAGAACAGATTGTTGCTGGGGTGATGGGGGTCCTTTAATATCCTACCGGCCTTCTTCCTACACCGCTGGGTGTAGAGGTCCTCCATGGATGGCAGCTCTGTCCTGGTGATGTGCTGAGCAGTTTTCACCACCCTCTGTAGAGTCTTACGGTTTAGGGCGGTGCAACTGCCATACCAGGCGGTGATGCAGCCAGTCAGGATACTCTCGATGGTGCACCTGTAGAAGTTGCAGAGTATCCTGGAGTCCATGTTGAACTTCTGCAGCCTGCGGAGGACGAAGAACCGCTGTCGAGTCGTCTTTGATATGACCCTGGTGTGATGTGTCCATGTCAGGTCCTCACTGATGTTTACCCTGAGGAACCTGAAGCTGCTGACTCTCTCCACAGGAGTCCCGTCGATGGTAATGGGTGTGTGTGCCTGTCTCTGCCTCTTCCTGTAGTCCAAAATCAGCTCCTTTGTTTTGCTGACGTTGAGATGGAGGTTGTTGTCCTGGCACCAAGATGTCAGGGCTCTGGCCTCCTCTCTGTACGCCTTCTCTTTGCCGTCTGTGATCAGGCCGATGACGGTGGTGTCGTCAGCAAACTTGATGATGGTGTTGGAGCTGTGTGTGGCCACGCAGTCGTGCGTGAACAGAGAGTAGAGGAGAGGGCTGAGCACACAACCCTGAGGGGCTCCGGTGTTGAGGGTCAAGGTGGAGGATGTGATGTTCCCCATCCGCACTGCCTGGGATCTGCCCGCTAGGAAGCTCAGGATACAGTCACAGAGGGCGCTGTTGAGCCCAAGGTCCCTGAGCTTAATGATGAGCTTGGAGGGCACAATGGTGTTGAATGCTGAACTGTAGTCAATGAACAGCATTCTCACATAAGTGGGCCTCCGGTCCAGGTGGGTGAGGGCAGTGTGGAGGGTGAGGGAGATGGCATCATCCGTGGACCTGTTTTCCCTGTAGGCAAACTGCAGGGGGTCCAGTGAGTCAGGGAGGGAGGAGGTGATAAAAGTTTTGACTAACCGCTCAAAGCACTTCATGGTGATGGAGGTGAGTGCAACTGGGTGGTAGTCATTGAGGCAGATGGGTTTTGTCTGTTTGGGGACAGGGACAATGATGGACTCTTTAAAACATGTGGGGACTACAGACTGGAGCAGTGACCTATTGAAAATGTCTGTGAACACATCTGCCAGCTGAACTGCACACACCTTGAGAGCACGGCCAGGGATGCCATCAGGTCAGGAGCCCTGTGTGTGTTGATCCTTTTCAGAGATCTACACACATCTGCACTGGTTAAAACCAGTGAGCAGGGATCCTGGGCCTTCTGTGCCTCCACAGCCGGGGGCCTCTCAAAGCATGCATTAAATGTGTTCAGTTCATCTGGGAGAGATGCAGACACTTCCTCAGCACCACTCGTTGTCCTTTTGTAGTCTGTTATTGTTTTTAGTCCAGACCACATGCTTCTGGCGTTGGAGCCCTTGTAGTTAGACTCCACCTTGTCCCTGTATTGTCTTTTCGCACTGCTAATAGCTCTCCGGAGTGCATACCTGGAATTCCTGTACTCATCCAAATCACCGCCGCTGTGCGCGATGGCCCGTGCTTTAAGTGTAGCTCGGACCTCGCCGTTTATCCAGGGCTTCTCATTTGGGAATGTCCGTACAGTAATCCACGGCACGACGTCATCGATGCATTTGCCGATGTAGCAAATGACCGCGTCAGTGTGTGTGTTTATTTCGTCTTCCTCAAACACACACCACTCAGAGTCAGACTGCTCGGACCAACGCTGCACTGTCCTCGTCACAGGTCGGTCCCTCTTCAGTCTCTGCCAGTAAACGGGGAGCAGAAGAAGAGATATGTGGTCTGATTTGCCGAAGGGGGGGCGGGGGAGGGCTTTATATCCATGCCGGAAAGGAGTGTAAACATGGTCCAGTGTATTTCCAGCGCGCGTGGGGCAGCTGACGTGCTGATAGTATTTCGGCAGGACTTTCTTCATGTTGGCTCTGTTAAGTTACAGTCACTCATGTCGAGTCTTGTCATGCACTGTCTGTCATTGCACTTCCTGTTTTATGTTGTACTTACCTTTCCTTCTTGCTTCAGAGCCCTTTAACTTCCTGCCATGGTCTGTTATCCTGCCTGTGAGGTTGTCAGCCCCTCCATTGATTGTTGCCTTCAATGTTCCATTACCTCTTGTATAGTCCTGGTCTCCCTTTGTCCTGTGCCAGTTTGTCTTGTTTCATGCAGTCAAGAGAGCCAGTGTTTAAAGCCAATAATCTTTTTTGTTATTTCCTACAGTCAAATGTATTTAGTCTCAAGTGTTGCAGTTTGCCACGTTTTGGCCTCTAAAGAGTGATTTTCGTTGTACATTATTTTCATCTTTAAGTATGGGCCTTTTTGATTTTGAGTCGTTGCGTTTGAGTCCAAATATCAGTGTCACTTTCCTAACACATGCATGTCAAAACAAAGGAATGGATGGTCTTGAGGCTTCCTGGCAGCCACTTCACCATGCACATTCTCCCCGCAGGATGGATCACCAGGTTAAGAGGTTGGGAGGAACAGCTGAATGAGTCGGAGAGGATGCCAAATGCATTGTCAAAGAACAGCAATGAAGAGCTGTTTGTTAAACTTTTCCCTCCTGTTAAAGCGAAACAAGCTGGCTCCACACTGCTCTGATTCCTCCTCACTTTGAGAAAGATTGTGTTGTCAGGAACATTTCCCCTGACACAGAAAACAAGACATTTGTTACATTTTTACTGACTAACAATGACATCCCTGTTGAACTGGTTCTGCTTTCCAAAGTAAAATTTATATAATAAGATTCATACTCATAACTATTCAAATTAATCTTACAGCTCTGGAAAGATAAACTGTAATAATATTTCTGCTGTTCAAGCTGTTCAGAATAGTAACACCACATCCTCAGTTAGGTTTGGGGAGCTTTTTGCCAGATAAACACCTCTTATTTTGCTTGACATGTTCCCCAAGGATGATTCCTGCGACCACTTGACCTTTCCTCCAACACCAAGGGATACAAATGGAGGTTAGGCAGCCTTTACCCCTAAGCACATAAAAATAATTTGGGAATTAATTGATTCCTATTTTCGTCAAAATATAATATATTTCTATCTTACACTGTGTAACTCTTTAATTTTGCAATACATTTATATATTATGAATCCAGGTTTTTGTAAAGGGTCTTTGTGTGTTTTGAAAAGCGCTATATAAATTAAATGCATTATTATGATTATTATTACATTTGTTTTCCACCCATATTAAACTGTGATTAGACCATTATTCCACCCAAATTACACACATTTAAAAACCAATATTAAACCTGTAATACACCATTATACACCTATATCACACTGATATAATATCAATATAACTCCCATATTACACCTTTTCCTTACCAATAATGCACTGTTATTGAATCTAATTTACATCCATATTACAATGATATTACAGTCTTGTTTCACATTGACACAGTCTGTCAATTAGTTCTATTCCACAGCATACATAAGCCATTTAAGGGTTAAAAAAGACTTAAACAACATCCAGTTTGACTCTTGTCTATAAGAAGCAAACTGAAGTAGAGCTGTACTTCTAACGTATGAGGGATGGATGAATGGTCCCATATGGAATACCTATAATATATTCTGTTTTGTACTATATGTTTGCATAGTTTCATACATGCATGTATTCAAAATCTGAAAAAGTATATACAGTGAAGGAAATAAGTATTTGATCCCCTGCATATTTTGTAAGTTTGCCCACTTACAAATAAATTCAAAGTCTATACTTTTAATGGTAGGTTTATTTGAACAGTGAGACAGAATATCAACATCAGAATCCAAAACATTACAAAGTCACTATGATTACTCCATGATCTCTATGATTTATTTACTAGTTACTTTCCCCATCCCAGCACATTTACAGATAGTTCATGACATTAAGAATTTGAAATAGTTACGTATAACATACATTCATATAAAAAGTTCCAATACATGTGACAGCAAATGAATATGAAAGACCTTTACCTACATTTTAAAGGGTGTTCTCCTTTCAGCATCATCATGTTCTTACTCAAAACTTACTCAATTAACAAAGAATACTAATATTTAAAACTCTTTATCTTCCAAAAGGTGCCACTGCTACCACAATAAATCTAGTTCAGAACTGTGACATTTTATTTGTAATATCAAACTAATGTTGCTTTGGACATCCGTTGGACTGTCCTTAAGCTTTTCATAAAACATTGGACATTTCTTCAAAGCTTTATTTTCAAGACGTTGAAACCGTTTACAGACTCTTTATCACCTCGTGACAATCACAGTGACTCATCTAAAAGTAATCTTAAGGAACAGTGACACATTCAATAGTTGTAATGGGATTTTACACAGTAAGACTCTCCGTAATCTTAAAACTGGGTGAATTAATTAAAGTAATTGTATTCAAGCGCACAAAAGAATCCAGTTCTTCTCAAACATGTAAAGGCCAGCGCAAAATATAGTGCTGTCACGTTGCCTGAGCAGAAATATAATGAGCCCATTGTTGTACAGGCTGCAGCAGTGAGTCACCCAGCACTACGTCTGTGTCCTTATCACAAGTGTTGGCTCACCATATGGGGTTTTTCTGACATAAACAGCTTTAATATGTTCTATTATTATATAGTAAACATTATTTCTATAATCTTCTACTAAGGTGTGAAGAAACACCAGCAGCTCAGGTCCAAGCGAGGGGGATCTGAAGGTAAACTGGGATATTGGAGTAACATGTTGATTTGTCTGGGATTTGAGTTTAAAGTACATTCAGGAGAAGAATGATAAGGCTATTGCCAAACCAAGAGACCAGTAATGTATGCCGCGTCTCGCCGCACCTACATATAAGAACCCATACATAAACACCAACAAACACACTGTCCCTGCACACACAGCCCTACAACCACTCCTACACACACCTACAGTCCCTACACAAAACACGCAGCACTGTCCTAGAACAGAGAGTAATCCTGTAAGCCTAATGTCCTTCAAGATGGCGCGCTGAGATCGATTTCCGGGTCACTGCTGCAGGATCGAGGAGTCGATGAGGCGTACATTTGAGAAATGTCAAACAGCTAGGAACACCAACGGAAAAAAGAGGTTCAAAAAGTAAAATCAGACATGGCACAGTGAGGGAATATCTTCCCTGGACACCAGGACCATGACTCTGGACTCCCTTTTTTCAGAGTCCCATCCTTCTGTCAGTTTCTCTGAATGTCCTTATGTTGACAGATTGCCGACTGCCCATAGTTTTCAGATCATGGTCAGGTCACTCTGCCTGTCCCTCTCCCTCTCTGCTCTTATTGTTGTTAACATATTTGCCAACATAGTTTGTGTCTCTGGAAGGTTAGGAAGTATATCCATAGGGCACAGATCGGGCAGATCAAACATAGGAGGAAATATTTTCTTGAGAACTGATCAAAACACACTATTTAGAGAATGCCAAACTTTCAATCAGTTTATGTTGAAAAGTGTTTCACTAGAATAAGTAACTGACATAATGCCTCCATCTTTCTGACAAATAGCATTAATATATGAAGACATGCACAACCAAACACACAGAGAAAATGAATTCCCAGTTAATGCCATAATTGCTTAAAGTGCATTACTTCTACCTGTAGTACCCCAACAAGCTTTTGTTTTTAAATCCTTAAATGACCGTCCTTAAGTTTCTCTCATGTACATCACGTCGGAAAATCCGGCAGAGGAAATAATCAAATGGAGATGCAGGGAGCAGCACGAGGCCTGGAGCCATTCCCCATTGGAAATCAAGACTCATCTAAAAGTTACACATTCAAAGAAAGCACAATATAAACTGTGGAACTCCAACATTGAAAATTGAAAAAATGTGTTGAGTTGGTGGTACACAGTTGGAATAGATACACGCATATATTTGTTACCGTTGTTATTACTTGGAAATGTCATTGTGAGTGTTGAGTAAACTTGAATGGGCGGGAAGCTGCTGCTGAAATAGATCTTAAAGGTTAGCTTATATTCAGACAGAGCATGGCTCGGTTTTACAAAGGTTAAACACTTGGGAGTATTATGAACCAACATGAATCCTACTATGATGCTACACTGATGCTGAAACGAAAACAAAGACATTAACAACTTCTCAACAAAGTTTAACATTAGGATAAAATATATATCTAACAGATTCATTCTTTTATGGTGTTGTGTTTTGGACCTTAGCAGTATTGTGAAATGATTGGCCTTAAATCAATACATAGAAAAACAATATTTTCCAGAAGGTATTAAAAAGGATTAGTTTTTGATTCTTTTAAAAGAATGGTTAATGGTAATGTGGGTGCTTTATCAGCCTTACAAACTTGTAGAATGTTTGATTTTAAAATATTAATCTTTATTACTATATTATAGTTGATGCTTTATTAATGCAGCACAACACATTGATGGTCATTTATTTTCAGATATCATGAAAGTCCAATTGCAGTGCAAAAGAAAAACAAACAAACCAACGCCACCAAAAGAAAACTGTATTGCAATAATTTGACATTTAAAGTTCATCACATCACTCCAGTTCTGAGGTCTTTACCCTGGCTTCCTGTCTGTGAAAGAATTTACTTTAAAATACTATAATGATCAGCTCTGAACTCCAGGCTTAAAACTTTTATTTGCTGCTTTCGATTCAATCAAATTTCTATTCATATTTTCCTCTGCACTTTAAATTGTTCTACTTCAGCTTGTTTTATCTAGTTCTCTTGGTTTTTTAATAATAAACTTATTGATTTTAATGGTTTTTTTTGTTTTTGTAAAGCACTAAACAACTTGTGTTTAAATGTGCTGTATTAAAAAACTTGCCTTATTTTGAATACCAAATAGCCCAATAGCCCAACAGTTCAATGATTTGTCTACCAGTCCAGTTCAGTACAGTTCAGTCCATGTCCTTCAAATTAACACAGGTCAGTGTGGAACAGGGGGTAAGCAAGGGGGATTGAGTGTTCTGCCTACCATAGAAAAGAAGCTGTGTGTGAGAGCTAGAAAGACTGGAGGAGGTAGCTGGTGTACTTATTGGGTTTTAAATACAATCAAATTTAAAATGCCAAGTTTTTCTCAAACAAAGTGTATAATTTGCATCCAGCACAGAGTTTTGCTTAACTGTTCTGGAGACAGAAAAATGGTCCCCAGAAATAGCAGAGCATAGGTGCACACAGCATGTGTCTTTGAGGCTGATCCTTTTGCTGCTTGAACCCCGAGAAGTTGAGAGACTCATGGCAGAGTGTTGAAGATCTGCAGCCTCTGTCCTCTGTGGAATCGCCGGCTTTTAGAAAGCTTGTCAGCCAAATCCCCGTTAACAGATCAATGACAAGGTGAGCTAACGTTGAATAGAGACTCTTTCATATACAGCAGGTCACAGGGCCGTGCAGAGGCTCCACTAACATGTTATTAATAACACACAGTGATTCTGACGGTGATTGATACATGTTGGATTGGCCATTAGCCTTCACTGCGTCTATTATAAGCTGTTAGGAGCCTTAAGGGCCGATACAGTTATGCTATACCACATCGCCCTCACTGGAGGTATAATCAGCTACAATAAACTACATTTCAGCAGGTGAAAGTAACTCAAAACTAACTCAAAAGCAGTGTAACGCATTACAGTTCAGAGACAGTAATAATGTAATGTACCTTATTACTTTAAAGAGACAGTAATAAGTAATATGTACTGTATTAAATTTTGGAATTAACTTGCCCACACTGCTGACAACAATATGAAGAATTGCTTCACCACACTAAGAACTGGACATACTGGCTGTGTTGTGTATTGTGTTGGGCGTGCAGTTAGGCCAGAAGGAACCTCCTGTTGTCCCTGTAACAGTTTCTGCAGATTTACGGAACTTAAGGACAGGTTGTCTCCTCTCCACATGAAAAGAGATCGGTATCTTTCATTATTTCTCTGCAAAACATGGATTTCTTCTGGAGCTTTCAATAGTGCCACTCTGTATTACGTGCTAGCCTAACATAAAGAAGATCTGCAACTCACAAAGTCGCATTCAGCTACTTTTTTTCTTTGTAAACTGTCTCAGGACAGGATCTCTTCTGAATGAGCTCCTCTCTGGTATGTGAGGTGTTGAGAAGAATTAAACTAAGGCTGGGGTCACAAAAAGATGTAAGACTGGTCTGTAGGGTAAGGCTAAGCTTTAGGTAGCTTTCTGTCTCATGTAAATTAGAGAACTCAACAAAATCTTAAATCCTTTTTTAATCCCACAGAAAAAAGGCCACACACTTGAAAGCTAATCTAGTAATAATCTAATCCTGGAAGCAATCAGTTTAATAGTGTTATCAATTAAAAAAAAAACTAAAGAGAATCACACGGTATGTGAATCATGGTTTGTTAACATGGTGTTCAGCAAGTAATGAGCAGGGAAGATTTAGGGGGTTCAGTAGCCTGTGGAAATGTAGCAACATGTCTGCACTGCCAAGTGTTCTGTATTGTATTGGTCTTCACTGAATTACCTCTGTGTCTTTATATTTTTCCAGAAGGCAAACATTTGATGCTGCAGTGAACAGAGCTGACATGGTCACTCTGTCAGCCATGTTTTTTTGTTGTTGTATATTGTCCTACTTTAGACAGCTTCGGGAAATTAATTTAAGATGTCCATCTGAAGACATCAATTATTGAGTTAAAGAGTAAAGTGAAGATGTTTTATATAGTAAACTGCTAAATATTCAATCTGCTTATTTTTGTAGGCTAGTGCTCTGAACACAGTGATCTGTATGCAGGCACACCTGAATCAATGTAACAAAACATGCCAAGTCATGTTCTTCCACACTTCTAACACAAGACAGCATTATATAATATTCTGCCTGGAACTATGATGTGAAATTTTGGCAACATTTCTTACCCTCCAGACTTGAACCAATGGTTGTGTTTGCTCTTACCTCTGTCCTACATGTTGGCCCCCTAGTGTGCAAATGGAGTGATCCTGGTCATGGTAACCTTGAGTGACACACTGTGCTCTTCATTGTCTTTTCTTACTCTACTCTAGCAAATCTGAAATCCCGATAGGTGACCTCTGACCCACCATGGATTTCTCCCTGATGGTAGCTTTAAAGCCACCACCAAACAAAGATGAACCATAGAGGAGAGGACCGCCTTACCTCCATTCCTTCCCCCAAAAATAGAGACGAACCTTGTGAAAGTGACGATTTGTGTTCCCGAAGACTGGCATGAACCGTCCTCTTTTTCAAACTGATAGAATGTCTTTACTGTCAGACTGGGGTTGTGTGGCTGTGACTACTCAGGTCAAATGTACCTGCTACACACCATCATCATGCTCACTGAATCACATGGTCTACATTATTTGCACAGTTGACAAAAACTGCATATGTTTTATTATGCTGAGCCTTTCAATAGACTTTTTTATCTTTGTTTGCCCTTACAGTAGATGGAGCGTGTTTACCTTCATGACCTTCAACTTTATTGAAGTAAAATGTAAGTTTTTGTTTAGTAGGGCATTTCTTCTCAGGGTCCACCTACTGTCTCTCTGTATTTCTTCACCCTCAGCCCCTCACCTGATCTCTGCTCCTGACACGCCCCCTCTCATCAGCCTGACTCTGCTCAGCCTGGTGTTTAAAGCTTTACTTATAATCGACACAGCATAGTATTGCAATACTTTGCGTGGCGATATTGCATTGATAAACAGATGCCATGTATTGATATTTTATTATATAAACTATTCATATTGCAAATCCAAATTAAAGTTTTTGGTAACAATTGCTTTTTTAATCCACTAGATGGTGCTAACCTTTTACTTGTGCAGTCATGGCCATGGGTAAAGTCAGCGGGATTGGCAGGAAGTTAGTCAAAACAAAGATGGAGTCAGCGGAGAAAGAAAACAGAAATGCGCCATATGGCAATATATCATATCACAATACTTAGCATGTCGTAGAAATGCATTACTATCGTATCGTGGCTTAAGTATCGTATCATGGGGACCCTGGTGATTCCAACCCCTATGAGAGACCTTCACGAGCTCTTTTCCCAAATGATTTGTCGTTGCTGTTTTGGACCTACCTGTTATCTGGTTCTCCATTGAACGCCTCAGCCTTCTGTCCCCGACCTCGATCCCAGCCCGTGTGTTTCTTGTTTCCTGTTGGCCGTTCTGGTGGCTGCTAGGCGTTTTCGGTTCCTGTTCCAGTGTGAGTTTTTCTCTATTTCCTGCTGTGGATTTATCCTGCCCTGAAGCGAGAGGCAACATCAGTTCTCCTGAGAGTGTCCGTGGAGTATTTTTTGGTGGACATTGGAAACTGAACTCTGGTCAAGCGTGCTGCAATTGGGTCCTAATTATGTTCCTTGAGCTTTTGTGTCTTTAAAACTGAACTTATTCTATCTGCAGATGCAGCAACTAAGAGTAAGTAGACTATTTCTCATGTGAATTATGTAAACTTCTGCATTTAGGTATGAATAATTGCATTGAGGTCCGTTATGCATTTGAACTATTTTATTTTCCCGAAATTATCTCTCGTTGATGTTTCCACAGATAACCACAACTATTTATGCTGAAAAATGTGTTTCTGCATAAACTGGGTTTTCTATTCAAATGAAGATGAAGCTTTCAGTTAAAGTTATGACATTAAGGGAAAAAGTGTTCCTTCCTTGGTGTGTATTGTGATCATGTTTTAAAAATTGTTTCCATCGTTTGCTTGTTTTGCTTCAGCATGAGTACAGAAGATCCGGCTAAATCCGCACTATCAGTTTGAGAAAGATGACAGGTCATGCCAGTCTTTGGGAAAATAAATCCCCACTTTTACAAGGTTGGATTCTTTTGGGGGAGGAATGGAAGTTAGGCTGTCCTCTCCTCTATGGTTCATCTTTGACAAGTGCTGGCTTGAAAGCTACCATCAGGGGAACGCGAGAGAGATCCATGGTGGGTCAGAGGTAACCTATCATGAGCTCAGATTTGCTGAAGTAGAGTAAGATAAGACAATGAATAGCACAGTGTCTAACTCAAGGTTACCATGACCAGGATCGCTCCATTTGTACACTAGGGGGCCAACATGTAGGACAGAGGTAAGAGCAAACACAACCATTGGTTCAAGTCTGGAGGGTAAGAAATATTATACATGTTTCACAACATAGTTCCAGGCAAGGAGGGCATATTGGAATGGTGTCATCTGTTATTTATCTAAAAGAACATGATTTTGTATTGTTTGTTACATTGATTCAGGTGTGCCTGCATACAGATGACTGTGTTCAGAGCACTTTACAAAAATGTGACTTTTGGACCATAATTATCTCCTTTGCATTTATTTACAGCCTACGAAAGTAAGCAGATTGAATCTTTTGCAATTTGCTTTTCACTTTTGATCTTGTGCACGGTGGGCAGCAAACCTTCACCCAATCAGAATTTAAATGAGCTTTTCAACAAAATGCTGTGAAGATTTTGGAAGCATACAAAGAATACTATTTGCTGTGGATTTGTCAAGGGCAATCAAAAAGTTATTTACCCTGACCAAATGTATGTTTTTGTATAAATTGCATGAATAGCAAAAATGTTCCTTTTCTATAATGTAATACTCAAGGATGGATATGAAGTGGCATATTCATATCTTTGTGGAATTACTTGTAAAAGTTAAGCTGTAATTCAAATCTATTTTCTTACAACTGTGGTTAAATACCTTTATTTGCTCATCATAATCTACAGCATTGTATGGGTGCTATTTATCTCCATCACAAGGACCCAGGCCCTGAGCAGCAGGGATTACAGACATTACTTCTGCAGGTCTATGAGAAAGCTGCTGTAGCACACAGCCTGCTGCATCAGCACTCCAACTTGTTAATCCTTGTTTTAATAGAAAAAGATAATACAAATTGCTTGGCAACTATTGCTGTACAGCAAAAGTGGAATGGAAAGATGTCAATGTTTTTGAAGACATACATGATGGTAGCTAACTTTAAAGGTCTCCTATTTTGCTGTATTTGAACAACATATTGTAGGGCAATATCTATACAGTTTCTAATTGAGATATATTGCGGACGATAGGTTGGGACGTGTCACGTGGGCGGTACGTTGCCAGGAGTTCAATGTAAACCCAGCCCACATTTCCGATATGACGTCATAAATGAAGCAAATCTGGATCAGCTCGTTTGAACCGCTGTTTGTGGAGATGTAGGTAAAGAGGAAAAGATAGAGGGTTGTATTTTTCTGACACTTGGTGAGTCTCCTTACACACCGGGGACACATATTTATGTATAAAAGACATCAAAAAGTCAATTTCAGATAATAGTAGACCATGAAAGGTTACCTATAACTGTGCAGAATACGGTGTGGATGAATTCTTTATCAATTATGCAAGTTGTTGTTGAATGTTTGGAGTTGACAGGGTTACAGATGTTAAAAAAAACGGAGCAACAAGGTGAGATCATGAGAATCTTTCGCCATTTTTTCGTCTGTGTGCCAAGAAACCCCATATCCATTATCAGCAGTTAGGAAAGACGCCGAACGGTAAAAGTAAGCAGTAAGTTTTTCTATTATTTTGTCTTCAGGCACTTACAAATAACCTGTGACTAAAACCCCAACTCTATTGAGTGTTAAACAGTGTGTTGCCTCAAACACATCTTAACATGACTTTTTAAGATCAACCCTGTCTACTGAACTATAGCATGTGGACGTCACACTGTGAGCTTTCCAAATACTGTACATGCTAAGTTTGTTAAGACCATACAGTCTATGTTTAATATGCATTACAGCCAAAAACCTGATGCTGTGCAAACTTAAAGTCCAAACTGGCCATCGCGAGTTCTTGGAGAAGGTTGCCGCTGAGTGTCCAAACTGTGTTTGAATGCTACGTTAAATGTGTCAAAGTGAATGCATGCTACAGCCATGCTAATGGTCCTGCATATACAGTACATGAGCCGCTCTACAACAATCATTCGGATGTTGCAACAGCGGTTTGGAGATAGACTTGGATTCATGTCTGTCAAGTTATGAGTTGTTTTGATAGATTGACTACCGCCTAAACTTGAAAATGGCCTTCTTCACAGCAAAAGGACACACCGGACAACTCCTTAATCTTGAGTCTTTCTTTATTTAATTTCATGTAGAGTTCTTTGAGCTTCACTTAGCTACACTGAGCTTCACTTAGCTTCATTTTAGCTCCATTTAGGTTTAAAACACTTTTATGTCTGCTCTTTGGATTTAAATTAAGTGACAATTAAGCTTAACATTTCATGTAAAAGCACATTCAGTAGATTAAATAAAATTCCTGTTTCTTACAATTTAAAATTATAATTTGTAAGACTAATTCAAAACAATTCATCTAATCAAACATTATTAAACTGTTTTTTAAACCAGACAAAATATGATAGCAGTAGCGTCTTTAGGTGAATCGTTTAAGTCAATCCTGTCCTCTCTTTCACTCACAGTGAAGTGTTTGTCTTTGTCCTCTGCTGAGAGTGTGCAGGTGCTTTGCATCAAGGTCATTATATGTGACTCAATCTCTTTTTTGAGCCACATTTTCAGTTGAAACACTAACCCTAACCCTTGCACTCATTATTTTCTGTTGACCAAAACATTAAATCACTCCCCAAATCGTCACCACTCATATTCTGTACCTTGGTGGATTAAAGAACCACTGGAGCACCCCTAGTTGCATAATCCTTACCATACTTTGAAGCGGCTATAATGGATATTTTCATAACACAATGAGTCTCATGACAATGTCCTTATCCAAGACCTGCAGCCTACGCCCAGAGCACTGTTCCCCTCAATCCATGAGATTTGAAACAGCTCTAAATCATACCTTCTTTACTACTTAATATATAAATAATTATCCTAAACTAGCTGTCTAATTGTATCACTGCATATCAGGTTGCTGGGATGGATTTTCAATTTTGGCTTATAAGTAGTCTTATGTGCTTCAAGAAGGTATAGTGTTCACAAGATATTTAAGATCCAATGGCCAAGAACCTTATAGCCTTTATGTCTCAGGCTTAGGTAATAATATCTAAATCATTTGATTCCAGATGAAAATAAGATGAAAGGGTTAGGTGGTTACTAACACTTAGATAACTTATAATTAACAGCAGCTGCTGGCTGACCCAGCCTATAGTGCCTAAAGTGCTTCAAATGTAATAATTCCTGTCTCCTTTCAATCCTAATCACCATATTCTGATTACAATCTACAAATACGTTTTGATATATAAAGTAAGAAAAGGGACACTGTGAAAGTCAGAGGGTCAACACAATATTCATTATTTTTTTATCATGAGAAGATGGAAAACAATAGAAATGGTCTTAGTCATTAGTGTGATACCTTATTCAAGACCAAAACAACCAAGTCATTGTGATCCAGAGCACTTAGGCCCAGTGTAAGAATTCAAACTGCTTTTCAAAGCTTCCTTTATCAAAATCCCTCAAATCTCAACCTTGCCTCATGTCTCCAGTTGAAATTTGATAGTTGGGATCATAATCGATTTGGAACTGTCCCTGGTCATCCCACCCTCTTCTCCATTTACAACCTTTAATCAGTCATGTCTTGTCAGACCCCCAGCTGGAGAACATCCTGGCCACTGATGGCCTCATACTTTCAATTTTCCTTAATGAACATTACTATTCTGGACAATGGGAGGAAATTACATTACATTTCAGCAATGGATGACCCGCTCTTTAGCCCTGCTATTATTCCCCGATGCCCCCCCTTCCACAAAGCCTGTGATGGACCATCTGTTAGGATGGACGGGTCTAGTATCAATAATAATTGTCCTTATTAAACCACACAATATATAATTGAGAGCCAGTGTAGTTTAATTGAAGATATTTCTCTTTCCTGCCTCTCGCTATTCCTTCTCCCTCATTTGAGACGGGGTTATTCCAACCCGGAAAAGCCTCATCTGTTGCAATGAGTTAATGTACGTGTAATGAACGTTGACCTATTGTCTGCACAACTTCATCCTGCCCCCCAGAGGGCTGCCATCTTTTTTTCCCCTCGTGTCTCTATCACCACCTCTGGTTGAAAACATTTTATCTCAGGAATTGTGCATACCATTGCATTTTGCCTATTACAAAATACCTATTTTTAATAAACACTAGCATGAACGATATTACAATTTTAGAAGTGGTAGAGAATTTCATTAAATATTTTGGTTTAAATGTATGTAACTTAAGGTAATTAGATAAGCAAGTTTACTAGCAACCAGAAAGTCAATAAGCGTCTCAGGAACTGCACAGCGTTTTCCTGAGGCCGTCTGACTATTTGTTAATTAGTCCATGGAGCCATCGATGGTAATGACATGGTGTTGATGAGAAATATTGATCTTGACCAGGGTCTTAGACATGAGAGGGGAGAGTATGGTCAACACTGCGCTTAATGATAGCTTCAAAGTACACCTACTTACGCTTTTAAGCCACATTTTCAGTTTTTCAGCTTGTGTTAGCATCTTACCTATACACGTACAATTTGGTTGTATGATGATTTGGTTCAATTTCATCAGTCAGGTTCTTTTCCTGGGGGTGTTTAGAAAATGTGTTGCTTATGTGGCCATTAGGTTATGGGGTATCAATTGATCAAATGGGGGGAAAAAATGCCTTAGAGGGGGAGAATGTCAGCGGGTCACCAAAGCCATTAGGAATTATCACCTGAAGGTGCCAGGGAAAAGAACAACCACATATGAAGAGTTAAAAAATGAGATTTTTATCGTCTGGGCACATTCTCAGTAAATGTGTGTTTTCAGTGGACATTGTGATTAAAACGCTGAATTACAGTCATATATTTATTTGATTCAGTTAATCAGCCTCAAGCCCTACAACAATAACACATATTATCACCGTGCAGTCCGTTGTATGGCAGAATACCATTATCACATACACATGGAGAACTGTTTCTGTCCAAAGGAAGTTGGGTGATAACATTTTGATTCCAGCTTTGTCCTCAACCGCAAACACTGAACAATTAAACAAAGTCTCATCACCTAAGTTTTCAGGCCCATCTGTACCCAGCACCACTTTCGATCTTCTCTATCT
Organism: Eleginops maclovinus; assembly: GCF_036324505.1. Classification (NCBI taxonomy): domain Eukaryota; kingdom Metazoa; phylum Chordata; class Actinopteri; order Perciformes; family Eleginopidae; genus Eleginops; species Eleginops maclovinus. The sequence continues at coordinate 25,437,420 of NC_086351.1, forward strand.
GCGACTCTGTGTTGGTAGATTAAACCAACACAGCTTCAGGAGGTCTTCATGTAACAGATGTGGCAATCACTACTCCCACACATACATCCTCTTGTGCAGAGAGAAGTAGCTGCACCAGCAGCATGCCGAGATATGAAGTTAATTAAACTGCCAATCCCTTTGAGCACCCTGACAACCGGAGAAGACCTGTGGCAGGATTAGAACAGGGGGGTGGGGGGTTTGGGCGTTGAAGCAGTCATTAATTCAAGATGGAGCCAAAAGTGTATATATATATATATATATATATATATACATTATGTATGTTTTTTATTATGGTGTCCTGATTCTCCAAATCAATTATTCAATTTGATTTTCCATTGGATTTGAATATTTGTTTCTGCCAGTGATTGATGTGTCATAGCTGTAACCTGGACTTGTTCAAATAAACAGATCATTGTTTTGATGCCCTGGCAACTGTCATTTAAATATAAAAAGATAAATGGCGTCAAGTGGATATTTCATGAATGTACCAAACTAAGGGCATGTGATTTAATGTAAAGAATGTATTCAAATTGTTACAAAACCTGTAATAACTCATATGGCCAGGAAAAATAAAAACTGCCATTAAATAACAAAACCTTGAGTTTGCTAACTTGCAAAAAGCCACCAGATCCTGAACTCTATATTTCAAAAACCCATTCCTTGTTCACATAACTAAAGGAACCCATGTTCGGTTATTCAAATTGTTGTTCTTCAACTCCATTGTCTTGGAAAAGGCAGCTGGAGGATCCCGGTACACTATGCTGAGTTGTCTTTTAGCTGCAGATCCATGGTGAGATACAAACTGATGTGTTGTGTGAGTGATGTTGGTGTTGCTTTGGACGCAGGAAGTATGCATAGGTAAAATAAATATACAGCCACGGAAAAAAATTAAGAGACCACTTCAGCATTATCATTTTCTCTTGTTTTATTATTTATAGGTTTGTCTTTGAGTTAAATGATTCAAAACAAAAAAAAATGTATTCTATAAACTACTGACAACATTTCTCTGTGTTGGAATTAAACAGACACTGGAATGGCTGCCATACATGTAGAGATACAGATTTAAGAAACATTTGGAGTGTTGTCTTAACTTTTTCCAGAGCTGCGTGTACAGGGTGAATAGAATTGCTCATTTGATACATTTTTAGGTAAATATCAACATTGTGACACTCAGCTAAAACAGCAACATTTGAGCATTTGTAAATGAGATGAGAATGGTGAATAGCCATTCATCAGCTGGCAGCTTCATCTGATCTGACGCTCTGTTATACCTGTACTACAACTGCATCATTCACAATGATAAAACAAATAGCTTTTCCCTTTGACCATGGACCTTTATGGGAGCTCAGGGAGTTGGCCAGTAGGGGGGTGGAAAAATCAATGCTTATATAGGAAAATGATGAGTGAAAACCGGCCAGCAAATAGCGTCAGTCTATAAAATGTCACAGCAGAAACAATGAAACTGACTGCTTCCACTGCTCAAAATGACAAATGCAGTCAGTCATGTGTGGACAAAGACGTGATAGAGCAGCGCAGTATGAGCCGGGAAGTGTTCTCTGGTGGCTCGTTGAGGAGCAGTTATTTTCCAAAGGCTCCCTCTCAGCAGAGCACACAGAACCAGACGAGGAGAGAAGTATGCTAGAGCACCAGACAACAGGGAATATTAATTTTCACTCCCAAATGTGATCCGCTTTTGTTGAAATGAATCAGTGTGACCGCTCTATTTCTCAACATGAATGAATGATTTCTTGCTGTGCTGGAGCGTGAGGGTCCTACAGCTTCAGTCTGTCACTTCTCTGTCTTTTCTGTTAACATGATAAGAAGCAGCTCTCTCTGAGCTCCTGTCTTCCTTTTATCAAGTAAAGAGATGTGGACAAAGTTACCCTGAGGGCCATGAATATACAGATGGAAGATAGGAAACTTCTCATCATCATTGTACTGTCCTCCTGATGATGTAGACATCAAAAGTATACAGCAGCCACACTCCCAAATAATCGACACGAGAGTCAGGATATAGCATTAAGCTCCAGCTTTACTTTAGACTCAATGGACATACCGTTACAGCCAAGGAGTAAAACTAAAAGGAAACAGACATATACATTGAATTAGTGAAACAGAACAGATGACATGTAAAAACATCCAAACATCTCAAATAAGCCTTAAAACTAGAAGACATAGCTTTAAACAACATATAAGTGCTCACAGACAATGCTGCGATGGGCCAAATCAAAGGATTGCACTGGATTGTGAACACCATGTGGCTCTGCTGAGCTCATAAGAAACTAAGCATGTGGCCTGATTTACTTTTAAAGACTGGTCTATGTGGAGTACCACCTTCAAACATAAGAGGTGCCAAAGAACACAAACATAAGATAAACTGGCTGGGAGGCAGAACAATCATTCTGTCCAAGGAGAACAAAAACTCAATAAAACAGGACTAGCAGTAACTGGAGGGCTCCTGGGATCTTCCGTTACTCCAGAAGTAATATGTTTCTTTGATTCCTCAGCAATTGAGTTGTATGTTCCTGTAATATTGGAGGCTGCAATTTCAGGACTGCAGTCGTGGGACTGCATTGCTAGGACCCTAGCTTTTCGTGACACTGCAGAATTGGAGACATGAAGATGGACGACAATCAGAGTGTGAGTGATGTGAAGTTCTTTTAACGTTTTATTTGTTTAACATAAAAAACAATTCCAGTGTGAGTAGCTAACGTTAACTATGATAGTCTTAAGGCAATACACACAATCCTCTGTTAGCTTATGATAGCTTCTAGCCATATTAAAAGCACTCCAAACACTTATTTGTTAGCTATAGCTAACCCTAAACAATGCAGAGCTGCAGGCTCACAATGCAGAGCTGCAGGCTCACAATGGAGAGCTGCTTGCTCACAATGCAGAGCTGCAGGCTCACAACAATGCAGAGCTGCAGGCTCACAATGCAGAGCTGCAGACTCACAATGCAGAGCTGCTTGCTCACAATGCAGAGCTGCAGGCTCACAACAATGCAGAGCTGCAGGCTCGGATAAAAGAAAAGAGAAAGACAGGAGCGCTCGCAGCCCAAAGCAACAGAAGGTAACTTCCTCTGGTCTGCTGCTTGAACCCCGAGAAGTTCAGAGACTCGTGGCAGAGTGTTGAAGATCTGCAGCCTCTGTCCTCTGTGGAATCGCCGGCTTTTAGAAAGCTTGTCAGCCAAATCCCCGTTAACAGACCAATGACAAGGTGAGCTAACGTTGAATAGAGACTCGTTCATGTACAGCAGGTTACAGGGCCGTGCAGAGGCTCCACTAACATGTTGTTAATAACACACAGAGACGTCATGTTACCGGTATCACATATTATTCAGCCCACTTAAACAGAGCATACGTTTCATTTCAGCATACTGCCAGAGATAGCTTTAATTATTGAGCTGCAATAAACTACATTTCAGCATTTAAAGCCATACTGTTGCAGTTATTTTGGTGAAAGTAACTCAGAGTAACTCAGCAGTAATGTAACGCATTACAGTTCAGAGACAGTGATAATGTAATGTACCTTATTACTTTAAAAAGACAGTAATAAGTAATATGTACTGTGTTACATTTTGGAAGTAACTTGCCCACACTGCTGAAATATCTCAACTGTCAGTTAAGTGACATAAATGGTTTCCAATGATTTCAAGCTTGATCTACCAAAATAGTGACTTGACATAGGCTATATGTCAGGGTTTGGTTCCGTTTATCTGCTAAGGGACCGTTTCAAATACATGCATACAAAAATTGTAGGTACACAGAAAAGTAGCCTATTGAATAACAAAGAAAATAATTTATTTTTTCCACTGCTTTTAATTGAACTATTCTTATGTAACATTGCACTGTAACTTTTATTCATGTATTTTATTCTCTTTTTTAAAATAACTTTTTTAATGCTATTTGTTCATGCGTTTCTTAATGCTGTTAATATCTTTCATTTTTGTAAAGCACTTTGAATTGCCTTGTGTTAAAAGGTGCTATATAAACTTGCCTTGCCTATTGTGTGCTTTAGGTGCTGTATGTTTTTTTCTTGATGATTAACTTTAATCTGGTTCTACCGAAGTGCCATTCCCATCAGCCTCAGCTAGTATTTTGTATATCGAGTGCATACTAGCACATGTTAGCATGCTATTACCTTAAACTAAGATTGTGAACAATAGATTGCTAGCGTTGTCATTGTGAAAATGCAGATGTTAGCATTGAGGGGATACATCATCTATCCCAAAGTGCTCACAGATGCAGGCTGTAAACATAATCAGAAACTAAAAATGCTAGCATGTCTTTGATCCGTTGCTTCAATATGGGCTATTCATTCATTAAAGGTCCCCTGTTATGCTAAATGCACTTTTTGCTGTCCTTTATACATAAATATGTGTCCCCGGTGTGCAGGAGTAGGGGTGTTGAAATTATTCGTTTCTACGATGCATCGCGATGCGGACGTGAAACAATTCTGAATCGATGCAGGACATAAACGATTATAGTGTAGTAACGTTGCCTCTTGATTTTCCGGCCGCGGCCGGACAATAATGTTTTTTAAAACTTTTTTTTTTAACTTTATTGAACAATTATATCAATACATTATAACAAGGCACATAAACATCAAGGTCCATTCCCAAGCGGGCCTCTGAGCAGTGGGCACATTATGAATTTTAGTAACTAAACAGGAAGCACGCACGCTTAAAGTCTGTCACTCGGTGACGCTGACGCAGAGATCAAGGAACAGAACTGACAGCGGCACAGCGACACCAAACACGGAGCAGCTGCTTTATCCACCAACAGAAGCAACACAGTCCCAGAATCAACAGGCTGAATGACCCGCTCTGAATCAGTCCGTGTCGCTGCGGCTCAGAGACACACATTGTACTGCCCTCGCAGTGCATGTGCCGATGCAAGGCTAGACAGTCAGATAACGGTTAGCTAGAAGCCCTCCAAAAAACCACAAGGCTTGACTTTTCTTGTCCTTTAATGAAGTCTTCTTTTTTCCAACATCACCGTAAAACTGCAGATTACAGAAATAAACACACTTTACTTACTTAAAACAGTGTGAGTTGGCATAGAATGAGTACATTTCAATTAGCCTCCACAAATGAACAAACTGAGAAGAGTTAGCATGTTAACACAAAATAGCATCTCAGCATGAGCTAACGTTAGCGGAGTAGGCTATACTCATAAAAACACAACAAGTAGGTCTTGATATAAAATACACATTTGACCACTTATAATACTTACAGACAAATATTCTCCAAGGCAAAAGCGTTTGTAACCTTTGACAATATGATTTTAACAGTCTGCTTATCTGTCTGTGCGTGCCTCAGCTCTCCTGAGCATGTAATGAGGAGAACAACCGCGCTGGTTACATAGCTGCTGCTACCGCACTGAGCGCTCACTACGATGCGGTTTCTCGAGACCAAAGAAAAGACCACTCACTCTGACGCAGTTTCTTACAACCAAGAACATACACTTTTTAAATCTACGTATGAACTGATGAATTTTAACTTAACTTATTACTTTTAACTTTTTCATCTGCAAAGGCAGAACACTCCCCGCTTGATATGATTACATTATATCACTCCAGATACACACAAAGCGGAATGCTTTCTGAAAACAACACACATTAAGTCTCTGAAAGAAGGACTACGATCTCCGAGACCGGCCTTAAGAACACCTTATTTGTCCCATCTTTCACAATCCGCACTTCGACTTTGCGGACTCTGTTATCACTGCTTGGCAAAGTCTTCACGACTAGACCCATAGGCCATTCGTTCCTGCTGACTTGGCTGTCTTTCAGCAAGACGACATCTCCTTCTTTCACATTTGGTTTGTCCTCTGTCCACTTCCTGCGGCTCTGTAGCGTAGACAGATACTCTCCCTTCCATCTCTTCCAAAACGTGTCAGCAAGACACTGAACGTGTTTCCACTGCTTGCTGTACAACTGAGCTGTGTCGAAGTTTCCACTGGGGGCTGAAACTGCACTCATCTTTTGAGTAAGGAGTGTCGCTGGGGTGAGCACCATAGGCATATCCGGGTCTGTGGATATGGCAACAAGAGGTCTCGCGTTCATGATTGCCATGACTTCTGCCATGAAAGTACTCAGGACTTCATGAGTGAGACGTGTTGGTCCTGCCTGAAGCAACATCGCATCCAGGATGCGCCTGGCAACCCCGATGAGCCTTTCCCAGGAGCCGCCCATGTGGGAAGCATGAGGGGGATTAAACACCCAGGAGCAGCCTTTCTCCTGGAGGTACTTCTTGATTGTTGTGTCTTCTGTGCTTATACCCAGTTCTCCACAAGCTCCCACAAAATTGGTCCCTCTGTCTGACCGCAGATGTTTTGCTGGACCTCGAACCGCAAAAAACCTCCGGAGAGCGTTGATAAAGCTGTCGGTTGACATGGTTTCGATTAGCTCGATATGTACTGCTCTGGTCGACATGCATGTAAACAACACAGCCCAGCGTTTGCTGTCTGCCGATCCTCCTCTTGTCCGACGTGTCATGACGAACCACGGACCAAAGACATCGAGGCCAACTGTGGTGAATGGGGGCTCAGGAGTAAGTCGGTCGGCAGGCAGATCGGCCATCTTCTGATTCTCCAACCTTCCTCGTAGCCTGCGACAGGTAACGCACTTGTAAATGACAGAAGACACTAGACGCTTGCTCCCAATTATCCAGTATCCAGCCGATCTTATGGCTCCTTCTGTAATGTGTCTTCCTTGATGAGCTACTTGTTCGTGGAAGTGTCTCACAAGAAGTGTAGCGATGTGATGCGTGTGTGGAATAATCAATGGATGTTTTTCTTTCTTTGAGAGATCAGCATGAGAAAGACGACCTCCAACACGAAGCATACCATCTTCGTCCACGACTGGATTGAGTCTTTTGAGTGCGCTCTGCTTGGGGTGGGTCTGTTCGCTTTCAAGACACTTGAATTCCTCTTTAAAGGCACTGTGCTGAACAGAGCGGATGATCACAGCTTTGGCTTGTAGAAGCTCACTCATGCTGGATGCGTCTCCGAAACACTTCCATCCTTTCTTTTCATCCTTGTCTGACTTTCCTTTGAAGGATGCTGCAACGTGAATAAGTCTGGCTACGGTGTGATAGAGTGTTCTCCAGCTTGAACATCTCTCAAAGTGTTGAGAGCCCAACTGAGACTCTGATGCCTTGGTTGCCAGAACTGTAGCCTCCGGACGAATCTCCTCATCCACTTCAGGCTCAATGAGGGCGAAGACACTAGAATCGGATATCTCCGCTGCTTTGTTTTGATAGAGAAAAGCTGGACCTGACAGCCAGCTGCTCTGCTGGAGTTGGCGTGCTGGTATGAACCTTGTCGCATGATCAGCGGGATTCAGATCCGTCGGCACATAGTGCCACTGACTGGGGTGTGTAGATCGTCTGATCCGAGTTACCCGGTTGGAGACATAGAGGTAAAATCTTCTTGTACAGTTATGAATGTAGCAGTGTTAATTTCGTTGACGAAGACTATGACGAAAAATATTCGTCAACGAACCTTTTTCACGGACGGAAACTAAATAAAAACTAAATAAAAAGTCAGATATGATGACGAAGACTGTGACTAATATAACGGACACGTTAGTCAACGAATAAAAATAAGACGAACATATTAGGGAGGGACGAATGGAGAAGAGATCCCATCAGAATTACTTTTTTTGTGTGACAAGTTGGGAAGAAATCCAATCAAAAGTTAGTTGCCAACCGCCATAAAGAAGAAGAAGAAAAAGTCCAATCAGAGCGAGTCTCGTAGAAGCAGCCTTTTTGCAGCAGTCATTTCAAAGGGCGGCAAATGACTTAAAGAATTAGCCTAAAGAAATGTCAGAACTGGGAAGAAAAAGAAGAATTGATATCTGGTCACACTTTACTTATCATACTAATGAAAACAAGACCACCTGCCAGCCGTGTGGAGCCAAAATAACTGGAAAAAACACGACAAATTTGAAACGACATTTGCAGTCGGTGCATCCAGAGATACATGCGAAGGTAAGCATACACGTTATTTTATCACATAAACCACTGTGTTTGCGCTAAACTTGGAATAAAATAGAAGCTAAATTAAACCACCAGAATTCACGTGGATGTGTTGTTAGCTATTTTTTACAGTCTATGGTTGTTAGCCTAGAAGCTATCATGAGCTTCGGTTCGCTAGGCAAAACATAAAAAGTTTGTTTTGGGGCACTGATGGCAGTCAGGATTATCTCTAACTAGCCAGCTATAAGATAGTATTGTTCAGTCCATGTCTATAACATGCTTTAATTGCTACTTGGATAATTTCAGTGAATGTTTTTAAGGTAAGATGAACGATAAGATCATTAACCTTTACTGTGATGGAATAAAATAGAGGGGGGGGAAAAACAGAATTCATGTGGATGTCTTGTGAGCCTAGAAGCTAATATGCTTCGGTTCCTTCCGTTCGCTAGGCAAAACGTTAACATAAAAGGTTCGTTTTGAGGCACTGATGACAGTCAGGATTATCTCTAACTAGCCAGCTAATATTGTTCATTTCAAGTCTATAACATGCTTTAATTGCTACCTGGATAATTTCAGCGAATATTATTAAGGTAAAAGGTGAACTATAAGGTCATTAAGCGTTACTGTTCAGTGGGATGTTGGTTACTAACGGCATCGTTTACGAGCCCGCTAGTTTAACACAATCTCCGTGGAAACTAGACTTGATTACTTGATTCACAACTTGATTCTCCCTTTATTCTCCCTCACAGATACAGAAGACGTCTGATGACCATGGGCCAAGGGGAAATAAAGCTAGTGCTGCTAGTGCAAGTTCAACCCAGCAGCAGACTATCTCTACAGCTTTCCAAAGTTCTTCAAAGTACAAAATGGAATCAAAGGAGCAACAGACCAAGGAGCAGGCCATAGCCAGATGGATTGGACGCACAGGTTTACCACTCACAACAATTGAAGACGAGGACTTTGTGCAAATGATGGAGATAGTAGATAGGAGACTAGCAATTCCAAAGAAAACTAAAATTAGCAATTTGATTGAAACACAATATGAACATGAAAGACAAAAATTCAAACAGAGACTGGCTGCTGCCCGGAGAGTATCCATTGGCCTTGACTTGTGGACAAAAAAAGGACTGACCGCCTCATTCCTTGCTATTAGCGCATGCTACTTTTGTGTTGAACAAATCAAACCTGCACACATATTGTTGGCCCTTGAACAAGTAGCTCACCCACACACTGCACTGTCTATTAAGGCATGTGTGGACGAATGTATACAAGAGTGGGCCATACCGAAGGAGAAGATCCTGACGGTAATAACGGACAATGGAAGTAACATGGTGGCAGCCTTTAAAAACACCACAGCAGAAGAAACCAGCTCTGAGGCTGACTCCCCTGGGTCCGAAACCGCGATGGAAAGTGACTCTGAAATTGATGACCAGCGGTGAGCCATGTTTAGTTTATTATTTTACATTATAGTCAATTATCACATGAATGATGTCCCCCCTGCCACACACTACGTATATACAGACCCACACCAGACACTTTATTAGGTTTAGACTTATTTGGTTGTCTTTTCTTGTTATTAGGTACCATCATGTCGACATGGAAATGGCCCGGACGCCGTGCGTGGTGCATACCATACAACTTGTGGTCCACATGTTGCAGAAAGAAACAACTGTCAAAAGAGTCCTCGATAAAGCAAGGTCTGTGGTGAAGCTCTTTCGCAAGTCCTCAGTTGCAACACAGAGGCTACTAGACCAGTGTGGTGTCATTGTTGTAAATGACTGCCCCACACGCTGGTCAAGCACATTCAACATGGTCACACGACTCCTCACAGTCAAAGATACTGTCTGTCAAATCACAAATGACATGGGATGGGACAGTTTGCTTACTAGTGAGTGGCAAAAGCTTTCATCATTGCGTGACCTACTGCTTCCTTTTGCAGAACACACTAAAACCCTCCAGAGTGACACCACATCTATGTCCCTAGTGGTTCCTGCCCTCTTTGATCTGCTGAGCCACCTAGCTGACTTTGCAGAGAACAGCCGGTACAGAGACCTCGCCACTCTTGCAGAGAAAATGAGATCAAATCTGAACCTGCGTTTTGCTTGCCTCTTGGATCCAACCGATGAAAAGTTCTCACCACTTGCAGCAGCTGCCTGCTTTGTCAACCCAACTGTCTGTGAAATCCTTGTTAATGTTGATGTAGCTGATGGAAATATCCAGGAACTGCTGAAACAGGCAGAAGACTATGTGGTCAAATGCACTTTCCTCCCACACACAAGACAGGAGGACCACCAGTCTGACGATGATGCAGAAGAAGTCATTGAGGAACCAGAACCAGCGCCATCTTCAAAGCAGCCGGTGTTTAGGTTCCTCTCAAAATGCCGCACCACAAGACCTAAACAGAAAACCTCCACAACCAGCGTCAGGCAGCAGATCATTAAGTACAAGGAAGAACTTTCACATCCCATCACTGAGGACACAGGAACAGACTTCTGGCTGGAAAAGAGTGACAGTTTTTATCACAGTTTAAAACCTTTTGCTTTGGACTTGTTGGCTATGCCAGCTTCTCAAGCTTTTGCAGAGAGAGTATTCAGCATCACAGGTGACCTCACAAGAGGACGGCGCAACAGAGGAAGGGTCAGCTTGGAGCGAAGTGCTTTCCTTAAAATGAACAGAAACAAATAGAACTGTTGTATTCACTGCTATTTACAGCATTACAGCTGTAGCAGTATATGCACAACTTAGAGTTTCCGGTCTGGTATTTGTTTTGTTTTTTGTTTAATATGAGAGCAGAGAGATTTTTCTTGTTCCATGCAATAATGGCATTACAGCTGAGCATGTAATTCACTTGTCTTGAGTTGAGCTCCTTGATACTAGCTCATTGATACTACTTCGAATTATTAACAGAAGAATATTTTGTTTTGTGTGCAATGACATTTCAACCAATGCATATTTTCTTTTAGGCTACATATGTTTTGTTTTTCCTTTTCAAATCTAAGTGATTTTGCTCACAATGCACAGAGTAATAGTTGATGACTAAGAAGATGATGCTTAGTTACAGAGTTGTGTGCTTTTTAGTTTAATGTGATATTTACCTGTATTTTAAATGCTGAGACAGCACAGCAGGGTGTTTTTTTTTTTCATTTACTTGAACATTAAGGAGTATTACAGCCAATACATCTTTTATTCTACTTTTGAGAATTCTTGTTGATTTTGTAAGGCATTGTAGCCTAACAGTAATTTAAGTTATCTTGAGGTACAGTACGTGAACGTTATCAGTAGTGCATTTTCTGTATCTACCTTGTGCAATGGCATTACAACCAATAGTTGTATTATTATTTTTGAGAATTGCACTTTATTTATTTGTTTATTTTTTTTGAGTTAGGTGATTTATTCTTTCAAGATGAAAGACAATATTATTCAAATAGATGTCATATGCAATACATATCATTCAAGGAGAATGCATATCTTTTTCAGGGAGCATGTATATTTTTCAGGGAGAGCAGGCCTTATGCTAACTTTATTTGAGATTATCTTTTGTGAAAAAGCCATGGTCAGTGTTTTTGACATTAAAAGTAAAATAAAATACATGTTTTGTTCTGTTAAATCTCTGTCTGTATTGCATATTCAAACCTTAATACCATTCCAATTCTGGTGAAACATTTATTCAACGAAGTCCACGGTAGATTTAGTCGACTTATCTGCTATTAGGTGGTCTGCTAAAACTAGACTAAGACTAAAAGACTTAAGACTAGACTAAGACTAAAACTGATGATATTTAGTCGACTAAAACTAGACTAAGACTAAAAGATTTCAGATGACTAAAATATGACTAAAACTAAACGGTCTGTTATTCAAAAGACTAAGACTAAGACTAAATCAGAATTTACTGTCAAAATTAACACTGGAATGTAGCCAAGAACGATCTTACTGTCCGTGAAGAACTTGACAGTGTCCACTTCCACGTCCATCTCATCACTGATCAGCTCGTACAGCTCAACAGCCAGCACAGCTGCGCAGAGCTCCAAACGTGGAATGGTGTGAGCGGGCCGAGGAGCTAACTTTGATTTCCCCATGACAAACCCAACGTGATACTGTCCCTCGGCGTCTGTAGCTCTCATGTAAGTCACTGCTCCTATGGCTACTGTGGAAGCGTCTGAGAAGATACACAGTTCTTTTGTCTGTGTTGAAGACAGCGAAACTGGTATGTAGCATCTCCTTATGTGCAGGTCTTCCAGAGCTTTCAAAGAGTCTCTCCACGAGTTCCACTCTGCCTCCATTTGTGGAGGGAGAGGAGCATCCCACTCACTCTGCTGAGATGACAACTCCCGGAGAAGCGCTTTTCCTTGCATGGTAATAGGAGCTACGAAGCCCAAGGGGTCATACAGACTGTTGACCGTAGACAACACACCTCTTCGCGTGTATGGCTTTTCTTCGCGTGACACCAGGTAAGTGAAGCTGTCTGATTCCAAGTTCCAGGAGAGGCCTAGACTCCTCTGAAGAGGGAGGGGATCCACTCCGAGATCCAGATCCTTGAGATCTTTGGCTCGGTCCTCGACCGGAAACGCTTCCATCACCTGGCTACTGTTCGACGCCAGCTTGTGCAGTCGCAGGTTGGATTCTGCCAACATTTCTCTGGTTCGTGTGAGGAGATCTATCGCCTCTTCTGGTGTGGCGACAGACATGAGACCATCATCGACGTAAAACTGCCTCTCAACGAACTGTCTTGCGTCAGAACCATGTTCTTGTTCACCTTTCTGCGCTGCTCGTCTCATGCAGTATATAGCCACCGCAGGTGAAGGGCTGTTTCCAAAAACATGGACCTTCATCCTGTACTCGGTCACATTCTTGTCAATGTCATTGTCTTCATACCAGAGGTACCGTAGATAGTCTCTGTCCTCTTCTCGGACGACGAAACAATAAAACATTTGTTCCACGTCTGCTGTAAGAGCCACGCGTTCTTTACGGAACCGCAGAAGAACTCCTAGCAGAGTGTTATTCAAATCCGGTCCACTCAGGAGGACGTTGTTGAGTGAGGTTCCATCACACTCGGCGCTTGAGTCAAAAACTACACGTATCTGGGTAGGTTTCTTCGGGTGATACACACCAAAGGTTGGTAAATACCAGTGTTCTTTCTCTTTGTCCAGAGCTGGAGCAAGCTCGGCTTGGTCACTGTCCAGCATTTTCTGCATAAACTTGATGTAATGCTCTCTTGTTTCCGGCTTTTTCTCCAGGGTTCGCCGAAGTGAGCAGAGGCGTTTCAAGGCTTGCTGCCTGTTGCTTGGAAGGCGTCGCCTGGGAGCCCGGAATGGTAAAGGAGCCACCCAGCTATTTTCTTCATTTTGATAGACGTCTGTGTCCATGATAGCTAGGAAGGCTTTGTCTTCTATGGACAGCGCTAGCTTGTTGTCATCCTTGGACCTGTCGAACACAGAAGACCCCAAGTTGTCTGTGTCCACATGGAGACTTGTGTTTACGTCACCTGCTGGTAAGGTCGTGCTGTGATGAGGAGCCATACCACCGTAGTCTTCCTTCACGTGGATACTGTTTGGACATGGCTGTAGGTAGGACGTGCGGCAGTTGTTCAATACGTTTGTTCTGTAGACGTTCACTTTTGATGGCTTATGAACTGAGCCCAAGCACACTTCTCCCACAATGACCCAGCCTAGGTCTAACCTCTGAGCGTAAGGTGCGTCCTGGGGCCCGTTGATTTGCTCACGTACCTTGTGTACGCTTAGGATGTCCCTCCCTAAGAGCAAGAGGATAGGTGCGTTGTGGTCCACAGGCGTGATTTTACCAGCCACTGACCGTAGATGGGGGTGATAGTGTGCGTCCTCTGGGGACGGGATTTCTGTCCTGTCGTCAGGCACCATGTCACACTCTATTAAGGGAGGTAGGGCAAGCTTTACTTTTCCGTCCATGGACTCAATGACGAAGTTAGTAGCTCTCCTGCCAGACGTCTCTAACTTCCCAGCACAGGTTTTGAGAGTGTAAGGGGCAGAGCTAGTTTTTACTCTGAAGAGACTGAAGAACTCTGTCTTGGCTAGGGACTTATTGCTTTGTTCGTCTAGCACTGCATACATGTTGATTGATTCCTCCTTTCTCCCTTCAGGATATGCTTTCACCAAGCAGATCTTTGAACAAGAGCGTGCACCGTCTGCATTCCCACAAACCTCTGTACATTTTGAGTTGACAGAAGAAGGTCGGCTTTCGCTCTGCTCCCCGCTTTCGTTTCTGTCGTCAGCTGCACTCTGCATGGTCAGAAGAGGAGGACCGGGGTGCAGAGCTGTGATGTGTTTGTCACTGCTACACTCAGAACACTTGACAGTCATTTTACAGTCTTTGGCCATGTGTTGAGTAGACCCACAACATCTGTAGCAGATGTAATTCTCTCTGAGGTATGACTTGCGCTCTTCTAGAGTTTTGTTTCTAAAGAGCTTACACTTTTTCAATGGATGGGGCTTTTTATGTATCGGACACTGACGATCAGGTTCTTCCATTTTCTTCTGAAAAGGACTGGCTTGGTAACCTGATGACTCTGCAGGGATGTCAGTTTTATGTACAGCAGGCCCCCTACCACTGTACTTTGTAGGCCTTTCTGTTCTGGGAGTGACGTGACTGCTGATGGGGGTTATAGCGAAGCTTGGATCGTTTTTTATCTTTGCTTGCTGTTCTACGAACCTCGAGAAGACAGAGAAGGGAGGAAAAGCCACTCTGTAATCCTCCTTGTACTTGCTTCCGAAGCTGGTCCATTTCTCTTGGAGGTTATACGGGAGTTTCTCCACTATTTGTTTCACACCACGTGCTGTATCCAAATATGAGAGCCCTGGGAGTGCACCGTCTTGCTTAGCACCCTCCAGTTCACAGAGAATGTCACTTAGCTCTCTCAGCTTAACAGTGTCTTTATTGGTCAGCCTTGGGAAGTTCTCAATCTTTTTAAGCAGCGCGTCCTCGATGACCTCAGGAGTCCCATAACACTCTTCGAGACGTCGCCAGACCATCGCAACACCTGCGGCGGGATTGAGGACGTGCACTGCGCGAACTCTCTTGGCCTGCTCCGACGATTCAGCTCCCAGCCATTTTGTTAACAGGTCCAGTTCTTCTCTGGCTGAAAGATTCAAGTCTCTTGTGGAGCTTAGAAAGGAAGCCTTCCATGACCAATAATTTTCTGGTTTGTCATCATATTGCAGAAGGCCAGCACTAACCATTTCTTTTCTGATGAGATATCTTGCGAAGTCTTGTGCGCCGTTAGTCTCATGTGCGTACTGTCTTGTATGGTTAGCTGTGTACTGTGCACCGTAAGGTTGAGTGTCACTCCTTGCTGGTTCTTTTTTCACGTCTTCGTAAACGTGCTGTGTGTTTCTCTGAATGTCATGAGAAACTCTGGGCTTAGTGTCAGGTGTTTCCTGTTCATCTAGTTTTATTCTATGTGTCCCCACGACGACAGGTTCGTAAGGCAGTTCCCGTATGAACATGTCTGAGTGTCGACGTACGTACTCACTAGTACGTTGAACTGCACTGAAGGGCTCTTCTTCGACATCTGGAAGCTGGCTGAGCTTCCCGCTTTCGACCTCTGCCTCCAGAAAGGCTGAAGCCTCCGCTTCAGCTGCAGCCACAGTTTTTTGACTCTGGAGGAGATGGAGATCAGCGTCAAAGCCAGCTTTTTGCTTCAGCAGGTTTGCTTCAAGTTCAGCTTTCTGCTTCAGCGTAGGCCTTTGTAGCTGAAGACGTTGTTGATGTGTAACTACCAGATGCTCTAGATGACCGAGACTTAACATCTCGTGCTTGATGAGTCTCTTTTTTCTTGGTAGCTTGATCTACAGTCTCTGTTAGCTGCTCTTCACCAGCTGCTTCTTGCTGTGTAGTGGTACAGTTTTTAAGATAGTTTCTTCCTGAGCGCAGACTCATGTTGCTGAATATTGTGTTTACTGCTTGAGCCCGCCGTGTGATGTCTTTTTACTGTACTGCCCTCGCAGTGCATGTGCCGATGCAAGGCTAGACAGTCAGATAACGGTTAGCTAGAAGCCCTCCAAAAAAGTCTTCTTTTTTCCAACATCACCGTAAAACTACAGATTACAGAAATAAACACACTTTACTTACTTAAAACACAGTGTGAGTTGGCATAGAATGAGTACATTTCAATTAGCCTCCACAAATGAACAAACTGAGAAGAGTTAGCATGTTAACACAAAATAGCATCTCAGCATGAGCTAACGTTAGCGGAGTAGGCTATACTCATAAAAACACAACAAGTAGGTCTTGATATAAAATACACATTTGACCACTTATAATACTTACAGACAAATATTCTCCAAGGCAAAAGCGTTTGTAACCTTTGACAATATGATTTTAACAGTCTGCTTATCTGTCTGTGCGTGCCTCAGCTCTCCTGAGCATGTAATGAGGAGAACAACCGCGCTGGTTACATAGCTGCTGCTACCGCACTGAGCGCTCACTACGATGCGGTTTCTCGAGACCAAAGAAAAGACCACTCACTCTGACGCAGTTTCTTACAACCAAGAACATACACTTTTTAAATCTACGTATGAACTGATGAATTTTAACTTAACTTATTACTTTTAACTTTTTCATCTGCAAAGGCAGAACAGCGGCACAGCGACACCAAACACGGAGCAGCTGCTTTATCCACCAACAGAAGCAACACAGTCCCAGAATCAACAGGCTGAATGACCCGCTCTGAATCAGTCCGTGTCGCTGCGGCTCAGAGACACACATGGAGTTATGTTTTGTTTTTTTTACTCGTGTTACCGTCTTGGCAGGTTTTTGGTGGATTTAACCTACTCTTGGATTGCAGAGTATGAACGTCTTCAGACGATAAATACTTGTGTAAAGTTTGTGAAAGCAGGACGAAAACTTTTTCGATAACGGTCTCCTCTCAGTCTCCCCCCCTGAAATAATGAGTGACATGTTGATAGTAACCATAGTAACACGGCAGGGTCCATAACTGGGTTTTTTTAAGTCTTGGCTTTCAGACTATTAAAATATTGCTGAATTCAAATTATAAATACTTTAAAAGTGCTTGATCTAAAGTAACTACAACAAGAAAAACCCTTATTATTCACTTAAATAAATGTTGATCTCTGATTGAGATATGATGAGTCTAACTCAGTGGTTCTTAACCTGGGTTCGATCGAAACCCAGGGGTTCGGTGAGTCAGTCTCAGGGGTTCGGCGGAGGTCAAGACACACACCCGACTCATATGATTTGTGATGACACGCCCCGCTTGGCCATCACTGGCTGCAGGTGATCACGCTACATCGCTTGGCCTATCTGTGCTGCAGGGAATTTGGTGCTCTCAGTAGTCGACTTTTGACTGTTGTGATGGTACGTCGTGTGATTTCTTTCTTAATATTTTAATCCCTTCATACTAACTATGTCGAGCGAAAAAAGAAAGTGGTCGGACAAATATGTACAATATGGATTCACATGTATAACGGAACGTGATGGAAGTCAGCGTCCTAACTGCATGATTTGCAATGCCAAGTTGAGCAATTCTAGTCTAGTACCGGCAAAACTAAGGGAACACTTCCTTAAGCAGAATGGAGATGGAGAATACAAGAACACAACGCTTGCTGAATGCAAGGTGAAGAGAGCCAGATTCAATCAAAAGGCTACTCTGCCTGTTCTCGGGTTTGTACCCATCAACAAACCGATCCTCAAAGCATCGTACGAAGTTGCTTACCTGATCGCAAAGCAGGGCAAACCACACACCATTGGTGAAACACTCATAAAACCAGCTGTGTTGAAGATGGCGAATATCATGCTGGGAAAAGCGGCTGAAGTTAAGTTATCCCAAATTGCTCTTTCAAACGACACCATCAGCGACAGAATAGAGGAGATGAGCAAAGACATCTTGGCTCAAGTAGTTGCAGGTCTGATTTCAAGCCCGGCAAAATTCAGCCTCCAACTCGACGAGACCACAGACGTTTCCAATCTAAGCCAGCTTGCTGTATTTGTGCGCTATGTGCAGGGATGGGCAGTATTTCTAATACATGTATTTGAAATACGTATTTCAAATACAAAATACTATTTTGTAATTTGTATTTTATTGAGATTATGAAAATGCCTTCGTATTTTGTATCAAAATACTTCAGTGTTGTGTATTTTTGTATTTTCAAAATACTGTAAAATACTTTCTGTGAAACACTGTGATAACATCTATCTATCTATAAACGAATGTCTCTGTCTGTGGCACCTTCGCATAGTTAAGCCCCTGTGACGCCACGCTCGGCCACTAGGGAATGTTGGCGCTGTTTCACACTTGCTATGGGCATGCACATTGCACTCACAACACAAAACGTTCGGTGCTGCAGATTGAGTTGGGTAGCTACGTTGGCTACTTTGTCCGGACCTGTCATACATTGTTTCAAAGCAAGGTGAGCAACCAAATTAACCTAATTTATTTAAGTAACACATTTATTCTCAATCTCAACCATGAATCATTCTTATTATGGCATGTTCCTGTTCAGTGTAATGTTTGGTGTTCTTTGTAAGGCTAGGCTATTTCACTTTTGAATGTTAGCTGCTAACTCGCTGTGTTAGTTTCACTCTCTTTGATTTGATCCAGTGAACATTCAAATAATCACGTTTTTAAAGTTATTGTTATGTTAGACGGTTTCCGTTTGTTTCATGTAGCCTATAGGCTACTTAGGAGTTTTGTACGTCATTGTCTATATGTGTGCTGCTGCAGCACCACAGATAACCAACCCCCTCCGCCACTTGTAGTAGGCTAGTTTTGGCTCATAGGCTACTGTTGGCCATTTAATGATACATTTTCTTAGAAATGTACCTAACTAATGTTCTGCTGTTGACTGTATGTAGCCTACACAATATGTAGGCTAAAGTAAGCAACAATCATACAGTACAACATGCCACAAATTTGTTCTCCCTCAGATTCAGGTTCAGAACGTGATTGGAGGGACAGTTAGGAGTTGCAGGGACCTGTGAGGAGAAATGAGTGAGAATGAGTGGGAGAATGGGAGACAATGAGGAGAGCAGGTAAGGGAGTTGAACTGATGGAAGCTTGTATGCT
This sequence comes from Eleginops maclovinus, assembly GCF_036324505.1. NCBI lineage: Eukaryota > Metazoa > Chordata > Actinopteri > Perciformes > Eleginopidae > Eleginops > Eleginops maclovinus. Next base: position 25,456,478 of record NC_086351.1, read on the forward strand.
GCATTCTTGACACATTTACAGCTGTGTAGCATTTATAATGGTATTATAGAAATAAAGCATTTATGGATGCCGATTCTGAATATTTTGTTTACTAAGCTTCAGGAATTATGAACTTTGAGCATAGTGGCTACGCTTTTTCAGTGCATAATGTGTTCGCAGTTTTCAATTTGTGATGCATTTGGAATTTTAACATTATAAATAATAGTTGCAGCTTCAAACAAAGTAGGCCTACACCACCCGTGGGTGCTATTAACAAACCAATACTGAATTATAAATAATGAAACTATATACATAATAAAATAAAATAATGAAAATCTGATTTTCAATGTATTTATTATTTATATACTATTATATATTTCAATTTAAAAATATTTCTGTAGTTTAGATGCAATAGATAGTGAAGTCTTCTTTTTATCTCACAGCTCTGACCAGCCCCTGGAAATACCAGAGGAGAATCCTACCCCAAGCACTAGTACTGCTCAGTGGACTGTGAGATCAGCGATATTAGATGGGACTTATTTTGAAATTGTGAAACAAACAGAATCTGGGCAAGTTCAGGCTGAGTGCAAATTATGTACAAAGAAGAAAACCATCATATCTGGTTCTGTTCAAGCCACTACAAATTTCAAAACTCACCTGAAGAGGTTGCATGCTGAGGTACTTCCAGAGTTTGAGCAACACAAGCAGGGTTTCAGCAGCGGAAAGAAAAGGACCATCGGTACCACACTCAAGCAGACAAAGTTGTTTACAGAGTGTTCTCCCAGAAATGCCCAGATCTCTCAGAAAAAGGTAGATGACTTAATCACTGCCTATGTTGTTAAAGGAATGCATCCTCTTTCAACTGTTGAACAGCCGGAATTCATTGACCTTGTTGAGGGCTTGAACCCAGAAGCAACTGTTATCTCTAGAAGAACTCTAGGAAGAAGGATTGACAATGACTTTACAACAAAAGTGGATGATTTGAAGGAAGTTTTGAAAGGTGTTAAGCACTTATGCACCACAGCTGATATTTGGTCCACCAAAGTTTCAAGCTTTTTTGGTGTGACAGCACACTGGATTCAGCCAGATACACTTGGCCGCCTGTCTACAGCACTAGCGTGCCGCCATTTCCCTAGTCCACACACATACGATAGAATTGCCGAGACACTGGATGAAATCCACGCCGAATATGGGCTGTCCCATGAACGTATTGTTGCTACAGTAACAGACAATGCGTCGAATTTCGTGAAAGCGTTCAAAGAATTTAATATTTCAGCAGTGTGTGTGGACGAGGAGAGTCAAAACGATGAAGAAGATCTCTCATTTATCGCAATAGACTCTTCAGACTCTGAGGAAAATGAGAATGGCATTATTTTACCTACTCATTTGCGATGCGCGTGCCATACTTTAAGTCTGGTTGCGACAATTGATGCAAAAAAGGCCATGAAAGAAAATTCTAGCTTGTCGCGTCTTAACAACTCCACAATGGGAAAATGTTCTGCACTGTGGAATGCAGCAGGAAGGCCTAAAAGCGCTGAAGTGGTGTCTGCAGTACTGAAATTCAGGTTGATTACACCTTGTGCGACGCGTTGGAACTCTCTTTATGACAGCCTTCATCAGCTCTGCAGCATCCACGAGACCCTCCCTGATCTCATGAAACAGTTAAACCTGCCATTGTATAAGGATGCAGAGATGGAGTACATTGAAGAGTATACCAAAGTCCTGAAACCCCTTGCGCAGGCAATAGATCGATTGCAGAGCCAGTCACCGTGCTATTACGCAGAATTAATTCCAACCCTATTTGCAATAGAGGGTAAGCTTGAAGCTCTGCATGCCAACAACCTCCGTTACTGTTCGCACCTTCTGCATGCCATAGTGGATGGTTTCCATCGGAGATTTGGTGCCTTTCTAGATCTTCGACCAGAAGTAAACGAAGCGATCCTGGCGAGTGTGACCCATCCGTACTTTAAGATGCGCTGGCTCCCTCCACACCTGGCAGGTAAAAAAAAAAGAATCCAAGAACTGATGCTTCAGGCTGCCACTGATCTTGGGCTTGTGACTGAGAGTGAGGCTTCAAATGCAACTTCTGCGGTAGAGGAAGAGGATGACTTCTTCATCTTCACAGAAGACGTGGAGGTTTTCCAGAAGTCTACTCACAGCAAGGCAGAGCTAGAGTCACTTCATTTTTTGGAGGACCAAAGGAAGGACTTGCCATCCTTGGACCAGTATCCCCTCATCAAAAACCTTTTTGTGAGGTTCAATACCATCATTCCATCCTCTGCTCCAGTAGAGCGTTTATTTTCCTTTGCTGGACTGATCAACAGGCCCCATAGGCGGCGTCTGAATGCAAATCTCTTTGAGAAGCTAGTTGTGCTTAAAGGCATTAACTGAGGAGACACCACTAGGTTATACACACTGTTTTGCACATGCTTAGATCACAACACTTGAGTTTGCCATTTTCCTTTCTTTTTCCTGTTTTACAGTATTAATGTGACAACCTGTTTTTTTAAATTATTATTATTTTTACTTTTTTGTTGTGCATTGTGATGAAACCCACCAAGTGTGGTAGTGGTGGTGTTTATGCTACCTACTGTAGCTTACATTTCCAAATAAATCATCAATTTGGATTGTTTGTCTTTGAGTTATTGTCACTGCTTCATAGTGGGCAATCTATTACAACAATAGAGTAAGGGCAAACATATAGGGATGTCTAACCTGAGGGGTCAGCATATCTAATCTGTTAACTGAATATGGAAGGAGTCTCTTGCTTTCAGATGTTTTTCCAGATAGTGTGCACAAGTGAAGGGATAGACGAAAAAGGTTTTTAGAAATAAGTATTTTGTAGTATTTTGAAAATACAAAAATACAGTATTTTATTTTAAAACATTTTTTGGCTGCTGTATTTTGTAGCTTATTTTGATACATTTTTAAGGTGGGTATTTTGTATTTTATTTGGAAATACATTTTGATGTATTTGTGCCCATCCCTGGCTATGTGAAAGACGACGTGATAAAGGAACATGTTTTATTTTGTAAGCCTCTTACAACAACAACTAAGGCAGCCGATGTGAAGAAACTTGTGGATGACTTCTTCAGAGACAACAATCTTTCGTTGGATATGGTTTCTTCAGTTTGTTCAGACGGAGCTCCAGTCATGCTAGGAAGAAAGTCTGGTTTTGGTGCGCTAGTGAAAGCCGATGCACCACACATCATTGTTATGCATTGTGTTCTGCACAGGCATGCGTTGGCAACAAAAACCTTGCCCCCAAAACTGGCAGAAGTATTAAAAATTGTAGTGGAATGCGTGAACTATGTGCGAAATAGTGCTCTGAGGCACCGCATCTTCAGTGAGCTGCGTAAAGAAATGGGCTCTGAATTCGAGGTACTTCTGTACCATTCTAACGTTCGGTGGTTATCCCGGGTACAGGTGCTGAATCGTGTTTTTGCCATGCGTGTGGAATTAGCCCTGTTTTTGCAAGAGCACCAACATTGTCATGCAGATTGCTTTAAAAATTCTGAGTTCATTCTCATTTGAGCGTACATGGCTGATATCTTCGCAGCTCTTAATCGTCTCAATCAGCAGATGCAGGGCGGTGGAGTCAACCTCATCGAAGCGGAAGAAAACCTGAAGGCTTTTCAAAAAAATCTTCCGTTATGGAAACGACGAACAGAGAACGATAACTTCGCAAACTTTCCCCTGCTGGACGACTGTGTAAGTAATATCGAAGATGTGTCTGGAATTTGAGACATTTCTGTACCCGCGGAACTGAAGCAAGCAATTGCCACGCACTTGGATGAGCTTGCAAAATCTCTCGACAGATACTTCCCTACAAGAGAGTCATATCCAGCATGGGTGAGACAGCCGTTCACGTTTGGTGTTGAGACAGCAGATGTCAATGATGAATACCTCGACGAAATCATTGAAATTCAGCAGAGCCAGGTTCAACAGCAACTCTTCAGAACAACAACGCTCTCAACGTTTTGGTGTCAACAAATGGTAACGTACCATGTTATTGCTAAGAAAGCCCTGCAGATTTTCCTACCGGTTGTTACAACATATCTTTGAGAGAAATCCTTTTCAAGGATGCTGGACATAAAAACTAAGAAAAGGATCAGACTTTGTTGCGAAAATGACATGAGAGTGGCACTTGCCAAAGTGAAGCCGCGCATTTCTGAACTGGTCTCTCAAAGGCAACAGCAGAAGTCGCACTGATTTGCAGTAAGTATTCATTATTATGTTTTTGTTTCGAGTGAAAATCATGTTTTGCTGGTTTTGTTCTTTGAACACAGTGATGTTGATGCACGGTTCATTTTGTGCACCAGTAAAACATATAGCTATGTCTTGAATTTGAAAAAAATCACATTTTATTTTTCCAATAAAGAAGGGTTCGGTGAACGCGCATATGAAACTGGTGGGGTTCAGTACCTCCAACAACGTTAAGAACCACTGGCCTAACTTAATCCTATAAATGCATGGGATTTCTGAAACAGTAAGACAGAGAATGTAAGTGTGTTTTTGTTTCAGTATGCTGTTCTAAATACTCCTGCTGTGTTCAGACTAAAGTCCTGTTTGTGATGCCACATTAAGGACATTTGTATCCTTTTGAGTTGAACACAGCTGCTAGAAGCTGCAGCTAAACTGTAGAAGTATTAGTTTTTTTTGTTGAGGATAGAACCATTTCACACTTAGGCAGGCTAGACCTATACAATTTATATGTTGGTTTATAATTTAATATCAAGACATTTATGTTATGGATTTCTGAAGCACTTTCTAAATAGTTCATATTTATCTGACTGCTTGTATTCATTGAAGAAAAAGAAGCCATGTGCAGTAAATTGTGGATGCATGGTGATGCATCGATATATCGAATCGAATCGTTGACAGGATAATCGTAATGTTGGCTGTCTTTACATTGAACTCCTCGCAACGTTCCACCCATGTGACACGTCTCAACCTATCGTCCCCCATATAGGCTACAGACGCAAGCTTATTCCCATCTGCAGCACCTCTGTGTGTGTTCAGCAGGATGTCTACAGGAGGGACTTAGAGTTGTTGTATATACAATATATAAACTGCCCGGCCAAAAAAAAAGGACACCAGCCTGTGGGGGCAGTGCTATGATCTGGGGTTGCTGCAGTTGGTCTGGTCTAGGTTCATCAACGTGCCCAAAGAATGAGGTCAGCTGACTACCTGAATATACTGAAGGACCAGGTTATTCCATCAATGGATTTTCTCTTCCCTGATGGCACGGGCATGTTCCAAGATGATAATGCCAGGATCCATCGGGCTCAAATTGTGAAAGAGTGGTTCAGGGAGCATGAGACATCATTTTCACACATGGATTGGCCCCCACAGAGTCCAGACCTGAACCTGATTGAGAATCTTTGGGATGTGCTGGAGAAGACTTTGCGCAGTGGTCCGAATCTCCCGTCATCAATACAAGACTAAAAAAAAGTTAATGCAAGACAGAAATAAATGTTGTGACATTGCAGAAGCTTGTGGAAACGATGCCACAGAGAATGCGTGCCGTAATCAAAGCTAAAGGCGGTCCAATGAATATTAGAGTGTGACCTTTTTTTTGGGCTAGGTATTGTAATGTCTCTGTTCTAGTGGTAAACACTGAGAAGTGTTTCAGAAATAGTGCTTGGTGTGGTTTTGAACATAGTAAGGGGTTTAATCACGGCAGCGTTTAGCTGAGTATCTCCAGTAGAAAACTTTCACAGAGGAGAGGGAGCTGCATGACGCTGAAAAGGGGCGTGGCCAGCTTCAGCTCAGCTCATATTTAAAGCGACAGTCACAGAATCAGCACTTCAGGAACAGGGCTGACATAGAGGGGCATGAGGCATGCTACAATGGGAGATCAGTTTGGTATTTTGAGCAAAACACTTCACAGACAAGTTTTGTAGAGATATGGCCCTACAATATATTGTTAAAATATAGCAGGGGTGGCCAACTCGCGGGTCTCGAGCCGCATGCGACTCTTTGCCCAGTCTCATTTCATATCGAATTTTAATTGTGTGGGTTTTTTTTGCACATATGTGTCCACGTTCACAAAGGGTTAACAACACACAAGTTCCAGGCCAATCGTTACACAGAGTTTTGGACACTTTCTGTGCTTTAGCCAATCAGAATGCAGATCCTGCAGTACAGGAGGCGGGCTTTACTGCACTCGCGATGTGACAATGAAGAGAGAGATCTGCTCTTAACTGCGAAAATAAAACTCAGATAAATCCGTAATAACTCTGTGCTGCCTTCAGGCAGATATAAAACATTTTGGGACTTTTATTTAATGTGAAATTCATTTAGCAGGAATACTTTTATTTTGACATAACGTCACAGTGTTAGAAACAGGAAGTAGGGAGTTGGAAGTTAGTTGGAGCAAGGTTAGCTAATGTTAACATGCTGTGAAAGGGCTCCTTCTCACGAAACGCGGACTCATTTGCCCCAGCAGAGGCATCACTTGTATGTATTCCTTTCTTAATGTTGTTAAACTTTGTTGTAATTTATAATTTCATAGTTTATGTCGAATTCATGTTGTTAAAAAGCAGTTATAAAAGTAAATGGTTTAAAAACGATTTTTTGAAGATGTTAGCTAAATGTTAGTTACAGGTCAGTTTAGGCACTGCAGTCAACAGTGAATGTGAAGGTCATTAGCTTAGCTTGTCTAGTTGATGTATGTTAACTTTCCAACCAAGTAGAACCTAATTATATTTCTCATTGTTTTATTTTTAGTTTCACTTTCCTGACTTTGTGATTTTGTGAAGAATTCCAATAAAGACTGCATCACGGATAAAGGAAAGTTTAGCTCACTGTCTAGCTGGGTTCCCACACCTTAGTGAGGACAGTACAGTGAAAAAGTGTGATTCAGCTGGAACGCAACATCTCAAGTAGCAAAAAGGAAAATCTAACAAGGAAAATGGCAGAAAGAATGAGTGAGAAGGCTGAGAATGTATCACACAAGTCAAGGACCTCTCGCTTATCTTCATCCAGCGCCGCAGTCAAGGCGCGCGCAGCAGCACAAGCTGCAAAGGTACGGGCTGAGTTTGCAGTGAAAGAAGCAAGGCTTAAAGTTGAAAAGGCTGAAAAAGAGGCAGCGCTACAGTTGGGAAAGGCAAAGCTGGAAGCTGAATTAAGCGCACTTGAACAACAAAAAGAGGCAGCCGCAGCTGAAGCACAAGCTGAAGCATTAGAAGCAGCTGAATATCGAGAGAATTCAGTTAAGTCTGGTTCATCTTCACATGAGGTCCTCCAAGAGGAAATTGTAACACGCACAAAAGAGTATGTTGCAGCACAAACTGAACTGCACCGAGCAAGCATTCCAGTGTCCCACCCTGACCCAGCACATGATGCAGCAATGTCTGAAGAGAGTTACATTACATGGCATCCTTTGTCAGTGATAGGCCCGAACGAGGATGATGTACACGAACAGGGCGAGGCCCCTAGCAGACCACCTGGCCACAGCAAGCCATTGAGTCAGAGTGCGCCTCATACTGGAAACCAAACAATTCCAAATCAAGATAGTGGACGCCCCGAAGTGCCCAAGAAAGCGCATTTCCCTCAGAAACCAGCACTTAACGCAATGACGCCGCCATATTTTCCCAGTTATGTCCCACCAACCTCACGCGTGGCACCTGAAACAGAACACCTGGCACGCTACCTGGCTCGCCGCGATCTAGTGAGTACCAGCCTCTACCAATTCGATGACAAACCCGAAAATTACATGGCGTGGCAGTCATCATTCGATAATGCCACTGCAGGCCTGGGGCTCACATACACTGAATCATTGGATCTGCTCATTAAGTGGCTTGGGCCAGAGTCTGTCAAGCACATTAAACGCTTACGCTCTGTGCATGTAAGGCACCCAGATGTAGCACTACAAAAGGCCTGGGAGCGCCTTCAATGTTATGCTGCGCCTGAAGTCATGGAGAAGTCTCTGTTTAAACGACTGGACGAATTCCCAAAAATATCTACAAAAGATTACGAGAAACTGAGAGACCTAGGTGATCTCCTAATGGAACTGCAAGGTGCTAGAGAAGAAGGTTAACTCACAGGACTGGCATACTTGGACACAGCCAGGGGAATAGGGCCCATCGTTGAAAAACTCCCCTATGGGCTTCAGGAGAAATGGCTCGCAATTGGATCAAAGTTTAAAGAAAAGAACAAAGGCTATTTCCCTCCATTTGATGTCTTTTCTGATTTCATCTGTCACGAAGCACGAAGAAGGAACGATCCCAGCTTCGTCCTACCATCTAGCAACAGCACCAGCTGGAAATCAGACAAAACAACTTCACGCAACTTTGGAAGCAAGATATCCGTTCAGAAGACAGGGGTTTCTTCAGGTAAAGATCCGCCTACAGATATACCTGAGAAAAAAGCCGAAGGGCCAGAGAAAAATTGCCCCATTCACAACAAACCACACGCGCTGTGGAAATGCAGAACATTCAGAGGAAAGCTGCTTGAGGAGAGGAAGAGCATTCTCAAAGACAATGGGATGTGTTTCAAATGCTGCATGTCCTCTAGTCATCTCGCTAGAGACTGTAAGACAATTCTGAAGTGCGCAGAGTGTGGCAGTGACCGTCACCATGCCGCCATGCACCCAGGTCCTCCACCTCAAGCTACAAAATGGCCTCGTCCGGCACCAGACAATGGCGGGAGGAAGACGTACCAACTGGTGACAGCACAGTCATCAGTTCCAGCTGCACTCAGTTTTGTGGTCCAGGCCGAACAGCAAGATCCTGCTCAAAGATCTGTCTAGTTCGAGTATATCCCCAAGGTCAACGTGAGAAAGCAACTAACATGTACGTAATTCTGGACGACCAAAGTAATCGTTCATTGGTCAGATCCGACTTCTTTGAACTTTTCCACATCAAAGGCCAGTCTTTCCCTTACTCACTGAAGACCTGTGCAGGGCTGGTGGAGACGTCAGGCCGGAAGGCTGAAGGGTTCCAAGTCGAATCTCTGGATGGGCAAACCAAGCTACCACTTCCGCCTCTAATTGAGTGTAATGAAATACTCAATGATCGCTCTGAAATACCGACACCCGATGCAGCCCGCCACCATCCACACCTCAAGAGCGTAGCACCATACATACCTGAGCTTGACCACAAAGCGGAAATACTCATCCTGCTTGGCAGAGATCTCGTCAGAGTCCATAAAGTCCGGCAGCAAGTGAGCGGACCTCCAGACGCTCCTTTCGCACAAAAATTGGAACTAGGATGGGTGCTTGTCGGGGATGTGTGTTTAGGCAGTGCACATAGACCAGTCGTGGGGACATTCAAGACAAATGTGCTGGAGAATGGCCGTCCCTCTCTCCTCACACCCTGTAAAAGCTCCATAAAGCTGACTCAGACCGTGTCTCATGTCGGGGAGCAGAACAGTAAGTCCACAAAACCATCACTGGACGCCCTTGGACAGAAAGTGTTCAACGAGACCGAGTATGACAACAGACCTGCCCCGTCCATCGAGGACACAATCTTCCTGGAGATCATGGACCGAGAAGTCTACAGAGACAAGTCAAACAACTGGGTCGCTCCGTTACCTTTTAGGGTCCCTCGACAGCGTTTATCCAACAACCGCGAACAAGTATACCCTCGCTTCGCTGCGCTGGAGAAGACACTACGAAGGAAACCGGAGATGAAAGACCAGTTTCTGGAATTCATGAAGAAAATATTTGAAAAGAAACACGCAGAAGTGGCTCCGCCACTAGAAGACAAGGAAGAGTGTTGGTATCTGCCAACCTTCGGAGTCTACCACCCACAAAAGCCTGGGAACATTCGCGCGGTCTTCGATTCAAGCGCCAAGTATTCAGGAACATCTCTGAACGACGTTCTTCTCACAGGACCGGACCTCAATAACTCACTCATTGGGGTGCTGATCCGCTTTCGGAAGGAACAGGTTGCAGTGATCGCCGACATACAGCAGATGTTCCAGTGCTTCCTTGTTCGTAGCGACCATAGGAACTATCTGCGGTTCTTGTGGTACAGGGACAATGACATGTCCAAGGACATCATCGACTATAGGATGAGGATCCATGTTTTCGGCAACAGTCCGTCCCCATCTGTGGCCATCTACGGTCTCAGGAGGGCCATCCAAGAAGGTGCGCACAGACACGGAGCAGACACAGCCCAGTTCGTGGAACATCATTTCTACGTTGATGACGGGCTCATTAGCCTACCCACCGATGCTGAAGCCATCAGCCTCCTGCGTAGAACACAGGCGTCCCTCAGTGAATCAAACCTGAGGCTGCACAAGTTCGCTTCAAACAGCGACGTCGTCCTGCAAGCCTTCGCTCCAGAAGACAGGGCAGTCGTGAAGGACCTTGACTTCAGCGGCGAAGCTACGCCTGTGCAACGCAGCTTGGGACTCAGTCAGAACACCTCAGTCCAGCAGTTCTTGAGCCAGCGAGGATGTTCATGGGTGTTCAACCCACCTCACTCATCCCACATGGGAGGATCATGGGAACGTTTAATAGGCCTCTCAAGAAGGATCCTGGATGCCATCCTGCTGCAGGAGAATGTCAAGCTCACCCACGACATCTTAAACACTCTCATGGCAGAGGTAGTTGCAATACTCAACGCCAGACCCCTCGTTCCAGTCTCTACTGATCCAGAGTCACCCTTCGTGCTGTCCCCTGCGATGATTCTCACCCAGAAGGTGGGAGTTCCGCCACCACACGGGGACTTCACGGGAAAGGATCTTCTCAGCAGACAATGGAGACCGGTGCAAGCCCTTGCAGATTGTTTCTGGCGTCGCTGGCGGCAGGAGTACCTTCCCACTCTGCAACCCCGGCGGAAGTGGAGGGAGACACGACGGGATGTGAGGGAAGGGGACATTGTGCTCCTGAAGGACAGTCAAGTCGCACGCAATGCGTGGCCCATGGCAAGGATTACAGCGGTCGTCCCTGGCAGGGACAGCAGAGTAAGGAAGGTCGAGCTGAAGACAGCAGGCAAAGAAACCAAGCTGTTCCAAAGGCCGGCGTCAGAATTAGTTCTTCTGCTGCCGAAAGACTGAAACTTTAGGCCAGTGACATTTATTGGTTAATAGTGACCTTTAAGGTCAGACGGGGAGTGTGCTGCCTTCAGGCAGATATAAAACATTTTGGGACTTTTATTTTATGTGAAATTCATTTAGCAGGAATACTTTTATTTTGACATAACGTCACAGTGTTAGAAACAGGAAGTAGGGAGTTGGAAGTTAGTTGGAGCAAGGTTAGCTAACGTTAACATGCTGTGAAAGGGCTCCTTCTCACGAAACGCGGACTCATTTGCCCCAGCAGAGGCATCACTTGTATGTATTCCTTTCTTAATGTTGTTAACGTTTGTTGTAATTTATAATTTCATAGTTTATGTCGAATTCATGTTGTTAAAAAGCAGTTATAAAAGTAAATGGTTTAAAAACGATTTTTTGAAGATGTTAGCTAAATGTTAGCTACAGGTCAGTTTAGGCACTGCAGTCAACAGTCAAGGTCATTAGCTTAGCTTGTCTAGTTGATGTATGTTAACTTTCCAACCAAGTAGAACCTAATTATATTTCTCATTGTTTTATTTTTAGTTTCACTTTCCTGACTTTGTGATTTTGTGAAGAATTTCAATAAAGACTGCATCACGGATAAAGGAAAGTTTAGCTCACTGTCTAGCTGGGTTCCCACACCTTAGTGAGGACAGTACAAACTCAATACAAAGTTGTCAAATCAAAACGGTAACACTTTGCATTTGTAGATGTGTGTGAGAGGGCCTGCTCACGGAAAACTGGCCACCGACACAGAAGGACTCCCGAGTTGCTGAATCGCCTTAACGAAATTAATAAGAGAGAAAGTGCATCTCTGTCAGCAGAGCTTCTGTCAGTCACAGGGTAAAAGTTGAGATATTTATCATGCGAGGATAATTAACTAAAATACACTTCATTTATTTTCATGAAGCAGTATTTGAACCAACCTTAGTCATGGGTTTGTTTTAAATACCAACATTTAAATATTCTTTACAAGCCAGATCTGTAAAGGATTGTTCAAGGCAAAGAATTGCCAACTTAGTTCAAAGAAGCAACATGCAGTAATATAAAAGTAATTTTCACATTATTTGAAGAGAGAGTGTGTGTGAGTGCACACACTCTTAATGGCTGACAATAACTGGCCTCTATTCTTAATACTGATTTCTGTCAATATCATGGTGTGTGACATTTACAATAAATCTGGCTGAGCAGAGGTGTGTCCGTTTGTGTGACAGAGTGTGTGTCTATTGGAGGGTGTGTCTTTGAGTGTGTGTGTGTGTGTGTGTGTATGTCAATTATTGTAAGTTTTTAGATTTTCATTGTCAATGTGTGAGATATAGAGAGGGGCACAGAGGAAGAGACTGAGGGAGCACACCAGTGTCATAGCTAGGCCTATCTTAGGTGGACTTCAGCCCACCTAAAATGTTTAAAGCCCACCCAAATGAACATTTTGAAATTGAAAAGAAAAATATATGTTGTTTTTATTTCTCATATTAGTGTTGAGAGTTGTGCCCCCTCCCCTTACCAAGACCACACAGTTCTATAAGATGTAGCCTCTTAATTTTGCTCTCAAAATGCACCAGATGCATGCAATTCACTTTAAAATGTTTTTAAAAATCTGCCTCCGGACCCCCCTAGAGGATGTGAAGTCCACCCACCCAAACTTGAAAACCTATCTATGCCCCTGGAGCACACAGAACGGGTGAGAGCAAAAGAGAGAGTGTGAGAGAGAAGTGGGGGGGACATGCATCCAGCATGTGTGTATGATGTGGCTCTTTGCAGTATCACAATCAAAAATTTGCTCTTCGTCTCTGACTGGTTGGCCACCCCTGAAATATAGCATAATAGGAGACCTTTAACATGTCACTACCAGATCCCCGGATTTTAGGCTCAGTGTAGCTGTATTTGTATGATGAATATTTTGCATCAGTATAACCTTTGTTACACTAGCAGTGTTCTCCTAATGTAAATATGTAAGACGCTAAGCAGTACTGGACTTGAGTATACTATATATAAACTGTGATGCCTGGCCTGATACTGTTTTATAAAACCCTTTCTCTTAACCTGGAGCACATTTCCATAAACACTGAAACTAAAATGTTATTTTAAACTACTCATCAAATGTATTTCCCTGAACCATCTGATGGCTAAAAAAGGTTACATGTTCTTTGTGAAGTGTAACAACAGTAATCAACTCCCACTGCTGTAACCTTCTCCCCTCTCCACCATGTCCATCCTTTGTCTGACTCTCTTGATCTCCCCTCCCTTCCTCTGTCTCCAACTCTTCAAGGCTTCAAGGAGAGGGAACGCCGCTCCCTCCTCAACTACTACATATTCAACTTCTTTTCCCTTCTAAAATGTAATAGGATTTCGGGCCAGAGGGGGGACAGGATATTTGTACAAAGGTACGTAGTTAGTTTGAGGGCGATGTACAGTGTGTAGTTTCTCTCAGAACTTGGCGGCAGCAAGTCCGTCCCTGTGGCAACAAATATAATTCAGCTGCATACTGATGTTTTCCATCACACCAAATGGATAATTAATTGTGCTCCATATGAAATTGTATTGTAATAGAAATGGAAAAAGTCCAGTTCTCGAAGCAATAACAACACAAATATCAAGGTGGAGAAAAAGGAACTCAAAGTATTAGTCCAGAGATGCTCTATGCTTTTCATAGTGTCTACAAATCCAATGAATAGTCTTAAACAAACAATTACTGACGCTGAAGTATTGTGTGTGTATCTGTAGCCTAATGTATATTTTTACTCTGTGGAGCTTGTGTTGTTCAGAAACTGTTTCAAATACTGACCAGATAATTCACAAAGAATGGATTATATAAGCAAGTTGTTGCAAAAAGGATATCACAGCTCAAAGCAACCCATACATTGTGCAGGTGCATTGTTTATGAGTCGCATTGCAATTATGAATGTGGAAAGTATAAATATTGCCTTTGCGCCAACAACACAGAACAATGGCAGCGAAAAGGAAAGTTTAATCATCAGACCAAAAAAATAAAGATCCTGACAGAGCAATGTGCAGTTTCACGAAAGGCCCATGATCATTTTGTAAATGTGCCCCTAGGGGTAGACATGGATCAGCTGTGTAATCATGTTTATAAGTTATAATAATGTTGACCATGTTTACCATCCTGCTATGCATGCTACCACAAAAAATGCAGTTGATTGTTATCAGTCTGAAAAGGATGATGAATGTTTGAACCAAATGTCTCATTTGGCTTCAACAAAGACTTCTGTCCATTAGAATGATTCATAAACTGTATTGCATCAATGTAAATAAGCATAACAATGATTTCATTCATTGTCCTTTCACTAAGCTTATCCAACTCTTTGCACACTTGTTAGTCATGCTATCTGAACATAGGAATGATTAATGGCATTTGCAGGGTGGATGTGTCTAATCACTGATGACTTTGATTTAAAGGCAATGCTTTTCTACCGGCTGGTATTGCAAAAGTAACTGTGTGTGTGTGTGTGTGTGTGTGTGTGTGTGTGTGTGTGTGTTTGTTTGTGTGTGTGTGTGTGTGTGTGTGTGTGTGTGTGTGTGTGTGTGTGTGTGTGTGTGTGTGTGTGTGTGTGTGTGTGTGTGTGTGTGTGTGTGTGTGTGTGTGTGTGTGTGTGTGTGTGTGTGTGTGTGTGTGTGTGTGTGTGTGTGTGTGTGTGTGTTAATGTGTTTGTGTGTGTGTGTGTGTGTGTGTGTGTGTGTGTGTGTGTGTGTGTGTGTGTGTGTGTGTGCATTGCCACTCTCAAGACTTTTGAGTCCTGTTTGTGTTTTTTTATAAAAACACACTTTTCATTTAACACAAAAGGCACACCTCAATACAACACATAAGGAGACCTAAAAAGACTATAGCACATTCTGCTGATTTGCTTATTGTCTTCAACACTTTGGAGGGTACAGACTGACACGGATATTGGTGTCAGAACAGAAAACAGGCCTGAGTTGTTCTCGGGTCATAGAAAAATGTTTTAATTTTTATTTGAAGAATTGTAAGAAACAAGTCCTTACCCCAACAGGCAAAGTCACTAAATCAGAGCTAGAGGAGAGCAAGCACTCCCTGAAGGATGCAAACAACAACAAAGATGCCTGATAACTGATAACATCACAGAGATCTTACAAAACAACATTTTAATTTCCCAGCTTGCCTGAGGCAGATAAAATCATTGGCGGAATTTAAAATGGGGGAGTAATGTTTGTATTATTGACAAAGGTCAGTGATGTGTTGAACATCTACTACATCAAAAACTGTAGACATTTTCAGAAAGATGGTACACTTATTTTGCAGTGATGAAAATATTATATTGATTTTATAGGGGGGGGGGTTATATTCATGCTAAATATTTATCATACAAATACAGCTGCACTGAGCTCAAATCTGGGGATCTGGTAGTGTAATGTTAAAGGTCTCCTATTATGCTATATTTGAACAATATATTGTAGGTCTCATATCTATACAAAGCTTGTCTGTGAAGTGTTTTGCTCAAAATACCAAACAGATCCCCCATTGTAGCATGCCTGATCCCCCTCTATTTCAGCCCTGTTCCTGAAGTGCTGATTCTGTGACTGTAGCTTTAAATGAACTAGCTGCTGCTGGCCACGCCCCTTTGGAGCTGCTGCTGGCCACGCCCCTTTGGAGCGTCATGATCTCTCCTCTGAAGAGAGTTTTTTACCGGGAGAAACTCAGCTAAACGCTGCCGTGATTTAACCCTATATTATGTTCCAAACCACATCCAGCATTATCTCTGAAACAGTATGGAGCTCAAACGTTTCTATCCCGGTTCACAAGGACATGACCTTTATATTACACACAGTCTCTCCAGTAGGCTACAGCATTAGCTCTGAGTGTTAGCGATGCTTACTAATGTAAACACAGACCATATTACTTCCATAACACAGGGGTTTCAGCTAGCCCACTATATGGGGGACGATAGGTTGGCACGTGTCACATGGGCGGGACATTGCCAGGAGTTGAATGTAAAGCCAGCCAGCATTTGCCTTATTACGTCATAAGAACGGCAAATCTGGATCAGATCGTTTGTTCCCCCGTTTTAAGAGATGTGGGTAAGGAGGAAAAGAGAGGGTTGTATTTTCTGACAGTTTGGGAGTCTCCCTAAACACTGGGGACACATTAACTGTATGTATAAAAGACATCAAAAAGGGCATTTTAAGCGGGCACATCGCACCTCGATTGTACTGACTTGATTTATTTTTATTCCTAAAACTCAGTAGGTGCAAGAAGCATTCAGATCCTTTACTTGAGTAAAAGTACCAATACATTTTTGTCAAAGTACTTAATTACAAGTGAAAGACCTGCGTTTTACTTAATTAAAAGTACAAATGTATTATCCACAAAATGTGTTTATCGTATAAATATGAATAAATGTATATATTTATATATATATGTATATATATATAAATATATTTGTGTGACATTTCCAGATAATAATGTTGCATCAAGTAGCATTATGCCGTTGTAGACAATCATTTCATTTCTGAAAAATCTCTATACAATGACAAATAACGGATCTGTCTGGATTAAACAAACTCATCCGCAACACAGTTAATCTGAGTTTTTTTTAATACAAAAGTGTTTACCGTGGCCTAAAAGCTGTCGTCATAGTATTTTTAAAATGTACTTTGCAGAGTGTAGGTAACTTCTCTTCTTCTTTGTTCCTCTTTACACATTCTCAGTCTTGCCAGCTGATATTGTCTACACAGAAAATGATCTTTCTACAGTTACTGAATACTACAACACATACTATATTGTATTATATCTCTTTGCTGGCCTGGGAGCACCTTGGAATCCCCCAGTCAGAGCTGGTTGATGTGGAAAAGCGGGAGAAGATGGTTGGATGGATGTGTACTATATCACAGATTATTAACACATATACAGACATAGATTTCTGCCATGCTTTTTTTAAGAAACATATTTTTTTGCAAGTTGATACCTTTTTATACAAATTGTAATGATTTTGTTGTGATGAAACATTTTATTTTTAATATACTATTTAATGGTCTAGGGTTTAAACTTGCGATCTAAAATCAGGGGTGGATTTGAGTTTGTGCGTCTCAGGTCATCTGTTACATTTGACCGGGACCAGTTGCTTGATTTCATGGAACCAGGAGCACTAACTCAAGCGTTTACTTTACCAGACTTAGAGTAATTAACTAACAGAAACAAGAGCACTCAATGGCAGGTGTTTTTTCAAGAATCACAGTCCTAAGAGTCAGAGCAATTCATAATCCAAAATACTTCTTGGGACATTGACAGTGGTGACAAGTAACTAAGTGCATTTACAAGGTGCTTTTACATTACTTGGGTATTTCAATTTGTTCCACTACAATTCAGAGGTAAATGGTGTACTTTTACTCCACTACATGTATTTAATCCCTTTAGTTTCTTTACAGGTCTGGATTAATGATGGTAAATATGATCAACCCTTAAATCAGACTTTAGTTCACCTGCAGTAAATCCAGCAGCTACCCTGCAGTATACAAAGCCATTCAAACTAGCTGCACCTTTACCAGCTCTGAGAACACTTTAATGATCAATCATTATAAAACATATCAGAGATATTATTCTGAAATGGACCAATCAAACAATGACTACTTTTACTGTCGCTACTTTAAGTACATTTAGATGAGAGTACTTTCTACTTTCACTGGAGGAACATTTTGAATGCAGGACTTTTACTGTAACAGAGTATTCCGGGACATCTCTAAGCGGTTGACCAATCCCAACAGAGCTGGCCAGCTAACCAATCAGAACAGACTGGGCTCTGGTTTCAGACAGAGGGTGAAAAGAAGTGATGCAGCACAGGCAGTATGAGAAAAAGAAAGAGCTTTTTGAACATTAAAGCTGTTGTATTGATGTTTTAAATTACTTGAATTCAGGGGCAGCTCCTACCCTGTTAGAAAGGCCTTGATGTTATGGCAAGTAAAGATTATAAAACTGGGGTAAACTTTATTTAATTTTTTCAAATAAACAGGTGTACTCTGCTCTTTACACATTCATTATTCCACGTTTTGACATTTCAGTATTTGTGGCTGTGCTGTGGGACATAAATGTGTCCTTCCTGTGTAGGAGCAGAGTGGGTATAAAAACACGATGTAAGGAGCCGCTTTAATGGTCCTTCCGGGACACAGTACCTCCGAGTGTTTGTTGCAGGGTGAAGCTGCTACACCGGGGGTTAAGGAGGATCGCCCCAACCTCCTCCTCCCAATCGGATCCCATCTTTCTCCTTCAATGAGTCTTGTGTCCATCTCTTTGCCCACAATCCTCTAAATCTCTGCAGTGTCACGGCTGCTTGGATACAACCAGCTGGAGGGGGCCAGAGTCTGGCAAAGAATCAGACCGGGGAAGGTTAGGTTAAAAAGAAACTCTTTCCCACCACACAGCATGAGGATCTGCAAGCAATGATCTCAATCCCACTCGTTGTGTTAATATATGTGTGTGTTTGTCAATGCATGTGTTTGTGTTGTGTGTGAGAGCTTGGGTTCGTCTTTATGGACGTGCATGTATGTGTGTGTAAATGCTGCAGGATGTTGTATGTCATATGACAGTGTTCAGGCAGCTCCAGCAGCACACCACTGCCCCCAGTTGTTAGTGAGTTGCTACTGCAGAGAGGAGACATCACACACCCTGTCCTCAGCTCCCAGCTCCACAGGGACTCAGGGTTCAGTTCTAATGTTCACTTTTTTTCAATCTGGGGTTAAATCCCACTCTGCTGATGGAAGCTTTCCGATTGAAGCAAGCTATCAGTATGTGTCCAGAAAAAGGGAATACTTTAATAGTCCCGCAGCCGGGACATTTACAACGATACAGCAAAAGCGCGAAGATAGAAGGCAAAGAGTAAGCTATCCTATCAAATATAGAGATGTTAGTAAAAAAAAAAGAAAAAAATAATAGTTCAAAATAAGTAGCAGCATGTTGTGTTTTGTATGTTGAGTAAATATTTAAAGGGACTCTTATATACTTTTGGGGCTTTTCCCTGTACTGAAGTGTCTAATATAGGTTTTAGTGGATGTAAATGGTCGGCTAAAGTCCCAGCTAACCAATCAGAGCAGACTGGGCTCTGGTTTCAGGCAGAGGGTGAAAACAGGTGCTGCAGACCAGGCAGTATGAGACAAATAAAGTGCATTTTGAACATTAAAGCATGAAGACATGTCACAAAATACAGATATCTGAAATGAGCAGAATATGTCTTTAATGTATGTCTTGCAGATGACAGTGACTATTGCATTATAGCTTAGAGAAGTAGCAGCCAGAATAAAAAAAGTAGAATGCAATAGAGAGGATTGGACAAAGCAGGGTTATTGGAGAAAAAATGATGATTGGAGTTCTATTTTTGTGCCAACGCTGTTAATTAACCTCAACAACAGCCATACATTAAATGAAGGAAAAAGGATCTGAATTTACACATAAAAAGGTCCCCGCTCTACTCAAAGGGGATGTTGAGATGTATAATTGCTGCCTTCATGACAAACTAGTAAAGTAACCACTATTTCAGGGTTTACTACTAACTAACTAGAGGCTGACTTGGTAATTGGACTTGGAACTGAGATCGGAGATTTATGTTGAACGTGTAAATCTATGACTTTGACCCAACTGGGCTTTGTCCCCAGTTGGTCCCACATGATCACCAGTTCCGTGTGTTGGTCCGAATGCAGTGACATGACTCAGGGATTGTTCATCATCGGAGCACGACCAGAAAATCAAGCCTTTCTGGACTCAGTTCTGTCTATTACACAGTCTAAGTGGTGTTTCAAAGAGGAGAGTTAAACAGCTTGTTGGAAAAGCCAAACAAAGCAAACCAAAGTCAAACCGAGGTTGAGATGAGGTGATCCAGTCTGGTGACCTGTTATGTGTATACCTGTAAAACCAGAAATGTACATGAAATTAAAGGTTATATTTTGAACATTCAAAGGCTGTGTCTCGTGAAGTCCTCAGCAGGCATTCCTCATCCTGTCCTCCGAGGGATGAAGATAGGAGAGAAGTTCTCAGACTAGCGGACAAATTAAGTGATGAAAATGTGGCAGATTGTCACTGATCTTCCATTAGACTGCCGCCAAGGACTGGCCAACCTCCTTCATAGTTCCGTAGGGATTAGTGAGCAGACCTCCTGTGTATCGCCCGCTGCACTGAGACCTAAGAGACCTGTTCAAACAATGAATAAAACAGAGTCTTTGAGAACAAACTGAGATGTCCACCGGTAAACGGTTAATATTGAACATTTAATACAATCAGAAGAGAATAATCCACTGTCATACACAAAGCCAAATTTAACACAGCAGCACGATGTAGACCGTCTGCAGGCACATACTCTGAAAATATGACCTTGGCTTTGCTCCTTGGCAATATGTGTGGTATTACTGTCCCTATATAGAAATCATGTCAATGTGGGTTCTATGATGTATACAGTATGTAAATGTATATCTATAAGATAAGTGAATCCCAAGTAATGACAATGAATAACAACTTTGAAGTGGAATTCAAACCCTGAAAAGATGATGTTTTGTGTGTTCCAAGCAGTATAATATACATTAAAAAAAGGAAAACATGTATTCATTACATACTGGCCTGCATATTAATTCTGTGTAAATCTTTTTATATTTTAACAATAATAACTGCTCTTCTTATTTTATTTATATGACTTTTAAAAGTAAATGTAATAGTCTACTGCTTCATGATGCCACCGTTATTGCCATGGGTGAAGATTATCTATTATTATAAATATCCTAAAGTATGATAAATCATTTTTCTAGTGTACTAAGAAGCCCATGTAGTATGAAACAACATTTTAAGTAGGTAATAACCGCAGCCTGTGTTGCATTGTGATAAATGTGACATGTGCCGCAACTTGACTCTGACTTATGTTCACAGCGCCGCAGAGACTGCTGGGAGGAAGTTCGGAGGAAACGCTGGGTTAGGGTCTGGCAGAATGAAAAACCTGAGGTGGAAGTCTCAAACCTTACCTCACTGGGACCTGGTAAGCAGAGGTGGGAGTACTCTGATCTTGTACTGGAGTAAAAGTAGAAGTACTCAGGTCTTGTACTTGAGTAAACGTAGAAGTACTCAGATCTTGTACTTGAGTAAAGTAGAAGTACCAGAGTGTAGGAATACTCTGTCACAGTAAAAGTCCTGCATTCTAAATGTTCCTCCAGTGAAAGTAGAAAGTACTCTCATCTAAATGTACTTAAAGTAGCGATAGTAAAAGTAGTCATTGTTTGATTGGTCCATTTCAGAATAATATCTCTGATATGTTTTATAATGATTGATCATTAAAGTGTTCTCAGAGCTGGTAAAGGTGCAGCTAGTTTGAATGGCTTTGTATACTGCAGGGTAGCTGCTGGATTTACTCCAGGTGAACTAAAGTCTGATTTAAGGGCTGATTATATTTACCATCATTAATCCAGATCTGTAAAGAAATTACATGTAAATACATGTAGTGGAGTAAAAGTACACCATTTACCTCTGAAATGTAGTGGGGTAGAAGTACAAAGTAGCATAAAATTGAAATACTCAAGTAAAGGACAAGTACCTCACTGTACTTTGAGTAAATGTTACACCACTGCAGGTAAGTCTGAAAACCTTTAGTAATTTAGGGCAAACTAAAACCTGTTCAATGAAATGTTATTCTTCATTTCAGGCTCTTATCTGATCCTGGTTTACCTTGTTACCATGCTCTGTGAACATTCCTCATTGCTCGGTGCCGACTCATTGTGCTTGTTCTCTCTAAAAAGCCATTTTTGGGGCCTTTAGCTCAAAGCGTTAAATGAGGAGGTGGAGGTTACCCAATCAAACACTTATAAACACCATTTATCAACATTCAAACGGGAGGGGTGAGTGCTTATGTTGCTGAATCTCTGAGCGGTGCTATATCATAAACTATAATGTGTCTGTAAGGCAGAAAACATTGATCAACAGCGTTAAATGTTCAATGAAGGAACTAAATCCAATTTATCAGAATCTCCCTTTCAACTTATTTAAAGTGTCAGCTCACCCAAGTCTTTCATTTCTCCGTGCTTTTAATACAATGAGAGGTTGGAGTCCATAGCCATGCTAACCAGTCTGTGATACCAGGGCCCTCTGGTGCTTTAAGCTAAATGCTTCAATCAGCATGCCAACATGCACATGATTATCGCAACATGATGATGTGAAGTAGACATAATTCTGAAAGCATATTTGCATGCATCTAAGTACTTATAAGCACAACGCACAGCAGAGGATACTTTCATGTGATTTGCAGGTATTAGGACAGAAACTAAATAATTAAATGTTGATTAATGATGTTGCAAGAACAGAGGTCACTTTCAATTTCATTAAAGTTTATCTGGGGACTTACATCGGAACAAAATTGCATTGCAATCCATTCAATCATTTTTGAGATAATTCTGTCTGGACCGAGTGGACACCTTCGGTAAAGTGAAGCCACTTACAAAAGGTCTTAAACCTGCATTCTGTCTAGTGGCCAGCAGGGGGTGATTCCTCTGGTTATAAAACAAAACTCTGGGTGTATAGAGGTCTATGAGAAAACGACTGTCACTTCTCACTTATTTTATTACCTCTGTAAAAAAATGCTTTAGAATGACCATGGCTGTATAGCGGGAAGTGCAAACAGGAGGCCAAGCGCATGTTCATTCCTAAACAAGTGGCTCAGTCGCGCTTGAAGCCAAAATGGCCCGACTCCTAAAAGCGAAAGTAACCGTATCTGGGACCAATGTAGCATGGATACTTATGTTTTTCAGAAGTCTGCCTCCAATCTACAGCAAATATGAATGGAGAGAGAGAATAACTCTTGATTCGGAATTTCAGCACATTTTACAAATTTTAGTCCCTAATGAAAAAAGAAAAACCCTGTTTAAGCGTTCTTAATAGTTAATAGCTCAAATCAAATCATCAGCTGATTTACACATGTGTCTTTACCAATGTAAGAAGGAAAGTCAAAAGGAAAAAGTATTTCGGGCCCAGTGATGTCACGGACAGAAAATGATCGTTTTGCCACTGCTAATTTGCTTCAACATCCACCTCACTTCCTGGGGGCTTGGACAAACCAACACACTGGCATTACCACCCTTCAGCTGCATTCACATGACAGCTGGTTTCACGGCTCTGCACAGATGGTGACGCTGTGACGCTCTGGTGAGAGCGGTGCCATCTGGCAAAAGCGAAAGCACTAGCCTTAGCGCTTTGCACCGCTCAAAACAGTTGTTGAGTTCTGCACTCTAAGTTGAAATGAATTGAACTTTGAACTCGTGTGTTGATGACCTTTTGACGCACAACCAACCATACAATGGTTGTTGGTAGCGTCCTAAGCTATCAGGTAGGGTAAACATGGAAGCTGTCACTACCTGATTTGCAAGCGCGAGATGGTCTGCCATATTGGACAGCTGCGTACGGCAACACAAATAGGACACTGGACTTCCAGACGGCTGCCCCGTTTTGCATTGCGCATGCACGAGTCATAAACGTAGTCCGTCATATCAATACATCTGACAAGATGAATAATTTAGAAATAATTGTCATGTCAGAAAAATACTGATTTAATAAAAATCAACTTTTTTACGGAACATTTTTTATGTCATTCTATTTAATTTGAAATAAAATGACAGATATTCACATTTAAGAATTCGATATAAATGATTAATGACATACATTTTTGCATACATTTAGAGTAAATATTTCTTTAGTACGATAGCTGGGAAACAGAACGAAAATCATTTTCTCACTTAATCTAAGAATGTACTTAACCCACTAAAAGGAGTCCTTAAACTATCATGAAGTTACATTGTAATAACAATAACTCCTCTCTCTGGTTCAGATTCATGTTGTCGGGTCTTTTGAGTTTTTTATCTGCTTTGCGGAACGCCTCTGTGTCAAATATCCAACTTGGGTTGCTGTATGTTGCTGTCCAATATGGCGGACCATCTTGCTCTTTTGAAGTGCAAACCAGGCAGGCATGCAAATCGGGTTTTGACAGAAACAAAACTGAGCTAGCTTTTGTTTTGCTTGGGATAGGATTTCATGGGAATGCAGCTTTGGAGCCAGGCTGCTATAAAAAATAAAATATGACATTAAAACAGTGTCAATAAACAGTTGTTTAATGTTACGAAGTTACTTCACATGCATTTAGCGATACTTGATTGCTGGATGTGAAGTGAGGAGTGTATTTGGTGTAGATGTGTGTGTTGCATGAAGCAGACATTGTCAGCATAATATGCTGTTTGCTCTCCTTCATGATGACACTGCTCTGCTGTCAGTCTGTGTGACACACCTTTCTGTCTGCTTAAAGCTCTGACAGACTGATCTCAGCTCCCTGAGGCTCACACTTTGATCATATGTATTAGTGCAGAGGATTCAACCCTCGGCAGCCTGTTTGTTTCTCTGAGCTGAGGACAGGAGCTCAAAGGAAAAAAAAACAAACACATTTATCAAAGAACATGAACACAGTGGCAGAGAGAAAAGATGAGAAGTGGAGATGCCAAAAGCCTAAACCTTTACACTCTCACAGAGGTAAGAAACGGCTGTACTGTATTATGCCACAGTATCTAATCTTTTAAATACACAAGCAAAGAGACATGATGACTTAAATGTACTTGGAGATCTCACTCAGCGGAATGTACTGAGATGAGTTAGAATTGCTTAAGAAATGTAGGCTTTTATTGTGAAATACCAGACAATGTGAGAGCTCAATGAGACTGACAATATGACAATGTGTGAGCTTGAAAACACAATATTACTCCTCCAGTCCTGCCATTGTCAGTTTGTGCTGGAAGAGCCTGTGTTTCTTGTGCCAAAACAATCAAGATAATTGTGCACTTACTCCAAGAGTTTCACAATACAATAGCAGGAGAGAACTGAACTCCAAAAATCCTCTTCAAGAGACATTGTTCATATCGCTAAAAGAATAAGACTTATACTTATCGTTATTTCAACAAGTACCATGAAGAAATTTCAGCAAACAAAATGTTACTCAGTCTGACGTTCCTACTCTCTCTGCCATGAGACTACAGTTACCTGCTGAACATGTAAGTGTTTAAAGACGGCTTTAAAAATATATTTCCAATTTTAAAAGGGGCTAAGTTTTCCTAAACTTCTGCTGACTGTGTTTGACTGCTAATATATTTGTGGGGGAGTCTTTCATATTCATTTTTTGACTCCTAAGACTAAGGCTCCTGTGTGTGTGTGTGTGTGTGTGTGTGTGTGTGTGTGTGTGTGTGTGTGTGTGTGTGTGTGTGTGTGTGTGTGTGTGTGTGTGTGTGTGTGTGTGTGTGTGTGTGTGTGTGTGTGTGTGTAAAACAGTTAAGCTTTTTGACATACAGGGAGAGGATATATCCAGCTTTCATACACCCACAATACTTTTCTAATGAGAAAACCATTTTGTGTCACTTTTTGGTCTAGTTTACACAAGTTATAAAATAAACCGTCATATGACTCCAGAGTATTCCAGAGTCTACTCGATGACAGTGTAGTCAAGCACAGAATGCATGTGTTGCAAACAGCATATTTCTCTAACTCCCTTATCATGACTATACTCAACACATGACATTGTTGCAGCTGTCCATGTTTGTCATCTTATACTTTTGACACATTTAAGTGATTTATTTATTTGTTAAATTTAACTATTATGTTGTAGCAACTTAGTTTGAGAAAGGACATCATTGGGCTTTAACGTCTTCATTGAGGCAGTATGAAAAGCTTCACACCGATTAATACAGTTAATGCTTTTAAGGTGTAATGCTCTTCCTGAGTCTTATGCAATCCAGGCATTATTTACGTCTTATAATTATTCTATAAGAGTTCTCGGAAAGCCGTTTCCTGGTGGAAATGTACTCTGTGAATGGGTGAGGTCTTGGGGTGTGAAGACCTGAAGGGGGTCAATGTGAGAGTTTGTAGCAGTTGGACAAAGGGGCAAAAAGAAAATGGATGAATGAACAAAGTGAAGTCTGAGTGAAAATGTAAGAGAAGCAGACCTGAAGAGATTAAAGGTATCATTTATAATTTAACAGTGCTTCACTGAAAAATACAATATGACACAAAAAAGCATTTCATTCCTACAATGTCAGCTCCTGTTGACTAAACCAAGGCGTTTTTTGATTGTTAATGTTGTGAACATAAAGCACTTGGTAGAGAGTAGAGAGTGCATCCTGTTCAGAGTTAAAGATGCAATACACATGATCCATGTGTGCAGGGATGCATATTTTAAATAAACAGTACAGTAATAGGTTTGAAAAAATGTAACACTTTCTTACACTGTGACTGTCTCGGTTCTTTTTCAAGGTAGTACTATAAAGCAATATTCTGTCATTCTTGTCCATGTTTTTAGGGCACTGTGGTTTGGTTCCATCCTCATGCTGATATTTGCTTTTGGCTCAGATACAGCTTCACATAAACACAGAGCATGGCTGCAGACTCTTATCCTTTGAAAACTGTATTTTCTTGTGCCAGTTATTAAGAAAAAGTCACAGGAATGGCTATTTTTACTGTTCCTAACGAGGATATTTTTCACTTTTACTTAAAGGTTACACTTATGTTTGGTTAAACATATGAAATGAAAGAAAATCCAATATTAATTTAACAAAGTACAACCCAGATAGTTTCCAAGTTATCCAGCAGTGCCTTGTTCGACTGTATATTGGGGACGATAGGTTGGGATGTGGGTGGGACGTTGCCAGGAGTTCAATGTAAAGCCAGCCCACATTTCCCTTATTCCGTTATAAGAACGGCAAATCTGGATCAGCTTGTTTGTACCCCCGTTTTTAGAGATATGGGTAAGGAGGAAAAGAGAGAGGGTTGTATTTTCTGACACTTTGTGAGTCTCCTTACACACCGGGGACACATATTTATGTAGAAAAGACAAGAACAAGTTTTTGGATTATAGGGGACCTTTAAAGTTTCTCACCAAATGACAAGTGAAAGAGTCAGCAGACCAGGGTAACTAACTGGACAATGGTTTCCAACTGTTTGTTTGAAAGGGGATTTGTATAGAAGTCTATGAGAAATAGACCTTATTTCGCACTTAATTAGAAGTTTAATTTTATACAGCATGATGTTTATTTGCATCTACCAATTAGAGCAATTGGAATGAATTGAAAAGCCTATATGTTTAATAATGTGGTGTGTGTTTGATCTCCAACACCTGCTCTCACACTACAATGTGTTCAATTCTATAAATAGTTTCAATATGTTCTTATTATTTATTCTTGTGAAACTTTTGTTTTTCAGTGACCTACACAGAGACACAATTTTTATCAAAAATTAAATACAAAAAAAGGAAGGGGTCCCTTGCCCACTCCGTCCCATCCCTTCCCATTTCCAACCAATCCACAAAAATGATACATGTTGCTTGTTTGCAATCGTCTAAATTAATCTTTTCACACACATTTTTGACATAACATTTCATCTTTGGAAACTGAGTTGGCAATGAGTCCTCTCCTAGTCCTCTTCCCATGTCAAGGTGTAACAGCTGTTCTTTCAATAGAATCTAATACTCCTCCTTTAGCATTGTTTACTGCTCTGAGATTAGCATGTCACAGAAGGAAGATATCCACCGTTTGATAAATATAGCATGTGGAGGTTTCCTTTTTGTTACCATATTTTTTAACCAGCAAAAAGTACATTTTCGGGTTGATTTAATACCAAGAGAGAGGAATCATCGTTCAGCAATACAATGTTTGGAAGACATGATATCTGAACTCCAATGACCTCTTTGGATCTTTCTGATCCAACCCTCGCCCCCAACACATACGTACATGTGTATTTTGCACACATTTTCTCTTCTTAACACCTCCTTACTGTAACTCTGCACCAAATAAAGCTCTTTGTCCCTCAGCCCTTATCTTACCACCAGCCCAGCGTGCAACAGTTGCTTCTGGCTGCGGTTCAAAGTGGCCTCGACTTCAATTCAGACGGAGCGGGCTCAGTGTATTTCACTGTTTTGATGGCTTTCCAGGGTCAGGGCACTTGTCTGCTTCTTTGTCTCTTCATCTCCAACCAGCAGTGGGTGGTATGACTCACACTAAAACACATTCACTGTCATCAGCGCTAGTTTTTCTGTCGCTCTCAGAAAAAGGAAAGTGTTCACACAGCTTCATACCTTAGGCACAAAAGAGCCTCCAGCATCCCCCTATTCAAATGCAAATAGAGGATTTGTTTGGGGTATACTTCGACAACAGTTACACACTACAATTACATTCAGTGAAGCTCATTTCCATGTGGCCTAGTGCACCATGGGACGCAGTGTGCACAGCCTCCCACAGGAGCTGCTTTTCAGATCTGTGTTCACTTACAGTATTTTGTTTTGCATACTATACAGGGTATTACTCATCCAGTAACTATTTTGTGATATTATAGATATATCTCCAAGGGTTAATTGATACATTAGTCATATTCAGGGCTTTTGGATCTTGCTTGATGTAGTATTTACTAAAAAAAAACATTGCTTGTGTTGGAAATAATCACCATTTGCTGCATAAAATACCAAATTTTCAAATCATTGTCACCAGAGAAAGAAAGCAAAACTTATTTAGTTAGCTTTCACCTTAGCGGTGGTGATGCGAAGCCACGCGACCATGACCAAGTTTGTAGCCAAACATTAGTTGATTACTTCTGCCGACTGGCGAAACGTGTGTTTGCTACAGGGTTTTATTTTCTGCAAAATTCTGAAATCCCATGAGAAAGTCCCATTGCTTTTTGTTGCGAAAGACCTTGCGATGCTAATGTTTTGAGTCGGGCTATACAAATCAATCCTCACCAACATCCGGCATCACTACTGTAAAATGGGCAAATGGTAACTAATACATATCACCTTTAAACCTCCTAAGCCGATAAAAGCATTTTTTTTTTTGTATTACAAAATCTTTGAAATTTTACATTTAAATATCTCAATTTGACTTTTACAAGGGGAAATGATGGATAAGTAATGTTAACAGCCATGTTTTCAGAAGTAAAACGCTCTAATAATCAGTCTGTGAAAAATATGTTTAAAAGGGCTTTTGTAAAAACCTTCGGAATATAGATAGGAATAAAACCAGTTAGGTGTATGTAAGTGCTACTAATGTAAGAGTATGAGAGAAGACTAGTTTTAAAGAAATTGTCTTCTATAATATGTTAAATGTATATATTTTGCAAACCCTACATAAGGTAAGGTATTCTGATTCTGGACATTGACAGTAAGTAATATTACCATAAAACTGCCCCAGTTCATTACTTACTTAAGACAAAGTCATGAGAAGACAATATTTAGTTCAATTATATCACCTACATTTCTTTTTATGATGTTTTCTTTCGACTTAAGATGAAGATTTTATTGAAGTAAAATGGCAAAAACGTTCAAAAATCACTGGAGCATTAAAAACAATGTTTCTTTGGTGTCTCACTTTAAAGATTACAAGGGAAAGTTACTATCCAATGACTCAAACTTAACGGAGCTACAGACACATTCAATGACCTTGCACTCTATATAGTGGATGGTCAATTTAGAAAAAATATTTTGAACATTGCACTCCTTTGTGATAAATAGTAATGAAAATATAATGTCTTCAATTCTCAACGCTTTTATTTTGAGATTTGGTAATAGCATCCAGTGGCTGTGAGCGGAGGGGCAGGGCTGGAGCGATGGCAGAAGCCAAGAGGGACTGTGGAACTGTACACTTGAGTCAATAGGGAGTGGCAGACTGGAGAGGAGAAAATGAGGTGAGGGAGCTGAAAAGAAAGGGATGGAAAGAGAGGCAGACGGGAGAGGAGAAAATAAAATCAATAAAGTCATCAAACATGCATTGCACACTGAAATGACTTCTTAAGTCCCATCAGGAAGGCGAGTGGAAGGTGAAATGCAGTAGGGAACATGAACACCGACTTCTATGTGTCCTTCAACAGCAGCGACTCCATCACTGAGCTCACCTCTGCTCCAGCCGCTCTTCTCTTTTGTTCTAGAAGTATGGTTTGTCTTATTTAATGATGCTTTAAATCAGGGTCATCCTCAGGTAATGAATTGTTTTCTTTATTTATGAAACTCCTGGACAAAGTTTTAAATTGCCTCACTTCAGAACTGCAACACACTGCCCACGTTCTTTAAAGTGATTCAAATATGTCCGGGGCTGTTCCCTAGTGCTATGTAGGCCGGATAAGTGAAGGCCTATTATGCTTTTTGGGGTTACCCTCTCCTGTAGTGTGTTCGATATGTTTTTGTGCATGTACATGGTCTGCAAAGGCCTAAATCCCTGTGTACCCTAAAGAGGGAGTTAGTTCTTTGTTTACTTCTGACACATAGTGACATCACTATGACATAATAGGCCAAGGGGCGGGACATCTCTAAGTGGTTGACCATGTAGCACGAATGAGGCCTTAGAGAAGCTCTCAGAGTGGGCAAATATCAAAAGGACACTCATAAACAAAAACGCAATGTTCATTTGACCCCTCCTCCGGACAGTTTTATCACAGACATCGTAAAACGACAGAGGAACTTTGCCATTAACACTAGAACCGCCAGGGGTCACTGTATACCTAAAACTGCCAATGGGTAAAATGTACCCGCTACTAGAATGCATGGATTTTCAAGGTACGATGCTGTTTTATTTATCATACTAAAACACAGGGTTCTAGTCTTTAATAAAATTGTGAAATAGATGTATATGTAATTCTGGCTGTACACAACGCTGGCCTCAATCTTCGGTCAGAAAGATTGTCCTTAACCAAACTTTATTGGTCCACTTGAGTTGGAGTAGTACAGTTGTGTTGTTTTCTTTTGAGTCTGTGTGTGTGTGTGTGTGTGTGTGTGTGTGTGTGTGCGTGCGTGCGTGCGTGTGTGCGTGCGTGCGTGTCTGGTTTATGGATTCATATACGCACGATCGCAGAACACACAGCAACCCGTTCACTCGCCACCAATCTGTATATGTCCGGGAGCACGTTGCGCGTGACTAGTGACATCATAGTCTGAGGGGTGCGTTCAATTACTGTCTCTGTCTCTAGCCTGGGGGCGTCCCAAGCTGGGAAGTTTGCACAAAAATAATGGGACGGCTTCACTTTCCGCGGAGGCTCTGGATCGCTGTCAGATGACCCGTCAGCGGCAGAGGTTTAGTCTTTCTTAACAGCTAAAACATTGCAGATGTCAGATATTGGAGAGTTAGACACTGTCTTTCATCTAAAGAAAGTACATTCTAAAGGAAATTCACTTTGATCAGTTTGATTACTTGGGAGGAGAATGACGTAAAGCCACCCCCCCCTTTCTCAAACTACAAAAGCAGATTCAAACTTTTAAACGCTCTCTTATTTCTCTTAGCTCTCTTATCTCTTATCTCTCTTCTCTCTGATCACCTCGGGTCGCAGGCCCTGTGATGCCCTCCAAGGACCCCAGGAAGACTCCCTCCTTTATTTTGCTTAAGTTCTCAGTTTAAGTTACATTTCTTAAGTCTTAAAATACTTTACTTCAATGGACTCTCATCTTTGCAACTGTTGACTACAGAAAATATGCTTAAAGAGTTTGAACGAACCCAGTGGTTCTATGAAATGTGCTTGGAGGCCGAAGAAAACAACGCTGACGCGTCTGCAGTTTCCAGAGGTGCCGACCCGCAATTGAGAATTGCTGCACTGTGGTCGCGAAATGCAAGGTCCAACACCACACGACAGAACTGGCCCCAAACTGTGCCGCTACGAGGGAGGAAGTCCAGGCCCAAACCAGGCTGCATCTGAACACATGATGCTGGCTAAACCAAGACACCTTCCCCAAGCCCCCAGTCCACCCAATTTCTACCTCCATCTCCAGCACGGCAACGACCCGGTCATCCATCCGTAAGGCAACAGCGATTCCTTACACTTGGGTTGTGCTTATTTTTAGCTATTAAGTTCAGGTTAGATTAAGGTATAAACTCTTCAAATAGTTTCCTGCGTCGTTCAGCTGTTAAGAGTTTGAACTAAACTTTCCGTATTTGTCCAAACCATCTGATTCACTGTCCATTTATATTGGGAAACCTTCCTTTCCTACATTCACAATTCATAATGTTTCATTTATAAAGAAACTGTTTATGTGTTTTTGTGTGTGAGGTAAATCAGCCAATGTTCACCGAGTAAACTCAGACTTTCAGAATATGAGACTGATAGAAAGTAATAAAGCTATTTATTTTCTCTCTTATTAGAGAGTGGTGCCCGACCTTATTAAATCGTTATATTAACGTATTTTATTAAAGGTAGATGTGGAGTTGATAACTACGTAGAGCGCTGGTCTAACTACGTTAATAATTAGAATTAATGATTAAAACTACATGAGCCATATACGCTACAACCAATAACAACAGCGCCGGCCAGCTTACCAATCAGAGCAGACTGGGCTCTGGTTTCACACAGAGGGTGAAAAGAGGTGCTGCAGCACAGGCAGTATGAGAAAAATAAAGAGCTTTCTGAACATTAAAGTCTGAAGACATGTCCCAGTATGTGAACACATTTTATGCACGCTTTGAGAGGCCCCCGGCTGTGGAGGCACAGAAGGTCCAGGATCCCTGCTCACTGGTTTTAACCAGTGCAGATGTGTGTAGATCTCTGAAAAGGATCAACACACACAGGGCTCCTGGACCTGATGGCATCCCTGGAAAAAGAATAAAGTAGAGACGCTACATACTGATATACACCTGAACATCAGCAGGAGAGGACTCTTTAAAGTAGAGACGCTACATACTGATATACACCTGAACATCAGCAGGAGAGGACTCTTTAAAGTAGAGACACTACATACTGATATACACCTGAACATCAGCAGGAGAGGACTCTTTAAAGTAGAGACACTACACACTGATATACACCTGAACATCAGTAGGAGAGGACTCTTTAAAGTAGAGACACTACATACTGATATACACCTGAACATCAGCAGGAGAGGACTCTTTAAAGTAGAGACACTACATACTGATATACACCTGAACATCAGCAGGAGAGGACTCTTTAAAGTAGAGACGCTACATACTGATATACACCTGAACATCAGCAGGAGAGGACTCTTTAAAGTAGAGACACTACATACTGATGTATTCCCCCTGAAAATAAACAGGGACCCTTTAAGATTGATCATTTTCTTTTCTTCTATCAATTGCGAAAGCTAACCAATGCAACTTGGCTAACCATTGCTAACTATTGCAAAAACAAAGCAATATATAATATGTCTTCTATAGCCACAGAAAAGCGAAAACAACTTACATGCATTGACAAATTAATAATTTGTAAATATTACAATAGGTTGCCT
This sequence comes from Eleginops maclovinus, assembly GCF_036324505.1. Classification (NCBI taxonomy): domain Eukaryota; kingdom Metazoa; phylum Chordata; class Actinopteri; order Perciformes; family Eleginopidae; genus Eleginops; species Eleginops maclovinus. Next base: position 25,489,687 of record NC_086351.1, read on the forward strand.
ACAGTTATTTAGGGGTCATTTTTGATATTTTCAACCAGATTTTGCAAGGGTTCAAGAAGCTTTTCTGTAAAGTTTAATGTTAAAACAATCCGGTCTTTCTCTTTATTTAATCCCCTGCTTTCTGACATTCCTTGCTCTCTGTCATTTCCCTCCCTTCCTCTTCATCACGTTGCAGGCTCTTCTCCACAGGATAGTGTATTGCTTTGAGTGTCCGCAGGACTCTGTGTTTGCTCGAGGGCCATATTCATCATTCCTGTTGTAACTGGGTCCATGCCTTTGAGGTTGAGGGGCCGGTGGCGGTGATGGGCTCGTAGATGCTGCTTCACACAAGTGCTGAATACTGACAGGAATGGGCCGTTCAAGGGTTCACACTCCAAATGAGGTCGCAGCGCCTCAGTCGTTCAGCTGGCATTCAGACAGCCCTGCTCTCATTCTTATTCATCCCTCAGCTCTCAGTACAGGCTGCCATTGTTGACCAGCCTAATAGCTTTCTCACAGAGCCCAGGATACGCCTTTGATGAGTCAATAAAAACACTTTGCATTGCCAAACAAGCCAAGTCAAAATCTCATCAATGAAGTGGTGTATTGTATTGTATCTGTTCTGCATTATGATGCATATTCACCTTTCTCTCTGAATTATCGCACTACCCTCTGACACACCGGGGCCTGAATACCATACTGTGAATAACACCGAGGAGATTCACACTGATAACTGTCTCATCTCCATCAGATGGTTCCATTTAGATAGTGTTCATTGTCTCCATCATACACATATATTAAACGAGCAACACAAAGGTAGCCTTGCCTTCTCATTGGATAGTGACATCACTTATGATGACACTAATACAAAAAACTCATACAGTAGGGATTAGGGATATGGAAATAATCACCTATATGTCCATAAATTGATTGTCATGACAAATATGTGTTTAAAACATTTATGAAAAGGGGTGTCAGTGTTTAAGGGGGTACAAGTACCTTATTAACATGACATTGTTTGCATTCAAAAAGTAAACATAAGGTACAACAATTAAAAATAGTTTTTTTCTGGTTTTATCCATGTGTGTCAATGAAGACCAATTGAGAAATTGCCATCCTTGGACAATGTTGGAATTTTTCCAATAGTGTTTGATGCGTGATTCAATTTTCTAGATATGATAGTGTACAGTCCTAGGGGTGACACTTTTTCCACTGAAATTCATGGTTCTTGAGATTAAATATATTGGCTCTGGTGATTTGTCATCTAGTGGAACCATGAGGTCAAAATTCAAAATCATCAAATACGTTGGCCAAGAAAACTAAAGATGTTCCCATCAGCCTCAGCTATAGCTGTACATGGTATTGCACGTGATTTGGTAAACAGTAAATCTCTATAAGACTGGCAGGTGAGCGTTGTTATCTTAGCTTTAGCACTTAGCTCAAGCACAGCCTCATACTGTCACTAGCATCATTGTAGACGTAGACTCTTAGTGTTGCTATCCTCTAATTCATTTTTTTTTTTAAGTTTTGTTCATTATTCGCTTAAGAAAGGACAATGCACAAATATCAACGTGAGCACTTTTTTTGACACAATTTAGCCATAGATGCTAATTTTCAAATGCAATCCCTGGAAGGTTGATGGCATTGAAAGAAAACACAAAAGAGCACATATGCACAGAAAAATACATTAGCACAATGACAATGAACATGAAACACAGACAAAAGCACATGAGCAGGATTACAACACATACTCACTATTTTTATCAGTTATGATAACTTTATTCTCACCCAAAAAAGACTGAGATAAGAAACCATCGATACAACAGAGACACAAGAACACACAAAAAATTAAAAACTACAGTAATTTGTTGCAACATTATTTAAACACTATATTTGGAATTAAGAATATGTGTATGGTTTCTGTGTTAACCAGAATACATTTATTCGTCCCACGGAAGGGAAATCTAAGACATTTTGCAGGTAATAGTGCTACAATTTAACATAATTTGACGTTCCTGACGGTTTGAATGACCTTGTTAAAATATCTGTCAGACTGCCTGTGTTTTCTGCCCATTTAAGGCTTGTTTTTTAATGTGGATGTACATCCAAGTGTCAGGAATCATGTTTGTAGGTACAGTATGTGAGATGTGATTATTATTGATACAAAATGATAGTAAACATAAAAAAAAAATAAACACATTAGAACATGTCAGCCTTATTATAGGGCTATCTTGCTTCTGCAATTTCTGCCTAAACCAGTCAAATGAGTTGTGAGCAAAACACACAAAGGCAACAGAGGGAGGTCTCATTCATAGAGCAGAGGTTAAAAGAGGTCATGTCTAATCAAACTAATGAAAAGGCTGTGAGTGTGGGAGAGACGTGCTGTATTCACTGCTTGTGTCTTTCAAGGAGAAGCTTTGCACTCCTATGAATGCAGCATTCAATGAGCTGTTGTGGCAGGAGAGGGAGGGGACAGGAAGTAGTAGGAATGTTTTTTTGCTCTAACCATCAAACCAGGATGTAGGTATACAAAGAAGAACACAGACATAAACAAAGAACACTTCTACAAAGAGTACTTCTGTGCATCCATGCGTCATTTTTTTGGTTCAATGAGAAGAATTGTGCACATTAAGAAAAGCATTCTAGTAAACATGTGTGATTTGGTGGGAAAGTTTGGTTTGGTTTGGGAACCTTGGGTAAAAGGGAGCCATATTCATATGAATGAGTTCAATGTTTTTGAGGCCGCAGTTAAATGGGAGGTGGATCGACGGGAAGTGGTCCTACACATGAATCAGGAAGTGTGAGCAAGCATAGAGCACAGTGATGGATTGAGAATTGTCTGATAATTAGAGTTCAAGGGACAGGAAGTCCTGATTAAGTGAGAGGTCGGTGTTGAATAAGACAGAATAGATATGATGATGTCAGTTAATAAAGACGTAGGATGAAGGAGGTCGATAAGGTCGAGGACGTAAATATACCAAAAGGGAAAATAAGGTACATTAGTCTGCTGGTTTCTTATCAAAGTAGTCAAATGTGTTTGCCAAGATGTACAATAACTGTCAAGGTTACAATGGTTATCTGGCAGAGTAAATACCCTGTTTAAATAGAGCTGGATCATCAAATGCACTGTAATAAAATGTCCAATAGAGGAAGCTCAGAGGAGCTAAATAGATTTCGCAAAAAAAACCAGCAGCGCAAGCATTTTTTCTACTGCTCTCACCAGAAGCAAGTGAGGCTTTTTACTTCTGTCTTTATCAGGGATTTTACACTTACAAAATGACCAGCTCAGCAAAGGACAGAGAGGGGAGACAGGAACAAAGAAAATAGGGAAAAAATAACACTGTAAAGTCTGAGAATGGTACAGCACAGCTTAAGATATGAAAGACAGGATAGTGTACACTCTAGTATTGAGAAAATTGAACCTATAATATCCCTTGGATTATATGCACATGTACACAGTACGTAAACATTCAGTATATCCACATGACGCTCAATATAGGAATACCAATGAAACAGAAGGTAAAAAAGAAAAAGACACAACATCTTAATCATGTCCTAGTTTGGAAAAGAAAACAGCTTTTAATGTGTGATTATTAGCCACCGGGCTTGCTTCTGACAGACTACATTAACGTAACACTGGTGAAATGGTAAATTTGACTGACTGGTAAAGCACAGAGACAAAATATTATTTCAACATTATGAAAATACACCCTTTGGCTTTCTCAACAAGTGTTTAATGCAGCCGGCTAGCTTAGTTTAGCAGAAAGGGAATAGCAATCTCTGTCCAAAGGTTAATAGCAGTTAGCATACCAGGACCTATAAAGTTCATTAATTATCACATTGTGTTTCTATGTATGTAACAAAGGGCCCTCCTACCAGAAGGCGGTACAGCAACATGAATGCGTCATCATGAAATAAGTGGCGCTTGATACTCTGTGACTTACTGGATACATGCACATTTGTTGCAGAGTAGATTTGCAAATAGCTGTTGTTGCCTGGCTTCCCATTTAGAAGAAGGTTATACTGTGAACTCTGACTCCTAGGACATCCAGATTTACAAGTTAATCTGTGGCTAATGTATTGTGGGGCAGATACAACTTGTTGTTGAGATTACTGAAGGATTAAACATTACCATTAATAAAAACAATAAAAAACAGCAGGTATGGAAGCTAAGTTTACACTTTAAGCCACCACACTGTCCCTTGTGTGATGTATAAAAAGTCTGATCAAAGGTTTCCAATCTAATACTTTTATGCATGTGTTTACTTTTGTTTCTATCTGAACATCTCTAATTGGTTGAACAATCAGATCAGCTAACCAATCAGAGCAGACTGGGCTCTGGTTTCAGACAGAGGGTGAAAAGAGGTGCTGCAGCACAGACAGTATGAGAAACATAAAGAGCTTTCTGAACATTAAAGCATGGAGACATGTCCCAGTAGAGACACAAAATACATATAAACTTGAAAATGAAACAAACTTTAGTTCCTACTTGTGTCCTTTGCTGCTATATTAGGCTCTTTAACTGGACTGCATGAAAGTTTGACATTCTAAGTTTCCATCCACCAAACGTTTACCTGCATGAAAGTAAATTATGAAATGCAGTATAAACATATTATAAACTGAACTGGTAAATTCTTAGCAATGCCAGTACATTTAAAAATGCTGGATTGGGGCGGTGTCTGCACTATCAACAATGGATGGAAAATGGACATGCATTTAATCAGTGCTTTAAAACACTTTTACAATACATGCCAACATTTAACTATTCACAAACATGCCACAGCATCTTGAGCATCGACTTGTGGCCACAAGTAGCCTGGGATTTAACCACTAAACCTCTGCTTAGTGTACGACCTGTCTCTACATCCTGAGCCACAGCTGTCCAATACGTGCCAGTATTTTCTGAAATGCTGCAAAATGTTCCCACTAACTGAAAACGTTTTCCGCAGATGACCTACTAGGATACTTTTCTAAGGTCTAAGGTCAGATGCTGTAGTACAGAACTAATTTCTAAAAGTAAAAAACGATTTAACAGAGTTTACCCTCAGATTATTTCACTGTAACATGTTGCTGTGGGTCAAAGAGTATTTTTTTTAACCAGCCGAGGGAATGCACCGCAGAGAAGGAAAGGTTGAGGCTTCTCAGGCCAGGCAGAAGCACCTAGCTGGCAGAGAAACATAGCCCCCGCATTGACTGTGTCCGCTTAACATGCACTTTTACTGAGCACTTTAGTGTGTGGGTGTGTTTGTCCCATCTTTGTCCTTTGTCTTTCAACAAGATGACTTCTGACTAAAACTGCCTGCATTTAAAATATCTTCAGGGGAATTTTTCTTACAGAGAGTTAGATTGCAAAGCATGGAGCGAGTGTTAGTAGGCAATTAGCTTAGCATAGCATATATAACTGAAGCAGTAAAAAAAACAGTAATCCGGGCTTCGTCCAAAATGTAACCCGTGTCTAAATTATGTATCTGCATTGTTTAATCGCTACACAAACATGTGCTATGACTATCTGTTAGTTTCCCTTCACTGATAATGTCGCCAACTTTATTGGAGTGTGTAGTTGCTGCGCTTGAGCCATGAAAGCAATTAGGCTCAATATTATGGGCTGATATACATTAAAAAACAAAACAGTTATTGAAAGCGTACTGTTCGCATCTAGTCTGCTATGCTGGTCCCAAACCAGCTTGAAGGAGTTCTAGATCCCTACGACTTCAGATGCACATTGCATGAATCGTCAAATTCCTTAACTGTCATCATGCATTTTTCCTCATTTTTTTTATTCCCTGGTCAGCCACTTTCTATGTTTTTATGGGATATGAGACTTTTCATCAAACTGCGCAATGAGTTTTCTCTGTCCATCCCTCACCAGTCCTGTCGAGTGTGATATCACAGACGATAGCTCACACTCCACGCCTGATTTAGATGATAGTCGGTTGGACCTATAGATGAAAGCACTATTTAAATAACAGATCAGAGCGACCCTCAAGATGAAACCTGGAGGAATTGTGTTTTTTGGCTCTGCCTCTTGGCCTTAAAACAATACCACATTACTGTTAAATTAATCAAAGTAGCCAGCTGAGGCTGCTATGTACAATTTAAAAGCAACAAACAGTTTAGATTCAACAGCATGTATAATCATAGAAGCTGTCATTTTGACATTTTTTATTTTTTAGTATGTAAATATAAAGAACTACTTGTGTGACTATAGACTTTAATGTCGTGATGAAAACACAATATAATTGGTGAGCTACTACTACTGTATGTTAATGTTTGTTTGAAAAACCAAGAGCAGACATGGAAGCCATCATTTCATTGACTTCATTATCTCAAGATTTCAAGTTAATTATCAAGTAATCATGGGTTGTTTTTATGCAATAATGGATTAATTGACTCGTTATCTCAGTAAACAGAAAGATGTCATGTGCTGAAAGATTATTTCATTTCTATCATTTAAATGAGCTTTTGTCCTGTCCTTTTGTTGTCTTGTCTTATTTTGAAAAGCAATTCTCCCTCTGGTGTCAGGTCGCTGTGCTCCCTGCCCCAGTGTGTCTCCTGCTTGGGCGATAGTCTGCCCGTCCTGATTGTTTCCACCTGTGTCCCCTTACCTTGTGTGTATATATTGTCCTGTTCTCCCCCTGTCCCGTGCCAGTTTGTCTTGTGTTTTTGATGCAGACACACCAGTGTATCCACGTCCTAGTATAGCTTTTTCCAGGGCCTTGTATCTATTCTTGGTTCTCCTTGTAAGAGTTCAAGTTCAAGTTCAAGTTCAAGTTCAAGTTACTTTATTTATACCCAGAGGTAGATTTTGTTTGCAGTAGTAGAGTCCTCATACACACATATGGGAAAGGGATAAAAGATGCACATATCACACATCATTCAAGAGGCACATACAATAATAAATAAATAAATAAAAACACCTGTGCAAAATATATCTATGACTTATTCCTCAGTGTAATGGCTGCAGGGACAAAACTGTGTTTGTGTCTATTTGTTCTGCACCTAGGGATTAAAAACCTACGCCCAGAAGGGAGAAGCTGAAACTCTGTGTGTAGTGAATGGGAACTATCGTTTAAAATTGAACCAGTTATGCGCTGTTTTCTGTAAAGGGTCTCCACGTTGAGCTGCTAGACCACTTCACTATTTGATTGAGTGAGTTTTTATTTTTTAAGGGGAGGTTTCCAAACCAGGCTGCTAGTGCAAATGATAAGACTGATTCAATAAAAGCATGGTAAAAGAGGGTCATGATGGATTTGTCAATGTGGAAACGGCTCAGTTTCCTCAAACAGAACAGGCGCTGATGCCTCTTCTTACACACAGCCTCACAGTTTGCTTGAAAAGTGAGTTTTGAGTCTATTTTCGTCCCCAGGTATTTATAAAGCTGCACACATTGAATAGTTTGATCTTTGATTGATGTGATTTCTTGTGTCCGGATTGTTTTTCTAAAATCAATGAGCATGTCCTTTGTTTTGGCTATATTTAGTTGAAGGTGGGACGCCTTACACCATTCAACAAAGTCTCTGATGACTGGACCATGACCCGTTTCACTGTCTTGGAGCAGGCTAACAATTACTGAGTCATCTGCATATTTAATTATGGTTCTGTTGTCCCACCTGCTCTGGCACATATTCGTGTACAGGATGTAAAGGAGAGGTGAGAGTACGCATCCTTGTGGGGAGCCAGTGGACGAGCAGACTTTGTCAGAGAGACTGCCATTTACTCTCACTTTTGCGTTCTGTTTGTTAAAAAGTTAAGGATCCAGCCTACCAGGTTATTGCTCAGGTCAAACTGTTCTAGCAGCCTTGTGGTTAAAATATGGGGTTGGATTGTGTTAAAAGCAGAGGAAAAGTCAACAAATAAAAGTCTGGCATGGGAACCACTATTATCCAAATGCTTAAAAAGTAAATTAAGTAAAGTGACTGCGGCATCTTCCACGCCCCTACGGGGTCTATAAGCAAACTGCTGAGGGTCAAGTGAATGCTCCGTTTTCCTTAATATTTCAGACCTCACCAATTTCTCAAAAGTTTTCATTACAATTGATGTGAGTGCCACTGGTCTAAAGTCATTGAGGGTTTTGGGGGTGTTGGACTTGGGAACAGGGACAATCACAGCATCCTTCCAGACCTCAGGTACTTATTGTGCCTCTAAAGATGTGTTAAAAATATAATGGAAAGGAGGACTCAATTGTTTTGCACAGGTTTTGAGTATGCGCCCACAGATGTTGTCTGGACCATGACTTTTGTTAACTCTTATGGAGAGGAAGGCTTTGAGCACTTCTTTTTGTCCTATGTTAAAGTGTTCAGCGTCTATGAGCTGGTTACTCAAATTGTAGATGTCATTGCTAAAATCAAAAGTATTAAAACGATTGTAAAATTGGTTAAGAGAGCTGGCTAGCTCGGTGTCTGAGCTGAAACCATCTAGGGTGACTGGACTGCTGGTCTTTAAATTCTGGAGGCCTGCTATGGTTTTCATACTGTCCCAGGCTGATCCAAGTTTGTTTGTTGCCATCTTGGCCTCCAGTTTATTTTTATAGTCTCGTTTTGTTTAAGAATGATGTTGCTTTCTTATCTAGTTGAGTTAAGTTTTCCTCTATTGAGTGGTCTTTTGTTGATACCTTTTTTTACTGTGTTGCCTCCAGTAAAATGCTTTATTTTTGAAAACCTTCTGTGTCTGAGTTGTGCAATTGGGTTCATGCCTCAGAGTTCGCTCCTTGACAAAAGCTTTTTCAACCTTTGTTTTCTTAAGCTATTCATCAAGTCAATAAATGGTTTACTATTTGAAGAAGTTTAGTGATTGGTATTAGATCTGCAGCGTGATCGTTCTACACACTGTAAATATATCATGTAAGGGGTTGCACTTTGACATGAGGAATATTTCCCTTTTTCCTTGGGTATGCTTGTTTGTGTCACCTTGTTCGCTTAAAAAATGTTCTCACCTCATATTTTGTAAACCCAATATTACAGGCATAATTTACATGTTATTATAGAGCTACATTTTCACAAGTAATATTCATACTGGTTTGAATAAACAATCCGGAAGTATTACCCATCTTTGCTGAGCCAGAGTTTTGTGTGAAAGGATTAAAGCACTGTCGCATAAAGACGCCTCTCCCTAATATATTCTGCTTGAGTTCAGTGCTTGAATCACATAAAATCCTTGGTTATGTGTTGCTGAGCTACATCATACAACAGTATATTTTACATTGCAGTACACTCTCCGTACTGTAGCGGATATTGTTTCCATCCACTCACTTCCAGTATTATTTCCAGTCTGATTTGATCCTGCATACCTTGAAAATATTTTTGTTTTGTTTTATATGACCCTAATTAAATGCATTATGCCAACTGATTTCACATAATTGAATTCAATTAGTTGAAAGAAATAATATAAAGATTCGATTAAAAAAATTGCAGGTTCAACTTAATATTATTGCTTTCAACTAACCTAATACAGTTAGTTGAGATTTTTTGACTTAATACATTTAATTAAACTCAACATTTCAGTTTTGCAGTGTGGCTATTTGATGATTCTTTGCCTCACCCCGGTTTTGATGGTTCTGACTCACCACCAGACCGACACTTGGCCTTCATATAATCAATCATTGACATGCAAAGACAAACATGTTCACAGATATCCTTTTCTCTACATGTTGCGTTATGAGTGCCCAGTGCTGCTGGTTCTCTCCTGGGATTAATTCATTAGCTCTCCATGGAGATCGAAGCACCGACACAGAAGAATGTGTTGCTTTGTGCTCCGTGCTGAAAATATCCTCTGATGGAAACATTGTAGGAGAAACCAAAGAAACAGACTGGAGCCAGCACACAGAGGAATTTGTGGAACAAAAAGAGACGAGTCTGGGGAGAGAATCCCAAAAGCCTGAGATCTGCTGCCTCATTGGCAGCTTAATGGTGTGCGTCTGAAATGGTGTCACCACCTCATCTCCACAAACCTTCATCTCTAAACACCCATCACCACCCGCCCCATCCTCCTCTGTCTCCACACAATTTCCTCCTCCACTGCTGTCTCACTCTTTATCCCGAGCCTGGCAGATAATATTTCCAGTCCCGCAGCAGAAGATCCTATCTCCGTCTGCTCAGCACCTGAAAGCATGAGCCAAGATTTACGCTTTTTGTGAGGGAGAGTCTTTCTAGCCACTCAAACCACCAATTTATAAAGATGTCTGGAATAATTAACAGCACACCGCACATGAAAAAGCTATGTGGGGAGACTGTTGGTTAGGTTTTTTCTCTTCTTTGACTGCAGAGCCAATGTTGATGAACTGGCAGTCTGAGCTCTTCCAACAAAGACAAGGAATGTGTTTAAACTGTACACCACCTGTCGCAGTGCAATAAATAATTGAACAGGGATTGGACCAAAATGTTAAAGAGTCAAGGAGACAGCAGGGTTACTCTGATGGTATATTGAAAAAAGATCTTTCAAGTGGCAAGACTCCCCCAAGGAAGATGGCTGTATATGTAGTGAGTGACTGTCAGGGAAAGTGAGAACAGTTAGGCATATGAATAAGGAAGTCTTGTTATAAAGTCTGACAACATCTAGTAGAAAGGTAGGGAAAGATAAATAATGAGGAAGTGGGATTGTGGCTAAAGAAAGAGACAGAGACTGAATCGTAGACTTTATACAATTATAAAAAGACTGATAGTGCTCTGATGGACAACCCTGACCGATCAGATAATAACATGTTCAATAGCAACAGGAGCTATGGGTATTAGATGGGTTATTTTCAGTGTTTGGAAAGTTACTTTTAAAATGTAATAGGTTACAGATTACTAGTTACCCTGTTAAAAATGTAATAAGTCTCTTATTATTAGTTACTTCATTAATGTAATGTAACTTACTACATTAGTTCTTCAATATAACTTAAATTAAGATTGGAATCTTTTGATTAACAATCTACAATGAAGTACAATGACCAAAACAAATCAGAAGTATACAGATCACAAAAAACAAACACTGACTGCAGTAAAGTAAAAGTATAACCATAACCTCAAACCAAAACACACTCAGGTCAGCTCACTGCTGAGTGCTGACAGAACTATAAATAAGGCTGGGTACTGTGCATGCTGTTTTTCACCTGGTCCCTGAATGGTTCTTTTTCAATATTTCTTAATTTACAATTCTGAGGTTGTATATAGATTTCAAATAAACAAAAATCTTTGTATAGCTTCTAAAAAATATATTGATTTTAACAAAGAAAAAACTGACAGTCAGAAAATGACATTCAGCCATGAATACTCATGTAACCCCTTTATAATCACCAACATGTTGATAAGTAACTGTAATTAAATGACACATTTTGTCTTAGCAACTGTAACGGATTACAATAACGTTTATTTTGTCATTTAATTAAGTAATGCCGTTACATGTAACTATTTACTCTCCAACCCTGGTTATTTTACACAAAGTCACTGAATGTTGGGGATTTGGCACAATCTGTAAATGTGTTGTGTACAAAAGTTAATTATTATAAGTGAGTTGCATTTGGTGGACTTTGACATGCTTATGTATATTATCACCTCACATTAATTTAACTTTGACCAAATCAACTTACAAAAAGTGCATTTAACCATGTGCAAACTACATACAGTATCAACATAATCGATAACCATACTCTGAAGATAATGGCAGAAAGAACACAATCATGCAAGGAGATATACCTATATTGAATATATATATATATATATATTTAAGATAATACTGTTATATATATATATATATATATATATATATATATAACAGTATTATCTTAAATTTATTTAAATATGCTTTCTTTTAAAGAATTTAACTTTTCCATTTTCTACACAATTTTTACATCAAGTGTAATCAATGTAAGACTGACTTGCTTGTGTTGAGGCACTGCAGGGATGAAGGATGGAGGTGCCCTCGGGGACAGACACCTGCAGGGACAAGAAGTGTGTGTGTGATTTCATGCCAATCAGGGGATTAGTACCCGTCATCCAGAAAAAACCTTTAATTGCTGTGTAAAAAGTCAGAGGAAGATCATAATGCAACACGTAGACAAAAGGAAAGACTTCATTCCTCAATGTTTTTACTGGATTCCAATCATTGAGGGGATGAAAGAGCAGGCACAAATGTAAGGACTTCTCAGCAAATGTGCAAAATGCAAATTCCGTGTTCTGTGCTAACTGTTAGGAGAATAAAGCAAGGTTGATACATCAAGCTATTCAAAAACACTATCACATTAAACATTTTACTCTAACCCTGTACAAAATGAACTGAATACTGTAGAACATTAGATCATTAGCACTAATTGTGTATTAGTTAATAAATCAAATAAGAAGTAGGGTCATTTTATTGTTTATTTTTTTCGCAACCAGCGGTGTTGCCCCCTACTGGCAGGTTTAAGGCAGTTTGATTCAGGCCTTGGAGTCCACCTTTAAACAGTTAAGATAATGTAAATCTTGTCATTTTAAACAATCCCAGTACTCTGTTTCTTTGGTAATGTCAAAGAACCGTATCTGGGAGTGTAAGAAAAACATTAGTGCAGCATCAGATGTCTCGATCAATAAGGGAGAAATAAAGGCTGACTTCTTGACCCTCTTGACACGTTGAGTCAGATTTAATCTGCATTGAGCCACATTACAGGTCTGAGTCTCCTTCATCAGCGGTTTCCTTTTCACCAGGTGGGAGCTGGCCGGAGAAACCACAGCCTGGCAGAACAGATGACAAATGACTGAGAATGATGAGGAAACTCAACGCTGCATCAAAAGATATTGATTGCTGATGATTAATCAATTCAGATGTGCAATACTGAGCGCTTGTTCAGAGTGAGATCCGCTTATGGATTTTCCAGCAGCTTGACTTTTGTTCGGGTTGATAAGGCTGTCACAATGCTACCACTCAGTCATTCTGGCTATGCTTCATACACCATCAATACAACATTGTGCAACAACAATAAGGCCCAGATCAATTTTTCCAATCAAATGTAACTGCAAATGCATTTAAAGAAAGGACCTTGAGGTCACTCTGAGACGGCAGGAGTCGTTGCAGGGGCTGTGAGAGACAAATAGACTCGTATAAAGATCCGGTGAATGCTCAATAGGCAGTAGCAGTGTCTGAAAATGGCACACAATACTGTGACTGTGCACTTTCACAGGTGATATTGGATTGAGGCCAACAGCAGATAATGTTCATTTGCATGAATATGCATCTCAGACAAAACATGATCACTGACATTGTCAATCATCTCATGTAAATATTTCTAATTTTAATAGCATACTCACTTCTTCACGCCTCAGCTGATGACTAATGAATGTTCTCTGAGAACCATCACAGAGCTTTGGTGATGGTGTATTGATCAGATAAATAATGCTACATCTGTGTCATAGTATATCCATATGATCATAATCCAAGGACACAACGAAATCACATGGGATTTACACGACCATAAAATGTCCAATCAGGTTTATTAGCATCATCAGAAACAGTATGTGAGGGCGAGGGTGATAATGTATACATATCATGCATCTGGTGTTTCTCACTGAGCGTGTTTACACTCACTCCCTCGATATAGACTTAATCTCACATGAGTGGCTGAGGCAAAGTGTTTGGACTACTTTTATTAGCTCTCTAATATCCTGAATATATTTAATGTGCATTTAATACGATGTTATCAATGTAAAACACATTATTTTGTATGGTCAAATCCCTCACACCAGTTCAGGTATATAGTATTGATTTCTTTTGTGAGTGTAATGATAAGGGTGCTGTTGGGCTCAATACTCAATGTGACTGTGTGGTTGAGATAAAGGTTGTCTTTGCAGGAGGATAATGTCAGGCTCTAAGTGCTGTAATTTCTCGCTTTTACAGGCTATAGGCTTCTGCCCTGACCGTTTCTGTGGGGCCCATTATACACTCATGCTTTGTATCAGAAGGGTTCAAAACTGCCAGGGATACCGACTAGCTCTGAAATTGGCCTTGGTTAATATAATGTTGCTTCGGGTTGCTCTGATTCAGCTTGTGCCAGACTGTAAATAATAACAACTCATTACTGGAGTGGCCTTAGCATTACTTGATTTCTCAAAAAAATGAATAGATGTTGTCTAAAAACTTGCTCAGTGCCCTCTGCGCCAGCGTCTATTTTCAACTGATTCCAATAGAAGCAAACGCATTTAGTCACATGCAAATGCCTTGGGAAAAAACTTCTCACCTGCTCACACACGCATCACATCCAGTTAGTCTGCTGTTTAAGCTCCTGCCTGCCTCACCACACCTCTTTGCTCTCTACATGCAAGACCTTCCACACTCTTTTCCCGACTGATTTCTCTTTGAAGACTCTGCCGGTTTTGGACCTACCTGTTATCTGGTTCTCCATTGACACCTCAGCCTGCTGTCGCCGACGCAAATTTCCGTCTCGTAAATGGTCGTCGCCTTCCAAAAGGGTCGTTGCCATTTTGAATGGTCGATGCCATATCCGAGCGACCGATCTTGAATTACGAATGCTCGTGGAATGTTCGTGAAGTTTTCGTAACTTCTCGGAATTCTTAGAATTATGGGTAAACACATTTCTCGAAGAAGACAATCAGCATGGCGACCGAAGAAGGGTCAGATCTTGCTCCTCTGGCAGAAGAAGCACAGCCAGGACCTTGTCAGGACCGTAACACTGTCTTCCACTCAGCTGAGGTGAGTCTAAGTTGCATTAAGAGTTAGTAAGACCTAGTAAGAGTGAGTAGAGTAGAGTCTTTTTATACGTAGGAGCTTTCTCCAGTTTCCACCGCTCCTAATACTAGTAGTAGTACGTTATAGCCGGGTTCTTCTTCAGCTCGGAGTGTAACATGATTTTTGGGTTTGTGCAAGGAGGCTAAGATAAAACCTCCTTGGTTTCTGGTGTTCGGATGTTGTGCTTGACTGGATGAATATTATGAATGTTTTGTTCTGCTCTCTCTGTCAGACTCACTCTGACTGAATGACTCCCTACTCCACCAACACCCGGCTTTTATTTTCACGTCTTATGCATCTTAGAAAGACAGCAGACGCTCGCCCAGCATAGCAGACAATAGGAATTGCATCCAACCCTTGTCCCCTACATGGCATTACATTGATATGCGGCCTGATTAAAGTGTCAGGGATTTACATACAGATTAATTCTGGTAACAACAAGGTAGCAAAACACAGAAATTTGTGGATCAAAAGGGCTACAAGTTTGGCAAAACTGCAATAAAAGCTGACCACATAAAATGAGCACTTCTCCCCTTCTTACACAAATTCACCCTACATGTATTTGACCTTAAAAAGTAGCAACGTTGATACAAGGACTCAGAAATATAATACAGTGAAGATTTTTGGTCATTTGTAATAAACAGTATCATATTTACCCTTCTTCAGTTTGCGGGCGAAGGAGAACAAGAAAAGGTTCGGGCAGCCGAAGGAGAACCAGACCCAGAATCATACGCTGATCTCATAAGATCAGCCATTGAGGAGATGGACAACTTGAAAAAGCTTCAGGATACCAATGAAGTTGACGAGGAAACATTCCTGGAAACTTTACCAGAGGATTGCACTTACAGGATCACAAGTCTTCGGGGCACTTGTTCTGGGTTTGTTGCCAGTGTCTTAACACCAGACCTGACTACTGACAACTACAAAGACTGGTTACTTGAATATGAAGCCCTGGATGACACTTGCTTGAGGAAGAAAACAGTCAAGGGTGAGACATCTGGCAAAATGTGGTTGTGTATTGATGTTAATGTAGTCTTCTTAAAAAAACACATGCTTCTGGAGTTAAGACTTTTATTGGAGTTTTGAATTTTATTGTATATTTATAACTTATGTCATCTTTTTTTTTGTTTCAGCCACACAGTAGACATGACAGTGGGGGTTTGCAGCTGCTCTGTTGGAAAAGATGGTAGTCCCTGCAAGCATCAGTACATATTATGGGCAGCTAAGAAGGCACATTGTCTTAATTTTGTTTCTGTCACCAATTCAGAAGAGAGATAAAAACTGGCTAAGATTACAATTGGGGAAACATTGTCACTATCCTTTTACAACAATTTGCGAACTGTTGTTGACCAAAGTATGCCAGCCACATCAGGAATTGTCAATGAAGAATTGTTACATCATGTGGATAATGAGCTCCCCACAGTAATGGTTGAGGCGCAGGTCTGCGAAGAGCAGGAACTACATGATGATTCATGTATTGACACAGCATCAAATTTGCTAAACAAGTCATTTGAGCAGATTGCAGAGAAACTTAAATCAACCAATGATACAAATCTAGCTAGAGCAATTATCACATTTTCAAAGCGAGTCTCAAGTCTAACTGGACCTTCCACAATGCATGCAAATCTTACAGCAGCACTTCATAATTTTGGGACAAATGCGTTGAAGAAAACAGGCATCAGAAAGAAAATCAGGGTCCAGCCAAATAAAAAAAGGAAGTCTGGAAATGGCAGCAGGCAGGCAGTATCAAAAGGAAGGCCTTCATCACTACAGTCAGCACAAGCAAGCTTGGAAGTACCTCTGAAGAAATGTAAGCGTTCCCACAGTCTGACTAAAGCTGTACAGGCAAACACAAATACCAGCAAAAAGTCAGGGTCTCATGTAATGAAATCTAAAACAAATCATATACAAAGGAAGAAAACAACTTCTTCTTGAAAGAACTAACATATTAGACTTGCAACAATAACAACGAGGAAGACTATGCTTAGGATGGTAGCAAAAAAAGATGGGACAATGGAACCCAGACATTTCTAAGTGAATGATACTATAGAAATATGAATGTTGGGATCAAAATGGATCTTTCTTTGAGTTTTCTAGCTTACAAATTATCCCACTCTAGTATGAAAATGCTCCCACCATGGGTCTTTTATCTGGTGTTACCTCATTATTGTTCTTTATTTATCTTGCCACAATTTCTCTGTGAAGCATACCGGGGTAACATGTTGTTTTGTCATTCTATTGCTAAGCATGTTTGTACAGTTTTGTACTTGAGTACATAAGCTATGGCATGTTCTAGTTGCACACAATTGTAGTTTGACATGACAAAAAAATGCAACTTATATATGCAGTAGTTTGTCACAACAAAGAGATGTTGTAGGTAAAGAAATATAGAACATTCGGTAAAGTCCCCCACCTTCAAATATTGTAAGGCAATGATTATCACTAATGCAAGTTTATGATGTTTTGTTAAACTTAAAGGAATTGGTAGCTGTACATATGAATTGTTTACTACAGTTTTTTATAATTGTTTGTTCCCCTCAATGGCAGAATGGATCATAATCATGAATGAAAAGCACTATTATTTCATTTGAAAGTTATGTTAAAGAAATTGCTGCTCATTATGTGGGGTTTATTTCACAGAGACAATTGTGACTTGAGTTACAATAGGTACATGTACACTGCATTTTTTGGATTATGTCAACACGTCTTGCTTGTATAAGTATAAGTTGTCTTACAGGGATTGGTAAACAATACGTTTTAAATGATCTTTACTTTTCATGGATTGTTTTTTAGGGCAAGGAGCCACTTTATAAGTAGCTTTAAATGTATACTGCCCTATGCTGAAAAACTATTTCATATGCTTTAAAATGTACAGTTTTAATGCTAGTTTCACACTGTTTGAGGAAGCATTATGAAGCACACACCATGTATGCAGTAGGCTGATCTGCTTACAAAGTGCATTATGATCAGACATGCCCGTGATGGGGCTCAAGTAGCATCTGTCCATATGTGTTAAATAAAATGAGATACGCAGAGAAAATTGTACTGACATGTGGTTTGAAAGATGTATTTGTTGACTTGAATAGACTAGTTAGTTGCGATGACACAGAATCTTGTGCAAATGATTTTAGACACTCCAGAGTTTGAGGCTGTAAAATAATACTGACACAATACATTTACCAACATACATTACAACCAACATACAAATATAGTAGAATCAAGAAAGGCATTCTTCAATCTTGGGAATCATTCCATTATTCAGCTTTTGAAAATTTTATCAATATTGGCTCTGTATTTTCTTCAAATGTTAATCTAGGAATGCTTTGCAATTATCATAATGCCATTATTTTGTGACTTGTATGTTCAGGCATTATGTTTCTGAACATGGGTTATGCTATTGAGGGATACAGTGGTATCAAATAAACTTTAATACAGGAATTTGAACATCTTTCTATTTGTAGAGGTAATACATCGGTATTCAAATTCTACTTCACGCTTCATGACCATACGATAACATGACAGGAAAATCTTAGGAGTGCAGACTTTTATCCTTTAAAACTGCATCTGAGTAAACTCCGCATGTAATGTACAATCCTGTTATTCATTTCATGTGCAGTAAGAATGCATTGTGTTTCTGGTTGCTGGTTCTGGTAAGATTTATTTTGTCGAAAAAACTAAGCAAGTACACTTGTAGCTCTACTTGTGATGACTTGCCACTATGCCTTTTCAACTAGCTTATGCGAACTGTATGTTTACTGCAAGCATTATGGCCAGCTTCGGTGATAATCAGGAATTTCCATGAAGAATGTGTTGAACATGGAATTTTACTCCACCAATCCCGGTAAAGTATTGATGCGCGTTGCTAGATGCAGTCGGAACTACATATGAATTTCTGTATTATCACATGCTCAAATTGTGTAAACTGGTAGTCATCTTTGAGAATTCAAAAACTGTGAGAGGTGATCAACAAGGAATATAAAGTGGCTAGCGAGGCAATTAAAATTTTGATGAAGCTTGATTCAATCTAACGGATCACAATGCATGCAGTGCTTAAGGACTTAGTTTTGGGAAAATGAGTTAAACTGGTACAGAAGAGATATTGTGTCCGTAGCAAATAGAAAATAGATTTGGAACATGGCGCAAGTAGGACATATCAAGCGATATGCAATCACTTACAGTCAGCCAAGGCAAGCTTCGAAGTTAACCTGTGAAGAAATGTAATCTGCACCCACAGTCTGCTAACATGCTGTGGAACAGCAAACAAAAAAATGATCTACAAAAAGTGGTTCAGCTGTTAGAATCTAGAAAATTGGTGAAAAGGATCTGGGTAAGGATGAAAAATTTTCTGTGAAATTGAAGGTGAAACATAGTTAGACTTGCAACTATATACAACGAGGTAAGGACTTGCCTAGGTAGGGATGTAAAAATGGAAAATTATTTGACAAATGGGGGAACACAGTGATTTGCTATAGTGTTATATATCGAGGTCAAAATCAAGGATTGGTTCAATATATGTAGCTCTATTTTTGGTTTCCTCCTATTTCAATATCCCAAAGCTTTGTCTAACAGTTGAAAATTCATCCATTGGTCAATTTCTTGCTGGAGCATTTAGAAAAACTGCAATTAAATTCACGCATACTGAGTTGAAAAATGTTTCTCCAATGGTTTTCTTGACGGATTCCTGAGAAGGTCCGCTGTTGTTTTGCGCCAACAGAACAAGCATTTGACGTTGACCTTTCGGCTGCATGTATGATTGTCTTCTTCGAAAAGTGATTACCCATAATTCTAAGAATTCCGAGAAGTTACGAAAAATCACGCAACATTATATGCAGAGTTCGTAATTCAAAGAATGTTCGCTCGGATATGCACGACCATATAAATGCAACGACGTTCTGAAAGGCCACGACCTTAAATTAGTGAGGAATTTGCGGCGCCGACCTCGATTCAACGTTTGTTTTTGTTACCGTTTGCCTGTTCTGGTGGCTGCTAATGTTTACACGTTCGTGTTCCATTGTTTGTTTCCTCTCATTGCTGGTGGATATAATCCTGCCTAATGAAAGGCACATCAGTTTCACGTCCTTGCAAGATTTTGTTTGGACATTGCAACTGCTTCATAATATCTGGCGTTTATTTCAACAGAGTCATTTTGAACTATGATTACTGGTCTACGTGCACTGCATTTGTGGGGATTCAGTAAGATGCTCACTTTTGCCCTGCTTAAGTAGCCCTGCCAAAGAGATCACTGGAATTAATATACAATCCGCTTCTGTTAAAGATCCTTTGACTGTCTTCCAGTTTTATTTAATTTCTGGGAGAGTGTCGCAGCTGATCGGCATGGTCAGGCTTTATCTGGTTCCATCCCCATTCATGGCAGACCGAGCGAAAACCAGGAGAAGGATGACGCACTGCACTCCAAAACCCGTCATCTTGGTCTCACTACTCCTGTGGGTTGATAAGCCCACAACACCACCAGTTCTGCAGGGCCTATCTCCTTCCAATGTATGCCAGACACCCTTGGCTCAGTAGCTGCCATATGGTTCAACAAATATCAGCTGCAGAACATTGTCATGGATCATGCTGGTTTTGAAAAGATGTATTGTGTTGCACTTGTGAATAGACTTAGTATAGTTGCGATGACACAGAATCTTGTGTGCAGAATAGATTTTTAGACACTCCAGAGTTGAGGCTGTAAAATAATATGACACAATACATTTACCATACCATACCATACCAGACCAGACCAGAACAAAAATATAAGTAGAATCAAGGAAAGGCATTCTTCAATCTCTCGTGGAAAATCACTTCCCATTATTCACTGCTTTTGAAAAACTTTATGCAATATTCTGCCTTGTATTTTCTGTCAAATAGTTAAGTCTAAGGAATGCTCTTAGCATACTGCATAATGCCCCATTATTTTGTGACTTGTATGTTCCTGGCATATGTTTACTGTGCATGGGTTATGCATATATGAGGGAATACAAGTGGTTAATCAAAATGAAACATGTACAATACAGGAATTTGAACAGTCAGTTTCTATTTGTAAGGAGGTTATACATACAGGTATCAAATTCTACTTCAACGGCTCATGAACATGAGATAACATGAACAGGACAAAATTCCTTAGGAGTGCAGACTTTTTTAATCCTTTAAAACTTGCTATCCTTGAAAACTCGCTATGTAATGTACTAAATCCTGTTATTTCTTTCATGTGCGTGATCAGTTATGTGATTTCTGGTGCTGGTGCCTGGTAAGATTTATTTTCTCGGAAAAAATCTTATTGCAATGGTTACACTTGTAGCTCTCTCTGTGATGCTTGGCCATATGCCTTTTCAACTTTAGCTTATGACTGAAACTTTCATTACATTCACTGCAAATGCATTCATGGCAGCCTTTCTGGTGATAATTCAGGTCCTTTTCTCTGGAGAAGCTGGTGTTGAAGCTGGCACACCTTTTCATCTCCACCAATCCCGTGTCAAAGTCATCCTGCATTCGCTGTGCTTTAGCACTCCAGTCCTGGAACAATATAGAAATTTACTTTACTTTATCACATTCTCTACAATTGTGTCAACTGGCTTATGTGGCATTCTTTGTGGATATCTATACAATACTGTACGATGAGGGGTTGATTCCAAAGGATAATATGAAATGTTGGCTAGGGGTGCAATCTAAACATTATGATGCTGCTTGTTATTGCACATCAACAGGAAAACATAGCAATGGTGGGCTTATATGTGCTTGTTAGGGTAATGTAGTACCCTGGTACGGAGAGATATTTGTGCCTGTAGCATGGGTAGAAATAGATTTGTAACCCATTTCCAAGATACGGGACAATAAGTTCATATGCAAACCTTTCGTCTGTCCGCAGGCAACTTTTTCCACATTTTCCCAACTACTGTGGAGACTTGTGGAGACAAAAAAGCTTTGTCTAAACAGTTTGCAAATAATTATAATTTGCAAATATTTACTTTGCTGGAGCATTTAGAAAAACTGCAAATTAAACTCACCGCAACTGAGTTGAAAAAAGTGTTTCATCCAAATGGTTTCTTGACGGATTCCTGAGAAGGTCCTGGCTGTGTTTCTACCACCAACAGAACAAGATCTGGAGTTGACCCTTCTTCGGCTGCCATGTTGATTGTCTTCTTCGAAAAATGTGATTACTCATAATTCTAAGAATTCCGAGAAGTTACGAAAAATTCACGAACATTCTACGAGCATTCGTAATTCAAGATCGGTCGCTCGGATATGGCATCGACCATTCAAAATGGCAACGACCGTTCTGAAAGGCGACGACCGTTTACGTGACGGAAATTTGCGGCGCCGACCTCGATTCCAACCCGTCTGTTTTCTGGTTCCGGTTTGCCTGTTCTGGTGGCTGCTAAGCGTTTCACCGGTTCGTGTTCCAGTGTGAGTTTTTCTCTGCTTCCTGCTGTGGATTTATCCTGCCCTGAACTGAGGCAACATCAGTTCTCAGCGTCCTTGCAAGATTTTTTGTTGGACATTGCAAACTGCTTCATAAATATACCTGGATCCAGTTTAATAAAAGTAATTTCGAACTAATACTCTGGTCTAGCGTGCTGCAGTTGGTGGACCGGTTCAGTAAGATGGCTCACTTTGTGCCCCTGCCTAAGCTGCCTATGCCAAAGAGATCACTGAATTAATATTAAATCCCAGCTTCCTGTTAAGTCCCTTTTGACGCTGTCTTCCCCCGTTTTATTTAATCTTCTGGAGAGTGTTCTGCATGCTGATCGGGGCCACGGTCAGGCTATTATCTGGGTTCCATCCCCAGTTCAATGGGCAGACCGAGCGGAAGAACCAGGAGAAGGAGACCGCACTGCACTCCAAGAACCCGTCATCTTGGTCTCAACTACTCCTGTGGGTTGAATAAGCCCACAACACTCCGACCAGTTCTGCCACGGGCCTCTCTCCCTTCCAATGTGCCAGAGCCACCTTGCCTTGGTCAGCTGACCGATAAACTGCCGTGTTCCAGGGCACCAATTTATCAAGCTGGACAGAAATGATGGCTGTCCACTCGGGACATACCATTGCGGGTAGAATCCAAGAAACTGGATCGGCCCCTTCGTGTTCCAGAAGGTCATCAACCCGGCGGTGGTGAGGCTGATACTACCTCGATCCATGCGGATCCATCCTACCTTTCATGTGTCCAGAATCAGATCTGTTCATGAGAGTCCTCTGGTCCCGGCAGCTCCTCCTTCCTGATTCATCGATGGTGGTGATACATGCACTATCCATTGCATCCTGCCTTACCGTTGCTATGGGAGGGGCAGCCAATATTTGGTCGACTGGAAGGGGTACGGTTCTGAGGAGAGGTCCTGGGTCCCGTCTCTTCGTGTCCTCGAAGGTTCTCTACTCCGTGAGAGTAGAAGACCATCATACCCAAGGGTCGGTGCCAGCAACGAAGCACGTAATTGGAACCTTGAAGTGACCTTTGTGCCAAAAGGCAAGAGGGAGCATGATCAACACTGACCCCTATGCTGTCCTCGTGCTGCGTTCTCCTCTTTGTATCTGGATCCGATCGATATCCATCTCTCTTGTAGGCTGTAGGATAGCTTCTCTACGATTGGGTTCACCCCGCGGGCTGTATCCAAAAAGGCGAGGCCTGGTAGGTATCCTTCTTCCTTGGCACACTCCAGTTCCAGGAGGATATCACCGAGTTCTCTGAGTTTGGCGTTGTCTTTATTTGTCAGCTTTGAGAAATCTTCAATCTTTTTAAGCAGTGCGTGCTCTACAGCCTCTGGTGCCTCATA
The DNA here is from genome assembly GCF_036324505.1 of Eleginops maclovinus. Lineage (NCBI taxonomy): Eukaryota > Metazoa > Chordata > Actinopteri > Perciformes > Eleginopidae > Eleginops > Eleginops maclovinus. The sequence continues at coordinate 25,513,125 of NC_086351.1, forward strand.
GCATTCCTCCACACGTTGCCACACCATGCGGAGGCCTGCAGTGGGATCGAAGACGTGCACTGAGCGTATTCTCTGCGCCTGTTCTGCTGAGTCTGCGCCAAGCCACTTCACCAGCAGATCCAGTTCTTCCTGGGTGTCAGATTTAGGTCCTGAGTGGCGCTGAGGAAGGAGGCTTTCCATGACCAGAAATGTTCAGGGCGGTCATCGAACTGTAGCAGGTCTGAGCTCACCATTTCTCGTCGCATGAGGTACTTAGCAAGGTCTTGTGCTGGCTGCGGCTCGGAGGAGTGCCCCCTGTGCAGGCTGGGGTACGGCTGAGGTATGGGGAGGAATCCCTTGTGTGGAGGTGGTTGTGGCTGCATCATTGGAGACTTATATGGGGAAGGTTGTTCTTGTTTCATTTTGCTGATGAGTGGCGTGGGGCTATGATGAGCAGCTGGCTCAGCTGCATGTGCGACTGGTCTGTAGGAGTGCAGTGGAGCATGTGTTGGCGGTGCTGGTTGTCTGCCAAACATATCTGAGTGCTGCTGAACGTAGTTACCTGCACGTTCTGAGGCGTTTAAAGGTTTTCCCGGGACGTATGGCTCATGTTTCTCCCCACTTTCAACCTCCTCTTCCTCATAGGCTGCAGCTTCTGCCTCAGTGGCGGCGGCCATCTTTTGAATGGTGAGAACGTGGAGACTGGCTTCGAGCTTGGCTTTGTTTCTCAATGCGCTGGCTTCAACCTCAGCTTTCTGCCTAATCATGGCTGCTTCTTTCTCTGCAAAGGTTAGCTGGGCCAGTGCAGCTTTTGACTTTGCGCGTGCTTTGATAGCTGCTGACGATGCGGAGGATACGTTGGACCTCTTAGATGCCTGTGACCGGCAGTCGGCTGTTCGGAATGGTTCTTGATTTTGGGTTGCCTCATGGCCGTTTTCTAGTAGCTCCAGAGCGGCAGCACCTTGTGCTTGTCCGGTGGCGTCACCTTCTGCTGCGCCTGCATGAAGCATCGTGGTCTTCTAAGGCTACCTTCTGTGCTTGAACTCGCCGCGCTGTAGTCTTTTTACTGTGCTGTCCTCGTGCTGCGTTCTCTAGCTTGCAGAACTAGACAGCTAGCTAACAATTTGTCGTCTAATAAATAAAGTTGATGAACTCAAGCGAGGCAAGAAGTGTTGGTTTTTCTTCCGTTTACTTTGTTCACCAAGCAAGTATTTATACAGGACATTCGTTTTTTGTAAAAAGACTAATAATGTCCAAAGCTCACGCGTGAAAAGGTAGCTCTTCCTATTGTTAGGAATTTTCTTTGAGGTACCAAGAGGTGGTCGAAAGTAGACCAGGAAGCTTCTCGTAAAGTTAACAGTATTTATTTATAAGAAGTTATGATATGATAAGTCTACAAAAGAATTCAGCCGAGGTCCTCTCCTGTTTCACTGATCCACAGTCCACGATCGAAAAAGTTATCTGTCTCACAGATTCACAGGAAGAAGTCTCGATCTTCTGTTCACAACATGTATTTCTACTCTCTGGTGCTTCCGGTTTCTTCATCTCCCATTGGTTGGTGGCGACGAGGGTGGGTCCCCGGCGCATTCTGTTTCAACATCTTCTTCTGTCGCCCTCTAGGGATGTAGCCATAATACAACTATTATAATATCGTGTTATACAATTCTTCTGATGTTTGTTGGGAATATTACACAATTAAACACATAATAACAGTTGATATTGTAGCGTCGATGAGTGAGAGTTGGAGGCGGTGTGTTTAGTGTCAAACTCCACGCATAATTCTCTATATACTCACAAACACAATATCATATTAGCTACATGCTACTGTGAAGTTACAAACAATAACAACCAGAAACCAGAACTCCAAGGTGTAGACCTCGAACTGGTTCGTAGTGCAACACTACAACAGTGAATTATGTCCCTTAAAGTTCCGGCACAATAAATGTGTTATTCTCACACTATTGATTATTTGCAAACTGTTTAGACCAAACATTTTTGTGGATATTGAAAAAGGAGGATATTATCATAGTCTTGCCATATTCACCTTCATAAAACCTTGCAGAGGGTATAAACAAAACAAATGCAGCATGATCTTCAATCGATTATGAAACGTTGATGGTACAAATCTTGAATAAACGGTTTTACCATATTATCCACCAGCAACTGAACTCATGGTTAGTTGCTACAGTAGTCACCGTTATATTGTAAGAAAACATGGATTAATTTCCCCTTTATTGTTTGTGTTATTTTAAGTGAACTTGCACAAAGCTAGATTGGGAAACCAAGGGCTGACATGAGCATCTGTGCATGACAATAAAGCCTTGAACTTGAACTAGACTCTAGACTTGATATTAAAATTGATTTTGACAAAAGCAAAATATGTCCTGACAATGCATTATAACTTCAACCGAGCGCAGTGTTTACTTTGACCCTGCATCTATGGCTGGAGTGCTGCAACAAGTTGAGCAGAATGCCAGCTTCAGAAAGGCTTTATATCTTGTTTTTCAGCAGTTTTACTCAAATAAACTAGAGATGAGTGAATCACCAGGTATCCTTATTGTGACCTCCACATTCATTGCTCCAATAAAACTCTCATAAAACAATGCATTATGCCACAAATGGAGGGTTATAAAGAGCTTCATAAAGGCAGCCCTGGTTTTGGCTGGTTCATTAGCATTGCTGTTGAGATGTTAGCGTCTGCTGGCTTCACACCACCTACACTTTCAACCCATTCCAGTCAGTTTGGTCTGGGAACATCTCTTCATTTGTAAGCATGTTATTGTGGCTCTTTACCTTTAATTACTCTACATCATTTGTAAGCTGTATTCTTTTGTTTACCAGAAGCCTAAAAAACACTTCCACACCTTGACTTCTCAGAATGATTGGTATATTCTACAAATTCAAAACAAATAACTAAGGCAAAGATAATGACAACTTGTAAACAAAGCTGAGACGATGTTAACGAACAGAGCCAGTGGAAGGACAAACTATGTTTAAAGCTAAACATGCCTTGTACTGTCCTCCTGATGATGTGTCCATCAAAAGTAGGCAGCAGCCAAACTCCTGAATAATCGACACGAGAGTCAGGATATGTACTTTACTGTACTCTGGACTCAATGGACATGTCGTTACAGACAAGGAGTAGCCAACTAAAATGAAACAGACATATACATTGAATTAGTTAAACAGAGCAGATGACATGTAAAAACATCCAAACAACTCAAACAAGCCTAAAAACTAGATGATATAACGTTAAACAACATATAAGTACTTTGAGAATAAATCAATATATTGAAATGGAACATTACATGATATAATTCACTGTTTCCCGACGGACCAGAATTTGAACTTCCGGTTGTACCGGCTGTTATTGTTTTTAGTAGTAGTTTTTATATAGCTTATATTGTATCGTATATGAGTAGAGGGAGAACAACGCGTGGAGTTACATACTAAACACACCGCCTCTACCTCTCACTCATTGAGAGGTAGAGGCGGTTCAATCTAGAAGAGAAGTCTCTTTGATTCTTTTTGCCTATTCCTACTGTAGAATTTAGAACCCTACAGTACTCACAGACTATGCATGCGCTGGGCCAAACGGGGGATTGCACTGGATAGTGAACACCATGAGGCTCTTTCTGAGCTCCCATATGAAACTAAGCATGCAGCCTGATTGACTTTCAGGCTGGAACCGTCACTATTCAGACGTGATCTGAGGTTCTTGCAGCATTTTGTATTGCAGCATTTTGTTAAAATGCAGGGCTTTTAGTAAACATCTGTGCATGCTTTGTCAAGTTGGTGAAGATACTTCTTAATTTGCATGTGTTTTGGCAAATTTGTGTTTTTTCATTTGCATCTTTCTTGAAGCTGCTGCCAATTGTAATGAACATCTCACCATCTAGGTTTAAGATTTGTTTTAACTTTTTGTTCAAAACCATCACAGTATTATGCATGATACAGGTGGTGGCATGTCAACAGTCATTTTGTTCTTCATCTTGCATCACCTCAAGGCAGCATTTAACATCAAACAATTTATCTACATTATACAACCTTTCTCCTCCAGAACATGAGTGGTGTATTTCCTATGTACACTTTGATAAGGTGAGTATTCTGGCATTTCAGCAAATAAAAGCTAAAGCTAATAACACCCCACAGTGAAGGCCAACAGTCCCGGGTGACTCAGAGAAAAGTGTTTAAGCAGTAGAGGCAAATCTGTCAGGAAAAGCTGCTCAAACTTTGAACCACAGGGACCGCACATCTCCCTCAGCACTCCCTTCACTTTCTGTTAGCTTACGTTCAATCAGATATACGGGTCACTCAAAAAGTATAGTCTACAGAACGACTTCATACTACTCAGTTCTTTCTCTTGTTTTTCCTTTGAATGGTATTTATAAATCAGTATGCAGGTGTTAAGAGGGGCCCGTTGTTTGATCGACATTATGCTCTGGCTCTTGCAGCGCCATATCAACTGGAGACCATGCAGTATGTTGATCTCAAATCAAATGTACTGACATGCTCAGATGACCTTTGAATGTCAGTTTTTGGCATTTTACAGGCCCACTAACAAACTCTCTCAACAACTCATCAACAATTTCCTCCACTTTAATTGGCTTGTATCGCATTAAATCTTCCTAAAGAGAGACTACTAATGCAAGGGGAGCAATCTGGATCAGACGCAGTGCCATGAGGATGCAGATGGCTTTGGATTTACATGTAGGTGCCTGCAGCTTATATCAGTCCTCATAAACCAAATGAGATTTATATTGTTTTGGAGCCAGTGCCCAATTATGAGTCAATAACAGAGTCGGGCAGGTAGCATCTGAGCCTAATGGGGATTTATGCGGGAACCCAACACTGCACTCACGGTTTGTCAATTTGCAACAGATGGATCGGCTCTGCTTGACTGTGAATATACCCCCCCCCCCCACCTGCCTAACCTAATATGAGTATCAAAATATATAAAGTAATGCAACCTGATTACTTTACTTTGAGTGTTTTTACCTCAACATCAAATGCATGCAAATAAATACAAGAGAAAACTGAAGTGTTGTATGTAGGAAAACAGAACAATGTAACTTTAGAAGAAACCAAGAGATTTAGGATCAGAAATGATTTTATTTATAGGAAAAGAAAAACAAATATTTTATGAAACATATTCAGGTAGCAGTCTATACACCAACACTGAAACACATATACTACAGGTTACAAAAGTTAGTTTAATACACACAGTTAAGCTACACACACTATTTTATGAACATACAGGTTCGCCTGCTGAATAAAAACAGAACAAATGAACCAAAGAAAGAAAGCAGATTCAGGCGGTAGGCGTATATAGATTCACTCTTAAAGTATTATCCTACAGAACAGAACAGCTGACAGAGAAGAGAGAACATCTGGCCTTTACAACAAACACTATGCTCTTTTTAGGTTTTTAGTTACTGCTAGTTATTCTCATCTATTTGTAATGCAGTTATCTGATTACGTTTATTTTTCATGCAACTGTAAGCAAATAAAGTTACCTTTATTGTACCCTGATTTCAAAATCTAGTTACTTGTCGTCTGTTACTCCTGAAGCCTGTGTGGATGTGACCAAACCATAAAAATAAGAGTTGAAATATCATTAATGAAATACTAAAATCTTCCATTCCTACCTCAACAGAAAATAAAGAAAGTTGGACTAGCCTGAATCAATAATAGCAATAAGTACGAGGAAATATAGCCAGGCCTTGGCATGCATAATACTCTCTGTAAACAGCGCTCTGCCATAAACACGTCTTTGAAGGAGCTGGGGCTGATTGTACCCAGCCCTGCAATTCTTCACTCTCACATTTCACTTCAATTTGACACAGGCTCCGATGAACTGCTTGACCTATTTCTGTAACCCAGAGGTTCAAGACAGTGGAAGGAAGGGATGGGGAAGAAGATGTTAACAATGTTGCTGCTGCAGTCAAACTAGGCCGAGCTGACGGGGCGAGGGAACTGTAGGAAACAAGACGGAATGATACATATTAAGTGAATTATCTCCGAGCTGAGAGCAACAGCGGCTATGATCCAGTCATCAACCACCCCCTTCATTTGGACTCCCGTCTCCAATGAATCCGATATGCATTTATACCACAGCATTTTAAGTCCTGTCTGTTCTCATTGGCATGAGCTGATAATGGAGGCATAGTTGGAGTTGTTTATGGCGGTGCTGGGTAGAACGCTGTGACAGTATGCCAGAGGTTGTGCTCTGTTATGCAGAGGACTGTAATGAGTGGCCTGTTTGCAGTATGTATGTAGTCTAGCCCTGGTCCTGGCTCATAGGTAATGAATTGATATGCAAAATGGGTACTCTCTGCCCCTCTGGGCCTAAAGACACAATGTGTGGTCAGATGAAAATTAATTTAACAAGATCTAATGTGACTTGGATGCATCGCCTGCTCCACTGTGTCACATGTTTGTGTTTCTATTTTTGTCTCTCCCTTTCTTGTTCTGTCTTAATTTTTTATTGCCTTCACTCAGACTGAAAGATTCGCAGAGACAGGTTTTAGATGTTCATACGTAGGTTGTTTATCTTAAATCCATCTGTGCATGTAACCATTTAAAAGACACAGGAGTAACTTATAAAACATCCCAGCCTATTCGAATAGTCCTCTGAAAAGGGGCGTCAGGTATTAACGCAGATGGTCATTGGTATTCTGAGGTGTGCTGTTTAGCAGCATGTGGTATACCTAATTATACCTCGTACATATGGACACCCAAGAACACACTCACCTTGAGCTGCTGTTTTACTGCTGAACAGAAACACATCTCAGGTAGCATACAGTACAAAGAGTCTAAAACACAGGTTTCAGGCTGGAACTGAAAAATAAAATGTTCACAGATGTATCGTAAAAAGGAAAATGATGAGTTCAAAAACCCTTTTTATCCACGTAAAGGCGCTAATTAGTTTCTAATTTTTGGTATGATTCTGTACCTAACAAAGAAAGCAATGATGTTTTAAAGGTGAATAATAACTCAAAGACATGCTGTGATGTATCTTTTTTTTACTGCCAGGATTTATTCTGCACATTTGTGTATGATCATCTGTGCTTTGTGTTTGAGCAGAACCAGAAAGGTCTATCTGGCTTTACATGAAGATTGTAAACATGTAAGTAGGTATCTAGTCAAAATCTCATAATCACATGTGAAATACGAGTGACTTAGGTGCAGCTTTTCTCTTTAAAGGGGCCCTATTATACTCATTTTCAGGTGTACAGTGCCTTGCAAAAGTATTCACCCCATTGGCTTTTTATGTATTTTGTTATATTTCAACCTGTAATTGAAATGTTTTTTAACTGAATTGTATGTGATGGATCTGCACAAAATAGTCTAAGTTGGTGAAGTGAAATGAGAAAAAAAATAATAAAAAAAAAAAAAAAAAACGGAACATTGGCATGTGCATATGTATTCAGCCCCTTTGTTATGAAGCCCCTAAAACGTTCTGGTGGAACCAATTACCTTCAGAAGTCACATAATTAGTGAAATGAAGTCCACCTGTTTGCAATCTAAGTGTCACATGATCTGTCAGTATAAACACACCTTTTCTGAAAGGCCCCATAGGCTGCAACACCACTGTGAGAGGCATCACACCATTAAGACCAAGGAGCTCTCCAAGTCAGGGACAAAGTTATTGAGGAATACCAGTCAGGGCTGGGTTGAAAAAAAATATCCACATCTTTGATGATCCCACGGAGTACCATCAAATCCATAATCTTCAACTGGAAAGAACATGGGACCACAACAAACCTGCCAAGACAGGGCCGCCCACCAAAACTCACAGAACAGGCAAGGAGGGCATTAATCAGACAGGCAACAGAGAGACCAAAGGTAACCCTGAAGGAGCTACAGAGTTCCACAGCATAGACTGGAGTGTCTGTGCATAGGACCACAATAAGCCGTACACTCCGTAGAGCTGGGCTTTATGGAAGAGTGGCCAGAAAACCATTATGTAGTGTTAAAAATAAGAAGGCACGTTTTGAGTTTGTCAAAAGGCATGAGGCCGACTCCCTAAATGTATGGCGGAAGGTGCTCTGGTCAGATGAGACTAACCTTTAACTTTTCGGCCACCAAGGGAAACGCTATATCTGGCGGAAACCCAACACATCCCATCACCCCAAGAACACCATCCCCACAGTGAAACATGGTGGTGGCAGCATCATGCTGTGGGGATGTTTTTCAGCAGCAGGGCCAGGGTAACTGGTCCGAGTCGAGGGAAAGATGGATGGTGCTAAATACAGGGATATTCTAGAGCAAAACCTGTTTCAGTCTGCCTGTGATTTGAGACTGGGACGGAGATTCAACTTCCAGCGGGACAATGACCCGAGGCATACTGCTAAAGCAACACTCGAATGGTTTCACCGGAAGAATTGAAATGTGTTGGAATGGCCTAGTCAAAGCCCAGACCTCAATCCAATTGAGAATCTCTGCTTTGACTTGAAGACTGCTGTTCACAAGCGGAAACCATCCAACATCAAGGAGTTGGAGAAGCTTTGCCATGAGGAATGGGCAAAAATCCCAGTGGCAAGATGTGGCCAGCCATAGAGACTTATCAAAAGCGACTTGCAGCTGTAATTGCCGCAAAAGGTGGCTCTACAAAGTACTGACATTAGGGGGGTGAATAGTTCTGCACGCTGAAGTTTTTTGCTTTTTGTTGTTTGCTTCACAATAAAAATCAGTATGTAGTGTCTCTACTTTAAAGAGTCCTCTCCTGCTGATGTTCAGGTGTATGTCAGTATGTAGTGTCTCTACTTTAAAGGGTCCTCTCCTGCTGATGTTCAGGTGTATATCAGTATGTAGTGTCTCTACTTTAAAGAGTCCTCTCCTGCTGATGTTCAGGTGTATATCAGTGTGTAGTGTCTTTGCTTTAAAGAGTCATCTTCTGCTGATGTTCAGGTGTATATCAGTATGTAGTGTCTCTACTTAAAAGAGTCCTCTCCTGCTGATGATCAGGTGTATATCAGTATGTAGTGTCTCTACTTTAAAGAGTCCTCTCCTGCTGATGTTCAGGTGTATATCAGTAGTGTCTCTACTTTAAATTAAAGAGTCCTCTCCTGCTGAGGTTCAGGTGTATATCAGTATGTAGTGTCTCTACTTTAAAGAGTCCTCTCCTGCAGGTGTTCAGGTGTATCTCTACTTTAAAGAGTCCTCTCCTGCAGGTGTTCAGGTGTATATCAGTATGTAGTGTCTCTACTTTAAAGAGTCCTCTCCTGCTGATGTTCAGGTGTATATCAGTATGTAGTCTTAGCCTATCCTTTTCAATGTGTTAGAATGCTAGCCAACTCAGGTGTTACAAAGTGATATCACACTGTAACAGAACCAAACGAGTCCAATGGAGGGACTGGGTTTGGGAGTGGGAACACAGAGATTTTAGCCTTTCCAGACCATTACCATGAAAAAAAATCAAACCCCCCCCCCCCCCACTGCATCATCCTGTCCTCCCTGGCCTTCTGCCTACACAGTTAGTAATGTGCGACCAAATGTAGCTGCTCCTCATCACACAAACATGAAAGTGCACACTGGCCAGTAAAAATATTAGGTTTGTGTGTGTGTGTGTGTGTGTGTGTGTGTGTGTGTGTGTGTGTGTGTGTGTGAGAGAGAGTTTTTTGTTGTTCGTCTGTGAATGGTGGCAGGTGTTTGAAAGGTAAAAGTCCCTCTAATGAGCAGAGCAGCCCTTCTCAGACAGGGTTGGGAGGTGTTGGGTGGCTTTAGGGGGGTGGGGGGTGGGTGGGTAGCAGTAAAGGTCACCTTCTCTGAATCTTGTCGGGCCTGCCACAGAAAACAAAATCCAGAAAGGAAGAAGCAGAGACTGTAGTGAGGAACTAAACTGATGAGCGGATTTAAAAGTCGTACCGGTATAGAATTCTTGTCCTAAACTTGGCAAGGGATGAAACTGTATGCCAATATTAAGCAGTGCAACTACTTCTAGTTGTATTAAATGGCAGTACTTATATTTGTGGAATATGATCCAATCGTAGTAAGACGTCTGAGATAAAAGATTTAGTGGAGCTGTCGTAGGTTCTAACAGCAAATTCAATACCATGCTCTGTGCTGAGCTCTACCTCCTTTTGTCCTGGTTTCATAAAATCTATCTTCACCCTAATATCGAGCTACCTATTTACCTCCCAGGTCTCAGGTTAGCAGCGGTAAATCTGTATGCAGATAGGATTCTTCACATTAAGACCCAGCATCTGTTTTATTGTTTAATAAAACCAGTTTTATTAGTGTAATCTTGCTTGTCCTTCATGGCTATTATTTAAATGCAAATGTAGTCATTCATTTTAATTTTTTTAAGCTACAACCTTTTCCTAGAAAAAGGGTATTCATTAGGGCTCATACCACGAGAAAGATGTGGACAATTGAAGCAAACCCACATAGGTTAAAGCACAATTTCCTAAAGAGCTGCAGAAAGCAATTAATGACCACACATACAATATATATAGAGGTGAAAACAATTAAACAGCGGTGTAGCTTTCCAGTGAATGAAGCCTTAGCTTGACGCTCGTAACAATCTCCCTCGTCGTAATCCAAATCAAAAAATCCACAGGACAACTCGGTAAATTCAACCGTTTACTTCAATTCAAGAAAAATAAGCACAGAAAATAATGTCTTTTTACAAAGTTATACAGTTTATCCAAAGATCGAGAGAGAATGAGAGAGATCAAAAAACTGTTTGGCTCCACTCTTGCATTTCCTGACTGACCCCAGATTAACCCCGGAAACTCCTCCCATGAGTGTATCAGAACACCAACAAACTGCATTTAGGCTCCTACAAGCGGATTTCAGTATTCAACAGATAACATTGCAGAAATAAGATCAGTTTTTACTATAAATGGGTGTTATTTATTTATTTCAGGCTACAGAGATCAAGGACTCACGGTCACAGCTGTTGTTTAGCTTGTTCTTCAGGCTGTTCCATGGTCTTTAGTATTGTAGCTCAGGTATTTATCACATATAAATCTGCTACAGCTGCTTCCAACCACTTTGTTTAAAAAGTGGTTGGGACACTTTTTTTCAGATTTAAAAGGGGATGTGGCGCAGTGGGATGAGCTGGTTCCATCCCACTGCAGTCAGCATGTCGTCGTGTCCCTGGGCAAGACACTTCACCCCAAACTGCTCCTGTTGGGATTGCCCACAGTATTAATGTACGCAAGTTGCTTTGGATAAAAGCATCCATGTATCCAGGTCTGTAAATAAGACAGTTTCTTTCCAAAAAAGTGGCTGTGGGGAAAAGTGAGCCAGTGTTTCAACTGAACCCCCCATGAGGCATTGAAGTCGTAGTAGTATTCAGTTGTATTTCAGTTTAGTTCTTCACTACTGATACGTTTTTGATGTTGTTTTTAAGACTCTCTTCTGCATTAAAAACCCCAGTAATAATCATTTCAAATCATATAGCGCCTTTCTAAGAACCCAAGACTGCTTTCCGTGTTGTGAGGACAGACAGAAAACAAATAAACAAACAAACAAAAAAGTAGGGCAAATAAAAGAATAGAAAAATAAATTAAAATTAAATAAAAAAACAAACTAATGGCAGTTGTGGTAGAAGAACAGGGGACTGAGATGAGTTAGTGGTCAAAGGGTTTGGTGAAGAGGGAAGTTTTTAGTAAGGATTTGAAGATGTCCAGGGAGGCAGTATTGCGGATCTCTGCAGGTAGAGCGTTCCAGAGGGTGGGGGCCGCAACACTGAACGCCCTGTCACCAACGGTTCGGAGTGCGGGGAATACAGAGAAGGCCCGTGTCCGAGGACCGCAGACTCCGTGTAGGGGTGTAGGGATGGAGGAGGTCTGAAAAGTACTGTGGAGTGAGGCCATGGAGTGACTTGTAGGTGAGGAGGAGGGTTTTGAAAGTGATCCGGGACTTGATCGGGAGCCAGTAAAGGTGGACGAGGGTGGGGGTGATGTGCTGCCATGGTTTGGTGAGGACCCCATTGCAGTAGTCTAATCTGGATGTGATGAAGGCATGTATGAGTGTTTCTGCCACAGAGTCGGAGAGTGAAGGCCGGAGTCGGGAGATGTTTTTGAGATAAAAGAATGCTGATTTAGTGATCGATTTGATGTGAAACCTGGAAGGAGAGTCCAGGGTAACCCCCAGGTTGCAGACTTTAGAGGACCGAGAGATGGAGCAGCCGTCCACGGAGAGGAGCAGATCTCCAACCTTCTGGAGTTGTGACTTGGGAGCCTCAACCATGAGCTCTGTTTTTGATGCTGTTAAGTTTGAGTAGGTTTGACGACATCCAGTTTTTGATGTCCTGTAGGCAGTTGATAAGGGATTGAGGGGGAGTTGAGTGGATGGCTTGGTGCACAGATAGAGCTGTGTGTCATCAGCATATGAATGGAAGTTTAGACCAAGTGGGAGAATATAGATGGTGAAGAGGAGGGGTCCAAGCACATACTCTTGAGGTACACCTTGGTTGACAGCGGCTGATGGGGAACTGCAGTCACTGATGGTGACAAAGTGTTGTCGGTTCAAGAGGTAGGACTCAAGAGCGAAGAGCTGTGTCACTGAGCCCAAGGTGGTCAGACAGGCAGCTTAGGAGGTGGGATATAATAATACATTTATTTTTTAAGCGCTTTTACAGGTGCTCAAAATCTACAGAGGTACATGAAAAAGAAAGACAACAAATAAATAAAGTAAAAGTCGAGCAATGTAAAGAAAATCACACATTAAAAGTCAGTTTGAAGTGGGGATGGATAGGTGGCTTCTGATGAGCGGAGGCAGAGGGAAGGGGTGTGGTGGTGCAGTAGGTCTGTGAGGTAGGAGGGGGCCTGGTTGTTGAGGGCTTTTGTGGGTGATGAGGAGGACTTTGAAGTCGATTCGTTGGTGAACGGGGAGCCAGTGGAGATTATGGAGGACGGGAGTGATATGGTCTCGAGAGAGGGGGTGGGTGAGGAGGCATGCAGCGGAGTTCTGGATGTATTGCAGTTTGTTGAGGAGGTTGGATGGTAAACAGTATGGATGCTATTTCAGTTGTCCAGTCATGATATAGTGTCCAAGGCTGCGGAGAGATCCAGGAGGATGAGAATACTGATGAGTCCGGAATCAGATGCGATGAGGAGGTAATTTGTTATTTTGTTGAGGGCAGTCTCTGTGCTGTGGTGGGCTCTGAAGCCAGACTGAAGGGGTTCATAGAGCTCGTGGTTGGACATGTGTTGTTGGAGTTGGGCTGCAACTGCTCTTTCCAGGATTTTGCTGAGGAAAGGGAGGGTGGAGATCGGACGGTGGTTGTTGAGGTCCTCCCGGTCCAAACCAGGGGCTTTTTGAGGATAGGAGTAACTGAGGCAGTTTTGAGGCTGGGTGGGACTATGCCAGATGACATTGACAAATTCACTATGTCTACTATGATGGGGCAGATATCGGGAAGTGCTTCCTTGACCAAGGCTGTGGGCAATAGAAAATGACTAAAATCTATAAAGGGAAAGGGAGAGTGGGCGGCTGCCAGACAGCTGGGAGACAGTCTTTCAAGGGTGCAAGGTGTGCACCAACTTACCCACCAAACGTGCTCACAGCAAATCAAAGCTCCCTCCAAACTCTGTCCCAGTGCTCCTACCAGGCCGTGAGGGGAATCACACTAGGTTGCCTAGCCTCCACCACTAGCTGGCTCCACTCCACTCGAAGCAACGAAAACAAAAGTTAGTCAAACTAAATCAATAATCCAGTTGGTCCATGTTATGTTAAAACAGCGGCAGAGCAGCTAAAAGCAAAGCTAAGCTAAGAACAAAGTGAAGCAAAGCTAAGCTAAGAGTGAAGCAAAGCAGCAGCTGATATCCACCTAGGATAAACACATTGTACATTAGTTCCATCATACAGTAATAAGCAGATAAACCTTTAAATCAGGTACTTAGACGCTACTTACCACTAATCAATATAACCAATAACTTAACAGCACTAAGCAGCGGGGAGCAAAACCAACCAACATCCCTCCAGTTGGACAGGAGCTTCAGTTGACAGAAGACTAATAAAAGTGAATGCAACCCAGCCAGTACATATGAACTGCGAATCAGGACTTTGAGTGGCTGATCAAAGCATAAAACCTACTAAATGACCTACCCTAGAGTCCAAAGAGGTGGCCATGTAGTAACAGGCAGGCAGCAATGAAGCAATAGGGCTGCCATGAGGCCACAGGTGCTTTAAATACCCCTGAGCTAGTTAGGAGGTTGGGTCTGGGGGTGTAGTTGACCTACTTCTGTGGTGAGTTCAAGGCCTAACAGAGTGTGAGGAAGTTACCTGAGCCCAGTATGACTGCTACACATTATTTTCATTTTGATTGACAGACATCCTGAATTAAAGGTTGTTGTTGTCATTTGACTGCTATCTCATTTTTCCTTGACTAGATAACAACATAAGTAACAATTTGGCTCATCTTACTCCACTCTTCCCTACCTACATATGGTAATAATACTTTTTTTTGACAACTAGTACAGTAACTATGCTACACTGCAGCAAAGCTGGAGCGACAATTGCTTTACTGTTCTCTATTATATTATTACTGATATTAAATGTGTAGCAGGTCCAAACTGCACCACTTGGGTTACCAGAAATACACCCAGAAACTGTGAGCAGTCGTCCTGATGTAGAGGACGTTCTCTTGTGCACGCTATTTTTTTTAAACAAATGATCCTAATGAAAAGTGGTGGGGACAAAATTGGCCATTTCCATAAGTGGTGGGGACACGTCCCCAGCGTCCCCAGTATAAATGATGCCTTTGCTTCCGCCCCATAACACCAAAGCATATATTAAGACTTCAGTCTCGGTCTAGTGATCAAATAGTGTAACTTATTGTACAGTTTTCTTCTGTACTGGAGGTATTCCTGTGTTGTCACGTTGGTACAGTGTCAGCGTTGCCACTCGAGAGAAGCCGGCTTTCACGCTGTTACATACGTATGCTTCAGTGTGACTGTGAAAGCAGCAGATGCAAACAGGTACAGAGGCTTGCTGTGAGGTATTATTGCAGGCAGTGGGGTTCAGATTGTGTTTGGCTCCTGTTAGGAGTCACAATGCCTCCCTGAAAGGAGAACAGCAGTTAAACGGAGGCACAATGTACTGATGTAGCATTCTCAGAAGGCTTCCACCTAACAATAGGAAAGTAATGGAATTCACTTTTAGATTATTTATTTATATATGATTTGTACAACCTAAGGCATAGGAATCAATTTTAAATGTATGCTTTGGGCTGGCAAAAGAGAAAGGCAAAGGAGATATCAAAATCAAAAGGGCAATATATGACAAGAATATGTCAGAAATGTAATTATGACACATCTCATATGCAAAGTTTGCATTTTTTCATACCATGCCTATTGGCATACCTGCTTACATTTAGTATTGTTGATATACTGAGCTTTTCATTAACAGCATGCACAAAGGTATTTGAAAATGAGAATTGGCAGAATTTCTATCAGAATTTTAAATGGTCCAGCCTTGATTCGTGTCACCAGAGACAGGCCTGGGGACACCAAAAGGATTAGGAATCATCCTCTTGGTAGCAGGATCAATTCTTCAAACACTTTGGAAATCTAGCAAGTAGTTGTCAAGATATATATTTTAAAAAGCTAATGAAAGCCCCAACCACCATTGGCATTTTAAGCGAGTGGATCATAAAAACAAGCTGCAACAGAGCGGGCTGTACATCCATATTGAGATTTATTTGAGATGACAGTAGCCTGCAGATGAAGGAAACAGACTTTTGAATCTTGCCAGTTTGAATCCCTGGCCAGCACTGGTAGACCTGTCAGAACCGATTCAGAGTCTTTACTACACATGCTCACTTTTAATTTCCTACTAAACATCAAGCTGGCAGGTCAGATCTGTAGGGAGCCAGATAACTGCACATCAGCTCCCAGAAGGTAACTGTTACAGTAATGGTACGAGCGGCCACAGCGCTGTCACAACCAGGAGAGCAGGTTTGTATCCAGACTGTGAATACACACAGTTCAAAAATGGAATGATGAAACCTTTAAAATAAAACAGGAAATAAACCTTGAAGGAACAGAAGCATGAATTTTAAACATATACCTGTTGAAAATCATAGCAGGTCAGCTGTGTTTGTGTATTATAATCCTATCAGTGTTGCATGCATCAGTAACAGCACAAACACACTTACTTTCATCCCTATACTCTATGATATAGCAGCATACATGACCATCTTGACTGCCGTTAATGGCACTGAATCCAGCGTTTTTTAATGTCACTCACCCCCCAGAAATAATTACGCCAGCCTATAATGTGCTGCACAGACTTAGAGATTATGCAATGTTACTTTTGCAAGCTAGTTAGGCAACATAGCACTAAATAAAGTTATCTCATTTTACATGGACAGATTCAATAACAAGAATAAGAGCCAACAAATAAAAAAAGACTTGTGGTAAGAATGCATGGGCCGTCTTACTGTGTAGATCAGTTGGTAGAGCTGGTGGCACATGTACTGGGGCTTGGTACCCATGCAGAGGACCAAGGGTCGAATCTTGCCTGATACTGGTTGCCCATAAAAAAAATTAAAAAAACATTATATGGGGCTAAGAATCGCTGGTTCATGTCCAAAGCTGACCAAAAATACAGTATGGATGGTAGCTGGAGAGATGCCAGCTCACCTCCTGTGCACCGCTGATATGTCCCTGAGCAAAGCACCGAACCCCCAACTGCTCCCTGGCACTGTACTATCAGGCAGCCTCTTTGCTTTAGCACATCTCCATAAATATGCATCTGTTTGTGCTTACCTGTATTCAGATCTAACTCCAATGAACTCCACATCCCAGGATGCTGTCAGAAAAGGCAAATGATAGCAGACAGGTGGTCATTAAATTCATGATGAAATATAAACAATATGTCATATATACGTATACCTGGCAAATGTTGCATGAGGATTATATATGTATGTATGTTGTCATATTGTAGTCACTTTAAGATTGCAACTTGGTTGAAGAGGGGAAGGATGTTGCAGATAGGAAATGTCCAGGGCTTATTAGGGAACCAATCTTAAATCTGATGTTGTCATTATTCTACAGCCAATAACCTAAAGACAATCATTTCAAGCAAAACATCTTTCTTCTATTTACATTAAACACTTGAGCTGGTAACATGTCACATTAGGTAATCATAATAAAGATGTGCCTGACAACATGCCTGGGTCCAGAACTTGCTCCAGTTTATCTGCACCACCTGTCTGTCTACGTCCCTGCTGTTGGAAAGTTAAAAGGCTAAACAGTGATGCTGAGAGAAAGTTCTGGAGCCGTTGACTTCCTATTGAAAAGTAAAGGTCAAAGATTTTTCAGAACACCTGTTCCACATTCCAAACGCTGGCTGAAAAAGGAAAGACACAGATGAACCACTCACTCATCATCTCTTAGTTTTAATTAGCCGTCAGATGATTTTAAATGAGTGAAATATGTCTTAAACCCAGGTATTCACCTTGAATCCAACATACTGTATACCATGCAGACTACACACTGTAGGCTGCTCTGTTTAAGATCCATCCCTCGTGTACTCCGCTGATGTGCCTCAAGGGCATTAATGAAGTGCAGACTATGAGGGCAGCCCGCCCATCTGCGACAGAGCACACTCAGACATATGGCAACTTTTAAAGTTTCAAATTAGAGGAAAAAACACTAACCTGATTGGCTGGGATGTGAAGCAAAGTGGAGTGGATTAGAATATCAACACAGATAAATGTATGTGCATCCCTAACCATCAACACACACACATTTGTAAATGAACCCCAAGCAAACGCACACATGCAAATGAGGAGAGCAGACATGCACACACACGCACACACCAACCCATGCTAATTGATAGAAAACAAACAGTTACTCAGGCGGTCTGCAGGGACTGGATTATACTGTGTCTCTCCTTGCTGAACAAATTGCTCTCTAAATTCAATCAAACACACCAAGCTCTTTTGCGACTCTACGGGAGGCTGTAATCAGCATGGTGAACAGAAGAGGGAAAAAAAGGACAAAATAAAAAAAACACAGCAACAAACAAAATAGCAAAAAAAAGTCAGTGCCCTCAAATAGCCGGAGAGCTGTTTGTTCGGCAGAGTTCCCCGTCTACGGGAACAATGTGGTGATTAAGTGCCATTGATATTTGACTAGAGAGAGCGTCAGGCCTCGGGCTTCCAGAGCTCTGTGGAAACTGCACTCATTCCACAGAATTCAAAGTACTTCTTTGCTAACTCAACCTTTTTACCTAGTTATGCCAATTGCATTTGCTTTTTGACTGATAGAAGAGTTAATAAGTATTGGGACATTAATTTGACTACTGGAACATTGCCTTAAAAAGAGCAAGTGACTCCAGTCTGTTCTAAACACATGTACATTGGAGGGATTTCAATTAGCTTTTTCTCTGTTTGTTGTTTTTTTGTAAAACTGTTGAGCAAGTCTCTTTTTCTGGCAATAGGAACACTACATACGCTTCCATGGCTAGCCAATTTATACGTTTAATTACATTTTTGTTTCATCATTTTTAACAAAGATTTCCCAACAATACTGTTCACAAAGACAGTACAGCAGTGGACTCATTGGTTTGACTCAAAATGCATTTATTGCCACATCTTAAAATGTTTTTTTCCTACTAAAGCTGAACTTTTACCAACGCTCTGTGTATTTACTCTCAACTTTACTCTTGAAATAACGTTTTCATTTATATTTGAATACAAAAAGATGTACTCCACATACTTTTAGATCTACCTTGAAAAATAAATACAATCTTTCATGGCATCGCTGAAAGTCTTGTGCTAGGTGTTTCCCTTCCTGCCTCACCCACACAGAGGAACTCTTTTTACTAATGAAGGTGGAACATTTTTTGAGATCCAGCCACATGGTAAGATGCACCTCTGGGATATGATGAATGCTGGGGTTGAACATATCTGCCGGAGATCGCAAGAGTCTTCCACAGGTGACGACAGGTGTAATGTGCAGAGACTATGCAGGAGATAAGGTTGACTAGGACTATAACCAAGCTTTGATTTACACGTATCATTTGGTGGTACTACTTTGGTTGAATCTTTTTTAAATGTTAGTGGAATATCTTTGGTGTAATGTCTTTGATTAAGCCCTGAGGGCCTGTGTCCAATTGTTTCCCATTGTCTTTTTTCTGAAATGTTTGTGCAACAGCTCCGAGCTCTTCAAGCAGAAATGATCTAAAGTTTTCAGAAAAGCACTTAATAATTCACTGTTGCCCAATGGACCGGATGGTGGGTGACACTTTGGGGTTCTGGTTTCCGGATGTTATTGTTTTTTAGCTTCACAGTAGCATGTAGCTAATAGGCTATCGTGTATGTTAGTATATGGAGAATGACGGTTGGAGTTCCATACTAAACACACCGCCTCCAACTCCCACTCATCGACGCTACAATATCAATTCTTAGTATGTGTTATATTATGTAACTTCTCCAGCCATATTAAATGTGATGAAAGGATGTTATTTGAGTACGTCACTACAAGGCGACAGACGATCTGGAATGAAGCAGCAAGCACATAGAGGCGGGGATATGCCCATGTGCTGACAAGCCCCCGCAGACATCCAATGGGAGAAGACTTTACATCAAAATAAAGAAGTTCAAACTTGTTGTAAACAGAAAATCGAGGCCTATTTCATGCAGCTGTAGACAGATTGACTACTTCAATGTGGACTCTGGTCAGTGACATGGGGAAGGACCACAGCTGTGTTTCCTTTGTAGACTTATCATATCATATCATTAATAATAGCTGTTAAACTTGAGGAGAAGCTTCTTCAAGATTTAGAACCCAACAAGCTGTCAGCGTCGGTTGCTTAGACTGTCAGTTGCCTTTTCTGTTATGTCACATTAGCACAGCCAAGTTTACTTGCGTGCGTTTTGAATCTCTTTTCTCACCACCAGGATGTTTGAAGTGTTATTCCATCATTAACCGGGTAATTGAAGGAACAAAGAAAAAGAGACACAAAATTAATTATGCCTGCATAATTAAACAGGAGATCCCACAGCTTTCTTCTGTCCCTTATGATATTCAATCATGGGTTAAAATTGTTTCTGCCACTCACATATTGATTTAATTCTCCCATGCCCTGTATTAATTAACAAGGTTTGACAGCTGAAGTCAGACGTTTCCACAGCGATCATGCCCCCATAAGTATAATTATTACAGTGTTTGCTACGCTGGCGTATTAAACAAACAGCAATCCACTGTGAAACAATGGAAAACATTTTAGGGTACTGCTACTATTTTACTACAGAGACCATACTCATAATAGCCAGCTTGGGGAATGTGTCACTATAGTGTGTTGTGATGGCCGTTCACTGAAGACCCGAGTGACAGAAAGGATATATCTTCAACTGCTGTCATGGTTCTACCTGTTTATACTTTTCTTTCTTATTTTTTTTTTAACTTGTTTGTGTTCTAACTAGTTTCAGATGCTAATACTTGCCTGCTCTCACATTCATCACAACTGATCCTCTCCATTTCTTAATCAGCTCCCACTATATTTACAGGTTCATTTGCACCAGTTTGTGGATATGTTTATTCTTGTACGTTTTGTGTAAGTGGTTCTGAGGATTTAGAGAAGGGTTGTCAGTCTAAGGTGTCGTTACAGTCCTTTGGGAATCCAAATGTTAGACTGACCCCTTAGTTTTCAGATATTGCCATGAACTGGCAAGTTGCATCAGGACTTGACCCATGAAAAGGATTAAAAATAAAGATAATTCAGACTTTGATGCACAACATTTTTAAGTTGCGCTCTCACCAGCCTTGTTTAGTCCGGTTGAATCGAACCCTGGGCCGTTTCACCCCTTGGTGCAGTTATAATCATGAAGTTGCAGCAATGTATTTGCCTTGAACTACAGTGTTGTGTTGACTGTTTCCACAATCTTTTGCGAACGAGGAGCTGAGAACCGTGCATTCCATGATTCCCCGCTGAATGACATACCAGAAACGCGACTGAACGAACAAACAATTCTGAACGATTCTTCTTGGCGAACTGACCGACGCGAACTGAATGCCGGAACGGAATCATGAAATCCATCTCTACACCCAGGTACATCTCCACACCATATGAAGTGCCTGTAAACCTACCTGCGCGCCGCCAACAGCCTGCTCAGCACCCGCCACCTCCTCCACACCCTCTCTACACGCGTCGTCCATGTACTTGAGGCCATCTTACCAGAGCACCAGCTTGGACATAGCGTACCGTGGCCCTCGTCCAACCATTCCCAACCTCTCACATCGAAACACTGGTGGGTTCGCCCACCTCAAGATTGCCCTAGAGAACTTGTTACCCCCTAGCAGCTCGGAACAGATTAAGTATCTAGTGCTCACAGACCACCTTAAGCTGGAAGAGGCCAAACTGATGGCTGACGCTTACCTTCACTCCTAGACACCCTTTACTGACACCATGATGGCTCTGAATGAGAAGTTTGGCCAGCCACACCAGTTAGCGCTGAAGCGAATTGCCACAGTAATGGACTCACCCGACATCAGGCGTGGAGACGTGGCTGCCTTTGAGAGCAGCCGGGATCAAGATGGGAGCACCAGCAGGAGTATCGGCTGGAGAGGAGTCAGCAGCGGGCGAGGTCTCCGTTGAAGCAGTCTGCTGATGAGCGAGGAATTGATGCATCTGTGCCGTAAGGTTTGGAATATGTGAGTTGATGGAGTCTTGGAACTCGGCCTGATGTCCTGCAAGGTCTTTGACTCCTTGGCTGATTGAGCCCCGTTGCTCCTCATGCTGGTAGATTTTAACTCCTTGGGCTGACAGAGCGGCGTGAAGCGCCTTTGGGTCGGCTGAGTCTATTGTGGCCAATTCGTTCTGTCACAAACTTTAAACACAAGGTAGTAGGACTCAAATGCACGACCCCAGAAGACCGAGTTAAAGTATTAAAAAATACTTTATTTCCAAAAAATGCACAACAAAAACAAGAACTCTAGACGCTCACATGGAGGATTAATAAACACAATGCTGGTACACTGGTTACTGACTCACAGACAGGACAAAACGAACTGGCACAAGACAGGGGGAGACAGGACTATTTAAACATGAGGTAACAGGGAGCAGGTGGAAACAATCAGGGGCGGGGCTGACACTGACGAGGGCAGTGACAGGGAGTCAAGAGACCTGGAACGAGACGCAGAAGGTGAGCACCAAAATAAAACAGGAAGTGGGAGACAAGACAAAAAGGACTAAACAAAACATAAAACATGACCAACCATAGACCTGGGGCACGACTAACATTTTTGTCGAGATACAACAGTTCCCATGTTGCTTGCCAGCTCAGCAAGTTACCCCCCGAGCAGCGAGCTGAGTTCCGCAGATGCATGTTCAGTCGGCCAAGCACTACCTACACCCTCAACGACCTAGCCGAATGGCTGAAGTATGAGTCCTGGTGCAAAGACTTCGATGGTCCGCTATCCTCCCCCGCGGCAGAGACCACAAGGATAGCCCGAAGCCTCACAAGCAATTCTGAAAACATCCTGTCACTGTGCTGCACGGGTCAGAGAACACGCCCAAGGAAGTTAGATCTCCCAGTAGCTCCCCGACCAATGGTAGGCCTTTACCTTACTGTGCCTATTGTGATAATTGTGACAGCGTCTAAGCCAGTGTGCAGCCATAAGTAAACTCAGCAAAGACCAGCTGACGGAGTGGATAAAGTCCAACAAAAGATGCTGGCGCTGTGCTCGCTCACACCAAGCAGCGCAGTGCAATCTGAAGAAGCCCTGGAGGCTGTGCAACGGTCACCATCTACAAGTTCTACATAAAGTCAACACGGGGCAGCAGAAAGGAACAACACAGGCAGTGGTGTCTCAGGACAGATGAGGCGTCAACAAGGGTGTTTTACCTCGACCGACCAGCAGAGGGCAGCCGGATCCTTCTCAAAGTCGTTCCAGTGTCCCTGCACCAAGTCAGCCGCACCCTCGATACATATGCCGTGCTGGACGACGGGTAGGAGAGAACGATGCTGCTGCCGACCACCGCTCAGAAACTAGGCCTCCAAGGCACCCCAGAATCCCTGCCTTTATGCACCATCAGGCAGGACGGGCAAACCCTCCAGGGCAACTGTGTCTCCTTCCTCATCTCAACCAAAACTCGGCCAAAGACCCGCTATTGTCTCACCAACGCCTTCACAGCAGCTCGCATCAACCTCGCTGATCATACTTACCCAATAGAATCACTCCAGAGGAAGTATAGGCATCTGGGCGGGCTACCCCTCCTGCCGTTCGAGAAAATCAAACAACTGCTTCTCAGAAGCAGTGAACACCCACACCTCGTCACTCCCACTGAGCCCGTACGTCTGGGACCGACCGGCGGCCCTGCTGCCATCCACACCCGGCTGGGCTGGATGCTACAGGGCCCCTCCAGTGTCATCTGCAGTCTGAACAGCCCACAGCATTGTCTGCTGCGAGCTAAGGAAACACGTTCAGAAACTCTGGCAGACTGATGTCATACCCCTTAGGAGTAGCAAAGTGGTGACACGCTCGCAGCAAGACAACTTAGCCATCAGCCTCCTAACATCTGGTGGAGGTTGAGGGCATATTGCGCTATGCCACCCCATTGCTGCACCACAAAGATATGCCATGCCTCCAAGCTACCCCTGACGCCGTCATGCCTAGCTTGAGAGGAGTAGAGAAACAACTCCAAAGAGACCCTGAAAAGGCCAAGGTGTATCGGGCGGAGATCGAGAAGTTAATCTAGGCCGGGTCAGTTGTCAAGCTCGACCAGTAAGAGCTGAGCAGGGGAGATGAGGCATGGTACATCCCCCACCACCTAGTTAGCCATAATGACAAACACCGCTTCATATTCAAATGCTCACTCCAATAGCGAGGGCACAACCTGAATGACTACCTCTTACATGGGCTCACCCTGGGGCCATCTCTGCTGGGAGTCCTCCTCAGATTCCAGGAACAGGCGGTCGCCATAAGTGGGGACATAAAGAGCATGTTCCACCAAGTTCGCCTGCTCCCCCAAGACCGCTCTCTCCTGCGTTTTGTGTGGCGCGACCTGTGCCAAGATGAGCCGGCAGCAGTATACGAATGGCAGGTTCTCCCGTTCGGCACCAGGTGTAGCCCATGCTGTGCCACGTTCGCCGTACAATGCCACACAATAGATAACGGCCAGCCAAGAGATGAGGTGAGGGGTTTTGATGTCAACCAGCTGCCTCCAGACCTTGTCAAGCATTGGAGAGACTGGGAAGTAGAGCTGCGCTTCCTACTTCAAGTAAGCCTCCCCGTCCATACCTACCTGGGGACATCGCTGCCTCAGTGAGAGAAAGAGAGCTGTATATTCTGTGACGCATCCGAGCAAGCCTATGGGGCGGTGGCATATCTTAGAACGGTGGACAACAATGGCACCGCACACCTGGCCTTCATGTTGGCTTGATCTAGGGTAGCCCCGAGACGCTTGCACTCAATGCCCCGGCTGGAGCTGTGCGGTGCGCTCACGGGAGCCCAGCTCTCCAGACTCATTAGTGATAAACTCACTCTGGAGATTCAGAGGACAGTCATGTGGACGGATTTCACAACAGTGCTGACCTGGCTGCGATCGGAATTTTGCCGTTTCAAGGTCTTTGTTTGCACTCGCGTAGCCGAGATCCAAGAACTGACCGACCAGCACCCATGGCGTTACGTCGAATCGGCACAGAACCCAGCCGACGACATCACTCGTGGCAAAGCTCTCCAGGACTTGGTAAGACCCAACAAATGGAGTCAAGGGCCCCCCTTCCTGCTTAGGGATCCTACCCAGTGGTCTGCCGATCCTACTAAGGCAGGGGGAGACCCTCCCGATGCTGCTGAGCTGCGCAAGTCAACTTTCTGTGGTGTGTCATCCGTGGCTGCAAAGCAATTAGACGCAGACCTACACCGATAAAGCACATGGAAGGAAGTGCTACAAGCCACTGTCCAGGAGCTGCATGGGGCCGCCCCATGCCCAAGATTACCGCCAGGCTGAGAGACTTCTTTTTAGCAGGGCTCAGCGTGCAGCTTCCCTGAAGAACTCTGTTTCCTTAAAGCAGGGAAACCCGTGCAACGCCGCAGCCCCCTCCTGAACCTGTCTCCAGAGCTGGACAACACTGGAGAGCTCATCAGGGTCGGTGGTCATCTCAGCCGGTCTGAAGATCTGGCCTACATCAGCCTACACCCTGTTGTCCTGGATCCCTCACATCCTGTGAGCTGCCTCCTCAAACAGGACTTTGACAGCCGTCTGAGGCCCCCAGGACCGGGGTGCAACCCCTATTCCGACATACCCCTATTCCGATATGCCCCTATTAAGACACAATTTTAGTACCGCCATTCCGACAGTTTAGTACCGCCATTCCGACAGTCTACCCAGGCGCGTCGGGGCATCGTCTTTCTTTCATTTTGTTTGTGTGTCTTTTTAACATATACTTTTTTAACATATTCAGTTTATTTTGTATAATATAATATAGCCTATTGTTGTAATGGATGCACTGACTGGTTGGCACTCAATTTCGTTGTTGTCCGATCGCCCTGCATCCGATCTGCAAGGGGGTCGCTCAAAGAAAGTTAAAGCTATGCAAGCCATCGAGGCTGCTCCCAATTCTGCGGAGCTGTAGACCGGAGCTGATGGGATGACGATGGAGAGACTTGGAGGAGCAGTGGCGGTGAGTGCGGGAGGGCTATCACAAGCGTCCATGAGGGAGGAGGGGGGCCCTGCATGTCCGACAGTGTCAACTACCGCTCCGAATGCTTCCACTTAAGTGGAGCTATGCAGACCCAACGCACCATGTCGGAATGTTTAAAAAAAAATTGAAATGCCACTACTCCGACAATTAGACGTCAATGTCGGAGTAGAGGTATGTCGGAATAGCAGCATGTAAACCCCGGGACCAGAACATGTCTTTGCTGAAATCCAACGCACATACTGGATTGTGCGGGGAAGAGAGGCAGTCTGTCGCTTCCAAAGAAGTTGCACAGTGCCGCCGTTGGAAAGCAAAGCCAACATTACCCAGAATGGCTGACTTACTGGTGGCCCGCCTCCGTCTCTTTAAGCCTGCTTTCTACTCGACAGGCATCGACTGCTTTGGGCCGTTCGAGGTCAAAGTGGGGCGCTAAACCGCTGGGCTACGTTCCATCTGATGTCAGCGATCCAAACCCTGTTTGTTAAAAGTGTGCGTCCATGCGAGAAAGTGAGTTGTTTAGTATGATGTTATTCCCTGTTATAATGAATGGAATATGTTGGTGACGTGTACTATTCGTTATAATGTAGTGACATACTTGCCTGTAGTACTTGTGGGTATGTGGTTATGTATGTAATATTCTACATTCGCCGTGATGCCGTGAGTTTAGCCTGCTACGCTAATATGCTAACGTAGTTATGTGCATGCGTGTTACGTCGGAGTTTATTCTTATTATGTTCATGTTCTCTTTTGTTTCAGAACCACACAAACATATACAAACCCCCTGTTACCATACGTCTGTTGCCCATTGGTGGCTTGAATATACATCAATACAAGTGGTTAAATCCTCCTGTCATCGTCTTCATGCCTTCTCCAACGTACACCTCATACCCTGAACATCCTGGCCGTGAAGCAGTGTTCTGGCCGACACTCCAGAGTGTGTGCGATATCAACACTTGAATAGCCCCTTTACTGTCCTACACATCCACTAACACTCACCCACACAGTCCGAGACCTCTGATGTGAACTAAACAAATGGACTCTGGTCTCCCTTAAAGAGGTGGTCTCGGACCGCTTGCTAGTGAACTCTGGAGCTGTTCATCACTGGTGTGAACGCAGTATGCACCAAGACATAGGAAGCATAGTGTTCACATGCAGGGCCGGCTGTGACCAATTTGCTGACCTAGGCAAGATTTTAGCTGCTGCCGCCCCCCCGGAGAGCTGGCTCACTTATAGAGGTGAATATTGCCTCATAAGTTAAGTTATAAGTTAGCAAAACTAATCAA
Source organism: Eleginops maclovinus (assembly GCF_036324505.1). Lineage (NCBI taxonomy): Eukaryota > Metazoa > Chordata > Actinopteri > Perciformes > Eleginopidae > Eleginops > Eleginops maclovinus. Next base: position 25,539,996 of record NC_086351.1, read on the forward strand.
ATGTAGGTGAATAAAGCGCAATACTTTCAAATGGTTTAAGGCAAAAAGATCCCGTCTGTCTGTTATTGTTGGCAGTTGCTGAAAGTAACTAATAAAGTAATTTGTAAAAGTAGTTACTTTTAACATTAAGTAATCAGTAAAGTAAGTAAATTAGTTTTTAAATGAGTGATCAGTAATCAGATTTCTTTTTCAAGGTAACCGTGGCAACACTGGGTATGAATAACTTGCCAATGCTCCTTGGTCGAGGCTATAGTACAAATTGCCAGGATTCGCGTTTTTACCACTTAATGTCTGACCATTGGTTGAACAGCATTTCCTTGCACGTGACTTTTGTTTACAGTTTATAGTCTGTTTGAAGTTTGCCTGTGTGAACACAAACTTCTGAAAAATGAAACGCTGTAACAAACCTGCATCTGGTGCACCAGAGAAATTGACTATTAGATAGTTCAGATTGCGCAACTCTTTGTGTTATGATGATGATGTCATTGAATTTGATAGATATAATTACTGTTCTTTTTATCTTTCATTTTTCCTGTAATGATCTAACACTGTTCAGGTACCAGGGGAAACACTCCAGATGGCACTGACAAGAATCCGCACTGTCTATTGGCTTCTGGTAATTGGGGACACGATTGGTGAAGGCCGTCCTCCCTTTGACAGGCAGTTTGCTGGCTCTTTGTGCCGAAGCTAACATATGCCATGCCACACCACACTGCATGATGGGAAAACTAATGGTCCTGTCATCTTATATGAAGCAGCAGGTAGGTGCAGAAAGACTGTAATCACATGAAGGAGCTGAACCAATAAGGGTTTTTAAGGGAGGTGCAGTTAAATCTCTGGAATGAAGATACTTATGACTGGCTATAAAGAATATATGCACATGTTGGTACGATATAATGGCCTCATCCCACTGCACAGATGTAAATTATAAAGTACATCACCTCTACCACAATTAAAAGAAGGCTTACATCATTGCAAAATGGGCAGTGCTGAGTTGCTGGTAGGAACGTGCCAATAGAGCACTGTACTGTATCTATATTTGAAACACACACTATATATTCTCGTTGTGAAAGTGGTTTGTTAATTCACTTTAAAAGTCACGATACAGTTTCTCACTTTACATGAACACATTTTGTCAATGAGATTTAGGCAACACCTTTTGATATCGGTGATTAACAATTGTTGTTTCCAGTGGTTTTTATCACATAGGGACACATCTGGTAGAGAATAAGTGAGTCTGTGCAGAAAATGTTACTTAAAGCGGCTATAATAGAACAAATTCAATGCATCAAATCAAAATGTGAAAACAATATGACGGGTCAATCGTAATAACAATCCCACAGAGAATTATCAGCTGCATTTGACACTCCCCTTGGCAATTCGGAACTTATAATGAGTTTTAGCCCATTTGTTGTGTTTTCGGTGGAATTATGTCATTTGTGTAGTTTTGTTATTTCTTATTTACATGTTTCAATCAAATGTTTACGTTAAAACCAGAGCTAAAAATGCCGCAATCGTTTGAGGTTCAGCAGCCAAATAGTGTAGTGCCTCTTTAAGAGAGGAGTGTGCTGTGGGTCCATGTGACCGGTGTTTACACCGTGAAAAGGAAGCGCAAGATTAGTTTTCTTTGTACTTACTTTCAAGCCAGTTGGCAAGCTGTTAATGTCTTGTTTTTGTGTCTGCTTTCATGTTGTACGCTTCATGTGATCTGCTATCGCTACACTGCATCGTTGCACTGTGTTTACGTCCGCTCCCTTGTGTTGGTAACGCGATAACGCTCTGCTCTGGTAGATCCAAGCAGTTTAGTTACTGATAACCAGAGTTAAAAGTTAACGAAAGGCGAAGCTGTGGGACATGAATTTAACATTTGGTTGATATGTTATGTATTATTGTTGATTATTATTATCGGGCTATTGTGGTGAGTAAGCTGTGATGTTTGCGTTATGTAGCCTACATGAGGAGTTGCATTCCTTACTTTGCAAGTGTATTACCTGCTTTCCTGTTTGCGAAATAAACAAACAAAAGTGGAATACTGAGTAATATCCTTTGTAGCAGTGGTTAATTTGAGCCGGATCCTGCCGGAACAGGATCCGGCACCTCTTCATTTTGGCCACCCTGTGTTCCGGCACCTATTTGGGCAGATCCGGTACCTCTCACAAAAAATAAAAATAAAAAAATGGTTAAAATGAAATAAAATATACAGATATTAATTTACAGAAAAAAATCCCAAGAATTTCATGTCGTTTATTAAGATTAAGATTTGAAAGAGTCGGAGATCTGTGTTGACGCACTGAAAAGCTGGACCAACGGACAAACGCGTTCACTTTTGAAATTCGCCACATGAGGAGCACTTCGCAGAGAGGAAGAAACTAATTAAATGCAAGCATGTCAAAAAGACAGTTAAATTTACTGTCTTTCTTCAAAAAGAAGGAAGAGGTAATAGACACTTCAAAACGAGTCAGAAAAGCCTCCACAAGCAGCGACGAGGGCAGCTGCAGCGGTCATGTTGATGGTCAAAACCAGGAGGAGGTTAGCGCCGCAACAGCTAGCCAGCTAGCTAACCGACAGCTAGCCAAGCCCGGGCAGGAGGCTGGCACCGTGTCAGCAGCGGGTCAGGTTCACCGCCAGCCGGAGCAGGAGCCAGCTACCGTCGGCCAGGTGGACCACCAACAGCAACCGGTGGGTACCCTGGCATCAACTAGCCCGGTACAACAGCTGGAGCAGGCAAGTGGAACCGCGACATCAGGCTTACAGCAGGAAGAGTCAGTAGGAGAGGAGAGCGTAGAGGAGTGTGGGACGTCCAGCGACAGGTCAGGGATGGGATGCACAACTGCTTGGACAGAAGCTCAGCTAAAAGTGAAGCAGACTTACTATCCCTGGCTTTTTAGGGGAAAATCAGGTTTGGGTTGCACAACGTGTAAGGCGGTGGGGACTTTGGGGGCAGAGAAGACGTCGGGGATGAAACTGGCAAAAGAGTGGGTTTTATGCACAGTAACCTCATCTGCTTCAGATATTATAAAACAGCAACGCGCACTTAGAAAAAAGGTATTTGAACATGCCCGTACCAAGGCTCACCTAGCAGCAGCAAACATTCTCGAAAAGGCAAAAGTGGACACTTTAGGACAATCTATAATTAATAGTCAGTCTGAACAGATGGCCACTACAGCTCGCGTATTTCGCACGGCGTACAAGGAGGCTAAACGCCACCGTCCCGCATATGGCTTCGAACAGGAGATTGATTGCCAAGAATTAAATGGACTCGATATGGGGAGAATTTTACATTCCAATGTTGCATGTGGAAACATACAGAAACATATTTCTGAAGAAATGAAAAGAAAACTGTTTGAAAAAATAGTACAGTGCACTCCCAAAATCAGTGTAATGCTGGATGAGTCAACCAGTTTAAGCAAAAAGAGCTGCTTGATAATATACATTAGGGCTCAGTTGCCCGATATGGACAAGCCTACAAACATTTTTACTGAACTCGTAGAGCTAGATGATCTAACTGCTCAAGGTATTGTCCACAAACTGTTGTCTGCTCTGGAGCGCCTGCATTTGACACAGGATTTTCTCTCTAAGACCCTCATTGGAGTAACTTGTGATGGTGCTTCGGTTATGTTAGGGCGTAAAAGCGGAGTGGCGAGTCGGCTCCAGGCCATGTTTCCCAACATTACTGTGTGGCACTGCTCAGCCCACAGGCTTGAGCTTGCAGTCGCAGACGTAGTGAAAGAGATGGGTGCTATAAATCACTTTAAAATATTGATGGACAAGATATATGCACTGTATAGCACATCTAACAAAAATCGAATGGAGCTGAGAGAGTCAGCTGAGAGCTTGGATGTCCAGCTATGCAAAATAGGTCGTATTTTAGACACTAGATGGGTGGCATCAAGTTTTAGAACCGTTGAAGCAGTGTGGAAGAACTACCCAGCACTTTACAAGCATTTCAAAACTGCATCAGAAGATCCCTCCCGTAACAGTGTCACAAAGCAAACATACAGTGGGCTTGCTATGCGCTTATCTTCGCATGCGTTTGTGAACAATTTAGGCATAATGTGCGATGCATTGCAAGAATTATCTGAGCTCTCAGTCGAGCTTCAAAAACGAGACATTACCATCATTTCAGCACACAAGTCAATTTGTCGGGAAATCAGCGTACTTGAGGCCATGTCGGATCGGCCAGGTCGCTACACTGAACTGAGCCAAAGGGGAATTGAGGAAAACTCTTTCCATGGCCTCACGCTGAATGGAGGAAAATCAAGCGACAGATCACTCGACCCCAAGCAGTTTTTTCTAACTGTGGCCAAGAACTTGGAGGACCGTATGTTATCTCAAGGAGGCCGGATGCCAGATAAAACTGGATATAACAAGTTCATTGAGGAGTTGAAGGTGCTTTACGCACAATACTGGCCCGAGGACGCAGATGCGCTGTATGGAGAGACTGAGGTCGAGTCACTGTGTCAGCGCTTCAACATTGCCAACCCGCGCGCAGTCATACGGGCCTACAGAAGGTACAGAGACTCAGATGGCAAAGACCCCCCCGATGAGCTGATGGAGTTACTTGTTGCTGTCAACAGCATTCCAATTGCAAGTGCTGAATGTGAGCGCGGATTTTCACAAATGAACTTGATTTGCACTCCCAACCGTAGCTCTTTGCTCACATCCACCCTGTCATCTTTACTCTTCCTAAATCTTGTTGGACCCCCCCTGGCTAAATTCAATCCAGTCCCGTACGTGAGGTCCTGGGTGGCCAAAGGACACAGAACTGCCACAGACACACGCAGTAAAAGTAGAAAAAAAGAGATGGAGGACAATCCGGACATGCTCGTGATGTGGGGTGTTTTAAACAACTAAATATGGTGAGCAAACATACTGTCTATTAATAGGCCGCCGTGCCAATCTTTGAATAATACATATTTTTTTTACACGTTAAACCTGTTGAGAAATTGATTGCTGGCTGTATACTGAAGTCCCACCTGTGGTGATGTGTTGTTGTTGTGCGTTGTGCGTACTATCCTAAAATAATTGTAAATTATCGTCATAACATTTATACCATGGATACTATTTGAAATCGAGGCTTGTATGTCCCACAGCGTTGCAAGTGGACATTTTCATGTTGTTTTCAGCACCTTTTATGTATACGTTCCGGGACCTGTACGCGTCTCGTCATCCCTGAGCTGTCATGTACTTTGCGTTCCGGCACCTTATGATTTACAAATTAAGCACTGCTTTGTAGCCTACACCGCTTTGACCTTTCTGTGGGGAGAAAACGGAACACCATTACAGGACCATAACTTTATGATGGCGAACATAGGGGAGCATTTAGCAGCAATAGAGCCAGGCAGAACACTCAAGAATTGCTCGAGACGAAAATCTGTGCTTAAAGAGGCCCTTTCTGCTTTTGGGGTTTTTCCCTTTCCTATAGAATGTTATATCGGGTTTTGCGCATGTAAATGGTTTGCAGAGGCTAAACTCTCTGTGTACCCTCCAGAGGGAGTTCCTCTTTTGGAGGATGGACCTCTCAGTCTACAGGTCTTCAAAATGCACCCATCCACCTTTCGTGACTGTAATTGTATTTTTAATTTAGACAAAGTCCTGGGTCAGGTTTATGACTTAAAAAGGCAAGATATAGAATCAATCAAACTGCATCATATCCATTAGAGGTCTGTAACCACAGGAGATGCACTGCGCTAATAGGATTCCATGTTTAATGAAAAGATCATGTCAGCCGATACACTGAGCAATTACAGGTGCATTCATACTGTACCAGTGGCTACAGTATTACTCCTCCTATAGTTGATGTGACTATAATATTTCAAAGTACTGGCTCTTTTGCCCTTGGGATCACTGCTATTCCAATATTACCCATAATTTGATGTTTCTGCTGCATTTATTGCATCAGTCTTGAATATTTGACAGAGGACCCCCAATCTTCACCAAAACCAGGGTGCAATGTAAACACAGCGGGGCATATTTTTGGAATTCTGACTAACAATGTTTGTTCAATCGATGGTCTAATCCCCATAATGTTTATGTCTGGTTTCTTTATCAAAATCATTTAAATTGTAATTACACTGTAATCTGCTGACTATGTTAGTTTAACGCCAGCAAAACAATTCAAATCCAGATTTGGTTGGAGCAGGGCTGAGCTGAAGTGGCCTTCAGGACGGTGCACTGTGATATTCTGGTAGACCAGTCATCATACCACATGACTGATTGCATTTACCATCATGGGATTTTGCCCCTGGCAACATTTGATTTTACTCTCTTCACTCTTGCAGTAAGTTCTTTCTTTTTGTTAATACTGTGAGCCATGTTCATATTTCCTGATGTTGTTTCTGTTTGCACCATCATACACCAAAATAAATTCCTTGTATGTGTTATTGTACCTGGCATTAGACTTGATTCTGATTGTGATGACCGCAGAGAAGGAGGAGATTCCCTCCATGAAGATACAACCATGTTTCATTAACCATGGCAGAAATAAATGCTGCTTTATACATGTTGTAGAAGGCACTGACACCAAACACCATCGTGGCATCTGGGCACACCACACAGGTCTATCATTCTCACCAAGCTGTATTCACATGTAGGTTTATCTGATTTGCTTCACCGGTATGAACCAAAATAAACAGGTTTAATTGACCTGTGATTCAATTGTAAACAAATATTTAAGTGATGCCAAAATAACTTCATTATGATGCCCATGTTTAAAGGTATAACTTAATGTTGTCTCAGGTTCAGTTGAACAACGTTTAAAATGTTATATTTCTGAATAGAGTTTGGATGAATAAGAGTTGTCTTGTCTCTGCGGTGTACATGCCTTGGGGACTAGGTAAAAATAGAAAAGAAATGATACAATTAAAGTTATTAAAGAAAAAACAGGTTGATTAGAGAATAACTTAGTATACCACATATACATAGTTCAAAAAATATCCTTAAACAGATGGCCAGAAAAAGTGCATTTGTTTCAATCATTTTTGGGAAAAAAATGTAAAAAAGGACCCTAACCCAGTGCATCACTGTCGATCCTTGATGTAGTCTTGTATCGTTTTTAAGACAATAAAGGAGCTCAGCGTCACAAGATAACGTAGGACTCTGGATGCACATACAATACTTTTAAGTAGGGTCAACTTATAATTGGCTTTCAAGGTTCAAGGGTTTTTATTATTAGGTACACAGTAGCTACAGTGTAGTTATGGCAATGAAAATCTTAGGTGACCTCCTCCAACAATGCAACATATTATATATAGGACAAAATAAGAAAATAAAATTAGTGCAAAATGAAACAGAGTAGGATAAATTAGAGTAAATAGTGCAGGTTATGTTGCTGGACCAGTCTACAAGTATAGATGCAGTGAACCAGATACAGTGGGGCAAAAAAGTATTTAGTCAGCCACCAATTGTGCAAGTTCTCCCATTTAAAAAGATGAGAGAGGCCTGTAATTTTCATCATAGGTATACCTCAACTATGAGAGACAGAATGAGAAAAAGAAATCCAGGAAATCACATTGTAGGATTTTTAATGAATTTATGTTCAAATGATTGTGGAAAATAAGTATTTGGTCAATAACAAAAGTTCATCTCAATACTTTGTTATATACCCTTTGTTGGCAATGACAGAGGTCAAACGTTTTCTGTAAGTCTTCACAAGGTTTCCACACACTGTTGCTGGTATTTTGGCCCATTCCTCCATGCAGATCTCCTCTAAAGCAGTGATGTTATGGGGCTGTCGCTGGGCAACACGGACTTTCAACTCCCTCCAAAGATTTTCTATGGGGTTGAGATCTGGAGACTGGCTAGGCCACTCCAGGACCTTGAAATGCTTCTTACGAAGCCACTCCTTCGTTGCCCTGGCGGTGTGTTTGGGATCATGGTCATGCTGAAAGACCCAGCCACGCTTCATCTTCAGTGCCCTTGCTGATGGAAGGAGGTTTTCACTCAAAATCTCACGATACATGGCCCCATTCATTCTTTCCTTTACACGGATCAGTCGTCCTGGTCCCTTTGCAGAAAAACAGCCCCAAAGCATGATGTTTCCACCCCCATGCTTCACAGTAGGTATGGTGTTCTTTGGATGCAACTCTGCATTCTTTCTCCTCCAAACACGACGAGTTGAGTTTTTACCAAAAAGTTCTATTTTGGTTTCATCTGACCATATGACATTCTCCCAATCCTCTTCTGGATCATCCAAATGCCCTCTAGCAAACTTCAGACGGGCCTGGACATGTACTGGCTTAAGCAGGGGGACACGTCTGGAACTGCAGGATTGAAGGCCCTGGCGGCGTAGTGTGTTACTGATGGTAGCCTCTGTTACTTTGGTCCCAGCTCTCTGCAGGTCATTCACTAGGTCCCCCCGTGTGGTTCTGGGATTTTTGCTCACCGTTCTTGTGATCATTTTGACCCCACGGGGTGAGATCTTGCGTGGAGCCCCAGATTGAGGGAGATTAGCAGTGGTCTTGTATGTCTTCCATTTTCTAATAATTGCTCCCACAGTTGATTTCTTCACACCAAGCTGCTTACCTATTGCAGATTCAGTTTTCCCAGCCTGGTGCAGGTCTACAATTTTGTCTCTGGTCTCCTTTGACAGCTCTTTGGTCTTGGCCATAGTGGAGTTTGGAGTATGACTGTTTGAGGTTGTGGACAGGTGTCTTTTATACTGATAACGAGTTCAAAAAGGTGCCATTAATACAGGTAACGGGTGGAGGACAGAGGAGCCTCTTAAAGAAGAAGTTACAGGTCTGTGAGAGCCAGAAATCTTGCTTGTTTGTAGGTGACCAAATACTTATTTTACCGAATAATTTACCAATAAATTCTTTAAAAATCCTACAATGTGATTTCCTGGATTTTTTTTTCTCATCCTGTCTCTCATAGTTGAAGTGTACCTATGATAAAAAATTACAGGCCTCTCATCTTTTTAAATGGGAGAACTTGCACAATTGGTGGCTGACTAAATACTTTTTTGCCCCACTGTATACATGTCAGAATAATAAATAAACACAATAAGCTAAATGATGCAGAGAATGTTGAAAGTGAACAAGTAATGCAGGATTCTATGTACATGTAAATAGAATTGAATATAACAAACTGAATAAAAGGTTAAATATTGTACAGTGAAATCCAATTAAACACTGTTTGATAAACTAATAACTCTTGAGATAATAAATTGAATCAATTCTGAGATGCAACCAGATCTATCTTTTGTGTTATGGAGGCAATGGCGGCGCTGGGGGGGAGCAAGCAGGGTCTTAAGACCCTCCAGTCAAAGGCTTTGCCCCCCCATTTGCCCCCCCTGCCCTCAAAACATATAAGCATTACAAACTATAATTCGAATAAAGAAAAAATGAAGACACCACCGAGACATAACAATCATAGGTAACCGTCCGACAACAATTGTTTATAACGTTGCTGTAGTGGTCCGTATTACAGAAGCGTCTGTATCTTTTTAGTATCTATGGTAACAAGGGTTAGGATGTTTAGTGCGATTTGATTGGCAGTTTGCACGCAGAGGCACGCAGACGGCACGCAGACGTGCGTTTGACGTTCATGATGGCGGCGGTTGATGCATAGCGGCTAGTTAACGACGGAGCAGATTAGCGAGTGACAGAGCAAAATGGACCGTTTTGTAACGTTAATTTCCAGAAAGCGGATGAGAGTGGATGATGGTGGTGGCGGCGGTGATTTGTGGATGCACAGTACGATAACATCCCCGAAAATGTCGGGCAAGATTCGGGGAGTGAAGGGAGAGCTTCACCGACAGCCGTAGCTCCGATCTTGGGTGGCGGGAAACCTGGCCCTGTGGATTTAAGCCAAGACCCAGCAGAGGGACCGAGGCAGCCTCAGCTGAAGTCCTACCCGCGTCGGGCATTTTGCTCCCAGCTAACTTTAAGAAGTTTTTGCCAGTCGTGGTTTAAACAATACGAGTGGCTGGAATACTCAGTGTCAGTTGATGCTGCTTTCTGTTTTGCCTGTCAGCATTTTCCCCCACCATGCTCGGACATCTGGTCACTCAGAAAAGAGCTTCACCCACGCTGGCTTCAGAAACTGGAGGAAAGGAGGTGAGAAACTAACACAACACCATGCAAGTGTTTCTCATAAACTAGCAATGGAAGGCTGGTGTGAGTTTAAGGCAAGGATGAAAAAATGGTTCAAGGATTATGACTAAGCTTGATGCTGGACATTAGAAAACAGTACAAGAAAACAGGCAGTACATGAGAGCAGTCATAGAATCACTGCGGTTTACTGCTTGTCAAACAATTGCACAGAGAGGGCACAGGGAAGATCAGCAGTCCACAAACAGAGGTAATTTTATTAAACTGTTAAATCTGCTGGGAAAGTTTGACACCATTGTCTCAAAGAAATTGTCCAGTGGACCTGGGAATGCCAAATATGTGCATCATGATATCCAGGATGGGCTGATTGATGTTATGGCCAGCATGGTGAGGGAACAATGTGAGCAACGAGGTTAAGCTGGGAGAGCATTTTGCTTTAATGGTGGATGAAACAAAGGCTGTGAGCAAAAAAGAGCAGATATCTGTTGCTCTGCGATATCTAAACAATGATATGATTCATGAAGAGTTTCTGGACTTTATTTCTGCAGAGGGCCTGGATGCAGAGTCTTTACACAAATCAGTTAAACAAACACTGGCTAAGTGTAGCATAGACAAACATGCATGCATTGCACAGTGCTATGATGGGCCTCTGTCATGTCCGGGTGCAACAATGGTGTCCAGGAAAAGTTTCGCCAAGAAGTGCCACATGCGCTGCACACAGATTAAACTTGGTTTAGTTGACTGTGTACATAATGTGAAACCAGTTGCAGAATGCTTTGCAACGGTCAAGATGTTGTACAACTTCTTTTCTGGGACAGTGACTCAAAGGTGTTCATGGAGAAGCAACAAGACCTTGAGCCCACCAAACGCACAGTGGAATTGAAAAGACTATCAGATACCAGGTGGGCCTGCCAATATTCTACACTGTGGGCAATAAAAAGAACTCTCCCTGCTCTCTTAGCAAACTCTTGTGGATGTGAGCACCAGACGAATGCTCATAGAGCTACTGAAGCAAGATCACTGATTGGACTGATTGATGCACAATTTGTTGTGCACATCTGTATGCTGGAGAGCAAATTCAAGCTCACAAAGAACTTATCTGATCATCTACAGGCCACAGATTTGGAGCTGGCATCTGCCATTGATCTGGTCTTTGCAGTTGTTGATACCCTCAATGACAAACGCAATGCTGAAACATGGACTGAAATCTGGGAGTGTGCCAGTGATATGTGTGAGACAGTTGGCATTGACCTGCAGCGCCCACAGGTAAGGAGAAAAAAACAGCCCCACCACCTGCAGGACTTTGTGGTGAACAGCCAAACAGGATCAAAAGAGCCGCTGGAAACCTCAGAAGACTATCAGAACCACTGCTATTTCCCTGTAATCAATCGATTAATCAGTGAATTGGACAGGCGGTTTTCCTCTGACAGCTGTCACGTTCTAAAAGGAGCAGCAGCTCTTAACCCAAAACACGAGACATTCTTGGACAAAGATACTCTTTTGCCCATGGCTGAACATTATGGCGTATTGATTGAAAACCTCTCAGCAGAACTTCACCAGTTAAAAGGACTGATGAGAGGAAAGACCAAATGGGGGACGTTGTCAGCACCACCCATGATGTGCTGGTGCTTTTGAGGCCATACAAGGATGCATTCGTTGACCTGTTCAATCTTGTCTGTATCTCTATGACACTGCCTGTCACATCGGTTTCATGTGAGAGGAGCTTCTCCTGCTTAAGGCGTTTGAAAACCTACCTGAGGAACAAAAGCGAAGATGCTCGACCAGCAATCTGGGTGTCCTGGCAATTAGTTCAAGCAGGGCCAAAGCACTTGATGTCGAGGCAGTGATTTACCGCTTTGCAGCCAATCACAACAACTGGCGGATCGTTCTGTTGTGAGTGACCAGTGAGTACACAATTCTTTTTGACAGATTTTAATTATGCTACCGGTACTTATTGTTTGCCTCATATTATGTCAACTATTTAGCCTGTGTGTCTGTCTGTGTGGTTGTTTCAGCAGTTTCAGTGGAGTCCAGAGGAGGAGGAGAGAGGAGTTGAGAGCAGAAGAGAGAGGAAGACAGCAGTGGAGAGTGAAGGAGAGGAGAACAGGAGGAGGAGGAGAGATGAAGAGAGGAAGACAGCAGTGGAGAGTGAAGGAGAGGAGAACAGAGGAGGAGGAGAGAATGAAGAGAGGAAGACAGCAGTGGAGAGTGAAGGAGAGGAGAACAGAGGAGTTGAGAGAAGAAGACAGAAGTGGAGAGTGAAGGAGAGGAGAACAGAGGAGGAGGAGAGAGGAGTTGAGAGAAGAAGAGAGGAAGACAGCAGTGGAGAGTGAAGGAGAGGAGAACAGAGGAGGAGGAGAGAAGAAGAGAGGAAGACAGCAGTGGAGAGTGAAGGAGAGGAGAACAGAGGAGTTGAGAGAAGGAGAGAGGAAGACAGAAGTGGAGAGTGAAGGAGAGGAGAACAGAGGAGTTGAGAAAAGAAGAGAGGAAGACAGCAGTGGAGAGTGAAGGAGAAGAGAACAGAGGAGGAGAGATAGTGAAGATGAGTTTAGAGAGGAAAGAGGGGAAGAAAAGAGGAAGACAGGTGTGAAGAGATAGTAAAGAAGAGATCAGAGGTGAGACCAAAGATTCAGTGAGTTAAGAGACAGTGGTAAGAGTATACTGTGTTGCACTACACACTGCTACAATTCTGTTACACTAGTAAATCCACAGATGGTCTCTGTGGTGGCTATGATTTGAATTGTATTCTTGTGCTTGCTTGTTTGTTGATTCAGTAAATACAAGTAATTAAATATGCTTGTGTTTGTTGTATATAAACATTTAGTAACGTGCATTTCAATGTAGTGTATTAGCCCGGGAACAGTGGTGTTTGGTGTTCGTTATGTCAGAATTCACTAGCACCTCCTATAAAAAATCAGACCCCCCCATTGCCCCCCCAACAATAATTTTCTGGAGCCACCCCTGTATGGAGGCCCTTCACAGAGCTCAGGTGTTTAGCAGTCTTATGGCCTGTGGAATGAAACTGTCTCTGGGGTGGTGGTTTGCTCCTGATGCTCGGGGACTTTCCCGCGCGGGAGACACGAAAAACCTTTTTGCTGGGGGTCTTTTATAATCCTGGGGCTTTCTTTCCCGCCCCTGGGAGGGAAAAGGGGCCCCATGGATGGCACTCCTCTGGTGATGGCGTGCAGTTTTTCCCCCCCTCTGTAAGGGCTTCGGTGAGGGCGGTGCAATGCCCTACCCGGGCCGTGTGCAGCCAGTCAGGTGTCTCTTGGGGCACCTGTAGGGGTCAGGATGCCCTATGGGAACCTGTAGAGGGTTTGGTGCTCTCTATGGGGACCGTAGAGGGTCGGATCCTCTTGGGCACCGGGTAGAGGGTTCAGGATGCTCTTTCCCTGGTACACCTTTGAGGGGCAGGAGCTCTCTATGGCACCTGTTTGAGGGTCAGTCCTCTCTTGGTACCCTGTCCAAAGAATGCTCTCTATGGTGCCCTGAGAGGTGCCCTGTAGGGTTCGGATGCTTTATGGTACACCCTTTGAGGTCGGGTGCTCTTATGGTACCATTAGGGGTCAGGAGCTTCTATGGCACCTGTAGGGGTCAGGGTCCCTTATGGTACACCTGTAAGAGGGTCAGGATGCTCTCTATGGTACACCTGTAGGGGGTCAGGATGCTCTCTATGGTGAACCTGTAGAAGGTCAGGATGCTCTCTATGGTGCACCTGTAGAGGTTCAGGATGCTCTCAAAGGTGCCCTGTAGAGGGTCAGGATGCTCTCTATGGTGCACCTGTAGAGGGTCAGGATGCTCTCTATGGACACATGTAGAGGGTCAGGATGCTCTCTATGGTACACCTGTAGAGGGTCAGGATGCTCTCTATGGTACCTGTAAAGGTTCAGTGCTCTCTATGGTGCACCTGTTGAGGGTCAGGATGCTCTCTATGGTACACCTGTAGAGGTTCAGGATGCTCTCTATGGTGCACCTGTAGAGGGTCAGGATGCTCTCTATGGTGCACCTGTAGAGGGTCAGGATGCTCTCTATGGTGCACCTGTAGAAGGTCAGGATGCTCTCTATGGTTACACTGTAGAGGGTCAGGATGCTCTCTATGGTACACCTGGTAGAGGGTCAGGATGCTCTCTATGGTGAACCTGTAGAAGGTCAGGATGCGCTCTATGGTGCACCTGTAGAGGTTCAGGATGCTCTCAAAGGTGCACCTGTAGAGGGTCAGGATGCTCTCTATGGTGCACCTGTAGAGGTTCAGGATGCTCTCTATGGTACACATGTAGAGGGTCAGGATGCTCTCTATGGTACACCTGTAGAGGGTCAGGATGCTCTCTATGGTACACCTGTAAAGGTTCAGGATGCTCTCTATGGTGCACTGTTGAGGGTCAGGATGCTCTCTATGGTACACCTGTAGAGGTTCAGGATGCTCTCTATGGTGCACCTGTAGAGGGTCAGGATGCTCTCTATGGTGCACCTGTAGAAGGTCAGGATGCTCTCTATGGTACACCTGTAGAGGTTCAGGATGCTCTCTATGGTACACCTGTAGAGGGTCAGGATGCTCTCTATGGTGCACCTGTAGATGGTCAGGATGCTCTCTATGGTACACCTGTAGAGGTTCAGGATGCTCTCTATGGTGCACCTGTAGAGGGTCAGGATGCTCTCTATGGTGCACCTGTAGAGGTTCAGGATGCTCTCTATGGTACACCTGTAGAGGGTCAGGATGCTCTCTATGGTACACCTGTAGAGGGTCAGGATCCTCTCTATGGTACACCTGTACCATAGAGATGCTCTCTATGGTGCACCTGTAGAGGTGCACCTGTAGAGGTTCAGGATGCTCTCTATGGTACACCTGTAGAGGGTCAGGATGCTCTCTATGGTACACATGTAGAGGGTCAGGATGCTCTCTATGGTACACCTGTAGAGGATCAGGATCCTCTCTATGGTACACCTGTAGAGGGTCAGGATGCTCTCTATGGTACACCTGTAGAGGGTCAGGATGCTCTCTATGGTGAACCTGTAGAAGGTCAGGATGCTCTCTATGGTGCACCTGTAGAGGTTCAGGATGCTCTCAAAGGTGCACCTGTAGAGGGTCAGGATGCTCTCTATGGTGCACCTGTAGAGGTTCAGGATGCTCTCTATGGTACACATGTAGAGGGTCAGGATGCTCTCTATGGTACACCTGTAGAGGGTCAGGATGCTCTCTATGGTACACCTGTAAAGGTTCAGGATGCTCTCTATGGTGCACCTGTTGAGGGTCAGGATGCTCTCTATGGTACACCTGTAGAGGTTCAGGATGCTCTCTATGGTGCACCTGTAGAGGGTCAGGATGCTCTCTATGGTGCACCTGTAGAGGGTCAGGATGCTCTCTATGGTGCACCTGTAGAAGGTCAGGATGCTCTCTATGGTACACCTGTAGAGGTTCAGGATGCTCTCTATGGTACACCTGTAGAGGGTCAGGATGCTCTCTATGGTGCACCTGTAGAAGGTCAGGATGCTCTCTATGGTGCACCTGTAGAGGTTCAGGATGCTCTCTATGGTGCACCTGTAGAAGGGCAGGATACTCTCTATGGTGCACCTGTAGAAAATCAGGATCCTCTCTGTAATAGCAACTTAAGCGATATGGACACCGAGGAACCTGAAGCTGCTGACTCTCTCCACCGTAGTCCCATCAGGGCTTTGTTGAGAAAAATGTAATATAAAGTATAACCAGAATTAACAATTATTTTCTCCTTTAGACAAACAGGACAGCATGTGCAGCTGGGTCCTCAGCTACTCGTTAGCGAGACCTAATGAGCCTAACGAGGGTTAACGAGCTGCCTGACCCTGACGAGGTCCAAAACATGCTGATGTCACAGAACGGTTCTGCAGATTAACAGCCTTGTTCACGAGGATGGTAAACTAAAGAATCAATCTAAGACAACAAAATAGAATCGAATGAATTACTTGCTACTGCATTTGGACCTGCAACACATATGTTAAGACTTTAGCTGAAGATACTGTATATCCGGTCAGGTGCAGATCACAGAAATTATTAAACTCATAGCAACTTCATGACTTTGCAGGAAAAACACACTTCTAAGTGACAGGACTTTTCCTAAAAGTAATTTGTTGGTGGCAGTTTCAGTGCAGCATTATGGTAAACCTTTATGGCCTTAGATACTGAGTAGGTAAAGTGCCACCCACAGAACCCCAAAGGCCAAACAACACACACACTGACAGGTTTGACATTATTGGAGATGTGATGCATAATCAAACTGCTACTTGATCTTGCCGTGCACAATAACACAATAATGTGACCACCGAGTATCATCCATAGGAAAATGTAGGTGTGTATGGCAGGGGGAAAACAGATCTCATTAACCTCTGGCTGCTGTGGAGGGAAACAAGGAGCAGCAGAGTGACTCAGCTTCCATATTAAAGAGACTTTAGCCTTCTGGTTGTTATTATGAAATACAGTATACACAGGCACAGCGGTTCTCTTGGCCGAAGGTGTTTTTAATAAAGCCTCACTTTCCCTCTTGTGCACAATATAAACAGATTCCAGAGCAGCACAGATACGTCAGGGCTGCGAAGATTGTGGTGAAATAAATAAAGAGGAACTCTACATTCTACTACATACTTCTATTGCATCAGGCTAAGTTTAAAGGGGACACTTGTTATGTATGGATGTTTTTTTCTTCCATTCTGTTGTTTTAGTCTCCACAAAAATGCAGCTGAAATAAATCATACTCCTTAAATAGGCACTTCTACTTTCTTGGACAATGTTTTTGGTAAAGCATGAGACACATGGTTTGTATTGAGGAAATGCAGTGACATGCGAAAGTCTGAACTCAAGTCATATTTCTGTATATGTCGCTCAGTGGAAGGACATTTCATCCCCTGATATCTTGTCTCAAACATTGTGGTAAAACAAGACCAATTAGAAACATGTTTTGCCTTAAAGGTCTATTATGCAAAATGCCCTTTTTGATGTCTTTTATACTTAAATATGTGTCCCCGGTGTGTAAGGAGACTCACAAAGTGTCAGAAAATACAACCTTGTCTCTTTTCCTCCTTACCCACATCTCTAAAAATGGGGGTACAAACGAGCTGATCCAGATTTGGTTCGGTTATGACGTCATGTCAGAAATGTGGGCTGGCTTTACATTGAACTCCTGGCAACCTCCCGCCCACGTGACACGTCCCAACCTATCGTCCCCCATATACCATTGCGAGCTGAATCCCCTCTGCAGCATGTCTGTGTGTGTGTTCAGCAGGATGTCTGCAGGAGGGACTTAGAGTGGTTGTATATATGATACATATAATGTCTCTGTTCTAGTGGTAAACTCTGAGAAGTGTTTCAGAGATAATGCTGGATGTGGTTTGGAACATAATATGGGGTTTAATCACGGCAGCGTTTAGCTGAGTTTCTCCCGGTAGAAAATTCTCTTCAGAGGAGAGATCATGACGCTCCAAATGGGCGTGGCCAGCAGCAGCTACAAAGGGGCGTGACCAGCAGCAGCTCCAAAGGGGCGTGGCCATCAGCAGCTCCAAAGGGGCGTGGCCAGCAGCAGCTCCAAAGGGGCGTGGCCAGCAGCAGCTAGTTCATTTAAAGCTACAGTCACAGAATCAGCACTCCAGGAACAGGGCTGAAATAGAGGGGGATGAGGCATGCTACAATGGGTGATCTGTTTGATATTTTGAGCCAAACACTTCACAGACAAGTTTTGTAGAGATATGGCCCTACAATATATTGTTGAAATATAGCACAATAGGAGTGGATTTTAATTGAAGGAAATAAAAACAAAATCATAAATTGAACCAGCGGCTATTGACGTAATTCTGAGACCGGGAATAATCAGTTTCTAGTGAGACAGATGGATGTTAATGATATGATCATCATGTAGTGCGGGCTCCAACTTTAACCACAACAGATGTCTTTTCTGTAGTTGTCCCCCATCCATGAAGGACAACCCTTTGCTCAACTTTTATTTTCAAACAGATTTGTTGTGTATGACTGTAAACCATTTATTAGGGGTGGGAATCACCAGGGGTCCCCACGAAACGATACTATTGCCATACTCAAACCACGATACGATAGTACTGCGATTCTACGACATGCTAAGTATTGTGATATGATATATTGCGATATGGCGAATTTCTGCTTTCTGTCTCCGCTGACTCCATCTTTGTTTGGACTAACTTCCTTCCAATCCCACTGACTTTACCCATGGCCATGACCGCACAAGAAAATGCTCAGTACCATCTGGATTGAAAAAGCCATTTTTACCAACATTTTTCATCTGGATTTGCAATTTTAATAGTTTATATAATAAAATATCGATACTTGGCATCCATGTATCGATACGATATCACCAGGCAAAGTATCGCGATACCTTTCTGTATCGATTATTTCCCCCACCCCTACCAGTTATAACTGCTGCTCTCTGGAAAGGAAAATGTGCAGGCAAAGAGATATACGTATATTTAGCACTCTGCTAATTTCTGAGGCTATAGTAAGAAATCAATTATTTTATATTATTAAATTTGCCCCCCTTCAATTTATTTTAACCACCCCCTCTGTCACTTCATCCTGATGTTTCAACAGACTGTGCACACTGGGACCAGAAGCAGTTTATTAAACCTTTATGTTACCTGCACTTTGATATACTTTACATTATTGTATATTCGCTTAGTATAAATGTGTCAGGCCACCATTACATTTCTCCAAAGACATGACATAATTGCTCATGCAAACTCATTCTATGGACATAATTGAAAAGAGATTGGGTTGGCAATAATGTGACTGGAAGGAAAGTTGTTTGAACTGAAGCTTCTACTTGAAGCTTACTTTGTTGATACTAAAGACTTCACAATATCCGTTGCACCTCTGTGGATGTCATTTTGAACTGTCAATAGTAACACATTATCATATTCACTTGACAGTCCTGTATGTTATATTGTGGAGATGAAACCCACAAAGTGGCCTCCTACACTCGATGATTGAAGATGCTATCTCCACCATTCAATCTTGCTTCTCACTGCTGTTATGTTTGATGAATAGCTGGCTTGACATGCACTTCCTCAGATCTCATTTGGATTGTAGCCGGTAGCTGGAGGGCCTGGCACCATTACACTCGGCAGGAACACATGCATGCATGAACACAATGCAGGGATCACACACACATGCATGTTCAGACAAAAATATAATGAAATGCTTTCAGACAAGCACACAAACACATGTTTAACATCCATTTGGACCACCCGAAATCAGACTATATGCTCCTTCTCTCTGTGTCCGAAACGTTCTATCTCTGTCTGTCTCTCCAGAGAGCCATTGTCATTACCTGGACTTTATTCCAGACTACGAAAATCTGGGGAATTATTCTTTCAAACTTGGAAACAGAGCTAGCAATGTAGCCTGTAGTTGTGATGCTAATGGCACTAGCATCTGTCGAAAACATTAATGGAACTGCAATGCTAACTCAAATGTTAATCGTATATTCTACTCAATGTTTACATTTTGTGAGGTTGATAGGCTGGACTAGCATGTACACTGCCTTCAACTATATTTATATTGTGTATTCAATAAATACACATGGAAATATAGTATATCCTTCACTATTGATCTGTTCACTCTTTTGCATATTCTTTTAATCTTCTCCTTCTGATATGCATTTCTTTACTGATTTGATATTAATTTTATTTTATTAACTTGTAACTTGTGTTCAATGTCCTATGCTGCTGTGATGAATAAAAATCTAAAATTTGGATCAGTAAAGTATACCTCATCTTATCTTTACCCATAGAGTGAGTCCCACCTCCTTACACCCCTCATCCGCGTATATAACTCAGTGTCGGCCCTGTGGATGTGAGGGAACATGTATCATTATCCACCAAAGTTTTCTCATTGCGCCGCCTACACAGATGTGCTGATTATACAGCCACATAACAGATGTTCATTTTACTCGCCTCTCCCACACACAGCAGCAGCAGCATCCACATACACTGCTTCACAAGAGCTGCATGGAGGATCAGCCGCTGTAGACAGTCAGCGGAGCAAGCTCAGAGACAGCATCACAGAACATGTGTGTGTAGGAGGATTTATATATTGTTTTGTGAAGCTAAAGGAAACATGACTTTGGTCAGTTTCTGTGTGTGCGTGTGATGGACTTACTTTTGATATTCCAGGTAAGTTTATTAAAAACAGCTTTGATTTAGAGCTCACTAAATTAAAAGGGAATCTGATCTCCTTAAAATTAAAGGTTTTAACTCTCGGACAATACAGTATGTAGATGTATGGTCTGCAACCAGGTTCAAAGACAACCCGTAAATATGTATATTCAAAATAATTAAATGTAGCTGTGATTCAAGTTTTAAAAGGGCGTTTACTAGTGAGTTTTACATTTAATTGTAAATCATTTAATCAGTATTTCATCAATTCCAATCGCAAACTCTCTTCGTCATATATATATATATATATATAATTTACATATACAACAATTATAGATCATATATTATTATATACATTATAGAACATGTAAGCGTGAATATCACCTCAATGGCAGCATGTCAACCAAACACTGCACAATAAAAGCATGTTCCAGTCCCGATCTGAAATCAGACAGATATTATAATTACTATAAGAAACCAAGATTACAGGCTTCTCCACTCAGGTGAGTGCAACATTCTGCCAGAATGCCCTGGAATTGTTACAGTTAGTACAACTTCTAGAGGTAAAATAAGTCTTTAGTTGAACAGATGGTTGATTTATGTAAAGGAATACGCGTTTCTTTAGATTCTTGGATAATATTTTCTTTATCAAAAATACATTTATAATAATGAAAAATGTGAAATCTTAAATGTATAACAAAAAACCAAACAAATAGAATGTTTGAGTTGTTATTGTTGACATTGATTAAGTCATTAAGGGATACATGCATTCTACAGATAATAATAATATTTCACCACTGTTCCCATGTCTTCAGCCACTGTTGTCAAGTTGTATAACAATTTCACACACAAATTAAATTGTTATTATTAATTGTTAGCATGCTAACAGGCTGAGCATGGCATTTAAATAGCAGACAGTCAGTCCCTGTCACATCAGGCCAGTGTGTGACAGGCCCTGATGAATGGAAGATGAACGAGAATTTATATACAGTAACAGCCTACAAGTCTTCAAAACACTCAGAGTGCTTTTACTCTACATTTCAACATTGGACCATTCACACACATTCATACAGGTCCAGGCTGCCCTGTATCTTGGACACTTCATCATGCAGTCAGTAGAAGCGGGCTCAAGCAGCTCTTCCTTGTAGCCATGTTTCCTTTTATAAATAAATGCAGTATTAAATGTACACAAACCACAGAAAAAGTATTTTACAAAGCCTCACATTCTAGACCTGACCAATCCCACGTCTCTTCCCTAAACCTTACCAACACAACCCAGAAACGTAAAGAATACACTGAAGCAACTGAAACATTGACTTTAATTCAATATATCATGTCAACAGATATCACATAATTATATTAGGTTATTTGAAATAAATAATATTAGGTTCAACTTAATATTATTGCTTTCAACTAATCTAAAACAGTGATGTGAAATTTGTTGACGTAATACATTTAAGTAAAGCCAACGTTTCAGTTTGTACAGTGTACCAGCCAATCAGAGGCAAAGGAGGGCAGGTCATGTCTTTTGTAAGTATGAAAAAAGGGGAAAGTCTGATGAAGTTAGCCATGTGGTTCTGTTGCTGGGAGAGTGCGTACTTTAGGAGGTGCAGGCCTTCAGAGCAAATGCAGTTTGCCTTCAGGAAACTCCAATTGCTCCCAAAAAATGGGCTTCTGCTCCAAAGGGACTTTCTTTCTGACTGTTGTAGATTCAGAATAATTTGGGCACATCGGGACAATAGACAGTCTCTGTCCCATATCCAGGCTGACGATCCCTCAGTTACTCGCATCTGTTCCTTTTGTCTTACGAAGGCGGAGCTAAGATGTGAGTAGAAGTGCAAGTGAGGGGATGAAGATGCTAAGATGATTAGTAGGATAATGTTGACGTTTGCTACAACATCATCCAAAAAGGGCAGTTATGGCAACAGCTACAAACAGCTGCGTTAGCTCTTATACTAATATGTTGTTAACACAAGTGTATTCATGAGTATAAGTCGTTATGTCCTGCTGTCATTTTTGAACATGCTGTCAAGCTTGTCCTCAGGTGTGAACAAGTTAGCGACTAGGTGCTAATTCAAATCATAGTTACACGAACATACGAAGAAAAATGTGTTAATTTCTAACGGTTTTAATATTTCTTTACATTTGCACCTTTAGAGCATGTCTGTCAAGTAAATCTGCATACACACAATTCAGGACTAAAACACACACACACACACACACACACACACACACACACACACACCCCGGCATTTATATAGCAGGCCAGCTGTATCTGCTTGTTACATAGCTGGAGGTGGTTCTATGATTGATTAACCCAATACAACGTCATTTCCAGCCTTAAATCTGACTATGTTGTTGTAACTATTGATGTTGGACTAGCAAACAGTTCTTTATTTTTGAACACCTTTTTGTTAAAAAAAAATGGTATAGTCCAGAGTGAATCCAAAATCCAGCTTCTTTATGGTGCACTGAAAGAAAACCATGCAATCAAACTGTTGTTTTGAGCTTTGCTTCCAGCTGTACCTGAGCCTGTGTCTGTACCTGCAGCTCTGCACCTATGTACCGTGTCCTTCCTGTCCTGACCTGTGTTACTTTCAGACTTACAAACAATGATTCGCGATTTAGTTCAGAATTCACATGTATTTTACAAGGATTTATCGGTGTTGCTTTTGTTGTAACTAATTACTTTGTGTTGACTTCGCATACACACATACACACAGCAGATTCAAGTTGAAATTGGTTGGCTGGTCTCTTCAGACTAAGAGGAAAAACACAGTAATTATCACAGGAAGTCAGTAATCAACCCCTTTGCAGTCTGGTTTCTCATTTCTATTAGTCAGCAGGACTTTTTTACTCTCCCAGTCACTCCACACATCCTAAATGAGGAATATCATAAAAAATACATATATAATACATACAAATGCAGATGTTGTTGTGTTTTTGTGAAGTATATTGATTTTAAGAAACAGTAAAGGTCATTTCAGGAGCCATAAATATATGCTCACTCAATTCTGTTTGAGTTGTAAGGGTGTGACTTTCTATCTTTCCTCTCTACAGTTCTTGGTGACGACAGACGCTCCAAGGCAAAAATTAAAACCTGCTCTTATAGTCAGCTAGAGTTAGAGTGGCAACAACACCTAATAATGATTTTATCATAAATATGTCTAATATGATGAATATCACTATGTTCTGTAAATAATCATAACATTCATTCCGATTTCCAACACAACTATACTGTAGTTACATTTGCAATATTGACATGCCAAGAAAGCTGACAAATCTTACAGATCTGTCCCACCACTGCTGAAACCCAACCCACACCATTATTTAAAATGATCAGTCAATTCTGTTGAGGTCTTGATCATTAAACCATTATGCGTTCTCAAGGCTTCGTCATCCTGCATCATGTACTTTATTGATTGTGTTTAATGATATGTTTCCAGCATAAACTCAGCAGTTTGGATCTATGGTTATCAGGCGGTGGCACCAAGGAGGTATTTTTTAAATAAATCAGGCACACAGCAGACACATGCCTGCAGCTACAGCGAAATGAAACACACTACCAAGGGCAGATGCTTCCAGGCAAAAATAAACATCTGTTCTCATTGTCAAGGAGAATTTGAGGAGCAAGTTGCCCTTAAGCAGCATTATGTCATTATTTCAACAAAATAAATCATCCCGTCGCTCAGTGGAGGTAACATCCTCTCAGTCTCCTCTTTTCGAGGTGATGTTCTCTTACTCTGAGTGGCAGTGCATTTGATTAGTGACATGTCTCACTCCACCCTCACCCAAAGCCTCAAAGCTTCCGGTGTCAGAGTGTTGTCTTTGTGTAATGTTTGTATGTTAAATGAAACTTTCGTATCAATAGATGAAACAGAACATATTCAGTTATGCTTTATGCTCACTGGGATCGTTATAAAACATCAGTGAAAAAGCACCAGGGGAGGAAGTTATCTCCATCACTGCCTCGCACTAACCTGAACACTTTCTCAAAATTGGACTTTCAATCAAAACAGGGAGTGATCAATCATCTCTTTAAAAGAGGCTCTATTTTGATTTTGGGCTTCTTCCTTTCCTGTAGGGTGTTCTATACAGTAGGTTTGTGTGCATGTAAGTAAAGCTCAGTGCAAGTCCAACCAGGAACACCATCTTTATATCGTCATTCACATATTTCCAGACTACATTCAGCCTCCAATCAGCGACCAGTGGTGTTGACTCCCCAGCTAAACCTATCAATTCACCTTTACTCCCACAAGCCAGTCATAGCGCATCGTCAAATATTTAAATCTGCTCTGTCCCCCCTCCTGACAGTTGTCATTTCAAATGACTCAACACAGCCCCCCTCCAGCCGTTCCATCCCCTGTTCCTCTGAATCCAGGGTTCACATAAAGCTTTTACCACACCGAATGATACTCCCGCCCAACGGGTTCTAATCGGCAAACACATTACAGTCATCTGTGTATGAAAATATATTGTTACATCAAAACAAGTCTCTCCTGATTGAAATGGTCTGCAAAGGCTGAAATACCATCGTACCCTCCCAAACACTCCCCCCCTCCCTGCCTGAAGCCCCTCCATTGGACTCCTTTGTTTACTTCAGGGACATAATGATATCACTATAAACTCTTGCTCCTATTGGCTAGTGCCCCAACACATTGTATGTGATAGGCTAAGGGGCGGAAAGTCTCCAATGGGTTGACCATTAACAACAGAACCGGCCAGCTAATCAATCAGACATAGCCGTGGGAAGTAGGGGTGCTGGGGGTGCTGCAGCACCCCCAGCTGGAGGTCTGGTCCCGACAGTTGGAATATCGTAGCAGCCCCGCCAGTTGACAAAAAAAAACTAACGATAAAATACATAAACTATTAAATGCATAAAATGTCTAAAATTTAAAATTATGTTGTGTAATATGGTTTAATACAGTTTCTTAATTATTACAAAAATAATCTTCAAAACGTTTTCGATAGCGCTGTGCATTCTGGTTATATCAGATGTCATATGAAGTAGCCACGGGATTGTTTAAGCTAAAATGGCAGCCTGAACGTTAAAATGGCACAGAAACGAATTTCAGATTTTTTCAGTGGATTACCAATACCAGTGTCTAAAACCAGTAGGTCTACACCACCAGAGTGTCTCCAGATTGGAGAAACGGAAACAAATCCAGCTAGCAGCAGCAGTTCATCCTCCGTTTCAGAAGATGCAGAGATCACTGACACAAATGATGACGGTAATAACGGCCCTCCAAAGCCCGCCACGTCTCTGCACAATGCTGCTGCCACTGACAGTGGATGTGTACCCACTGAGCCTTTCCAACCGTTGAACTTTAATTTTCCTGGTCGACGTTGTGGGAATGAAACGTACAGTCGTACATTTTCACCATCCTGGTTTAACAGGTGGAAGTGGCTACATTATGTTCCAGAGATAGATCGTGTCTTGTGTTTTGCTTGCCTGAGAGCCAAAGAAAAAAGACTGATCAATGCTGATAGTGTTCGTGCAGACAACCCATTTCTGTCGGGTGGTTTCGGAAACTGGCGTAAGGCTACCTCAAAATTCAACGAACATGAAAAATCTAAACTGCACACAGACTCCATTCAGAGACTTGCTGCACTGGAAGGCACACCGATTAACGCTCTCTTATCTGATGCGGTTTGCAAACAACAGGCGACTGCTCGTCATGTTTTGGAACTACTGTTCAGAAGTATTCGTTTTTTGGGCAGCAAAGGTATTCCGTTCAGGGGAGACACTACACGTGATGGTATACTGTTTGGATACATGCTGGAGCGAACATATGATCTTCCGAAGGAAAGAGAGTGGATTATGAGACGAGACAATTGGATGTCAAACACCATACAGAACGAGATCATTCAACAGTTCGCGCATGCAATTCAGAGGAACATTGTCGCCAATTCTTCCGAATCCATGTTTTATGGACTAGTTGCTGATGGCACTACTGACATTAGCACCACAGAACAGTTCTCATGTTGTTTGCAGTTTGTTGACAGCAGCCTGGAGGCGCATTGCTTGTTTTTGGGTTTTTATAATGCTCCTGACTCTACCGGACAAACTTTATTTTCTTGCATCAAGGATGTGTTTTTGAGACTGAACATTCCGATTGAAAGACTTATTGCTTATTGTTTTGATGGCGCTAGTAATATGTCCGGCTGTTTCTCAGGAGTCCAGGCCCGTCTGAAAGAACTGTGCCCTCTGTCCATGTACGTTCACTGCAACAACCACGCACTTGATTTAGTTCTCCAAGAAGTCGCCTGCGAAGTTGGCCTAGTGGCCGATACATTAAACTTTGTGCGGGGTGTTGCTGGTGTGATACGAGAGTCGTCAAAGCGTAAACAGCTTTATGAATCGCTTTTCAGTAGTTGCGACGAGGTTGCAGTTAACATCCTAGGCCTGTGCCCAACCAGGTGGTGTGTGCGGGCCACAGCCATCAGGCGCATATGTTCATCTTACAACACTCTGCTGGCCACACTAACGTTGTTGAAAGATGACAAAACCACAAGAGGTGACAGCAGAGCAAAGATTGTCGGGCTGTGGAAGCAAGCCCGTAAAGGCAGAACTCTCTTCGGCCTGCTCTGTTGCCAGGCACTGTTTGAACCGTGTGAGGCTGTGGCACGGAAGCTGCAGAGCTCCACAATGAGTGCGCTTGGCACACTTGAGTGCGCAAATGTACTGAAAAACAGCATTGCGGCCCTTCGAGACGACCCAAATGTTGTGCAGATGTTTCAGAAGGTGGAAGAACATTCCTCAAGAATGGATCTCAAAATGCCAGAAACGAGAGACAGCAGAACCCCGGCACGATTTAGGCAAACTGCAGAGCCAGAAGCACTCACTCGCAGCGCACCAACAGCCTCTTGGAAACGGGAATTCTATGAGGCTGTCGATCTAGTTTCAGGGGAGCTTCAAAGAAGGTTCGACCAAGAGACTTTGACGCTAGCGGGGAAAAGAGAGAGGGCAGTTATAGCAGCAGCACAGGGAGAAACAGTGGACTTGGACAGCCTTCAGCTTCCTATGGAGCTGGACAACTGCCGCCTTGATCTCCAGCTTAAAATGCTGAACACTGTCACCAAGGAGTCTCGGTGCACCACAGTTAAAGATGTAGCAGCACGGCTTTGTAATCTCCATCCACAGACGAGAGCTCTCTTTTCTGAGGTTGAGAAAGTCATCCAGTTATGTCTGGCTCTGCCAATATCAGTGGCCTCATCGGAACGATCGTTCTCCACTTTGAGAAGGTTAAAGACTTGGTTAAGGTCCACAATGACACAGAAGAGGCTGACGCATCTTTCATTGATGAATGTCCACAAAGACATTATGGACGATGTGGACATGAATGCGCTCATGAGAGATTTTATTTCCATGACGCCTGAGCGTCAGTCCGTGTTTGGAGTAGTACTGTGAAAGGCCCAACGGTAAGCGCTTGATTTGATCAGCTCAGCTGCCGCCGAGCAGTGTACTGTAAATAGTTCGACGCTGACTTTTTTGTTTTTCATGTCAGTTGAGATTGTTGAGATATAATAACTGTTCTCAGTTGTGTGCGATTCTAAGGTACAGCCTATAAAAGGTTGAACTAAATGCTTGTTCAGTAGTAGTTGATGCCGTAGTAGCTCTGACCGTGAGACTGATGTGTCAGAGCACACCGAATAAATACGCCAAGTACGGCTAAAGATAATTCACTCTCCGTGTATGCTTTTCCTCCGAATGCAACGTTATCTGTGCAACAGTAGTGCACCACAGCTCAACAGATACTAATAGACATATTGTGCATTCTTCCCTGCCCCTGAGAACACTGCAGGTTTCTGTTGATGCTTGTTTGGTTTAATGTTTTTTCGGAAGTCGCTCATTTACAATACCGTCTACATTTTTTTATTGAAATAAGTAGCCTTTTGTTTTAGTGTTCACATCACAGTAGCCTATCTGGTTTACAATGAAATACATCGTGTGGTGTTTAAATATTGCGCACACGTATGCCTGTCTTTTATTTAGCCTATCGGAACATGTGTTGCCTCTCCAGGCATTTAATATTATTACATTTATTTCTTAAATAATTACTTTACAGTTTAAATTAGCTAATGTAAAAATTAATATTATTTTGTTGTTTTAGTTTTTGCGACGACGTCACTTCCGGTTTAGTCACTTCCGGTTCAGTCTCTTCCGGCGATCTTCCTGTTGAACTTAGCTGGGTAGAAAGAATGGCCGACATGTGCATCGGAACATAATCAATCAGCATCCACTTGGAGGCATCAGAGTGGCAATGCCGTGAGTTGTTTGATTGTTAAAGGACATGTTGAAGATGTTATATTATGATGGATTTAGTTCGAAAAACTGTTTGATGTGTTGTATACAAGCTAAAAAGTGATGCAATTGTCAATCAGAATGCCTCATTTCAGTATTGGACAGTTTCTGTTGTTATTTATAACTATGCATAACGTGATGTTAATCATAAGGTTGTCATAAATAGACACAATATTTTTGTATTATTGTATTTGCAGTTTTCACCGTCTGTTGATGAAGAAGTGAAAGTAAAAGGTCAAGCTTACTACGACTTTGTCTCATTGGCTACGGTTTAACTCAGTGTTTAGTCAGAGTTTCGACACACTGCACGAGAACACTACAGTGAAAAGGCAGCATTGGATGTTTTGAAGTGGTCGCGATGGCAACAAGCAACAGGTCGGCTGTCGGCAGTGCTAGGAGCAGCAAAACATCAGCATCATCAGTAAGGGCAGCCCATGCTCGGGCTGAAGCAGAAGCAGCAAAGGTGAGAGCTTCATATGCCAGCCAGGAGGCTAAGCTAAAATTGGAAAAGGCTGCTAGAGAAGCAGAAAGAGCTACTAGAGACGCTCAAAATAAATTGGAAACTATAAGGTTAGACACAGAGTTGGAAGTGCTAACCCTTCATAGAGAAGCTGACGCAGCCATAGTGACAGCTCGAGTGTTGGAAGACGCAGAGGCGATGCAGTCTGTTATCGAAGACGGGAAATCTGAATCCGAAAAGGGGAAAATCGAACGCACCAGTGAATACGTTCTATCCCAGATCAGCCTTAAAAATCGTTCTCCTTCCTCACCCTTACCCGTTGCTCCCTCACTAAAAGCAAGGTCACATGACAGCTTCATATCATGGCATCCACCTGTGGAAGACGATTCACAATTACAACCTGTCAGCAGGGAAAATGCAGACATCAAGCAACCGTCTCCACCAGAATTATTTGACCCAACTAAAACTGAAACAAAGGCTAAGGTTAGTAGAGCCAACCCCACCATGAATGCTCATGCTCCGTCGTATACTCCACGACATTTCCCTCAAACTGGCACACCCACGTCCAATTTAGGGGAGCCTTTGGCACAGTATTTGGTACGAAGAGACCTTGTGACTTCAGGGCTGTACCAGTTTGATGACAAGCCCGAGAATTATCGTGCATGGTACTCCTCCTTCTCAAGTGCAGCCAACGAAGTCAACCTAACAGCAACCCAACAGTTGGACCTCATGACCAAATGGCTTGGAAAAGAATCTAGTGAACAGGTTAAACGCATGCGATCGGTGCATGTCAACAACCCCAATCTGGCTCTAGACAAAGCATGGGAACGGTTGCGTGAATCTTATGCTGCCCCCGAAGTCATCGAAAAGTCAATGTTCCAGCGCCTGGACAACTTTCCTAAGATTTCAGCCAAGGATCACTTGAAGTTACGTGAGCTTGGGGATCTACTTGCAGAGATCCAAGGTGCTAAAGAAGATGGATATCTGACCGGCTTGTCCTATCTGGACACCTCTCGCGGGATAGGACCAATCGTGGACAAACTCCCTTACGGGCTTCAGGAGAAGTGGGTGTCCGCAGGGTCACGGTACAAAGAAGGAAGCGACGGGCGTTTCCCCCCCTTCGAGTATTTTTGCAACTTTGTTAGCTACGAGGCAAAAAAGCGTAGCGACCCTAGCTTCATTCATCAAGGCAGCACCACAACACCCACCAAACCTGACAAACCATTTTCACGGAACTTTAACACCAACAAAACCCATCTCAGTGCACAAAACGGATCTTTCCACAACCAACGACCCTTACAAGAACTGCCCGTTACATAACAAACCCCATCCCCTTAAAGGTGTAGAACATTCAGGAATAAACTCCTCGATGATAGAAAGGCCTTCCTCAGAGAGAAAGGAATATGTTTTAAGTGTTGCGCCTCCATCTCTCACCTTGCCAAAGACTGCAGGTTCTCTGTGAAGTGCTTTGAATGCAACAGCACCAGTCATGATACAGCCATGCACCCTGGCCCACCTCCTCAAACCGTCAAGGCTCCTTCACCGTCACGAGAGTACGGCGGGGAGGGAGAAGACGATCCCGACATTGCTGTCGTTGGAGCAAGCTGCACAGAAGTTTGCAGTCCAGGCCAGTGGAGCCGCTCATGCTCAAAGATGTGTCTCGCAAAGCTTTACCCCAAGGGTTCAAAGGACATGGCCATCAAAGCCTATGTGATCCTGGATGACCAGAGCAATCGCTCATTAGCAAGACCAGAGTTCTTCAAGCTGTTCAGTGTGAAGAGCAAACCATTCCCGTACCATCTCAGAACTTGCTCCGGCATCATAGAAACATCCGGCAAGAGGGCAGAAGGATTCGAAATCGAGTCACTGGATGGCACAGTGCTCATTTCTCTCCCACCACTCATTGAGTGTCATGAGATCCCGAATAATCGGTCTGAGATTCCAACACCGAACGCTGTTCTTCATCAGCCTCATCTCCATCACATTGCCGAGCACATCCCTGAACTGGACCCAGAGGCAGAATACTACTGCTGCTCGGAAGAGATGTCCTTAGGGCACACAAGGTAAGGCAGCAGGTCAACGGACCGAAAGGGCCCCCTTTGCCCAACGTCTAAATTTAGGTTGGGTAGTGATAGGAGAAGTGTGCTTGGGAATGTACATAAACCAACAGTCAACAGTTCAACAACGGCTAGAAAGCGGTGCCCCCCTAAAACTTTTAACCCTGTACAAGCTTATGCATTTAAAGGGGACCGCCCCCTAGCCTTAAAAGGTCTGGTACGCACCGAGAGTATGCTAGGGGCAGACAGTGTTCAACGATGGAACGACAACAAACCTGCTCCATCAGTGGAAGAAAAATCTTCATGAAAATAATGGACACAAACGTCTAAGAACGAAGCAACAGTTGGGTCGCCCCATGCCCTTCAGAGAACTTGCCAGCCTTTTCCAAATAACAAAGGGGGGCGTCATTTGGTTCGCATCCCTTTCAACGAACCTAAAAGAAAACCAAAAGGGGAAAAACAGACGTGACACATGAAGAAGAATTTGCAAATGGACATGCAGAGGAACACCATCCTGACAGAAGGGGGGGGATGTGATCTCCCAAATTTGGGGTTTTTCACCCCCAGAAACCCAAACGATCAGGGGGTTTTCTTTTATTCCAGTGCCCCGTACTCCGGGGTCTCCCCCAATGACGTGCTCCTCATGACCCCCCTCAACAACTCCCCCCTTGGGGTGCTTTTTTGCTTTCCGGAAAGAAGGGTTGCAATTTTTGAGACATCCAACAGATTTTCATTGTTTTTTAGTGCCGAAAAAACCCTCGCAACTTCCTCCCGGTTTTTTTGGGGATAAGGGGCAGTGATGGAACAAAGGAAGTTTTTTGAGTACCGGATGAAGGTCCCCGTTTTGGGAAACCCCCTTCTGCGTTGCAACTTATGGGGTACGAAGGCCAAAGAGGGGCCTTTACGAAGCATGGAGCCCATACGTCGCTTTGTAAAAACACTTCTACGTGGATGATGGCCTAATATCCCTACCAGAAGCCAAAACCATCGACCTCCTCCACGAACACGGCCCCTCTCGCAGAATCAAAACCCGCACTTGCACAAGTTCTACAAACATCCAGAAGTCACAAGGGTTTTTTCCCCTGAAGATTGTCCCAGTCGTCAAAGACCGGATTTAAGTGGGGGAAACTGCAAAACCCCCACAACGAGCTTGGCTACGTGGGAGATCACTCGGACACTTCACCATCTGCATCAAGTGGAAAAAACCATCCTCGACGTGGAGTCCCATCCACAGTCAACATATTTTTTATCCCCCGGGGGCTACTGGACCCGTCAGACCGGGGAAGACCCCCTTAGAGAGCTTCCTCTGAACTATCTGATGGGATACACCCCTCCGGAAAACAAATCAAGCAATGGGAAGATTTGGGGAAATTTCCCCCCAAGACTGAAACAGCTTCAGTTCACGCACATATACGAAACCTCCCCACGAAAGCTGTTTACAGGGAAATTTTGGGGTGTTCTCGACGCGTCAATCAAAGCCTCGGGGCTGTGGCCCACTTGAATGGTGAGGAAGATGGGAAGAAAGTAGGTTTGTTATGGGGAAGGCCAACTGGCACCCCTGTCAGAACCCACAATACCCAGGCTTGAGCTGTGTGGCGCAGTCTTGGCAGCAGAGATGGCAGACCTTATCCAGGATGAGCTGACCTGAAGTTAGATGCCATTAAGTTTTACACAGACAGCAGAGTAGTGCTTGGCTATATTTGTAATGAAACAAAACGATTCTACACATATGTCTACAACAGAGTCCAACGAATCCGGCAGTCCTCAAAGCCTGAGCAATGGCACTACGTATGTACCAAAGACAACCCTGCTGACCACGCATCAAGGTCTTTACCCGCATC
The DNA here is from genome assembly GCF_036324505.1 of Eleginops maclovinus. NCBI lineage: Eukaryota > Metazoa > Chordata > Actinopteri > Perciformes > Eleginopidae > Eleginops > Eleginops maclovinus. The sequence goes on from NC_086351.1 coordinate 25,572,857, forward strand.
CCGCCTGGCGCAGACCTCTTGGTTCACTGGACCTTCCTTCCTGTGTCAGCCACCGGCAGAGAAAACGCAGACAGCTGAGAGGTTCAGTTTAATCGACCCTGAAAAGGACTCAGAAATCCGACCTCAGGTACAAACTTCTGCTACCCACCTGGAGGAATCGGTACTCAACTCCGGACGCTTCGAGCGCTTCTCCACCTTTACTTCACTGGTAAGAGGAGTTGCATTCCTCGTACACATGGCAAGATCCTACAAACGTTCAAACCAAGACAGCAAGTGCAAAGGCTGGCATAAATGTAACTTACCTCGGACTCCAGACGAAATGGCACAAGCTGGGAAAGTTATCCTTAAAGCAACCCAGAAAACAGCCATGGCAAAAGAACTGTCAGCTCTCCATGCCAACAAACCCATACCAAAGAGCAGTCCTCTGAGGACACTCAACCCAATCTTGGAGGATGACCTTATCTGCGTTGGAGGCCGACTACAGCACTCTCATCTTGCTACCGCAGAGAAGAACCCGATAGTTCTGCCCAAAGGAAGTCACATTTCCCTACTGCTCACACGGCATCACCATGAGCAGGTGAGACAGACCAAGGCCGTCATCTAACGGAAGGAGCGATTAGGGCAGCAGGACTGTGGCTCTTGGGAGGCAAGAAGCTCATCAACTCAGTAATCCACAAATGCCTAACCTGCCGCAAGCTACGTGGAAAGCTGGAAGAACAAAAAATGGCGGATCTGCCCTCAGAACGACTTGAAATCTGCCCTCCTTTCACATACGTGGGCCTCGACGTATTTGGGCCCTGTCTGTTACAACCAGACGCACCAGAGGAGGACAGGCAGAGAGCAAGCGTTGGGCCATTATGTTCAGTTGTATGAGCTCCAGAGCTGTTCACATCGTGGTAATCGAATCTATGAACACATCCAGTTGCATAAATGCCCTCAGACGTTTCTTCGCACTCAGAGGCCCGGCTAAACAGCTCAGATCCGATTGCGGAACCAATTTCGTTGGAGCAAGCAAGGAGCTCGGGATGGACAAGGCAGTGCATAGATACCTCAGCGAACAAGGATGCAGCTGGGAATTCAACCCTCCGCACGCCTCTCATATGGGAGGTTCCTGGGAGCGTATGATCGGCGTTGCCAGAAGAATCCTCGATTCAATGTTTCAACGGCAAAACACTCGCTTGACCCATGAAGTGCTATGCACACTAATGGCGGAGGTCATAGCGATCATGAATGCACGCCCACTCTTACCTGTGTCTACGGATCCCGAGAAGCCCTTCATACTTTCTCCATCCATGATCCTCACACAAAAGTCGGGGGTTCCACCTCCCCCCGGAGACTTTTCCGACAAAGACCTGTACACAAAACAATGGAGGCAAGTCCAGGCCCTTGCAAACCAGTTCTGGACCCGCTGGAGTCGAGAATACCTACCTTCGTTGCAGCACAGACAGAAGTGGACAGTGCCCCGAAGAAACCTTCAGGTTGGAGATCTGGTTCTGCTCAGGGACAAGCAGGCCGCTCGCAACTATTGGCCTATGGCCAGAGTCAATGCCACTTTCCCTGGGAAAGATGGACATGTAAGGAAGGTCCGAAGTGAAAACAACTGACCAAGGCAAGGTCAAAAACCTTTCTCCGGCCGACTGCAGAAATTGTTCTGCTCCTTCCTAAAGACTGATAGACAGACTATATTTAAGATCTGTACAAGTTCTAAGTGACCTCACATAGGTCAGGCGGGGAGTGTGTTGCCTCTCCAGGCATTTAATATTATTACATTTATTTCTTAAATAATTACTTTACAGTTTAAATTAGCTAATGTAAAAATTAATATTATTTTGTTGTTTTAGTTTTTGCGACGACGTCACTTCCGGTTTAGTCACTTCCGGTTCAGTCTCTTCCGGCGATCTTCCTGTTGAACTTAGCTGGGTAGAAAGAATGGCCGACATGTGCATCGGAACATAATCAATCAGCATCCACTTGGAGGCATCAGAGTGGCAATGCCGTGAGTTGTTTGATTGTTAAAGGACATGTTGAAGATGTTATATTATGATGGATTTAGTTCGAAAAACTGTTTGATGTGTTGTATACAAGCTAAAAAGTGATGCAATTGTCAATCAGAATGCCTCATTTCAGTATTGGACAGTTTCTGTTGTTATTTATAACTATGCATAACGTGATGTTAGTCATAAGGTTGTCATAAATAGACACAATATTTTTGTATTATTGTATTTGCAGTTTTCACCGTCTGTTGATGAAGAAGTGAAAGTAAAAGGTCAAGCTTACTACGACTTTGTCTCATTGGCTACGGTTTAACTCAGTGTTTAGTCAGAGTTTCGACACACTGCACGAGAACACTACAGAACACCTCTCAGTCTTCAGCACCCCCAACCCAAATCATCTTCCCACGGCTATGCAATCAGAGCAGACTGGGCTCTGGTTTCAGACAGAGGGTGAAAAGAGGTGCTGCAGAAAAGGCAGTATGAGAAAAATAAAGAGCTTTCTGAACATTAAAGCATGGAGACATGTCCCATTAGAGACACTACACACTGATATACACCTGAACGTCAGCAGGAGAGGACTCTTTAAAGTAGAGACACTACACACTGATATACACCTGAACATCAGCAGGAGAGGACTCTTTAAAGTAGAGACAATACACACTGATATACACCTGAACATCAGCAGGAGAGGACTCTTTAAAGTAGAGACAATACACACTGATATACACCTGAACATCAGCAGGAGAGGACTCTTTAAAGTAGAGACAATACACACTAATATACACCTGAACATCAGCAGGAGAGGACTCTTTAAAGTAGAGACACAACATACTGATATACACCTGAACATCAGCAGGAGAGGACTCTTTAAAGTAGAGACAATACACACTGATATACACCTGAACATCAGTAGGAGAGGACTCTTTAAAGTACAGACACTACATACCAGGGCTGGACTGGCTATCTGGCGTACCGGGCAAATCCCGCCAGGCCCTCCAACGTTTTGGGCCTTCCCAGGGCCGGAAACAAAACATACATTATATATATTATATTTTTTATTGATTACGACGGTAAAAACATGACACATCGTGGCCCATTGGATGCTTCTCTTGAGGCACATTTGGCTAGTCCAATGAAATTCCTTGGTTCTCGAAGGCCCGCCCCTCCCTAGAGGCCCTCACTTGACCCAAGTCATCACCTCAAATTTTGTAAGCGAATGGTGGAGGATAGGGAGGTCGCGAGATGGAGAAACAAAAGAGTGGCCATGAGAAGCGAATGGAAAAGAGAAAGCAAAAACTTAAAGACGACGCAGCAAAATGTGCAAAAATCACCGACTTATTCAAAAGCACAAGCTCGACTTCAGGTTCGGGTAGTGGGGCTGCTGCTGGGGCCGTGGGAGATGATGGGGAACCAGGCAGCTCAACCTCGGGTTCGGGCGGTGGGGCCGCCGGTACAACGACAACGAGCGCACAGGTGGTGGAGAATGTAGAGGAGGAGGAGGCGGAGGAGATGGTGGTTCGAGCCGGGGAACCAGAGGAGGAGGAGACGGAGAGACGAGAGTCACGAGACGTGACCCAGCAGGGAGAGATTGAGGTTAGAATTCAGCTCAACACACCCGCTAGCTAGCCAATGCAGTGTAGCTATTCACCGCTTCGGCGTTTCGTTTCCCATTTATTGCCTGAAACCGAGACCAAGTTGTCATCCTGACTTTATCAAATCAGTCACAAACATGTACCCATTTGATATATTTTCATGCACTTCTCTTGTAATGTTGCGCCAGCATATAAATCTTCCATTTGTCGAGCTGTTACAAGGTCATGTGATGTGTTTGAAGTTATGCTAGTGCCGTCCCATCTAGAAATACCCTAGCTAGCTAGGCAGATTAGCTATTCACTGCTTCGGCGTTTTTCCCATTTATTGCCTGAAACTAAGACTAAATGTGTCGCCCCCACTCTCTCAAATCAGTCACAAATATGTACCGATTTATTTTCGTACACCTTTCTTGTATTGTTTTGACAGCTTATAGAAATCTTCCATTTGTCTTGAGCTGTCAGCTGTCACAAGGACGACATGTGCTGTGTCTTTTTATATATATATATATATATAAAAAAATGGCGCTTGGCCCTTGGGTGATCAAAAGTGCCCGGGCCCTTTTCAGATGCCAGTCCAGCCCTGCTACATACTGATATACACCTGAACATCAGCAGGAGAGGACTCTTTAAAGTAGAGGCACTACATACTGATATACACCTGAACATCAGCAGGAGAGGACTCTTTAAAGGAGAGACTCTACATACTGATATACACCTAAACATCAGCAGGAGAGGACTCTTTAAAGTAGAGACACTACATACTGATATACACCTGAACATCAGCAGGAGAGGACTCTTTAAAGTAGAGACAATACACACTGATATACACCTGAACATCAGCAGGAGAGAACTCTTTAAAGGAGAGACTCTACACACTGATATACAACTGAACATCAGCAGGAGAGGACTCTTTAAAGTAAAGACAATACACACTAATATACACCTGAACATCAGCAGGAGAGGACTCTTTAAAGTAGAGACAATACACACTAATATACACCTGAACATCAGCAGGGGAGGACTCTTTAAAGTACAGACACTACATACTGATATACACCTGAACATCAGTAGGAGAGGACTCTTTAAAGTACAGACACTACATACTGATATACACCTGAACATCAGCAGGAGAGGACTCTTTAAAGTAGAGACACTACATACTGATATACACCTGAACATCAGCAGGAGAGGACTCTTTAAAGGAGAGACTCTACATACTGATATACACCTAAACATCAGCAGGAGAGGACTCTTTAAAGTAGAGACACTACATACTGATATACACCTGAACATCCGCAGGAGAGGACTCTTTAAAGTAGAGACACTACATACTGATATACACCTGAACATCAGCAGGAGAGGACTCTTTAAAGTACAGACACTACATACTGATATACACCTGAACATCAGCAGGAGAGGACTCTTTAAAGTAGAGACACTACATACTGATATACACCTGAACATCAGCAGGAGAGGACTCTTTAAAGGAGAGACTCTACATACTGATATACACCTGAACATCAGCAGGAGAGGACTCTTTAAAGTAGAGACACTACATACTGATATACACCTGAACATCAGCAGGAGAGGATTCTTTAAAGTAGAGACACTACATACTGATATTCACCTGAACATCAGCAGGAGAGGACTCTTTAAAGTAGAGACACTACATACTGATATACACCTGAACATCAGCAGGAGAGGACTCTTTAAAGTAGAGACGCTACACACTGATATACACCTGAACATCAGCAGAAGAGGACTTTTTAAAGTAGAGACGCTACATACTGATATACACCTGAACATCAGCAGAAGAGGACTCTTTAAAGTAGAGACACTACATACTGATATACATCTTGCAGCCCTCTCTATCGGTGTGTTTACTGACTGGGTCACGGAACACAGGTCTGTGGAGTGTGAGCTGCTGTGGTTCTAGTCTCATTGATTCAGCTACATTCTGGCAACCTCCTATTGTGGGGGGCTGACTTTGTTTTAATTGAATGAGTGTAAGTTCAATCAATATTATTGTCTGTGCCACAACTCCACAAAACACATCATAAAAATTGTATTTTTCCTGTTTTCCCTTTCCAATTAAATAAAACAAAAGCATTACAGTATTCTGACCTTTTCAGACTCCATGCCTTTCTGAAGCGTTGGATTCATACAGCTGTCTTCAGAGTGAGAGTCCTGCGATTATTGGCGCCTTTACCAAACTCACAATGCATTAAAAGATTTAGGAAATAGCTCTCCTCACTCCTCATCTTCTTTACCTTAACTACATTCTGGTTAACCTTCATTTCAACCTCGCAAAAATGTCTTTAATTATTGTCATCATTGTTGTTTACACTGTCACAGCTAGTACTGTCATCACTGTCATCCATGACTCCTCATCATCTTGAAACAGTGAGTGTCATTTCCTCTAGTCTGTCCTGACACCTGCCTTCCGAACACAGAGCTTCAAAGTTGTTTCCTATGAATCTTAACGATTACTGAGAGATTAGATGGTCCTGCAAGGTCATTTACTTTTACTTTTACTTTTACCTATCAGAAACAAAAGAATGATTAGCAGTTCAATCCATTTCCTGGTCGGTGTGTTTCAGTAAATGTGTCGGCAACACAATACACGTATACCTCAAAGTCATCAGTGAGACTTTTTAGTTAATTTTAACAATAATGTTAGCTGTATTTGAAAATGGCACCTTTATTTAATGCAACATTTAAGCTGCAATTGAGGTTTTCTTGTAAAATAAAAAAAAGAGTGGGAAACATTTTATTTTTTTAGAAGATATTATCTATAAACACTCAAGAAAGAAAAACATCGCAAGTAGGCTTTATTTGCTAACTTTTTAAAAGTAAATAATAACTTAGGATTCATTCTTGGCACAAAGTTCGTATAAGGGATATCATTTAAAATCTGTAAAATATAATTTAGAATTAGTAACATGTTTAAATAAGACCTTTGAAACATGACTATAACCAATGTGCATTAGTGTCTGTTTGAAGTCTGATTCCAGAGGCTGATGGGCATCACTTCAGAGAGAAGGCTTGGAAGTTCTTTAGTAAATTCTTCTGTTACAAATGTATGAGTGACACCAGGAGCTGCAGGAGAATGAAGCAGGTCACATTTATTACACTGAATGCACTGTTGACACAATTTAATGTTGTAGAGTTTACATCCTTTGCTCTAGATGTGTATTTCAAATCACTGCTATCTAGTAGCCTGTCTTGTTCCTCATTGCTGATCAACACACACAGCTCCTCTAATGATACAGTCTCCTAAGAAAGAGGACAACAACATGAGCAATGCATGCACCATCTAACAAACTCGGGTTGAAGAATTCAGGGCTAGACAAACGCATCATTATTACATAGATTTAAAAAATAGATTATGTTATAGATAAAGAAGTACTTTATTAAACCCAATTTGGGATTTTTTTTTGCATTGCAGCATTATAAAAAGCCAAGGCATTGTACATTACAGAAATTAAAAGAGATAAACAATTCAAAATATAAACATCTCAATAGAAATAAAATAGTAATACAAAAGCAGAAAGTATACATGTTGGAATAAAAATGTACACAAAATATAAACAAAATATAAAGCAGGATATTATATGCACATTAACTGTGTAAGGAGTGGGATATTAAATGGCGTATAAATGTAAAATGTACAGTGTGAGTTTAAAAATGTGCTGGCATGAGCAATGGGCTGAGGTGTCTGGTGTTACCAGGTGCCCCGCTTTGTGCATTTTTATCATTTGTCCTGCGACCCACGAATTGAGACAATGTCACGCATATGATTTGATTCAAATGTGTCTTTTATCCAATGTGTATTTAGAAAGCAATAGAGGGCTATCCCCATTAGCTGTGTCGGGTATCAATCACTCAACAAAGTCTGGAAATGTACGTATGGCTGTATCCCATTATCACTTGACAGCGTTAGCCTGGATGCTGTGTATGATGGAATATGTCAAATCCTCTCATATATTGGTAAAAATAGTTGACAGCGGTAGACCCATTGTTTAATTGAAGGAAATATTTCAATGTTAACAAGATACTAGGGTGTGTGTAAGACGCATGCTTTGGCTGATTCAAATGTCAAACCTTCATTTGCTTTTCCTTTCTGATTTCTGTTCAGCAGTTTCAATGATAGCTGTCCATCCACTAAAACTGTGTTATCTATAAAGGCAGAGGATAATTGTGTATGTGCTTTTTTCCCAGATTGTATGCAATACAACATAACTGTGTGCAGCAACATATCAATGAGTGGAGCCCCATGTGTGAAACCCTTACAGAACGCTCTATGGTACGTACAGTAAATACATTCAAATAGCGGCTGCCAGCTTCTGCAGACCTGAAGCATAGAGGGAGGTCAAGTATTCAGCCAGTGCTGCTCTCCTGCAGAGCCTCTTCCATTAACCCGTGGCAGAGTGCAGCAGTTAAGGAGACAATAGACCCTGCAGCCCAGCACATGTGGAGCTCGATGACACCAGAGAGACACAAAGCCGCGCATCGATCCAGCAGAAAGCCCAGAGACTAAGCTCTACTCCCACCTGGAACTGTCACTGTGACACAGTCAGCAGCACGGCTCCTGGGGCCTGTGTCTCCAAGACAACACAGAGATGGTGATAGAGGAACATGTTCTATAATTGCAGGCTTCCAAAGAAAAAATAGCCAAAGTGGATTATTATTGTGTTGAAAAATATAACTGCACCCGTCACAAGCATGTTCACGTTCTGTATGAGCAAGACTTTATAGTCACATGCACAGCAGCTACAGCGAAGATATGGCAATGAAAGTCCCAGGCTCCTCCAACAATGCAACACAATATATATAAGACATCAAATCAGAATAAGAATCAGAATACCTTTATTCATCCCACAGAGGGGACATTTTCATTAGTTACAGCAGCAGCCAAACACAGCTCAATATTACACCCAACATACAAAAATATATACAAAAGTAATTAGAAAGAAAATATTGATAGTGCAAGAAGAGACCAATGTGCAAGTAGTGCAGATGAAGTAAACAATAGGAAAATAAATAAATACAATAAGCTTAATAATGCAGAGAATGTTGTAAGTGCAGGAGTCTATATACATTTAACTCAAATAGAATAGACGAGAACAGAATGTAAAGATAAATACTGTACAGTGAAATAAAGTGAAATACTGCTTATTGTAGCGATAAATCAATTGTAAGCTGCAAACAAATGAATGCTTTAGGTTGTGAAGGCACTTAAGAGATCATACAGATTGCATACACCTTCATTAATATATACGGCAGACTCAACTTCAATTCAGAGACGAGCGGGTGCTATACCTGAAGACAAATAACTGCCTGCCATGGAAAATACATACAATGAACCATATGCATTTGCTTGCATAAAATAAACACCTATATATACAGCTCTGGCAAAATCAAGAGACCACTGCATCATCGGTTTCTCTGGTTTTACTATTCATAAGTATTTGTTTGAGTCATTGTATTCTATAAACTACTGACAACATTTCTCTGTGTTGGAATTCAGCAGACACTGGAATGGCTCCCATACATGTAGAGATTGAGATTGAAGAACAATTTGGAGTGGTCTCTTATTTTTTTTCCAGAGCTGTATATACAGTATATATATATATACTGTATATAGAGAGAGAGAGAGAGAGAGAGAGAGAGAGAAAGAGAGAGAGAGAGTATATATACTGTATATATCTTGCAGTATTTCTAATTTTCTAACCCCTATCTGCTCCTATAGTCATTAACCTGCCAACAGGAATGAATGTAATTTATACACACATAAAATAAAAATACACACTGATCATTTCGCTGATTTTGCTTCAAGTTGTGGATTTTATGCTTCTCCATTTGTTGGGAAAAGTAATTAATCTCCCGGCATTACAGCACCGATCACTGGATCGACCTCATCAGGGTGCAGAAAGGAGAAGGACAGGAACACAGAAGAGCACCTGACAGCAGCACAGTGTGTCCTGTGTCCTGAGCAGGGAGCCAGATAGAAGCCTAATTGTTTTTCTTATATTTGTCATGTAACAGCATGTGCGCATATCTCAGTCCCAATGACAGTGCCATTATGTTAGGTCGTACTCAATCACACCAAAACCAGTGTCCTCTGAAGCAAGGGCGCAGCGATGAAAAGTGATGGACGAGATGAGAAATAGCTAGTGACATCAAGATCCATTTCCTCAGCATACAGAAATTGTAAGAATACTTTCAGCTGCAGACGCCTCGGTGTTTACTGAGCAGTGTTTACTGAGCAGTGTTTACCAAGTGCAGCTTCTTTTAAGTCTAACAATGCAAAATCTTTCCAGGGAACAACCTGCCTGTCATCCTTTCGGTGCGGAGGGAACAATGTTGAACAGCAACCACAGGGAGTTTATGGGAGTTGTGAACTGAGAAAAGCCTCTGAATCGCAGGCTTCTGAATGATGTGTGTGTGTGTGTGTGTGTGTGTGTGTGTGTGTGTGTGTGTGTGTGTGTGTGTGTGTGTGTGTGTGTGTGTGTGTGTGTGTGTGTGTGTGTGTGTGTGTGTTTTTTTTTGGGGGGGGGCGATTGTTTGAACTCGCTGTGTATTTCAAACAGGCAGGCACTGTGCTGCCTTTCCTTGACATTCTATTAAGAGGCTGGTTGCAGCTTCCACGCAAGGGGGGGACTGGGACGGGCTGCAAGAGTTGGGGGGTGGGAGTAATGGAGCATTTGCTTGAGTCACACTGCCATCTAGTGTCAACACAGACATCAACAGGTGTTGTCCATGGTGCTGAACATGCACTGGAAAAAATGCTGCTCCAGAAAGAGTAAAAAGAATAATAAAAACAAAGTTTCCGCTGGAATAACTGTAACAATCTGTGACATATTTAGATAGATGACATCTTTGATTAGCTGGGGAAACTTATTTTTGAACTATATTTCAGCAGGATCAGGAGAATAAGCAGAAATGCTAAACAGTGTTCTGTTTTCTGATGTTAGTTGGTGATTTTCCTTAAAAATGTGTTTTCTAAAATCCAGTAAGATGTTTTTTTTTCTTGAAACAAGAGGATCCATCTTTTACAAATAGCACAGCAGCTTAAAAAACTATGTTTCATCTGAGAAACAACTCCAAATAAGATGTTTTCAAGATTCTATGATTTAACAAAATACTTAAGATGCATTGTCTAAAAACAAGTCCCTATACCTCAGTGCATTGTTACTTCTTAAATTATGATGTCTTATATCAGGTGTGAAGACATATTCTATATATATATTATACACATCTGCCATATACATCTGTTATACATAATATATGCATCTGTCCATACCTCCTCATTCAACAGTGTAAAGTATTTAAATACTCTCAATGTATTCCACATATGTATATATTTCACATCCTCAAATCTTTATTGTTGTTATTGTAAATATTCTTCTCTCTTTTTGCACTACTTTATTATCTTATTTGCACCATGTATGTTGAGTTGTTGGAGGAGCATGGGATATAAGATTTTCATTGCCAACATTTACACTGTATCTGCTGTGCATATGACAAATAAAACCTTGAAACCTTGAAAACAAAGATCATGGCTAAAAACCTTAAAACATGTCGGATGAGTTTAATTGCAAGATTCGAAGCTAGTTCCCAACCTCTTGTGCATGAGGAATACCAACCACACTCACTGCTCAGCCCTGCAGGTTAGAACTAATAGATTGTACTGTAACTAATTCATCCCCTGTTCAATTAAACTGCTGGAGCAATATATGAGCCTGCCAGGGGCGGTGTGCTGTGCAGTTCATACAGAGATGTTTGCATCTCCTGTCAATGAGCTAAGTAGGTCATGTCATGTTGGGGATACTACTGGAATTAATAGTATGCATTGTGCACTTCAATACAAAACAGAAAAACAAAATGATGTTGAACACTTAATTATAACAATAGAACTACTTTCAGAAGAATGTGAAAGCAAATGCTGTGCAATTTGATTTACTGATAGGAAGATGAACATTGCTTTTGTCCAGCACCTCCAGTACTTTAAAAATGTCCACACATGAGTCGAGGAGAGATTGACTTAACTTACCTTCTATAAACATTATTACATGATGCATTGCATCCAACATCATATACTGTATCTGCTTTTTAATCAGAACTGTATGTCCTTTATTCAACCCACAGTGGTGAACTTTACAATGTTGCATGAAAGGAACAGTGCAGACAAAAAACTAAAAGTAACACATTGAATCAAGAGGCAAGCACAGGTTAAAAAGATAGTAAATGAGAAACTAAAGGGTTCATAAATCATACATTTGCTAGTAATGATACAATTGCTCTGATGTAAGTAATGCCATAAAGTAATTTCAATAATATATATACACCAAGTTGTCCTCGGATTTTCTAACCGCTCCAATAGTCATTCACATGCAGACAGGATATAATTTCATATGGAATAAACAAACTGTACATACTGGTCATTTCCACAATTTCATTTCAAGTTGAGGATTGTATGCTCCTCCAATGGCTGAAGATGTAATGCCAAAAAGTAGTTTTTAAAATGTATATACACCAATGCCATCATGACATAACGCTCCTTGACGTTGTGGGGGTTGATATAACCAAGCACATTGTTTCTTACTGGAGATTGCAATCTTAAAAATAGTGTGTAGTTTGGATCTCTGTATACATTTATGTATTGGTTCAGTGATACACTATATATAATAATATAATGATATATATTTTTAGGGATTATTTTCAGCAACAGATTAAACCACAAATTGTGCTCTAATGAGTACAGGGTACTACAGGGTATTTGGGATTAAATCAACATAGTTTGTATACTCATGTTGATGAACGAACATGCCAACACAAGCATCAGTGTCTCGTTGATGTGTTTCAATAGCTCAATGTCAGGCCTTGGATTCACACCATTCCTTTTCGCTGATTCCTTCAGTGTTTTAAATCATGGTGACAACAGAATTACCAAGTATCTATTGAATTTTAAAAGACAAGAAAAAAGCTGATGATTTCACACAAATCCATTAGACAGCTGCAGCTGATTCATTTAATAGCATTTAAGGTTTATTTGATAATGGGTTTTGTCTCTTGCACTATGTCTTGCTTTAACTGGGATTTGTAAAAGCACTGTGGATCGCCTTGTTGTTGAAATGTACTGTATGAATAAACTTCCCTTACTTTTGCATTTTAGGACTATAAAAAAGCTTTGTATAGTACATGGCAAAGGTATTTATATATATTCATAATAAATGACAGATATTTCCGATTATCGCGGTTACTCAGTCTTTTTATTCCTGAACTTAAAAAAATAAACATATGGCTGAAAGGGGCCATCATGAAGGAGTCAAAGACGTTACTGAGCTCATTTTCAGGTACATATCAGTATGTAGCGTCTCTACTTTAAAGAGTCCTCTCCTGCTGATGTTCAGGTGTATATCAGTATGTAGTGTCTGTACTTTAAAGAGTCCTCTCCTGCTGATGTCCAGGTGTATATCAGTATGTAGTGTCTCTACTTTAAAGAGTCCTCTCCTGCTGATGTTCAGGTGTATATCAGTATGTATTGTCTCTACTTTAAAGAGTCCTCTCCTGCTGATGTCCAGGTGTATATCAGTATGTATTGTCTCTACTTTAAAGAGTCCTCTCCTGCTGATGTTCAGGTGTATATCAGTATGTAGTGTCTCTACTTTAAAGAGTCCTCTCCTGCTGATGTTCAGGTGTATATCAGTATGTAGTGTCTCTACTTTAAAGAGTCCTCTCCTGCTGATGTTCAGGTGTATATCAGTATGTAGTGTCTCTACTTTAAAGAGTCCTCTCCTGCTGATGTTCAGGTGTATATCAGTATGTATTGTCTCTACTTTAAAGAGTCCTCTCCTGCTGATGTTCAGGTGTATATCAGTATGTAGTGTCTTTACTTTAAAGAGCCCTCTCCTGCTGATGTTCAGGTGTATATCAGTATGTAGGGTCTCTACTTTAAAGAGTCCTCTCCTGCTGATGTTCAGGTGTATATCAGTATGTAGGGTCTCTACTTTAAAGAGTCCTCTCCTCTGATGTTCAGGTATATATCAGTATGTAGTGTCTCTACTTTAAAGAGTCCTCTACTGCTGATGTTCAGGTGTATATCAGTGTGTAGTGTCTCTACTTTAAAGAGTCCTCTCCTGCTGATGTTCAGGTGTATATCAGTATGTACTGTCTCTACTTTAAAAAGTCCTCTCCTGCTGATGTTCAGGTGTATATCAGTGTGTAGTGTCTCTACTTTAAAGATTCCTCTCCTGCTGATGTTCAGGTGTATATCAGTATGTAGTGTCTCTACTTTAAAGAGTCCTCTCCTGCTGATGTTCAGGTGTATATCAGTATGTAGGGTCTCTACTTTAAAGAGTCCTCTCCTCTGATGTTCAGGTGTATATCAGTATGTATTGTCTCTACTGGGACATGTGTCCATGCTTTAATGTTCAGAAAGCTCTTTATGTTTCTCATACTGCTAGTGCCACAACACCTCTTTTCACCCTCTGTCTGAAACCAGAGCCCAGTTTGCTCTGATTGGTTAGCTGGCTGGCTCGGTTGTGATTGGTCAACCGCTTAGTGATGTCCTGCCCCTTAGACTATGATTTTCAATGTTTTGGAGCGCTAACCAATAGAAGTGAGGAGTTGTAACATTGTGTTGTCACTATGTTACAAAAGTAGAAGGAGTCAAATGGAGTCGAACACAGGAATTTTAACCTTTGCAGACCATTTACATGCACACAAACCTATAGAACACTACAGGAGAGGGAAACCCCAAAAAGCTTAATAGGGCCTCTTTAACATAATTAGCACATTATTCTGACTTAACTTTTGACCACATTTCATCTTCAGAGTTACAGTAGTAATATCTCCATACACATTTTTTCGTCTTTATTTCAGGGTTTTATTGTCTCATGAAGATGTAAATACTTCTCCACCCTGACTGAATCTGCTTGCAATGTTTCATCATTCGGTATATTGCCGCGATATATCAGCACCTTCAGTCCATGCTGGTTTACAGCGCCTAGCCCTTTATCAGTGTGTTGCGCCTGTCCTGAGTCTCATTGCTCTGAAATAGATCACAGCGGTTGAGCCACACACTGATCCACGGCAGAGGCATTACTCCCAGCGCGCGCACAAAAACACACATTACCATCAGTCTTTCTGACTGGAGGGCCTGTGTTTTTCTGAGGTCATGGAAGATCAATGTTGACTCCATGGTGTAATCATCTGAGGAATAAGATTAGCATATCTTAGCGCCGATTGAGTTGTCTCACTGGCTGCAGTAGGGAGGGGTGATTAAGGATTGATTGTCCCAGCAGGAGCACTTGAGAACATCAGGAGACAAGGATGGAGAATGCAGGAAAAAGAGAGCAGAAAAACTCAGTGAGGAGAAAAACTTTGACTGACTTCCATTGTTCAGGAGAAAACAAGTTCCACTACTAATGATGATCGGATTATTTATAGCTCGTAGGGCTTGATAAAATTTGTTAATGAGGATAGTTCTGGTTTAGGACAAGTAGGATATTTTGGGGGAATATCATTAAACATATTGCACTCACTGAAGTAATTATGTAGGTTTTGTTTTATAAAAAAGGCTTTCAAGAGACTGCTAAATTCCTTAAATTTAATACAATGAATGTTTGATAGTTTTATGAAGGTAAAATCTAAATAATTCCTAGATTAAAAAAAAGTTAAATGGTCAACACAATGCAATGTTTGTACAAGCGTTTCTAACTAATTGACAAAAATCAATATTGTATGACCGTTTATAGACTTTATGATAATAATAATAATAATAATAATAATAATAATAATAATAATAATAATAATAATAATACTGCATATGAATTATGTTTTAGGGTTTTTCTTGCAGTGCATCTTGCTTTACCCACCTGTAAATAAAAAACTATGGGAATCCTATTCAAACATGTGCCATTGCTCATTCTTTATTGTCTGCATGTTTGTTCATAAATATTCAGAAACAAATTCCAACCTCTGACTTTAACTGTCACAGGGGACGGCACAGGGTTCCTCCACGGCCTGATACAGTTGTTGTCAGAGAATATAAAGAGGCCATTACTGTGTCTGTTTGAGTAGCTGTGAATATCATTACAGAGTCCTCCACGCCACCTCTCAGTGCGTTTAGTGGCTCTCCAGTGGGCCAAAGGTTACATCACGTTCATTTATTGCAGCCATTACCTGCATATTCACACCTGCTCGCTCCAGATGCCGTTACACTTGGCTCTGATCATCAGAGTGTGACTGACAGATGCCAGGAGTGATTAGATCCCGGGGATTAAGGTGCCTGAAAAACTCCTCAGATGTCTGCCATGAAATGAAGCAGACACTCCAAATGAGGGAACAGCTCAGGCTAATATCCCATTACAAATGCTGTTTAC
The DNA here is from genome assembly GCF_036324505.1 of Eleginops maclovinus. Classification (NCBI taxonomy): domain Eukaryota; kingdom Metazoa; phylum Chordata; class Actinopteri; order Perciformes; family Eleginopidae; genus Eleginops; species Eleginops maclovinus. The sequence goes on from NC_086351.1 coordinate 25,588,832, forward strand.
TGGATTTATCCCAGCTGCCCATGACTGTGTCTGGCTGCACTGTGTTGCAAGTAAGGAGAACTGCCAGAAACATATCCCTTGAAACCTAAAGAGACATTCCCAGCGTTCGAAGCAGAATGCTCAATATCTCACGCTGCCAATTCCCTGTCAGTCAGGTCTGATATTTTCCCCCTAATGCAGGCGGAGAGGCGGGCCCAGAGTGGCGCCTCCTATTGCCTGGAATTGGCACAGTGCCACAGAGGCTCACCTCCAAGCCAAGAAACAGCCGATAACATTAATTAGGGAGTCCTTTGTCCTTGTGTTTTTGGAAGCTATCTTCCCCTTTATGGATGAAAGTGAAAACTCTCCGAAACTGGGAGTCTGTTTGAATCATTTTGGATGAATATCAATTCTGCGGAAGCTGCTGGTATTTTCAGAAGTATGCTACCAGTTTGGTTGCACCAATATATGGTACATTCAAGATGTCCTTTATTACATAAGCTCTATGTGCAATGAAATGCACAGTGGTCGACCCTCAAATGTCTCCTATTATGCTATATTTGAACAATATATTAAAGGTCTCCTATTATGCTATATTTGAACAATATATTAAAGGTCTCATATCTCTACAAAACCTGTCTGTGAAGTGTTTTGCTCAAAATACCAAACAGATCCCCCATTGTAGCATGACTCATCCCCCTCTATTTCAGCCCTGTTCCTGAAGTGTTGATTCTGTGACTGTAGCTTTAAATCAGGGGTCTCAAACTCAATTTACCCGGGGGCCGTTAGAGGTAGAGTCTGGGTGAGGCTGGGCCGCATCAGGTTCCCCACAAGAAAAGTACTAAAAAACATTCCAATGTTATCAAATGTCTTTATTTTTATTTTTTAACACAAAATAAGATGAAAAAATAAATGAACAAATTCATAAGGAAAAAACAAATCAATCAGTAATAAATAAATAAAATGAAAATAATAATAATAATAATAATACAGCAGATATAGAAGACTGAAGAAACCACATATAGTTGCTGACTAGAGAAATGTAATTATTATTATTCAGATTCAAATATCTGTATTAACAGTTCTTTAACGTTTAACTTTCTGAACATGAATGGAACATTGAACATAAACTGTTCTGAACATGGCTTCTTCTGCCTACTTCTTGCTGCTAGAGATCTGGCAGCGCTTCCTCTCGCATAGCCGAGCCACATTTGGCTTAAGCAGGGATGAAGCAGTTGAGACCCTCAGTAGGGCTTAAAGATGCTCATCAGTAAGTCTGGACCTGTACTTGGACTTATTGAAGTTCAACGTAGAGAACAGCTTTTCGCACAAGTATGTGCTCCCAAAAAGACACATGGTCCGCTCGAACATTCATGAAAGCTCAGGGAAGCTGGGGGGCAATTCTCTCAAAAATTGCCCGAGCTTGTCTGCTTTTCCACTCACCTCCCTGAACTTGGCTTTGAGTTCAGAGTTGCACTGCAGGTCAATGAGCTCCATTTGAAGCACAGGAGGGGCATCTTGCACATCAAAGGAGAAGGGGTCCACTAAAATTTGAAATGTGGCTCTGTGCGTCTTGACGTCTGCAAATCTGTGATCAAATTCCTCCTGTAGCTTCAAAATGACATCCACATACTCCTCACCACTGAATGGTGTGCCTGCATCCATGAGTGCCTTGCATGCTGGAAAATGGCAAAGGTTTGTCTGAGACAGCTGGGCTTTCCATAACATAAGTTTTGTAGAGAGTGCTCTCACGTTGTCATAGGCAGCACTAACAAGTTGCCCCTGGCCTTGTAACTTCTTGTTCAGCACATTAAGCTCATGTGTGATATCAGCAAAAAAAGCTAAGTCCATGAGCCATTTGGGATCACTTAGCACAGGAACACAACCCCATCTTTCTCCATGAAGGCTTTCACTTCCGCTCTCAACTCAAAAAATCTCTTCAACATGTTTCCCCTGCTGAGCCAACGTACCTCGGTGAAGTAGAGCACATCCCCATATTCTGACTCCATTTCCTCTAAAAAAGCACGGAACCTTCTGTGCTTTAAGCCCCTGGATCTGATTTGGTTGATGCATTTCACAACGAAAGGCATCACATTGTCAAACTTCAGGCATTTGCTGCAAAGAGCCTGCTGATGGATAATGCAGTGCAGAGCAATGGCCTCCTCCACACCTTCCTCTTCCAGTTTTTTTTTAACAAGTGCCACCAGTCCATTTTTCCTCCCTGTCATTGATGGCGCTCCATCGGTTGTTATTCCAACAAACCTCTTCCATGGCAAACCGGCATTCTCAATGGCATCACACAGCTGGTGAAATATCTCCTGAGCGGTGGTCTGGCCATGCATTGGAATCACTGTGAGCAACTCCTCTATGACTTCAAAATTGTCATCAACACCACGGACATAGATTGCGAGCTGGGCAGTGTCGGTGATGCCTGTGGTCTCATCAAGAGCGACTGAGTATACACTGAAACATTTTGCTTTCTCACACAGTTGATCATAAATGTCACTTGACAGGTCAGAAATGCGCTCTGCCACGGTGTTGGCAGAAAGGCTGATGTTGCTAAACTGACCTTTATTTTCTGGACAGACAATACTTGCAGCCTGTAATATGCACTTTTTGACAAATTCACCTTCTGTGAATGGCTTTCCTGCTTTAGCAATCATCTCACTAACCACGTAGCTAGCTTCGACTGCTGCATCATTCTCTTTGGTTGCTTTCTTAAAGAAATCTGGTTGCCTCAGTAGATATGTTTTAAGATTAGCAACCCGGTTGGCTCTCTCATCTCCCTGGTATTTTGCATACTCCTCAGCATGTCTAGTTGTGTAATGACGTTTCAAATTGTATTCTTTGTGCACTGCAACTTTCTCTGTGCAAATAAGACACGTCGGGATGCCCCTGTGTTCAACAAAGAAATATTGCACTTCCCACTTTTCCTGAAATTGTCTGTGCCATAGACTGTATATATAGATGGACAGAGTGGCTCCATTCAGCTGTGTTCTATAGAATTGAAGCAACCGAGGCGACGCCATCTTTGAAAATTTGGAGCCAGTTCGAAGTACGCTTGCGCAGTAGAATCTGAAGCATGCGCAGTGAAGAGGAGGTCGCGATCAGACCCGCCCACTCATCGAGTGAAACACGCCCCTTATCGAGTGAAACACGCCCCCTTCTCCGTCCGTTCCCCACCACACACACAGGCCGAGTCCGACTCTCTGGGGCTAAACTGGCTGAAACTACAGTGCCCAGTTCGGTCTGGGTATTTGGATTTTCTCCGGTAAGTGTAACGTATGTAAAACAAACCTCTTGTCTGTGTTTGTGAAATACACCTCAGACAGCTTATATTTTTTGATTGTAGACACCAGTTTACCAGCTAATAACTTAATTGACATTACCGTTAACGTTAGATAGCATAGAAGCTAACCTTCATAGTAGCGATAGCTAGTTGGTGAAGTTAAGATTGACGTTAGCACCCACTTAGACTGTATCATAGACTGTATATATAGACTATTGACTGTATCTATAAAGTCTGAACCCAAGTCTGCCGGCTCAGCTTATTTTGCTGTTTTCAAATTGTCTTAATATGCCACCTCAACAGAGTGAATCGATGTTTGTATGGTTTAAACTTTAATCCATTTAAAACATGGACGAGCTGCTGTCGTGAACATTGACGGGAGTCATGAAATGTCCGCGTTGAAAGACAAAAAAAATAATAATACTAATAACGTTAGTTTTGTATGCTGAGCCATTAACAGTAGCCTACGTGATCAGCTATAAACCTTTACCTTTTCTTTTAGGCAGAATTGCCCAGGTGTTTTCTCCAGTCCCCGAACGTCCATCTTATCCACTGTGACAGGAACAACCACATTGGACATGTCGAGCGTAATTAGAAATCTCGATGTTTCGAGCGTCTTCAACATACAAATCTATCTGTTTTTCGTTGGTATATGACCATAATCCTTTCAAGGATGTCCGAAAATCTATAGATTACTGTCAAATTAAGTTAACTTTCTAACGTTAGCGGCTAAGCTATCGCTACCGTCATTTTAATGAGTTCGCTAGCTAATATTAAGTTAATATTCACTTACCGAAAAAACTGCACAGAGCTCCCCTGAGATGGCCTGTTAGTACGATCAACAGCACAACACGACATGACTGTCAATATATAAATGTAAAGTAATAACAGCAAATAAAACAAATATGAGTTGCCTGACAAAAGAACACCACTACAGCCGAGCCTACAGCTACTCTGAATGAAATGAAATGTTGAAGGAGGTTGCAAGCGGCTGCACTGTCAATCAAAGTGTAACCACGCCCCTTTTATATTTATTAAAATAACATTAAAGAAAATAATTTCTCGGGAAAAAGAAAAATGGTGTGATGTGAAGCACCTTGAAAGCTATTTTTTCGAATAAAAAGTTGTGGATGCAAAATTTGTTTTAGGTGAGAAAAGTGACATAGAAAGTTGGTTACTTGCCCATTGAAAATACATGGGAATGGGCGGAGCTACGCATTGTACTGCAGCCAGCCACCAGGGGGCTCTGGACTAGCGCTTGCTTCACTTTTAACGGACGAACCTCTGTCCATCAATTTATACAGTCTATGGTAAACACAGACCAAATTACTTCCAGAACACGTGGCACATTGTTTCTGATACAACACATAGCTTGTTCTTTCTCCAGTGTTTACCACTAGAACAGAGACATTATATTTATTATACAACAACTCTTAAGTCCCTCCTACAGACATCCTGATGAACACTCACACACAGCTGGGGAGGGATTTAGCTAGCCAACTGTATATGGGGGACGATAGGTTGGGACGTTTCAGGTTGGTGGGACATTGCCAGGAGTTCAATGTAAAGCCCAGGTTTACAAAAGATCAGTTCGTTTGTACCCCCGTTTTTAGAGATGTGGGTAAGGAGGAAAACACAGAGGGTTGTATTTTCTGATAGGCCTACTGTGAGTCTAATTACACCGGGGACATATTTATGTATAAAAGACATCAAAAAGTGAATTTTGCATAATTAATTTGCAAGGTCTTTAGGTTGTTCAGTGTTTTCAGAAACATATTTAGTTTTATGTCTTAAAATGTCACTGGTTAGTGAACATTATTATTTCTAAATCTACTTAAGAAGAGTTGGTTGTGACATCTGGGGCTCTCTAAACGTGATTTCTGTAGTGGAAATACAAATGTGAAGTTGAAGCAGCTGCTCATAGTGGAAGGCCATGTTGTTGGAATTTGAAAAGATGTTTTTGTGTGTAAATATAAGCAATGACCTGTTGGTGGCGCTGGAGAAAAGTCAGTGGGATTACAGGATGAATCATCTCATTTAGACCCACAACAAATTACATTAAACCATTATTTCCTAAGATAACATATCATGGACGAGGAGTATATAACTGTAATGTTGAAACATTTGAAAATAAAGATATACAGCCCTGGAAAAATGTAAAAGACCACTCCACATTTTTCTTAAATCTTTATCTCTACATGTATGGCAGCCATTCCAGTTTCTGTTGAATTCCAACACAGAGAAATGTTGTCAGTAGTTTATAGAATACTATAAAAAATTATAATAATAATTTAACTCAAAGACATACTGTACCTATAAATAATAAAACCAGACTAACTAATAATGCTGAAGTGGTCTCCTAATTTTTTCCAGGGCTGTATATAATGAATGTATTTAGCTTTTACAGAGCAGATAACACCGCTGAAACAACAAACAGAACAAACACTGAAACTGCTTAGCAGATTAGGGAACAGAAGAATAAATAAAGTTACATAAGGATTTAATGAATCATTTTTTCACATATCCATTTCTATTGATTTATTTCTTTACTCATTCATGCATTTATTTATTTTTCCTCTTCCAACCACCATTTTGTCGGGTTTTTCCCAATTTTACTGCAGCCAAAAACATCATTAATGACTCCAGTAGTTTAACAGTAAAGGTTCCGAAAATGTGGTCCACTTAGCTGCTTTAAATGTCATCTTTTAAAACCATTCTTCTTCTGTTTTCTAGTAAGTGTTTAATTATTTATGAGGGTTGATATAGTCAGAATCAGTATTAATTATTGGCAGTATGAGCATTAGGTATTCTGTATGTCAGTGATAGTCTAGTAGAGTCTGATGATAATGTAGATGATGTTAAAGTAAAGGAGCTATCACCGATTATATTCCCTAGTTTGTATATTTGTAGACATTGATACAAATCACTGATGTATTGATCGTGGAACATCAGTATCCAGTTTAAGTCTCCAGGCCCTCTGCAGACAGTGTGTGTGACGGACAGGATGTGGTGTGTCAGGCCTGGTGTGTGCTGCTGTGACTCTGTGTGGTGTCTGCTGGGAGCTCATCTACACCTCCCTCAGTGTTCTCTGTGTGTGTTTCATTGTTTGTTCTGCTGGGACAACACAAATGCCCAACGCTGACCTCTCTAACCTCTCAGAAACCTCTGTGCTACAATGGCATTTTCCTTTTGTCAAAAAAAGTATATATGAATGATATATATTTTTTCAGTATTTGTTTTGTTCCTTGATATCTTGCTCCCTTCTTAAACTAACACAAAGGCAATGTTCTTTTTATCTATAGACCACTTGAAACAGGGACATAGTCTCTATGAGCCTGACGCTTAATGTGGGGGGACTCAGGTCATTGAAGTCTTTGTTGGCTAATATATAACCTCACTCATATATTATATAATCAGCTAAAAATGGGCAAAAAGGCTGAGCTTGGCGGGAGCTGAACCGGTCCTGGGTGACACAGCATAAGAGACAGCCTGTGATCGCATCCACTGGTGCAGCCAGAGCTGCCACCCCCTAACTGATGCTTAACTGTAAGTTTGAATAATTTAGATGGACAAGTTATATGAATATGTATCCCAGTGCAGTTGTCATAGACAGGGAAATAGCCTCAAGAGGCTTAAGGTTAACATCTCTGCTGTAAAGATTTGAGGAGACCATGTTATAATTTCTGGGGTTTTCCCTCTCCTGTAGTGTGTTCTATACAGTAGGTATATGTGCAGGTAAATGGTCTGCAAAGGCTAAAATATATACACCCCCCCCTGCTTGAAACGCCTTCATTACACCCCTTTGTTTACTTCAGTAACATAGTGACATCACTATGTAACACCTGCGCTTCTATTGGCTAGCGCTCCAATACATTGTAATTGATAGGATAAGGGGTGGGACTCTCTAAGAGCTTGACCAATCACAACAGAGCCGGCCAGCTAACCGATCAGAGCAGACTGCTCTGGTTTCAGACAGAAGGTGCTGCAGCACAGGCAGTATGAGAAAAATAAAGAGCTTTCTGAACACTAAAGCATGGAGACATGTCAGAATCAGAATCAGAATACCTTTATTCGTCCCACAGAGGGGAAATATGCATCTATTACAGCAACAAAAAGCCAAAGACCGCTTAGTATTACATCCAAGATACAATTACACAATTTACAAAATAAACAAAATACATCCTGTAGCAGTTCTGAGGTATTCCAGCAGGTAAATATTGCACAGTTATTATATATATTGCACATCATTTGTATTGCACAACAAGGGGTGTTATAGTCTGTGTTGTTATATGTATGGAGGTCTACGGGGGGCCATATTGGTTACATAGACAGTAGTAGTAGAGACACTAAATACTGATATGAACCTGAAAGTGAGTAGAATATGTTCTCTTTGATTGTTTCACAACATGCCATTAGCAACAAGGCACGTTCCAGCTGTGGGACTTTGTTGCATGTCATAGCCCTCTCTCTCTCTCTCTCTCTCTCTCTCTCTCTCTCTCTCTCTCTCTCTCTCTCTCTCTCTCTCTCTCCCTATTTCAGACTACCTCTACATTTTCATCAGTCCAATAAAGGCAAACAATGCCCTCCCCCAAAATAATATATCTGTTGATTCATGAATACACACAAATCCATGCTATGAGACATTTAAGCCTGCATAATTTCTCCCTGCACTATTGTTCTTCAATCCAAGCCACACACTGTTTGCTATTATGGCTTTGAAGCAGTCAATAATGGTTGTATCAGACGCTGAAATGGAGGGGTGGGAAAGGCTGACAGGATGGCAGTGTCGCTCCATTTCAGCTTTAGATCAGCCAGCATGTAACACAAAGTGACAGGCAAAGCCGACTCCAAAAATCAAAGCTTCCTTTAGCTTCCACATTCTGCGAATGGAAGTATTTGAGTGGCTTAGAAAAACTTCAAAGCCGAGGAGAAGGGGACTTTTTTAATTTCAGATAAGGCCCTGGAGCTGGATGTGAACTGCTGGAATTGTAGAAGTTCACATCTTAATCGACGTGACCAGCTGAATTGAGGAGTGAAGAACTCATCTTCCCGAGTCCGGTTTTTCTCTCTCCCTGCTGTTTTTTTTTCTTTCTTTTTTGCAAATTTGTATAATCGAAAGATGTTGCCAAACCTCCGGGGGTAGAGAGAGGCTGAGAGAGGGAGTGTGTATTGATTTAAAAAGAGCTTTGGTTTGCGTAAAATACATTTACTTAGTTAAGCTGCCGTCGTATCATCAGCTCCATTGATTTCAGTGCGATGCTGTTGTCATTATCAAGCCGAGATAATCTCCCCTAAGTCAGCCCTGTGCAAGAGCAGTGGAGTCAGAGGCTTTTAATGTATTAGGCTATTGACTCCAGCTTGTTCAGATGTGTGTGGCTGTGTGTGTGTGTGTGTGTGTGTGTGTGTGTGTGTGTGTGTGTGTGTGTGTGTGTGTGTGTGTGTGTGTGTGTGTGTGTGTGTGTGTGTGTGTGTGTGTGTGTGTGTGTGTGTGTGTGTGTATTTATTTCTCTCCTTGTTTGTACTGAAGGTCTGACTAAGGAACAAAGGCCACTGTCATACACTCACACTGTCACGTTGACACATTAATGAGCCCAGCGGAGCAGCTCTGCAGTGGACTGACACTGTGTCACTTATTACTCAGGAGAAGGAACCAGAGCATCAGCATCCTCACTGCTCGGATTTATTTTCTTGGGTGAAACACGGGAAAGAGGTAAATCGCAGCCTGTTGTACGTATGCTGCAGACATGTAGCGTCATGTTTACGGTTTTTATCTCCATGTAAAGTATTTTCGTTCACGAGTAAACCATTTAATCTCAGAGATTCAAAACCATTCTGACCTGTTCTTTACCTTTGTGTTCTATGGAGAAGTCCCTAAAGGTCTTCATAAAAGCGATATGTTCCTGTTGAGGATTATAATGGCCATATGTAAAAAAAATTTTTTTAAAAACATCACACAATGCTGGCTACAGAAAAACTCTCACACACATTTGGTATCTTTACAATGTGTTATTGATTTTGTTCCTTTTTGTTTCGATCATTGTGCTGAATTGTCCCAGTCTGCACCTGTTAAATGTTCTTAAAATCCTTTAAATGTCGAATGTTTCCTTGTTAGGAGTAGCATATATTAGCTCTAAAAATAAAATACTAGAGGTTTTACTATTGCAATAAGAAATGTTTATATTCTTACCTATACTCCACCACATATTCAGCGGTTTCTCCATCGTCTCTCTTGGAACACGACATCAGAAGGATATAGAATAGGGTCTGCTGGCAGCGGATAAAAAGAAGAAAGAGCAATAATGTGAGAATTGTACTTAGGGAGGACATGTAACGCAGGAATTCAGACGTTTTAACAATATTTTGCTGAGAAACAACAGGCAATCAATTTCCTCCCTCACACTAATTTCATTGGACTCCAGTGATTATGGGCCAAGGATTTAGCTAATTTCCTTTGTGAGGAAACAGCCCTTTGCTCCTTAAGCAAACTAATGGCATGGGCAGGCAGCCATGCACAGGAATTAGGTGTAGTGCTGCTAACAATGGGTGAGTATTTCTCCATCGCTCAGGCTTTTTGGCTCCCCCACAGATACAGAGGAAGCTTCATTTTGATGAGTCATTGATTGTTAGCAGATGTTAATGTCACGGTCGCCATGACATACTCAAGCTATATTCTTTCTCATGTTTATTTAGTTTTAACAGCAATAATTTTGAATATTTTCAGGGATTTGGCCACTACATTGCTTCATAGCTGTATATTCCTTGTCATTTCAATGCACTCTACTTCCTGTTAATGTCTGTTTCTTTACAATGCCAGTTTTAGTTGCCTCAGCCTTAAAATAATTTGTTAAATTTTAAATTTGCATTACAAACTCAATGGAAACGTCAGATGCAAAAAGGTCAGCGATCCCTTCAGGGACCCTATTTTGATTTCTGGGGGTTTTCCCTTTCCTGCACTGTGTTCTATAAGTTATTTCAAGAGGGCCAGCTAGCTAACCAATCAGAGCAGACTGGGCTCTGGTTTCAGACAGAGGGTGAAAAGAGGTGCTGCAGCACAGGCAGTATGAGAAAGATAAAGATCTTTTTGAACATTAAAGCATGGAGACATGTCCCAGTAGAGGGACTCTTTAAAGTAGAGACACTACATACTGATATACACCTGAACATCAGCAGGAAAGGATTCTTTAAAGTAGAGACGCTACATACTGATATACATCTGAACATCAGCAGGAGAGGACTCTTTAAAGTAGAGACGCTACATACTGATATACACCTGAACATCAGCAGGAGAGGGCTCTTTAAAGTAGAGACGCTACATACTGATATACATCTGAACATCAGCAGGAGAGGACTCTTTAAAGTAGAGACACTACATACTGATATACACCTGAACATCAGCAGGAGAGGACTCTTTAAAGTAGAGATGCTACATACTGATATACACCTGAACATCAGCAGGAGAGGTCTCTTTAAAGTAGAGACTCTACATACTGATATACACCTGAACATCAGCAGGAGAGACTCTTTAAAGGAGAGACACTACATACTGATATACACCTGAACATCAGCAGGAGAGGACTCTTTAAAGTAGAGACGCTACATACTGATATACACCTGAACATCAGCAGGAGAGGACTCTTTAAAGTAGAGACTGCTACATACTGATATACACCTGAACATCAGCAGGAGAGGACTCTTTAAAGTAGAGACGCTACATACTGATATACACCTGAACATCAGCAGGAGAGGACTCTTTAAAGTAGAGACGCTACATACTGATATACTCCTGAACATCAGCAGGAGAGGACTCTTTAAAGTAGAGACACTACATACTGATATACACCTGAACATCAGCAGGAGAGGACTCTTTAAAGTAGAGACGCTACATACTGATATACACCTGAACATCAGCAGGAGAGGTCTCTTTAAAGTAGAGACTCTACATACTGATATACACCTGAACATCAGCAGGAGAGGACTCTTTAAAGTAGAGACACTACATACTGATATACACCTGAACATCAGCAGGAGAGGACTCTTTAAAGTAGAGACGCTACATACTGATATACACCTGAACATCAGCAGGAGAGGACTCTTTAAAGTAGAGACGCTACATACTGATATACACCTGAACATCAGCAGGAGAGGACTCTTTAAAGTAGAGACGCTACATACTGATATACACCTGAACATCAGCAGGAGAGGACTCTTTAAAGTAGAGACGCTACATACTGATATACACCTGAACATCAGCAGGAGAGGACTCTTTAAAGTAGAGACACTACATACTGATATACACCTGAACATCAGCAGGAGAGGACTCTTTAAAGTAGAGACACTACATACTGATATACACCTGAACATCAGCAGGAGAGGACTCTTTCAAGTAGAGACGTTACATACTGATATACACCTGAACATCAGCAGGAGAGGACTCTTTAAAGTAGAGACACTACATACTGATATACACCTGAACACCAGCAGGAGATGACTCTTTAAAGTAGAGACGTTACATACTGATATACACCTGAACATCAGCAGGAGAGGACTCTTTAAAGTAGAGACACTATATACTGATATACACCTGAACATCAGCAGGAGAGGACTCTTTAAAGTAGAGACACTATATACTGATATACACCTGAACATCAGCAGGAGAGGACTCTTTAAAGTGGAGACACTACATACTGATATACACCTGAACATCAGCAGGAGAGGACTGTTTAAAGTAGAGACGCTACATACTGATATACACCTGAACATCAGCAGGAGAGGACTCTTTAAAGTAGAGACACTACATACTGATATACACCTGAACATCAGCAGGAGAGGACTCTTTAAAGTAGAGACACTACATACTGATATACACCTGAACATCAGCAGGAGAGGACTCTTTAAAGTAGAGACACTACATACTGATATACACCTGAACATCAGCAGGAGAGGACTCTTTAAAGTAGAGATACTACATACTGATATACACCTGAACATCAGCAGGAGAGGACTCTTTAAAGTAGAGACACTACATACTGATATACACCTGAACATCAGCAGGAGAGGACTGTTTAAAGTAGAGACACTACATACTGATATACACCTGAACATCAGCAGGAGAGGACTCTTTAAAGTAGAGACACTACATACTGATATACACCTGAACATCAGCAGGAGAGGACTCTTTAAAGTAGAGACACTACATACAGATATACACCTGAACATCAGCAGGAGAGGACTCTTTAAAGTAGAGACTGCTACACACTGATATACAGCTGAACATCAGCAGGAGAGGACTCTTTAAAGTAGAGATGCTACACACTGATATACAGCTGAACATCAGCAGGAGAGGACTCTTTAAAGTAGAGAAGCTACATACTGATATACACCTGAACATCAGCAGAGAGGACTCTTTAAAGTAGAGACACTACATACTGATATACACCTGAACATCAGCAGGAGAGGACTCTTTAAAGTAGAGACTCTACATACTGATATACACCTGAACATCAGCAGGAGAGGACTCTTTAAAGTAGAGACACTACATACTGATATACACCTGAACATCAGCAGGAGAGGACTCTTTAAAGTAGAGACACTACATACTGATATACACCTGAACATCAGCAGGAGAGGACTCTTTAAAGTAGAGACACTACATACTGATATACACCTGAACATCAGCAGGAGAGGACTCTTTAAAGTAGAGACACTACATACTGATATACACCTGAACATCAGCAGGAGAGGACTCTTTAAAGTAGAGACACTACATACTGATATACACCTGAACATCAGCAGGAGAGGACTCTTTAAAGTAGAGACACTACACACTGATATACACCTGAACATCAGCAGAATATGGCCCCTTTAATTAGGAATAATCATTTGCCATAACAAGCTACACTATGAGTTTTGGAAAGTGAAAGTAACCATATAGCAAGTATGGTATGTTATGTCGGTATGTGTTAAGATTAAATGTATGTGTGTTGCTAAGGTTTGCATAATAATATAAAATCAATAGGATTTATGTTTTTTCATAGTAACCCTTACACTCAAGCGATGAGAGATGGTGAATAACCAGTCCTTTCTTCAGTGGAAGTCTTTCCTATTAGAATTATTATTCATGATTATTCAATTTATATTTTAATTGGTTTAGTTTACTTCACAAACATTTTTGAAGTAACTTGATTATATGAAAAGTTTAAATTCTTGAATCACATATTTAACAGTCACACTTCAATTTTTATCTGTGAAATTGAATTTATTTCAAAGGTAATTTTCTGTATTTTTATACCGAAACAAAATTGTGAACGTTTTTTATACAACAGTTATCAGACCTTTTTGTTCCAGTTGAAGCTCTGACTGTGACGGACACCACAGACAGTCTGATCACATCAGTAGAGAACACCAGTGTATATGCATGTGTTACAAGTGGCTGAATGTAAAATACATTTACTGTAGGTAAGAATGATTTAGAAGTACTTTGATTTGTTTGAGTATTTAATTTATGTCCTTTATGCTTCTACTGCACTGCAAATCAGAGGGAAACAATGTACTTTGTAGTGCATTACACTCATTTGAATATCAGAAAATATTATGATGTGTTTACATTGAATGCAATAAGCAATACACAGAGTAAACAAAAGGTGCTCCACATTAATGAATAACAACACCGAAAACTCTTGTATGTATTTTCTTGATATAAAAACTGGATCCTATATTATTGATTTGATTTAGATTTATTTTGAACGTTTGAAACAATAATACATGAAATAATAATAAAATAAGAGAATTATTATACCGTACAAACTTACAGTAAGAAGTATCAAATTGATAAAGAAATAGAATTGACTTGCAAATGATATATAAACAAATGGTCTACCTGATTACTCATCCAAAAAGGGATGGGAAGAAGTTAACACTTATTTAATCCCATCCCTTCTCCCAAAAACTAAACTATTAACTCTTTTTTCTCTCTCACTATTCAATATTTATATAATTTTAAAGATCCATTATGCATAATGAGTACTGTATAATTTTGATACTTAAGTACTAGTATTTTTCAGATAACACTTCTATACTTTTACTTGAATAACAGTTCGAACTCATGGAGTATTTGTATACTGTGGAAGAGGATCTGAATACTTTTACCACTACTGTGTGTTACGTTAGTTATCAAGATTGCTGATGGAGTGCTCTTTCAGACAAATAAGGATTTGTGGTGCAGATTTTGAAGCATTATTACCCGTATATACAAACAAGTTCTATGTGTGTGTGGGGGGGGGGGTAGCTGGGTTTTCAAGCGTGTTCTGCCTCGCCTGCGGCTGTTTAGCTTGTTTCATTATGTCAAAGTGTAGCAAAACAACCCTGTAGCAATCATAATCTTGTAGTCTGTGGCAGTCTTTGGAAAACTCCAAAGAAAATTCCATCCTGTGCTTTCAAAGACGGGCTTTCACACTTCAGAGATGGCTGCCTCAGTCGCTGCAGGGCAGAGCCGGGAACCCACACAGCGTCCACACCACCGAGGAGAAATAAAGCAGTCCTCTGGACGGACGGAATAATATTTACTCTGGATCTGCAGCAGGAGACACCGGGGGAAGTTCTTTAACCTTGATGTAATCGCCTGGAGAGACAGAGCTCCTCATATGCCTCTAAAGTCAATTGTGGATTACTCTGCATTCTGATGCATGCACAATCTGTTTTCCAAAGTCTGTTTAATCTTCTAATATATATATTTCCCTAAGAGTCTGCTTCTGTGCTCGAGTATTGAGGAGTGATTAAGTCCTGGAGATTGAAGCAGAAGCTCCACTTAATGTTTATATCAGAGATCGGAGTTATGAATAAGATAAAAACATATGCACATGATTGCCTGCATGTGGAGCCTCCCACTGGTTTTCACAAGTTTAGTTTAATTAAACGTACGTAAGTACACACACACACACACACACACACACACACACACACACACACACACACACACACACACACACACACACACACACACACACACACACACACACACACACACACACACTCTCTCACTTCTCTGCAGTTTATGGTTTCTCTTAATCCCACTGGCTCTCAGTGGAGCTCAGCAGTCTCCCTGTGTGTCCTCCTCAGCTCACATTTCCTGTCTTTTTTTTTCTTTCTTTTTTTATCTAGCGGATGTTCAGCATTAATGTTGATAGCATTCAAGTGTGTGATCGAGGCCTTTGCCCTGTCTCCATTTGTATCACCAGGTCAAAGGAATCATTGAGTTCTCGTGTCTTTAAGGCTCAGTGTGACTGTGGACACGGCTGCTGTCCTCACATCATTGTGTACACACAGATCCTTGCAGGCTTTGGGATTAGCCTTCAGCACAACACATCTGCTGGCTGAGTGCATTTCTCTCAACCTGTCATCAGGCAAAATTCTGCTGAAGGTAAAAACTCTAGCTGTCACAATGAGATGCCTGCATGGTTTCTCTTAAAGGACAAGTAGTTGACTTAAGACATAAATAACACTCTATGAGGGTTTAGTTCTGCTCACAATAAAGATGACATCATAAAGCATAAATTGTGGAGCATGTATTTAGTGTTAATGTGTGTGTGTTCTCCTTTCCAGCATCGTGAGAACACCAAGGACAGGCTGCAAGTCAAACACACAATCATCTTATGCATTTAGCGTTCAGACAAAACTGTTGTCATGTGTGTGTCAAGCTGTGGGGGAAACAGCTAGCCTGTCTTTGTTTACCAAAGAAATATACTTACCAACACCTTTAAAGTTTACTCATTTCGACACAGTGAATGCAAAAGCAGTCCATATGCAGTCTTTTCCTAATGTTTTAGTTCTCTACGTCCAGTGGATGTGGCCATCTGTCGGCACCGTCCATTGCCATCTCCCAGGTCTCATTATGTTGGCGTGGCGCTGAATATCAAACCAATGCCACGCCGCCTGCAGGAGCAACCACTGAGCCAGGGCATGAACTGGCACACACTGAGATACACAGGTGTGCATGTAAGCATGGGAAGCAAACGTACACACATTTACTTACTCACTATTGAGCTGTGAGGTCACTTAGTAGAAAAGCAAAGACACACACACTGTGTATAAATGTTAACATCTTTTTCTATACATTGCCAGGCCCTATAATGCTTACCTAAACAAAAACATGTGGTCTCATACGTAGAAACACATTGTAAACATGGTAAACTGTTGGTTTTAAAGAAAGAAAAAATGTTGTGCCTTTGGTTGTACATGATGTGTATCAGTCTCAATAAAAATGTGATCACAACAACAAAAAAATATATATATTTTTGAAAAATTGGATGAAAAAAAGTGTATTTGAGATCCAGCCAATAGTGGACTCCTGTTGTTTCAAATCCGGATGTGTGCATCAACAGATTACACTTTTATTGGTTCAAAATATTTACATCCAATGCTAATGCAAACTGTCAGGAAAATATTTTGCACCTCGATAGTTTTAAGGCTTTAGTCAAAGGCAGCTATTATACTATGTATAGTTCACGTTTTTTTTCATATATAAGTGAGCTGGGCCACTCAGAGGATGCTTCTGGGCAAGTTGCATTGTTGTGTCGGTGTTTACTCTTGGCCTGTTGCTCATGGATTATTGACATGTATGATAATGAAATAAAATTCAAATGTGGCATCATAGTTTTGCATGTAGTTCACCACCTACATGATTTAACTGTTTCATGTTTCTATATATTCCTAGAAACCAATGTAACAGCTTACAAAATATTTGTTTTAATATATCAATTGGAATATACAGTTTCTATAACCAAGGATGAACAGCCCTGCTTTGCACAGGGGGGGTGGGGGGTAAGTGATACTGCAGCTTCACAGAGAACTGCAAGGTCAATTAATCGCTTCTTATTCAGGCCATCGATTCCATAAAGTGGTTTGGCTGAAAAGGCAATTTCAGAAACCGAGCCTGACAGTTAACTTTGGCTCAACCTTCGAAGCAATTTAGAACTGTTTAACATGCGTCAATAGGAAATATTTATCTTCATATGAGTTAATTGCGTGATGTAAAAAATCAATATTGGAGACTTATCTTTTGCACCTTCTCTTAATGTGTTCAGAGACAAAGAGATCACTGAAGGCTGAAGCTTTGTCGCTCTGACACATTCTCAACAGTTGCTATATTTATTCTTTCAATATCCCCAGCCTTTCTTGTTCAGGTTCCCCGTCTTTAAGAGCAGAGCTGAAGACGATCCCAGGAGTGATTAGAGACTGTTAAGCTGGAAGCAGATCTTACTTCATCTCCCCAGTATCCCTCCAACTTTAAGCATCCATTATTATTCTTAGGCCGCTGCAGGGAACCGAGGGGAGAGGGACGCCTCAGGTTAGCTGCCTAATCAGTCCAACAAAGGCAGAAGGATCAGGGAGACTAACATAGTGTCCTGGCAGTTTCCCTGTGTTAGTCTGTGTGCTACGAATGATTCACTGAGCAGGGGCCCACTCAGTGTTCTGGGGCCTCAGGCAAACAGGTGGAGGCCCCTATGTGCTCTTCTCATTGCTCTCTTTTCTCTGACAACTGTACTTTAACTGCACACTCTGGATCTACTGCAGGGCTTTCTGTGATCCATCTTGTGTGTTCATCTCATTGTGGTAAATGTGAGTAAAGGCAACACACAGAGGCCCGCTGTTAACAATTCCTAGTGTTCAGATGCTCTGCTTTTGAAATTGAAAAAAAATGTATCTATTTTTTTCTGATTCCTGTTTTATGAGATCACGCTCCGTTTCTGCCGTCGCTAATGTGAAGAAGTCCTTTGTAGAAGTCACTGATAATGTAGGCGTAGTTGTGAGACTGTTATGATGTTCATATGGCGCAGTAAATGACTTCTCTCTCTGATTTATGAAGTAGCATTATTTGTGTGATATTAAAAATATGAATTGAATGGGGACAATGCTGCTTAACTTACTGTTTGAGTATCTTGTTCAGAAACTATCATCGCTAAACACTAAGCTAACTGGCTAGGATAACTTGCCAAGCTAACTGGCTAATTACCCAGCCTTGCTATGATCTATAGCTGTGCATTGAAGTGTAAAGACAGTAATGGTGGGTTTATGCATGATTATGATATTTAGGATGACTACAGCAATATTTTTATAGAGAATACAGATTTCATTTAGAGTTCTTTAATGTCTAAAATTTGTAATGACTATCAGCCTGTGTATTATTCTGTATACGTTTGTTTTCTTCTGCTTTCTTTTTAGAAACGTTTTTCTATAGTTCTTCTGCATTCACTCGGTCAATTATTCAAGTATATCAACATGCTACCACTTTTACCACCTATTCTCTACATGTAAATACTTTTAAATACATATGTTGACTCTGTGCTCTCTGTGGTGGTCGATTATCCTCAACACCAGTTTAAAGGGTCAAATGTTACCGCTCTCAGGATATATATAAATATATGTTTATGTCTCCAACATAATTATGTTTATGGTTCTCAGGCACATTAGCTCGAACATATTGCCCAAATGCCATGTAGCACATATCAAATCAACTAAAACAATAACATCTTAATAGAAATAAACCAACTTCAATACACGTGTAATAACATTTCACAGAAGCACACATTCAAATTACAACAAAAAGCATTATATCATGCATCACGACGGTTTACTGCTAACCTGCTACAATATCATAGAATGCACCAGGCTAACGGTAGCATCGCGAGGTAGGCCTTAAAATAATGTTTTTTTGCAGGAGTGAAAGGGTTACTTGTTTTTATTTGCATGACCATAATGACATAGAGCAGGGGTGTCCAAACTTTTTCACCGAGGGCCACTTACAGAAAAATATACGGAGAGCTGGGTCACTTATAGAGGTGAATATTGCCTCATAAGTTAAGTTATAAGTTAGCAAAACAAATCAAATGTAGGTGAATAAAGTGCAATACTTTCAAATGGTTTAAGGCAAAAACATCCCGTCTGTCTTTAGGGTTTCATTAATGTTGTTGGCAGCTCAGTCCCTAAAACTGAAGCCTCAGATTGCTTATAATAAGAGTAAATATGAAGGTTAAATTTAAAGCTTGTTATAGAAATAAGTTATTGGGTTTTTTTTTATCAACTAAGATATGTTAGAAAATATTTTACATTCTAAATGACTGAATTTATTTGAAAATTGGGATTAATATATTTTAACATGTATATTTGAGAAGTACAATATAAGACAAGAAAAGTTTAATTTGTGTGCCATATTGCATTATACTTTTAGAATTTGCTGAGGGCCGATTCAAAATGGCCTGTGGGCCGCATTTGGCCCCCGGGCCGTAGTTTGGACACCCCTGACATAGAGTATTGCCAAAGCATTGAACAATTACAACAAACATCAATACTTTTGGCATATATTGTTGTATAGGCAGAGACAACTGTACTGACAGAATGCAGCTATCTTTCATTCAGTATGCCCCAATTTTGTGTTTGAAATTGTGGATGTTCATCATAGAAACTTTGGGAAGAATTGTTTCTGGACAGGATTAAATTCTGGGTATTGAATAAGGAAGTTCTGCTCTGTTTCTACAGCAGGTCCTCCATACTGTGGACATAATCGCTCTTCTTTCGGCAGCCATGCTTTCTTATACCTGCCTGTATCTGTGTGTGTGTGTGTGTGTGTGTGTGTGTGTGTGTGTGTGTGTGTGTGTGTGTGTGTGTGTGTGTGTGTGTGTGTGTGTGTGTGTGTGTGTGTGTGTGTGTGTGTGTGTGTGTGTGTGTGTGTGTGTGTGTGTGTAGGTTGTTGACAGAGCCTGGATGATAGGGCTCATCATGAGCTCCTCCACAGCAGAGAGGATTGTAACAACAAGCAGGAGTGTCTCCTGGATCCCAGTTTGCTGCAGGTTTCCTGACTGTTCGGTCTTACAGCCTTTCTGATTAAATACCAAATTGATTAGGATGGAAATTTAGCACCTGATGGCATTTAAAAAATATTCTAATTCATTTGGAAATGTATTTTTTTTCCTGCCATCTTAAAAAAATCTTACCAAACTACAATATAAATGTTTTGGAGTTGCTTTGCTTGACAGTGCCAAAGTTATTTACGACTAAACGAAGACACAACTAGAAACATCTATTTGATTTTATCTATTTCCTGTTTATGTATATATATATATATATATATACATATATATAAATATATAGTTAGTTAGTTTACCCACTTACAAAGAAATGAACAGTCTGTAATTGTTATGGTAGGAAATGTACAATAAAAAAAGATATAAATTGTAGTACTTTAATTGTGGGAAATAAGTATTTGATATATATATATATATATATATATATATATATATATTCTCACCTTGGTGTAATTTCTGGTATTATTGTAAATTAACCAATCATATTGTGTTCACAAGGAGACATCCGGAGACACAATGTATAGAAGCGGGCACACTGTTGGGTTTAGCACTGTCCATGGAAACCACCAGAACAATGATACACAATTTTGCACTTCAACAATTGTCTTGAGAAACCTAAAAAATAAATGTTGCAATATTTATCAGCTAAGAATCTCAAAAATGTACTTTGAGCTCTCTACCTCTGGCAGTAGGAGGTCCACAGGTTCAGTTCCAGATCGCACCTTGAGCTGCTACCTCATCATTTAGCAAAAGATGAACTCTTAATTAAACAAAAATGTTTTTAGAATAGTAAGATACAGATGCACTCACCTAAATATCCCTAACCCTTATGTGGGCCAGCCAGCTGCCTGCCAACTGAATACCTTCTAAAACCTAGACTCTGAATAAATGGTTATGCTATAATATAATATAATATCACATAACATAATATAATATAATAGATAGATGAACTCAGATGATTTCTAAAAAACAACAGGTACTGTATGATTTCTGTGAAATGGCAAGAGGGGTGGGAAGGGGGATGGACGGGGTGGCGTGGGAAAGGGACTCCCTATCTTTTTTCTTTTTCTTTTTGTATTATTGTCTACATCATTTGTATCCCTGTATGTAAGTCCTTCTGTGAGGGCAACAAGAAAACAATAAGTTGACCCTAACCCTTCCTTCACAAATACACGTAAACAGCTAAGCTATAGTTAGGAAACATCTTTGTTGAGGCCGAGGTTCATTATGTTTCCTGGACTATGTACTACTTCCAATAATGGTTAACTAATAATGGTACTCTTAGATGCAAAGTGTACTGTCTTTTGAGAATTTACTTTTTTAATGTTCTGTTAATAATGAGTCTGTCATGATCCTTGTTTCGTATCTGTCATGTCCTTGTGTTGTGTGTTTTATTTTGAAATGTTTTCCCTCTTCTGTCATGTTAAGCTTCACTTCCTGTCTGCGTTTCCCTCCTGTGCCTGATTGTGTCATTGTGTTCACCTGTTGCCCCTGTGTTTCTCCTCCCCCTTCCAGCTGTGTCTCGTCTTGTGATTACCCATGTGTATTTAGTCCCTGTTTCCCTTTTGTCTAGTGTTCGGTCGTCGTCATTTCTTCCCTGATCTTGTCCAAGATTCCTGCCTGTTCCTGTCGCCCTTCATGTCTGGAGCTAAGTGTTTTTCATGTCCAGTGTTACCCTTGCTTCTTGTTTTCATCAACAGCTTTTGAATAAAGCTCGCTTTTTGTTTTTGACCCTTACCTGCTTCCCCTTGATTTACTGCACTTGGGTCCAGTTTCCCCAACCCTGACAGAGTCAAATCAAAAGGGTTAGAGAGAAGCCATTCAGCGGTGTATTAAATAATTATAGCTTCATCTTAACCAGCTCTAACCATACGGTGATAGGCCTACACATGAATCAATGGATAGTTATAACTCAAAAATATATGATCTTTAGAAACAGGCCTTCTCCATATTGAAAATGTTAACTTTTACTCAAGCAATATTCTGAATGCAGGACTATTTCTTTGAACAGAGTATTTTACATTTTAGTTTGCTACTTTTAAGGAAGGGACACAACTTGTCTTCACACTAGCTTCACAGTGGGGAGGGAGAACTGTGCTAGCTGGTCCAAAGATACATTTTTTTTCTCCATTACAAAAAGACAAATTACGCAAAAACATGTAACGTAGTTAAATACTGTAGATGTAACACTTTGACCTTGAAAAAAGTTTATTTGTTTGGGAAAAGTATATCTAAGTACGAAGTTGTGTTACCGCCTTGTGCTTTTATGATTTTATTAGTTTGGGCACTTCTCCTGAGGCTTTAATTATCTTCCTCAAATATTAATTTCTCTTAAAACGGCCTGTCTGATGTTCCATTTCTGTGCTTTTCTTGCCTTTCCTTGTCTTCCTCACTCTGTTTCTCCTCACATTGAACACTGATTATGTCCTGCTGTGACCGGCCCTGCTCTCCAGAGACAGTAATTGCACAGCGAGTAGGAACCAGCTGCAGTGTATTTTAGAAGCCGCTCGTAACAAATAAATGTGTTTTACCGTTGAGATCCATGCAGGTTTTTTCATGCAAGAATTACAGTTCTGCCTTTTGTTCCTACAGTATGGTGAAATGTTTGGACAAGATGCGTTGGCTGAGAGTTACAGATATGAACCCAATCTGAATGCATGTTACTGTTGCAGAATCAGAATACCTTTAATCGTCCCACAGAGGGGAAATTTTCAATTTTGCAGGTATCTGCGTGGAGGCCTGCATATAAAAGCTGTACATTTGTACACCGTTTGTTCAGCTTTGAGGCTCTCTCCTTTCCTATAGAAGTGAAGAGCGAGGGGGTGGGAGGAAAAGACAGATGGGAAATAATAGAAAAGATATGACTGACCAAACAGGGGAGGTAGGTACAGTCGGAGAAATGGGTAGAGATACTGTAAGAATGGAAGAGAAAGAGCGATGTAGCAGCGACTGCAAAACTGTTTGCTTGAGAGTGCCTTTTAATCAGCAGAGAAAGCACCGGCGAATTGGATAAAATGTTATCTGGAAGCTGGAAAAGTGGAGGTGGAATTTATGGTACATTATGTTCCAGCTATAAACAAGTGCTCCACAAATTTTAGCTCACAGAAGTCATTCATCACACGCAGCACAAAGCACTACCTTCCTTTTCTCTGCTTTAGCACGCAGCTGGAACTGTGCCCAGACTGATTCGGGGCTGCGAACACAGAGAGCTATAGAAAGTTAGAGGCAGGGAAAAGCACTTTTTCATTGTTCTATATTGAATCTATATTTCTCTTCTTTATCTGTGATGAACACATTGTGATTTGTCTGAGTCGAGACACTCAAAAGCACACACTTGGGTAGAAGCAAAGAGAGGAAATCTTGAGTCAGTGCTGCAGCCATAACAAACATTTCAGTAAAAGTTAACATTTTCCATAAATAGAAGTGAATAACATAAAATACTATTGGTTGTTTGTCTGTTTTTTACAACCAATGGTGCTGGTACAGAGTTAATATATCCAACCAGAAGAAATGGGTTTAAAACAGAGGTTGTATTGGTATGACATCATGGCCATACCCAGATTTGATGAATACAGGGGTCAAAATCATTCTGCTCTAGATATTTGCTTTATCAGACATTTAGAGTTGTAAAAATATAACATACATATTTAAAACCATGTTAGTGGGCAGCAGCAATAAATGATGGTAGTAATGCATGAAAAACAAGTCCGATAGTTCTATGAAGGATCCACATTATAATCTGAACATGCAGAAGAGGCTAGAATGATCCCGAAATGTATGCAAATTAATGTTGACAATGTTTAAATGATTAATGTAAAAGGTAATTATTCACTACAGACACCAGCCTTCTGTTTATTCCTCTCTGTCATCTACAGTACTCTTTGGGACAAGTGCTGTATATATCTATTTGATATATCACCCATCCCTTTATAGACCTCCCTAAAAATACCCAGGGCTTGACCTTGAAATGCCACAACACAAAATCCACAACACATGAGCTGGGAAGCAACATTGGCAATTGAACAGATAGCAAGACAAAAATGCATATGTTTTCAAACTGAAGACCCATTTGGACAGGATTAATGTTCCTGGGGGAAGTTGGTGATAATAACATGCATTTTGCACTGCATTATGTATTCCCCCCCCCAATATCCATTTAGTTTTCAATCTATACCTGGACTTTTTTTATGCAATACCCAGCTGCACTGAAAAAATGAAATGTGGACTGTTTTGACATGAAAAAGTATATATGTATATTTTTATTTTAAATGTATTTATAGTCAGTGTTCAGTTTTTTCAGTGAGCCCACTGGTAATGCATTTATTTAAATGTATTATTCTTTCTTATGGGTCAGTTCTGATGCTAAACTGTTATTGGTATTGGATCTGTATCTTGTATATTGTGTAATTTCTAGTTTATTATCTTAAAATAACATTCTTATGCATGCTTCTTGAGAGGTATTAGGCTGTCTTTGGCTCGTTGCTGTAACATTCGCAAATGTCCCCTCTGTGGGACGAATAAAGGGAGTCTGATTAGCTTTGCCTTTTTGCAAGGCTCTGGTCAGAACATGAAAAATGTTTCCCTATTTTGCATCACTTTTCTCCATAGATAGGGTGAGTAATGATGTGTTGTCCCGCCCACATTGCACAGGGCAGGGGACAACTGATTGTCAAAGAATATGTGGCATGCCGATCATAGGGTAAAGTTCTAGTGCCCCCAATAGGACACTTTAAAGCCGGTTATAGGATCCAAAAACATTTGCAGCCAGTCTCACTGAGGCACCATCAGACTTGTATTTGTAAGTTGATGAACAGTCCCCCTCCCCCGCACACACGGGCAAACCTTATCTCCCCGCTGCTCGGTCAGGACGCTTTATTAACATCAGCAATGCTCCCTCATCCTGGGCTTATTTTTCCTGTTGTTCTTCTGTTCTCTTCCTGTTTCCAGCCTGTGTTGATTTCCTTTCAGCTGGAGCGAAAGTCACCCCGTGTGCGGGCCATGTGATGAGGAAGACTCCTGCAGTAAATGGTGGAGCAGCAGAAACAAGATATGCTGATAGGAGGTTTAGTGCAGAGCTTGTTCGACATTACAGATCGGCGTGGTGGTCTGGTGCAGGGCTGCCACCTCTCACAGGCTTTTATCTCTATTTAACCTTGAAGACGGCAGATAAAGAGAAAAGGTGCTGGTTCCAGTCCTTTGACAAACAAGAATCTAATATCCTGTGGAAAACGCACAGAGCCACATTAGTTTTCACAATTTGCTCTCACTGTCCCCCAGCTCCCTGCTTTGCTTGCTTTTATGATAAATCTGTTCAAAGTCAAGGATCCACTTGAAACAAATGGTTACAATTCCAATTTGGACAGAAAAACAGACGGACTCCTCTGTGCCTGAGTGTAAAAAGTACAGAAAATATATAGGAAGATCTGCTGGAGGACAGCGTGTCGTTGAATCCTGATTGATTCTTAGATCATTAAGTCCAATGGATTTGAAACTCCTCTTCTTTCATCTGCACTCTTTCAATTTCTGATTTGAATTTCTGAAATAGAACCAGAACTGAATTGAACCAAATTGTACCATTATGTATTCTTTCATGGTTTCTAAAGTACATTCTGCCCCCGACCCAAACACAACATTGTAGCCTGAGCTGATTTCGTACCACTAGGATGCAAACTTGTCGCGGAAAATGTGCAGTTTGGATCCAAAATAATTAATTTATAGGATTTGTGTAGATCTGTAGGGGGTGGGGGAGCTGGTACAGGCCTCAAAGTAATCTGCAACCATGAGCCATCATCTCATTTATTTACATTTTGGATATTTCTTTTTTTTATTTATTTGTTTGGCCTATCTATGCCATCATGAGGCACAAGCTGACCGGTGTTTATTGATGTTGGAGTGTTGAGCGTGAGTCTTCCTGTCTAACTTTACCTCAGGCAGCTACTTTAGCTAAAATTCCATGCAAAGTGGAACACATCTGCATCATGCTAAGCAATCGTTTTTGAAGTTATGATGCGTTTTTTTCAGGTTTTTCTCTTAGCTTGCTAAGATAGCTAGCTAGCCAAATGAGCTATCATTCCTGCAAATGTTGCCGGCATGGCCCAGGTAGCAGAGAAGCACTACTCATAATTCCTTTTTTCTCTTTCAATGAAATTCTATACCTTACTGTTTCATGAAATGTTTGTATTGCTAAGTTCATCACTTATAAGTTTCCTTTTTTTAATGAAATGGGATAGCGTGTTTGTTAGCATGACATTTCACCAGTCCAGGTAGCCTAATAGTCCTCTCTCTATCCTTAATTTTCAAAATGAGAGAATTTGAATTGGACGAGGAGTGGAGGAGAAGGTTGTCTGCACTGTTTGACGTGGCCTTTGCTCATTCCGTCTGTCTTAAAACTACAAAGTTGATCTGTTAAACTGAAAACACTCATGTGATATCATATTTATTCAGGAGGCCACCAAACACATTCCGGGTTTAGGATCAAGTGGTTCCATTCATGCTCCTTTCTTCCTCTCTGCCAGTTTTGGCAAAAGAAGAAACTAGTGTTTTCAATGAAGACGTGCCGAGTTTTGTTTAAAGCTGGAGGCGGAACAGAATTTGACGGGGCATTATGTTTTCGGGTTGCCTGTCCTGATGTCCATCTGCCTGTGCAATATTATTAGAACGCCTGGACGGACATGCTTGAAATCTGGCACAAGCAAGTAAATGAAAGCAGGGATGAAGTGATAAGAATGTGCTTGATGAAAGTCAGGGGCTGCTGGGACCTTCCTTTCTGTTGACCACAGTTTCTTAGGAAATCTTCAGGGGATTTATTTACATGTCACACCATTATTTTTTATTTTTTTGCCTTCAGTGGAGAGTGACAGGAAAGTGGGAGAGAGAGTCGGGGTGGGATCCGGAAAGGACCACGGGTCAGGAATCGAACCCGGGTCGCCGGCGTACGGTGCAGGTGCCCCAGCCAGTTACGCCACAGCCGGGGCCATGTAACACCATTATGATAAAAAAAAATATGGTAAAATATCCATAGCGAATTTGGAAATTAGGTATTTTCTTTCGTTTTTATTTGTATGTTTTGGGTCAGATGGGCTGTTCAAATGAAATTGAAAATGGAAGGGCATGTTTGCATTGTTATATGTGGCTGTTATTTGACCTTTTTCTTCCTGTTATTCTTTGCATAGCTAGCCTATATTGGGATGTGAAGTCCAATTGAGAGAAGTTGTAATCCACATTTGATATTTTTTAACTATTGTATCTCGATCAGGGAAGTGCAATGATATATGCTTTAAAATAACAAATTTAAGATGGATTAGCTGATCCAGTGTCAGACCAAAGTTCCATCGCCAGAAACATTTGCTTAGAAGGCCGGGCTGAATGCTGTTAAGCACTAGAGTTCATAAAACACACAACAGGAAGGGGGAAACCCAAAAAACACAATATGGCCTGTTTTAACCCCAAGGAGAGACTGAAGAGGTGCTGGAAGACCGCTGCAAGCTCCACAACACTCTGTAACCCCCTATGAGTACACTGGGATTGATGCTGGGAGTATTGTTGTCTGGCCCACTGGCTTTGTTATTCAGAGCCTAAAGCTCCCTTTCCACGTAAGGAGGTTCTGGGAGAGGCTGCACAAATACCTTCACACTGAAAGAAACACAATCTCCCTTATAGGCCATGAAAGGCAGTTGTGTGGACAAATGTGGACACATAAAACAACAAGGTTAACATGATGCATGCATGTTGACTGACATGTTTTACTGCAGACTAAAGTCAGACATGTTAACCCCTGACAGAGACTAAATATTCCAAAACAATGTTCATGCTCCTCTAAGAACACATATATTCAGAATACTGTACACAAAATCAGAAAAACTTGTGTACAAACGATGAATTTCTATCAGTGATACCATGCACAGGTCTTTATTTGTTTTGTTTTATTTATTACATTTTTGTGTCTCACTCTTCAGGGCCACATAATAAGAAAGAAAGAAAGAAAGAAAGAAAGAAATTAAATGGTTAATAAAAAAGACATTTGGACATTTTTAACTGTGCATATGACCAGTCTGGAATGGATGCAAATATATGATATGATCTGTATTATATTTGTTAAGGCTGAATCAATCATATTTGTCATATTGTTTGGTGTTACATATTTACCAAATGTTTTTAAAAAAAGGACACCCATTATAGAGACATGTCTACTTATTATTTCAGGCTTTATCTCCAGACTTTAGCCCAGCTCTCTGTGAGTGATCCTGTAGTGAGTCAACAGCAGATGGTGAGACAGGAAACATGAGACGGACAGGTAAAGGCTGAATAAGGGCTCTGACTGGAATCAAACCGGAGAAATTGCATTGTTGGAGGAGCCTGGGTTTTCAAATTATCCTTGCTGTAACTACACTTACTGTAGCTGTGCATACAACAATAAAGCCTGTGAACCTTTGAACCTTAGAGAAACAAAAAGAGCCCATCTACAGAAATTAAACTCTGTCATCAGTGCAGAATCAGTGTTAAAAATGAATTATTTATGAAGGATCTATTAAAGAGATATCTCTGCTGGCAAATAGTCATCCAAGCGATTATTACTTTCTGTGCAGGTAGCCTATTGTGAGCGTTCGGGCTCACACCTACGTTCCCAATGATGGAAGGACCACTCGGTACTTTGCAACACAATGAAATCTTTATTACGGAACAGTACTTTTGCAATGGTACTGGCGGTTAGTGGCTCTCGTCCTGCGGGCGAGGGGAAACGGTCCTCACTCAGGCCCCCGTCTACTGCAACCGAACAGAACCAGGTTACGACCATGACTTTAATCAGTGCCTGATTACCTGATCCCGATCAGCTGTCTGGTCTCCGGCTGAGCCACTCCTACCACTCCAGCAGCCGGCGCCCTAACCACACCCCGCTGCCACACCTATTAATATACAGTATGCGCATAAATGAATCTCTTATTTGTCATATTGATCAGCTTCATTGTATTTCCACTGTAAATCTCCTGCAATCTAAAGCGTTTCTTATGTACTGTGGAGTTATGCAGGTGTACAACACTGACAAGCAAGAGCCCAACTTTCTCTCAAACAGCAGAAAAGCCCTTCCTACCTTCTTTCAGCATTCTAACAAACTTATTTTAATCTGCAACTGGGTCAATTTAGACACAGATTGACTTCATTTCCATCCCGCCTTGTTGTGCTCCGTGTTTGTCTTCAGGGATGAATCCATCAGATCCAGTTGACTGGTGTTCCTCATTGGAAAGGTGGAATAATGGCATATTCATTTCTTGTGTGTGTGTCAGTGGATGTTTTTGCTGCAGGCACGCCCCATGCTGAACGCTGCGGTGCAATAAAAACATGGCGGGATGCGTTCCCTCCTGACCTATCTCCGAGGGTGTGGGCCTAATAAAAGAGATATAAGTAGCCTGTCATCAAACCCATGTGGAGATGACTGCAGAGGCTGTTGTTATTTTTATTTTATCTGCAGCCATGAAATGAAAGCTTCTGTTTGATTGTACTGAGGGTGAGACAAGAGATTCCTCATTCGTTGGAAATTAAAGTCCAAGCATGTGCACTCTGCTGGGTGCAGTAGATTGTGATTCTGCCGGATGTGGTTTTATTGCTTCTATCTTTTCATTATCTCAGCAAGGTGCTCTTAAATGTGTGGACTCATGGTTTTGTCATATTTCGAGACAGTAAGATCATTCACAACATACTGCTTGTAATTCACAACTTCATACTGTTGTGAATTGATTGCAGTTAGTCCCATAGATCGGACAAAAAATATGTTTTAAGCCGCTTTGTATACACTTTCTATGTGATTAGAGCATAATTTGTAAAAGTTGTAGATTTTCAAAGTATCTGCATAGTGCTTCTACAATACAGTAGAAAGACTATTCATGGTTATGGAACTGTCGAAATAGAAATGCATGTCATTTAGTTGGTTGTTGAGGAAACTGTCCTCACATTTGTTTAACCAGCTATTTAATCACACTGTCTTATCAACATGGTCTTTAGCCTGAAGGCACACAATAATATCCTTCCAACAGCTTTGCCCACTCTGTTTTCATCGTGACTGACTAATGAAGACGCGCAATATGTCAAAACCTCAGCACCTTTTCCCAATGTAGAAACTTGGGGAGTACATTGCAAATGTGTACTATTTGGGGAGATACATATTAGCAGAAACATAACTGTTTTACATTAGCGTATAATCACCTAAAACCAGGAATGCTTGTGTTTCTGCCAGCTGACAATGAGCCCTCCATATCTATACAGGAAGCAAGTTATGTTTGACGGAGTCTGCCATGCTACACCGCCATGTTCAGGAAGGACAAACTCAACCACATTACCAGAATGCCCAAAACTCTGTATTCTTGGGGTTTTCTCGGTAACTACTACACTCAATATCACAAAGAAAAACCAAATGTTTTTTTCTCTTCTCTAAGCTAAACACACAATAGCTGTCTTTTGGAAAAACCCAGAAAACCCCTCGATCAATCACTGGCTCAAAAATCTCTCTCATTGTCTAGCCTTAGAAAAATTGAGCTTTGCCATAAAGAGAAAGCCGGATGCGTTCCATAAGGTATGGGGGGAATTCTTGGTTGCAGTCTTTTGAAGGGAGGGGTTAGCATCGGGGTATTCCATTGGTTAGAATATGCATCAATAGATGCCCCCAAAACCTGCACAGCCTCTTCAATATGAAACTACAGCTCCGGAAAAAAATTAAGAGACCTCTCCAAATTTAAATCTTTATCTCTACATGTATGGCAGCCATTTCAGTGTCTGTTAAATTCTAACATAGATAACAATTGTCAGTAGTTTCTAGAATACAATAATAAAACCAAAAAATGCATTTAACTCAAAGACATGTCTATAAATAATAAAACAAGAGAAAATGATAATGCTGAAGTGGTCTCTTCATTTATTCCGTGGCTGTATGTTGATTTTGATGAAAAGGGTTTCCTGTGGCTATACGTAGACTCCAGGATTCTGGGATAATTTCTCTGTATTTTAAGAAATGATGTTGAGTAAAGAGAAAATCCCAAAACCATTTTAAGTCCTATCTGAGTGACATGTCATTTATGTCTACTCCCTAATTACATTATTTTACTAATGTTACAATACATTTTTGAATAATAATTATTGATGTGATCATCCCTTCAATGATTATTTGATTTACTTCATACACTACTTGGTAGCTTATCCTCTAATAATATGTGTTAATGTCTTAGTTGATCCGGATCTGTTGATGTGGGGTAGGGGTGACCGCGGGGATCGCAGCGGGAAACTTCCTCCTCGGGGCCGGAGTTGATATTTTGTATCAATAATGTACGTTTATCTGCAGAGTAACTAGTAACTAAATAGTACACTTGCCTGGAAAATGTGGAGGGTTTAAAAGCATAAAGTAGCATAATGTGGACATTTGAAAGTAAAGCTACTTTGCTCATGAACTCTGTTTTTTTTTTTAAAGTTATTTTTTGGGGATTTTTGCCTTTAATCGGATAGGAGGGTGACAGGAAAGTGGGAGAGAGAGTCGGGGTGAGATCCGGAAAGGACCACGGGTTGGGATTCGAACCCGGGTCGCCGGCGTACGGTGCAGGTGCCCCAGCCAATTACGCCACGGCCGGGGCCCATGAACTCTGTTTTAATAGCAAAATCCTAAACAGGGACAGGGGTTGCAAATTAGCTTCGGCTAACTTGTATGCATGACATCTGTTTTGTATTTCATATGAAATAATGTTTAATGCATTTGTCCCTGATCAATAAACGTCTAAATGAAAAAAAATAAGTACAGGAACCTTGAATTAATGTACTTAGTTACTTCACACTACTGCATTGAGGCATGTTGCTCATGATGGAAAACATGATTGACCCTATCTGTGCAGAGGATGTACTAGTTCTGCTTATTTCATTCGCTAACATTAACATCAGAAATGAATGGTGATTGAAACAAAGATCATTATTACCATTTTGTGTGAAGTCATTCCTTCTTTTAAAAAGTGGTTGAGGGCAAACACTTATCCCCTTCAGAACCCTTCCACATTATTATTTACCACAGCTAAACTGTGTCCATGTGTTGCTCCAGCACATGCAGTTTCCAATGACAACAGCAGAATAAATGAGCAGGAATATAAGAGCAGAATGCCACTCTTTTCACTCAGCCACTTTATAGCTGTACTAGCCACTTCATTTCCGATAATAAAGTCCCACTTAAAGCAGCATGAAAATGACATTGCCATTACTGAGCTCCCACTGCTGCTATCGGGCCGGAGTGCTGAAAGCCCGCTAATTAATCAGAGAGAATGACAAGGTTTGCACATTCAGACAGCTCTCTTTGAGGAACATTAAATGAGCAGCATGCACAAAGTGACAGAGAGCAAAGGATCTCTACTCCCATCCTCACTCTGTCACCCTCTTAGTAAACAGGAAGTGTGTTTAAAGCTATGGAACATTTCAGAGTCTACAGTGATGGATTGTACTGTATGCTTTGTAGAGCAACATGTCCACCAAATGTGTGTAATTATGTTCATCCTTGAAATGGTAATCATCAAGATGGATGGTTTTTCCCCTTCCTGTGCTGCTAAAGACTTGTTGTTGTATTGCTAACTGCACTTTCCGCAGGCTGCGGAAGTTCAACATGGACTCCAGGATACTCTGCAACTTCTACAGGTGCACCATCGAGAGTATCCTGACTGGCTGCATCACCGCCTGGTATGGCAGTTGCACCGCCCTCAACCGTAAGACTCTACAGAGGGTGGTGAAAACTTCTCAGCACATCACCAGGACGGAGCTGCCATCCATGGAGGACCTCTACACCCAGCGGTGTAGGAAGAAGGCCGGTAGGATATTAAAGGACCCCCATCAACAATCTGTTCTGTCTGCTGCCGTCTGGCAGGTGGTACCGCAGCATCCGGACCAAGACCACCAGACTCAGAGACAGTTTTATACCACAGGCTATAAGACTGCTGAACTCCTGAGCTCTGTGAATGTCTACTCCTATCTGTTTATAGTACACACATATAAATATTATACATATCTGCCATATACATCTGTTATACGTAATATATGCATCTGTCCATACCTCCTCATTCAACAGAGTAAAGTATTTAAATACTCTCAATGTATTCCACATATGTATATATTTCACATCCTCAAATCTTTATTGTTGTACTGTAAATATCTTCTCTATTGTAAATATTCTTCTCTCTTTTTGCACTATTTTATTTATCTTATCTGCACCATGTATGTTGAGTTGTTGGAGGAGCATGGGACATAAGATTTTCATTGCCAACATATACTGTATGTTGTATATGCTGTGCATATGACCAATAAAACCTTGAAACCTTGAAACTTTCAGGCACACATTTCACCTGTGAGTCAAACAAACACCAAACTGATGTTTAGATGCATCTGCTTTAATGTATAGTTTGAATTTATTTTAATGTTAGTGGCTTGTTTTTTATTTTAAAGCATGTATATAGGGCTAGGGTGACCCCACTATGACCCTGATTCTTTATGCATCTAGGATTTTACCTTCAAGTACCTATGTAAACAGTCTTGAAGATTAACAGATTACATGTAACTACATAATCAGGACACAAAATGTAACTGTATTCCCTTAAGGTTACATAAAAAGACGCAATTACATATCACTATCAGGATTATAATGTTTGTAAAAAGTGAATCTAAACACGTACTGCCTGAATCTGCTTCATGGTTTCACTTTCTTTGGTTCATTTATTCAGTTTTTAATTCAGCAGGTAAACCTATATGTTCATCAAATAGTGTGTGTGTTTTAGTTTTTTGTTGTTGGTGTGTAGGCTACTTTCTATATCTTTCATTTACTTGCAATGCATTTAATATTGATGTAATCAACATGTAACTGAAAGTAATCAGGTATGATATTCAGAGGTTACTGATTACATGTTTTTTTTTAGAGTAACCCTTCAAACCCTGTTCGTCGCACAGCAGGGTAAACATGGCAGATTCCTTAAACTCCACATATACGGTACTCTTCACAGTTCTGTGCAGCAGTGTTTGCTGGTAATGTTATTCAATATCATAATAATTTGACATTTTAAAATAGTTTTATCTAGCACCAGCTCTGTGATAGCTAGCTAGCTGGGTTTTTCTGAGTTAAATTAGTTAGTGTTAGTTTGATTAAAAACATATTTGGAATAAATAAAAATAATAATAATGGTCTAATAATTCTATTGAGATTTCCTCTATCAGGCAGCATGGAAATGAGGTACGTTGAATATTAAGACCATTGCAGTGGACGTTTATCTGGGGCCGTTTGATCTGGTGGAGCTGCTTATTGTTGAATTGAGACAAAGTGAAGGCTTATGAAGGATTTCATGGCCGTTAAGTTGCTGCTGATATAATTGTTCAGAGTTCTGTTAAATATGAGTTGGTGTTGGCAGAGAAGAAGAGGACACGCTCATGTATCTGATAGTGAAGTTAACGATAATCTAAGTAGTGACAAATAGTCCTATTAACTGACACCACTGAAACGCTGAGTGTGGTGTGCATGTGTTTGCGCTCTCCTTCATGCTGTCTCCATCTGGTGTGTGTGTGTGTGTGTGTGTGTGTGTGTGTGTGTGTGTGTGTGTGTGTGTGTGTGTGTGTGTGTGTGTGTGTGTGTGTGTGTGTGTGTGTGTGTGTGTGTGTGTGTGTGTGTGTGTGTGTGTGTGTGTGTGTGTGTGTGTGTGTGTGTGTGTGTAGGTGGTTTGTGGTCGATGAGCCTGCCATCCGGACCAAAAGGCCAATGATCCTCTCGGTTGGTGGATGTCCTGATTGTGGGATGGAGTTGTCATTAGTCATTGTCCCGGCCGCCACCCTCCCCAGCAGCCACTCATTTGTGTCCCATCTCCCTGGCCAATCATAAACCCATTAGTCTTCATTTCTCCTTTTATGGCCGGGGCCCGCTCAGTCCAATCAGCTCCTGCTCTCATTTTCCTCACATCGGTTTATCAACAAGATCGACAGAGCTGGCAGCCCTCCAGCCAGATACTTCCCCATCACTTACTGAGCACTATTAACACACACACACACACACACACACACACACACACACACACACACACACACACACACACACACACACACACACACACACGCGCACACACATCCTTCTACTATATAATGTATAGCAACATCATTTTGGGTTCAATTTTGGTGCTAAATAAGTTTCTCTCACTGACCAGTAAACACAGTTGTTTGTGAAAAAGCTTTTGATAGAAGAACAGGCTACAGTTCCAGTGCCACATTTGGCAGGAAAATTGTGCTTCTTTTGGCAGACCTTATCTGTTTTTAAGCAACTTTGGAATCAGTGAAATGTGTGATTGAGATGTAAATAACTAAGTAAGGACCATTGTCCTAATAGTGATTTTTTTCTGAGTGCTTGTGTAGCACTTCTTATCTTGGGTTAGGCTATTAATGCCACTGGATCAAAATAAGGTATCTAGGTACTACTGGAGTGGATAGACAGTAAAGTAATAAGATCAGAGACTAGGTGGTTTGAATGGAAAAGCTGGTAGTTTACTGAACGAAGGAGACAAAAACATTTAACATACACCAAAACACTGAATATTCTTTGCAGAAGAATCAGAGGTAAGTATATCACCTTTCCCTTTTCTTTACTTTCCTTTCCCTTGTTTTCTTGTGTTTCTATGGCTAAGTAAATTGTATCCTTACTGGATGACTAGTATTAAATAACCTACCAATAGCCTTAGGTTAGACCGGTCTACTTAACATTTGGTTATACGTTGTCTCTATTTCAACCTCTCCAAATTCCTGAGTTAACTGTTCTTTCCTAATCCCTCTTAACAGGTAAAAAGGTTCCAGTTTCCACATAAATGAAATGACACGATTGTACCATAAATCACATCATTTGACAGAAGTTCAGTTCCAAATTGATTAAATTAGGTTAAAAAATAAATGGAATTCAGTGCAAATTCTGTTCTGGTTTGTTTTCAGTTCCAACCTCAAAATCGGTTCAGTTGTGAGAAAACAAAATAAACTCCAAAACTCCAACCACTCAGGCAGGAATTATAATTTCCTTTGAGAAAGAAGTCCTATCACGTGCGCGAAGATCTAAAGAAGTCCGTGGGTCTGGCTCGCTATTTTGTTGCGGGGCGTGTGTGTTGTCCTCTCTCACTCGCAGCACAACTCATCATTTAAGACCAATTTCTCATCCAGTACAAAAAACCTGACCTGTACGACAGGTCATGAAAGAAAATAAATACCTAACAATATAAATCATAAATACATTTTCATAACTACTGTAAACTAAGCTCTTTTTCTCTCTCTCAATACGGCTTATAATGAGACTCGAAATGGCGGCTGGACTCTAGTTCACATGTGTCGTTTATCTCGTTTACACAAAATAACACATTTCTGGTTGTAGCTGCATGCAAGCCTTACATCACCAAGCACAATTCCAAGCATGGGACGGAGTGGTATAAAGCACGCCGCCACTGGACTCCGGAGCAGTGGAAACGTGTGAAGTGACCAATCACGCTTCTCTATCTGGCAGTCTGATGGACGAGTCTGGGTTTGGAGAATGCCAGGAGAACGTTACCTGTCCGACTGCATTGTGCCAACTGTACAGTTTGCTGGAGGAGGGATAATGCTATGGGGTGTTTTCCTGGGGTTGGCCTTGGCCCCTTATTTCCAGTGAAGGGGATTCTTAATGCTTCATCTTACCAAGTCATTCTGGACTATTCTATGCTTCCAACTTTTCTGGAAATAGTTTGGGGAAGGCCATTTTCTGTTACAGCATGACTGTGCCCCAGTGCACAAAGCAAGGTCCGATTTGGGATGGGATGTCATAAAAGCT
This sequence comes from Eleginops maclovinus, assembly GCF_036324505.1. NCBI lineage: Eukaryota > Metazoa > Chordata > Actinopteri > Perciformes > Eleginopidae > Eleginops > Eleginops maclovinus. The sequence goes on from NC_086351.1 coordinate 25,625,778, forward strand.
CAAGTAGGTGTAATGTTTAGGTGTCCCAATGCTTTTGTGTATATAGTGTATATATACTGTATGTGCCAGCCTAGTACCGTGGTGGAGGACGCCGTCATCTCCCTGCTGAATGGGTTAATGACTTGTAAAGCGCTGTGAGGGGTCGAAAAGATTGGATATAACGCTGAGAAAGCTGGGGGCACTGTGAGGACCATGTTCTTCGATTTCCCCAATGCCTTCAACATCCTCCAGCCCCTGCTTCTGGGAGACAAGCTGAAGCACTCAAGAAGGTCAGTACTGTCCTGGGGAGTCCTCTGGACACTGTGGAGGTGGTGGGGAACACTGGAGTGATGGCAAAGCTGTCATCCCTATTGAACAATTTATCCCACTCCCTCTGGGACACTGTGTCGCTACACCCGCTGTGTCTCTGGAATATACTGTATACTGGAATACCCCTGGTGTGCAATAACACTGTATGTTAATATAAAACTTTGTGCACTTTACATGAAAGTGCAATATAACCTCCTGCAATTTCACATTTGTTACCTCAGTGTACATACTTATTTAATTGTTGAAGTAATGAAGCTGCATTAAACAAAACTTTTGTTTGACCTTTTGTAACCTTGCAAAGTTGATAAGGCTAACATTTTAGCAAACTCCTTTCCTTTTCCTTTTTATCAGTTAAATGCTCCACTAACCAGCTACAACATCAGGAGGTTGCATCCCCTGCTGACCCAGAAGGCTACCCATGGTTCAGGTGCAGGCACGTTTCATTTTGTAAATAGATCATGCACTTCCTCCATCCATGGTTAAACTATACAATCCAGCATGTGCACTTTGATCTGCATCGCCCAATCGGCTTGCTACTCCCTCACTGCGAGTTGGACCCAGGTACCCCTCAACAAAATGACGATTGTTTGCTATTGTTAGTTTCGAAAACTTGAAGAAGGAAGCAGGCAAACAGAAACCAAGGAGCTTCTCGTCAAGTTTAACAGCGTTTATTAATGATATGATACGATAAGTCTACAAAGGAAACACAGCTGTGGTCCTTCCCCATGTCACTGATCCACAGTCCACATTGAAGCTGTTAGGTGTCTCTAGCAGCATGGGGAAAAGGCCCCAATCCTCTGTTTACATCACATATATCTACTCTCTGGTCCTTCCTTCTCTGGTCTCATCTTCTTCCATTGGCTGAAGTCGACGCAGGCGGGTCCATCGCACATTGTGCTTCACCCTCTTAAGACGTCACCGTTGCCATCTGATGACGTAGTCATGACGCTTCTCCTTATGATATCTTATTATACAATTCTTCTGAGGTTTATGGGTTATTAAACACGTAATAGTATTATTGCAGCGTTAATGAGTCAGAGTTAGAGGCGATGTGTTTAGTATGTAACTCCACGCGTTGTTCTCCTTATACTCACATATACGATATACCATTAGCTACATGCTAACTGAGGCTAAAAACAATAACATCCAGTGACCGGAAGTACAAGGTCCGGTCCGTCTGGAAACAGTGAATTAAGTCCTTTAAAGTTCCATTTCAAGATATTAATGATTCTTACACTATCCGGGCTCCAAAAGTAGTTATTACATGCCATTGTTATCAGGACTGCAGAAAGTTAACACATGTTCAAAGACTGAAACCTTACACTTTGGCTTTCTTCCGCCTGCGGGAAACAACAAAAAACAACTTATAATTTCAATATTTAGCTCTTAAAGTTTGAAATATATAAAGCCAGTGCACCAGCATTTAAAATTGTTTGGCTCATTTGAAGTTAATGTACTTGCAAGAGTCTTGCTTTTTGAGTTTGTATCTCTTTTTTTTAACCAATCTTTTTATTGCAAACAAGTCATAATCCAGACAATGACAAGAAGTAAGGACAGTAATAATCAATACAGAGCAGTACAGGTGCATACAATTTAGAAAAGGAGGACAATGGGGGAAAAAGAATACTTGAAAATTAAATAAAAATATGTTATGCTCCATTATCACTTCAGGGTCCATAGAGAGTCCTTATTTACAGTCGTTTGTTTTTGTTTTTTTAAACCCCCCACCCACAGGTATGGTTGGGCCACAAATAATAATAATAATAATAATAATAATAATATTATTAATAATAATAATAATAATAATAATAATAATAATAATAATAATAATAATAATAATAATAAAATCTTTTTTTCCTTTTTTTTAAAATAATAATATTTTTTTTTAAAAACAAGAAAGTGAAGTTGAGCAAAAACAGTCTCTAAGAATCAAGGGAGAAAATAATATTAGACATTGTTGTCCTGGTGAAAATAAATAAATAAAAGGTTTCAGTAAGAGGGAGAAGGAAGAGTAGTATAGGGCAAAAGACAAAGGGCCATGGTGGAAGAGCAGTAACATGACGGTCACTTTTTTTTTTTTTTTTTTTCCCTTTCAGAGAGCTACCTGCGACCCAGCGTCAGAAGTGATAGGGAGTTTTTTGATAAGGCCTAATAGTGGGTCCCAGGTAGTACGGAAGGATTTTAGAGATCCTTTTAATGAGAATCTTAACTTCTCCATCTGAAGGCACTGTAAGACATCCCGTATCCACTGATCATGTGTTGGTGGGGAAGCATGTATCCATTTGAGGAGAATAGATCGTCTAGCTAGTAGAGTGGTGAAGACAATGACACGGCGTATAGTAGTGGGCATATTCCCAGATGGGGGAGGCCGAACAGTGCAGTCATAGGATTAGGGTCTATCTTTGTGTTAAAGGCCTGTTCAATGGTTCCAAATATGTCAGACCAAAATTTGTCCAGCTTCGGGCAAGTCCAGAACATGTGGAGATGATCAGCTGGGGATTGATTGCATCTGTTACAGGCATCACTCCGATCTGGGAATATTTTAGCCAGCTTAGCGTTGGTAAAGTGAGCTCTGTGGAGCACCTTGCACTGGAGTAGGCCATGTCTAGCACAGATGGATGATGTATGGACTAGGTTGAGAACGTCACTCCATTGATCATCGGAAATGTTGCTACCTAGATCACGCTCCCAGAGCTCCTTAAGAGGTACCATAGGATTTGGACTCAGGGAACCAATCTGGCCATAGAGAACTGAAACCAAGCGCTTTTGATCAGGGTCGAGTGCGAGAAATGTATCAATTGGTGATTCGGGGGGGCGGTTAGGAAAATGGGGAAATTGCTTTTGGATGAAGTGCCTGACTTGGAAAAAACGGAAGAGATGACTGTTGGGCAGGTTGAATTTGACTGACAGGAACTCAAAGGATGAAAAGACTCCATCCTCGTAAAGGTCATCAAGCGTCGCGAGACCACTGTTCGACCAAACACGGAAGGCCGGGTCAGTACACGATGGAGAGAATAGGTGATTGTTTGAAATTGGGGCATGAACTGAAGCTCTATGTAACCCGTACTGTTTCCTGAATTGGAGCCAAATGCTTATGGTGCTAGTAACAATTGGGTTACTGAAATTTTTATGGGTCGCTACAGGGAGCTGAGAGCAGATTATAGAGTGTAAAGAAGCAGAAGTTGACAACTCGATATGTACCCAAGGTGGGCAGGGGTCTGAAAGTTTACAGTTAGCCCAATAGAGGAGTTTGTTAATGTTAGAGGCCCAGAAATAGTGGCGAAAGTTGGGGAGTGCCAGGCCCCCTTCTGATTTAGGGAGTTGGAGACACAACCTTCTAATACGCGCAGGCTTGTTGTTCCAGATGAACGCATTCAACTGCTTATCAAGATCAGTGAAAAAAGATGTATTGATGCGCACTGGGATGTGTTGGAAAAGGTAAAGAAACTTTGGCAGGATGACCACCTTTATAAGGTTGACGTGACCCGCAAGAGACAGGGGAAGGGAGGCCCACCTGGACAAATCAGCTTTGCATTTATCTAGTAGTGGTTGAAAGTTTTTAGGGAACAGGTCTTTAAAAGAGCTTGCAACAAACACCCCCAGGTATTTGAATCCCTCCACAGCCCTTTTAAAAGGGAATATGGCTTGGGGAAGTGCCTTTGCCATTTTATTTACAAAAAATACTTTGCTCTTTTGAATGTTTAGTTTGTAACCTGATACACGGCCAAATTGATCTAAAATCGACAGTATGGGGGGGAGAGAGGATAAGGGGTTTGAGATCATAAGAAGAAGGTCATCAGCGTATAGAGACAGTTTATGAACCATGCCGTGACGCGTAATGCCCTCAAACCTATCATGGCTTCTGAGCCAGATAGCGAGAGGTTCAATGGCTATATTGAACAACAGTGGCGAAAGAGGACAACCCTGGCGCGTACCACGTTGGAGAGAGAAAGGGGGAGATCGAATGCCATTGGTGTGTACAGAAGCAGATGGAGAGGCATATAGGAGTTTAATCCAGGAAATAAATTGGGAATCAAAACCAAATTTATCAAGAATAAAAAACAAGTAACTCCATTCAACCCTATCGAAGGCCTTTTCTGCATCAAGTGTCACTATGACTTCGGGGGTGTTAGAGGAAGGAGAGAAAATTGTATTGAGCAACCTCCTTGTGTTAAACAAAGAGTGTCTCCCCACCATGAAGCCTGTTTGGTCCAGGGAAATAATATCTGGCAGTACACGTTGGAGGCGGATAGCCAGTATCTTGGCCAGTATCTTACAGTCCACATTTAACAGTGAGATTGGTCTGTAACTGCCACAGGAAGTAGGATCTTTGTCTTTCTTGAGAAGCAAGGAGATAGATGCAATGGACAAAGTTTCCGGCAATCGGCCTGTCTGGAGAGAGTCATTGTACATTCTAGCCAAAATTGGGGCTAACTTGGAAGAATATGCCTTATAAAATTCGACTGTAAAGCCGTCGGGCCCAGGAGACTTCCCACTTTGCATTGATTTTATTGCATCATGTATCTCAAGGGTGGAGATGGGGCTGCCCAATTCGCTAGCGACGTTCTCGTTGATTTTGGGGTATGTTAAGGAGTCTAGAGGATTGGGGGTCATGGCGGGGATCGGGGGACATTCCGAAGTGTAGAGATTGGTGTAAAATTCCAAGAAAGACCTGTTGATATCAGCTGGGTTATAAGTAAGGTTGCCATCGGATAATCTGATTTGGGGAATCAATCTGGACGCACGGGCCGCACGAGCCTGTTGAGCTAGGAGTCTACCAGCCTTGTCGCCCTGCTCAAAGTAATGCTGCCTACACTGTCTCAGTTGTCTCTCAACAATGCCTGTCATCAGATCGTGTTCTGAGTGTAGCAGGAGGCGTTTTTTATAGAGACAAGGGGAGGGAGAGGAGGAGTATGTTTCATCAAGTAAGCGAAGCTCATCACAGATTTCTGAAAGCCTAGCCTTTTCATCCTTTCTCTTACGTGCAGTGTACGAAATGACCTGTCCCCGCACAGTGGCCTTAAGAGCTTCCCAAAGAATACCGCAACTAACGTCGGAGGTGTCATTAATTTCAATGTAGGAAGAAATCTGAGTTGAAACATAGTCTTTAAATTCACTGTTTGACAGCAGGGGAGAACTGAATTTCCATAATGGAGGGGGGGACCTACCAAGAGGGAAATTAATGTCAATTGAGGTGGGAGAATGATCTGAGATGGTTATAGAATGGTATTCGCATGAATTGACCAGATGAATCAAATTGTTATCGAGTAAAAAGAAATGAATTCGTGAAAAAGTGTGGTGCCTGTGCGAGAAGAAGGAAAAGGCTCTACTTTGTGGGTTAATACATCTCCAGGGGTCTGAGAGTCCTAATTGTGATGCATTGTGCAGTACTACCTTGGCCGATTTGGAGAGAGTAGATTGTGTGAGCGATGACCTGTCGAGACTCACGTTCTGGACGAAATTCCAGTCCCCGGCCATAATAATACGATGGTTGTCGGCGTTGGGAATTCCAGCGAAGAGGTTCACAAAACAATTGTCATCATCCCAGTTGGGAGCGTAGATAGAAGCTAGTATTACTGATGTGTTCTGAAGCATGCCCGAAACTATGACATAACGACCATTAGGATCTGATATTGAATTTGTCAATTCAAATCTGACATTCTTGTGAATAATAATTGCTGCCCCTCTGACTTTGTGGGACAATTTTGAGTGGAACAAGTGGCTCATCCATGCCCTCTTAATCCGGAAGGGTATCAGAAGATTTAAGATGAGTTTCCTGTAGGAATATGATATCTCCTTGAAGATGTTGCAGCCGTGTCATTACCTTACCAATTTTAGTAGCGTTGTTCATGCCCTTATATTCCAGGAAATCAGGCGGATTCCTCTACCTATCGTTGTCATGGCAGAAACCATCTAGGAAGTTCCTCGAAGACAAGTTGACCTGGACAAACACTGTCTTGCATACACAGGAGAGAGAGGAGAGGACGACAGAAAATGCTAATAGTAATGATAATAACAAAAAAGAAAAGAAAAACCCATGTGGCCATACCTAGAGCTAAACCCAAAATACACAATATTGAACATAATCAAGCACTCTGGCTCAGGTCTATGTAATTACACTAACGCTTGTAATTACACTAACACTAGTCTTCCGGGGTCCTATTCCCTATCTAAATAGTAAACCACCCCCATAGTATCCCATACAGAACAAAAAACACACATGTCTGTCTGCGTGCTAACGGCATAATAAAAACCCATTTGAACTAAATTAGGTCAGACAAGTTACTGAAGTAGCCACGGCGGGCTAGTAAACTGGGCTAAGTCTACCAAAATAAAGTATTATGCTAACGTTACCAAGCTACAGTACTATGCCAACGTTACCACAGCAGTCAGACGGAAGAGGATACATGAGAGCCGATACCAGAACAGTTTGCTGCAATAAAATCCCTAGCCTCAGAAACGGAGGAAAGTCTCTTCCCTACTCCATCCTTCAGTGTGATGTTAAGCCTCGCAGGGAAAAGCAGTGCTGGCTTGAAGCCCCGTTGATAAAGGTCAGACATCACCTCTCGGTACTCCCTGCGCTGCTCCACTAATTCAGACGGATAATCCTCGTAGATTGCAATGGGGGTCCCACGGTACTGGAGCTTGCCTCTTTTAGCTCTGGCCTCACGGATGATCTTGTCTTTCTGCTGGAATCTGTGGAGCCTGATGACCACGGGTCTCGGTCTCTGACCCGGTCCTGGCTTGTTGGAGAGTGTACGGTGTGCTCTGTCGCACTCCGGTGGTGACTCAAGAACGCCGTCACCAAGAACCTCAGACAGAAGCTCAGAGAAGAAGATGGAGGGTTGAGGTCCTTCGATGGACTCAGGTAGGCCAACGATCCTGATATTGTTACGGCGGCTGCGAGACTCGAGGTCCGTGAGCCTAGCCTGTAGCCTGGTATTATGCTCAGCTAGCTTTGCACACATTGATTCAAAACTTTGTATGCGTCCATCTTGTTCGTTAGCGTTGGATTCAAGCGAATTAATTGAGTGGGTATGATCGGAGACTGTGGTTTGAATGCAGTCAAATTTGGCTTCGTAGCCTTGAAATCCGCAGAAATAGCATTCCGGTGTTCCTCCAGTTGGCTAGCCAAGATCGCCAATGTTGAAGTCACCACCAGTTGCGGCCGCGAGGTCGCCCTTGGCAGACTGGTCCTTTTTGCCCGATTTAAGTTGTTTGGAAGCCATAATCCAGCACCAAAGTGTTCAGAGTGGAATAATTATCTACTTGGCGATGGCCAAAAACAAAACTATGGGGATTTGAAATGGTAAATTAATAAAAGTAACGGGAGCTAGACTCGACACTGCCTACTCCATTCTACCCCACCGGAAGTCCCCTTGAGTTTGTATCTCTATGTTTGATTGCACTTATTGTAAATTGCGCTGGATAAAAACCTTAACTAAATGAAATGTAATGCAAATAAATATTTCTGCTCATGAGTGGGTATGTGGGTTTACACTTTATTTTATGAAATTGGAAAGGATGAAATGTGGAAAGATGCTCCATACAGCTGATGGATTAATGATTAACTGTGTGATGTTACTATGAGCGACCCTTTTACATGACTCATAGGCTTCAGAGACCAAATGCTTTCGGTTTTGGTGATTCGGTCTCCCATGACGGTCAATTTTGTCAGTGCATCACAACCTAGCTGTGTAAAAAAATACACTGACGGCACACATTAGCCTTACTCATGGAACGCAGCCACATTATTGCACTACAGTGTTCATTAGAGCCCTTCTAGTTGTTGAGGCCCAGAAAAGTTGAATGAACTGAGTGAAAGTCGGAGTGGGAGGAGACCAAGTCCAGCAAAATGTTGTCTACAGAGACCTGCTGACCTTCCAGATTAATGAATGCCATTGCTTTGAATGAATGGAAGAAGTCATTGGTCTGTGTTATTGTTTTTCCATCTTTGAAATTCCTTCTTTGACATTTAAGTTTGCCACTTGATTGTTGTTATGTTCTCTATCAACCCATCAGGTATGTTTTTTTATTCTTGTTTTGATTTCTCTTCAGAGCAACTCCGGCACATTTTTGCATAACTAAAAGCCCTCTGTCCGACACAATGTTTTTGTTGTTGCAATTTAATTTCTCACGTCTAACACGACGCCCATGGTGAAATGAGAAATGGATTTTAAATTGAAATTGTATTTTTCATTATGCCTTCGTACGCTCGGCACAGATTGAGAGAGGTTACAGAAGCAAATGTCACTTATTGTTTCCCCTGAATTCCTTTTCTCCCTCTAACACTCTTCATTATGGATGTATTTGTTCTAGAGATGCAATCGTGTTTGAGCACTGCATGTTTTCTATGCCTATGGAATGGCTGCTCTGAGGGGACTCTGCCAGCCTCTCACAATAAATGAGATGTGGCATGACAATCTGTGGTAAAAGGCTTAGGTCATAATAGGTGCCCTCATACATAAATTACCTAGTTAATGCACAGCTAATCATCCAGACAGACGGAGGGCAGCACCCGCCGGCAATGTGTATGTGTAGTTACATTGAATTAAATAGGATTGACATCAGCAATCAGATTATAATGATGCAAGTCTGCATTTGTCTCTGCAGGCATAACTGGGAACTTATTGCTGGGAACATGAGACTACAAAGAAGAATAAACGCTTGTGGAGTGTACACGGCTGGGGAAACAATGCAGATGTCTTTAATGTAGAATACACATTAATTAAAAAGATTTCTCAGGAGTAAAAACTGATGTGCCTCTGCTTTGGCCTTCAGACTATTTCTAGACACATGCCATAGCAGTTATGGGATGGTGAATCATATCATTATCTGCCAGACATTATCCGACAATCAAGGAATCTCTGTCTGTCTGCATGCTGATATTGTCGTCTGCATATCTCAAGAACCATTTATCCAATCTACTTCACACTCAGCAGGTGTATTGCTGGGAACTGTTAAGAATATTCTTCGTTTGAGGACCAAGAGTTGGTCTTAAATAGACCAAGAAGCTTCTCTTTAAAGTATAACAATATTTATTAACGTAACGGCACAATAAGTCTACAAGGGAAACACAGCTGTGGTCCTCCCCCGCGCAGTTAGCTTTCTACCAACAGCGTGGGGTAGGCCTCGATCTTCTGTTTACATCGGGCATTTCTATTTTCTGGTCCTTCCGGTCTCGACTTCTCTCTTGGTTGGCGGCGAGGGCCGGATCCTGTTGGCCCCCTGTCGTCACATGGGCATATCCCCGTCTCTTCCATTGGCTGACATCGGCGGAGGCGGGTCCATGACACATTCTGCTCAGCCCTCTTATGAAGTCACCGTGGCCATCTGATGACATAGTCATGATGCTTCTCCTCATTATATTCTATTTTACAATTCTTCTGAGGTGTATTGCTTATTAAACACTTAATAGTATTATTGCAGCGTGCAGTTTCAGAGGTAGAGGCGGTGTGTTTATGTGATTATGTCATTTAATGTTGCGTTTCAATGTATTGATTATTCTTACAGACCTAAGAAAGTCAAGGATCTTTGTGGAGCAATTTCTACAAAAGAAACATTCAATATCAATATACTTTCAACAAGAAAACAGTATGGATGGGGATTTTGAGGGCTGGAGACTGAGATGAGCATGTCGTTCACAGGAAAGCTTTCAAACTGAGGCTCAGTGACTGCCGTTCACTTTTGCGGCTGGATGCTGGATATACTACTAACATTACAAATGAAGTCTTCTTCACCATACTAACGTATAAAACTGATAAAATAGCTAAGTAAGATCATATTATCTTGAATATTATATCATAAATGATGATGAAACAAGGGTTGGATGACAGCTTAGAAATGGCAGTTCCATGGTAAGGAATTATGACGTATGAAGTATTCCATCCAAGACTAGTGACATCTCCAGGAGAAGGGATTCGGGGCTGTAACACAGCAGGGCGCAGCTTCAGGGTTCTGATCAAGCCACTCCTTATGACTGTTGGCCTGTGGATGAGTTCTTAGAGCTTTACCGAATGCAGTTTATGGCCGATGACTTGTTGGCTTTGCTCAGAAATTCCCCTTAAAAAATATTTTCAGGGTCTGTTTTTACCTGCCCACTCTTAACGCTGTAGCCCAGAAATTCAACAGGTTTGACATGGAGTTTGCATTATTTAATTTGGATTATTACATAGATTAGTTGAATACTCGATTCTGATTGGTCAGAACATTTGACACATTGTTAATCCAGTAGTACAGACCGCTGTCAAGGATTTATTGACTGTTGTTAAGGAGGATCAAGAAAGAGAAAGGAAAAGAGGTTCAAATAAGGAGTGCTGGACGTCAGATAAATCAGCAGAAGACAGACAGGATGTAAACACTAACAGGAACAGGGTCTGGGTCTGCAGGGTTTAAGGACTTAGTGGATCAGAAACTGTGAACAGACCTTGAACAGTAACAGAAAACCTCGATCAGTGCTGCCGTAAAGTTATTGTTGTCATAGTTCCAGCTGTTGGTGCGCCGTGGAACGGAGATTTTTTTTGAGTCAATAAAATAATTTCAATTAATATTGGGAGTCACGTAGTTAGTTAGTTAGTTTAGTATCTGGTCGTGTAGGCAGGATAATGTGCAGCGAGGCAGTCATTATGGGGAAAAGAACAACCGACCGGCTGATCAGGGAGCCTGACGCGAAGCGGAGGGATGTTAATCAGCATGATTATCCCTTAAATGATGGAGTCTTGGGTAACTTGCGTGATTTACTCTCTGTGTTCCTTCCTGATCCAGGAGAAAATGAGTCTTTCTCAAAGAGTGGTCCGCGGACCACTGGTGGTCCGTGAGCGACCCCTAGTGGTCCGTGAGTATTTTGGTAAAATGTCACATTTGAAATTAATATATTATAAGTTTAAAGTGTTTCTCAAACTGTCTTAAAATGACTAGTATAGAGTGTAGCATAGATGTAGCGTAGCTACGTAGGTTACGATCTTACGTCATAAATGATTTGCGTGGTCAATTTGAGCTGTCAACTGACAAGATGGATCGATGGCTAAAGACAGGGTCAGTTAAAAGAAAATTAAATGACAAATCTGACGTGACAGTCAAGGTGCATCGTCCTGATGCAGGAGATCCAGCAACTACAAGTGGTTCAGCCGCAGCGACAAGTGATTTTGTGTGCGTTACTGAGTCCCAGGAGAGCGGTTCCCCGTCTAACCACCACCCGGCTGAAAGCTGTGAAACTCGGCTTGATCGCGGAAAGTCCAGCGCTAAAGTGAAGAGAAAATATCACAGCGACTACATAAAATTCGGATTTTTCTGGACTAGAGATGAAGAGGATCCCAATCCACACTGTGGTTTGTGCTACGAGGCTATGAAACCCGCCAAGCTCAAGCGTCATTTTGAGAGCAAACACAAGGATTACATCGGGAAACCTTTAGCATTGTTTGAGAGAAAACGTGATGAACTTAAAAAACACATGACGAAGGCGCCCTCACATTTTTTTGCGACGGGGGAAAATGCGAAGGCTAGAGGCATCATACAGGGTATCCCTTCTCATCGCAAAAACAGGGAAACCTCATTCGATAGGTGAGAATTTAGTCAAACCAGCTGCCAAGGTTATGGCTAATGTATTGTTTGGGGAGAAAGCAAGCGACGAAATGAACAGGGTCCCCCTCTCCAATGATACTGTCCAGCAGCGAATAACAGCCATGGCCGAAAATGTGAAAGATCAGCTGATCACACATTTACGCCAAAGCCAGTTTTTCACACTGCAACTGGACGAGTCAACTGATATCGTGAATGAGGCAAATCTGCTGTGTTTTGTAAGGTACATTTATGATGGCGGTGTGCAGGATGAATTTCTGTTTTGTCGTTCCCTGCCGACCAACACCACAGGGGAAGCCATTTTTGACTCAGTCAACGATTTCATCCTGCAGAATAATATCGACTGGACACGATGTGTTGGTATTTGCACAGATGGTGCAACTGCAATGACTGGGAAACACAAGGGACTGGCACCGCGCGTACGCGCAGTTGCACCTTGCGCCACAGCAACACACTGTTGCATTCACAGAGAACAGCTGGCTGTGAAAAAAATGCCACCATACCTCAAATCAGTACTGGACGAGTCTGTGAAAATTGTTAATACAATAAAAACCAAAGCACTGAACACACGTCTTTTTAAAGCTCTGTGTGATGAAATGGGAAGTGAACACACAAAACTGCTTTTCCATACTGAAGTTCGCTGGCTGTCGCGTGGGAAAGTTCTCACCCGTCTATTTGAACTGTGCGATGAGGTGATGTTATTCTTGCATCATACTGATGAACTGTATGACAGACTGCATGATTTCCAGTGGCTCTCAAAATTGGCATACCTGGCCGATGTCTTTAGCGCACTCAATGCTTTGAACTTAGCGCTGCAGGGAAAAGCCGTCACCGCCTTCAATGTGCAGGACAAAATTAAAGCCGCACGCCTCAAGATGGAATTGTGGTGTGTCCGTCTGGATCGCCAGGAGTTTGACTGTTTTCCGACGCTTGTGGATTTTCTCCTCGCTGCAGATGAAGAGCTGGACGGCGGCACAGTTGCAGCCTTCAAGGAACATCTGCAACCCCTTCACTTTCAGCTGGGAAAGTATTTCCCAGAACAAGATGCAGGCTATGAGTGGATCAGGAATCCATTTGGGGACAAAACACACATCGAACACGTCAGTTCCAAGCTCCCATCAAGACAGGTTGACAGCCTTGTGGACATCGCATCTGATGGGACACTGAGGACGACTTTCAGAGAGAAAAGCTTGACGGACTTTTGGGTCCACGTCCAGCCTGAGCACCCAGAGCTGGCTGACGCTGCTCTGAAACTGTTGATGCCGTTTCCAACCACCTACAACTGTGAAGTTGGTTTTTCTACACTTGTTGGTCTGAAAACAAAGCAGCGTAACAGGATCAATGTGGACTGTGATATGAGACTAAAACTCTCCAGTTTGGATCCAGACATTGTTTCACTGATGTCTCAGCACAAGCAGCACCATTCCTCCCATTAGGTAGCAACAGAGACACGCAGTGTATGAGTGAGTAAACAATGCTATTTGTAAATGTAACAGTGTAAATAATTACCTTGTGTTTATTGTTAAATTCTTGTTAAACTTGGCCTGCAACCATAGTTTTACTGTATTTTATTTTTGAAAATACACAGCAGAAGTTTGTGTCGTACTAAATGCGGTGCATTTTGCGTATCTCTCTGTTCGCTCGGACATAAACTCAGTAATAAATGTAGTCTATGTTTCATATGATGTGTAAAATATATCAGCATTTACCGTTTAAATCGCATGTGAACGAAATGCTTGTAGAATCCGTAGTTGTATTTGTATTGTTCCTTTAATGTGTGAACGAGCGATATAGAGAAGGTCACATAAAGCTGTTATTATTAGGCTGTAATTTGTAATATACTGTTGGAGTAGTAAGCAGGCCTATTGTATTTATTCTAGTTTATATTTAGTTATATTGGTGTATATTTAGTTATATTGAGTGTATATTTCTCCTTCCTTCTTTGTATTGAACTGTTGCACCTCAATTTCCCTCGGGATTAATAAAGCTTCTTGAATCTTGAATCTTGTTTTGGGATATTGGGGGAGTTAGGTGGTCCGTGAGTATTTTTTTATTGGTTAAGTGGTCCTTGGTCTGAAAAAGTTTGAGAAACACTGATCTAGGTAGATGGAAAACGAGCAGTTGTGGTAATCAAAATGGACATCATGGTCGGTCGGTCAATTCAAAAGGTATGCAAGGTACTCTAAGTGTCCAAGAGGGGTTTTGAATGCAGTCTTCTGTTCATCCTCTCCTTAATCAGGACCACACGGTAAGCATTGCGAAGATGAAGTTCGGTAAAGATAGCGTTTCTTTGTGGATTTCAAAACCAAAATGAATCAAAGAAAAGTGATAATTGAATGATGAATGAATGATTTCTCTTGTAGACAGAAGAAACCAGCCCCCACAGGGGAGGAAAAAGGTCCTAATGGAGCTTCCTGCTATACAGCCTTGGACAGGAAGACAGACAAAAGGAGCTCCAGCTTTTATTTTATTGGTGGACCGATCAATGTGGGTATTATGGAGTTCTAAACAGGGGTTGACCATGAAAGAATTATGGGATGTAATGATGTGTAACTGAAAGCACTCACACTGGTTGCCATGTGTAGAGGTGTAGAGAGACTCATTAAGGCGGGTTACTCGGGCGAGTAGTTTCTTATACAGGGTGCTGGCATTCAAATGGAATGTCAGGGGGTTACAGAGAAATGTCTAAAAATGAGACTGGCATCGGAGACTTGCATCGGCTCGTGAACCAAGCAAAGCACACAGAGGAAGGGTTTGTTGGTTGCACATAAGGGAGGCGTCGAGCCCTGTCGGGGGACTAAAGACGAGATGGTTTGGCTTAAGCTCCTTCACTGAAGCTGATGAGCCGAGTCTTTTGGCCGTAAAGCTTGTGTAAGGCGAGAAAATGCCAAGCAGCATAGGTTTCTTAGGGTGAAGACAAGAGAACTAAGAAGTGTACTGGGGTTAAGAAAATAAACATGGCTCTTCCCTCTCCACGAAGTTGGGGGCAGAGCCTTGCATTTAAAACCGATAGCAAAGTTGTGTCTAAGGTTACCTCATGTAGGGTTAAATCTTGTAGGAATTAGCCGAAAAGAATCCAAAAAGCTTCTCGTCAGGTCAACAGCGTTTTATTTATATGATATGATATGTGCCGTCTAAGACGCCCTCTTTCTTCAGCCAGCAGGCGGTGCTGTTGCTTTTTCTTTTATTTCCTCTGTTGTTAGTAGCAGCCAATGGAAAAGACTTACAGTGAAAACATAGGAAGTGATACCCACATGTGAGTAGTGGTTGACAGGGACAGAGATGAGTATGTTAAAGTTTGAACCTGCATCCATCCTTCTTTGCTATGTTGTGGAAAGCATTGTCTGTATTTTTGGTTCTTTACATATTCATAAGTGGATATCTATGTTTATTCAGATGTTTCTATGTTAAGTAGATTGTTGTTCAGTGATGTTTGATGCATGGTCAGCACATGTTTTGTAATGCGTATTACACAGCACTTTGTATGTAAACATAAATTCATGTGGATATTTTGTGATGTTTGTGATGTAATGAGCCGTTGTATGTATATTTTTGCATCACAGCTAAGTGCCTGATTCTTATGTATATTGTGTTTCTTTCAGTTTTACTCTGTTGACTTGTCAATGTAAACATCTTATTAAACAAGATAAACGCTTGCCACTTGTCGAAGAGTTATCTATCTGCATTACTGTACTCATAACAACAGTGAGGGCAGAACATTATAAGTCTACAAAGGAAACACAGGCGTGGTCCTTCCCCATGTCACTGACCAGAGTCCACATTGAAGTAGTTATCTGTCTACAGGTGCATAGGAAAGGCCTTGATCTCCCGTTTCACAACACGTTTTAACATCTTTTGTGCTTCTCTCGTCTTCTCCCATTAGTTAGGTGACGGGGGCGGGTCCTCGGCGCATCCTGCTTCATCTTCTTCTGTCGCTGTCTTATGACGTAGCCATAAGACATCTCTCATTAAGTATACTTTATTATACAATTCTTCTGATATTTGTTGGGAATATTACATAATTAAACAAATAACACGCGTCGATGAGTTGAGTTGGAGGCGGTGTGTTTAGTATGGAACTCTTTATTCTCCATATACTCACGTAAATAATATCCTATTAGCTACATGCTACTGTGAAGCTAAAAACAATAACAACCGGAATTCCAAGGTGTTGCCCTCCAATTGGTCTGTGAGGCAACACTACAACAGTGAATTATGTCCTTTAATGTTCCGGCACAAGATATTGATTTATTCTCACACTCACCTGCTAGCTTGCAGCGCTACAAACAGCTGTGATCTGAAAGTTGTGCATCAAAAGGTTCAACGGTAAACAAGGTGAAAGTTTAAATACTGAGTAGCACTTCCGCCTTGGGAAGCATCACCAAATCCATAGTGACAATGGCAATCGCTTTGTCATGTGATGCAGCTTTAGACTTTTAAGAAGTGAAAGGAATGAAAAAGAGGGGGGAACAGGCAAAGGGAAACTCCCTTCTCCCTAAGCCGCTCTTCATGTGACAGTAAATCACCCCTTGACTCTCCTTATTTACATCAGTCAATCAATCAATCAATTAAGTATCTTTGTATAGCTCAATATCACACATTTTACATTTACATGTCTCAGGGGGCTTACCAATGTATACAGAATTTGAATCCCTCTGTCCTTAGAACCACACTGAAACATAGAAGAAACCTCGGGGATGGACAGATGGGCATATGTGTAAGAGATGTCTTGTGTAAATAAAAAAGATAAGACATTCCAGAACCTTGTGCATGTGTGTGAAGAAAATGAAGATGGATCCGGGTGGATGTCATCAATCCTTCGGGTGCAGTCAAATAAGTAGTCATGTTTATAATGTTATCTGTTGTTAAGGCACGCTCCCTTGATAGTTGGATCTAGTGCCTGCTCAGCACTCTGTAGACTCAATTGATGTAAAAAAGTAACATATATTATATAACCCCTCTAGTCTCATTCAACCAAATCAACCATAATAATTTAAAACACTTTCGTGTGGGTATGCAGGGCTTTAAGAATTTAACAGCTTTATCTATATCCCCAGGCCAAAGGAGTATTGATCACCATGTCTGTGAACAGCTAAACTTTGAGCTGTATAAAACATTTATGGCATCATCTTCTGTTTTACAGCTTATATTACTCATCATCGCTGGATTAGGCATCTTGATTATTTACTATAGTAATTGGTTTTAAATCCGGTTCCATGTGGTTATAGTAGGAAAGAGCTTATTGTGGCTTCCTGAAACCTACACACACACACACACACACACACACACACATCATTCAGAAGTTGTACAGTAGGAACCTATTCACGGGGCAGTGTCATTATGTGCAGTGATATTAAAGCGTCATTACTGGGGCTGACATGTGCAGCAGATTTAATGGGAGTCCATTTAGTAGGGGGAAAAACTTGGTGTAAATCTCTGGTGCTGGGTAATTTCTGAAGAGGCAGTGGTAGCGTGCTGACACTGCAGTAAAGGGATGAGGTATAGCGAGCCCCGGGGTGCCTGGCAGCTCCTCAATAGAAGTGTCAGACTGGCTCACAGTGGAAGTTTTACTGCCAGTCTGACTCAGTCAACATCGGCGCTCCATCAAAGAAGCACAAAAAGCACAGATGTACTTACATCTGCCAAGTGTGACAATGTCAATGAAATCCTCCTTCTCTCCCTCCCTCACTCTTTTTCTTTCCATCTCTCACCCAATATAGCCCTGATTTTAATTCTTATTTCTTTATACTCATTTTGGATTCACATATAGGTTTGAAAAGGTTAATAAAAAATAAAAAAAGTTCTTACAATAACTCGGCACCTGTTAAACAATGTCATCGGTAACGTAGTCTTGAGTATCAAAATCTGAAAGTGATGTATCCTGATTACTTTACATTACTTTTGGATAACATCAACATGTAATGCGATTCCAAAACAGAAAATAAATAAATAAAAACAACATATACAGGCCTATACAACCCCATCCCCCCCACACCCCCTTTCTCTCAAATGGAAGGTTTGAAAGAGATCATATGATGCCGTCGCACGCATTGCTACAAATTTTAACGCTTAGTTTTTATAACTGGGTGGGGGGCCACATGACAAAATGTTTCGTAAAGTGCCCCAATTTCAACAGGGGCAGCACTGCCAACAATGAAACACATGAGCACATACTACAATAACACTATTTTATCAACATCATTTTAGTTTTTTAGTATCCAGTAATCTGATCACAACTTTTTTTATGTAACTAAGGGAATGCCCTATTTTTGGTATCCTGATTACGTATCCCGTTACATACAATCCGTTACTCCTCAAACTCTGCTACCTCCCACCCTACACCTGGTGACATTAGCAAACGGGAGACTGTTATACAATTTGGCTCCTCTGGTTGCTGAACAATACCAAACAACTGATTTCCCACTGAATAAAACCAGATTCATTTATTTTAACTAATTTCACAGGCTCATGGATGGTTTTTATATCTCATCCTCTGTTTTTATCAATCAATCAATGAAGTTATGTTTATAAAGCTTAGAATCACACATTTCATTTCCTTTGGCTGACGCTTTTATCCAAAGCAATAAGTGCAAAAAACATAGAGAATCAAACTCCGAGCAGAGTGCACATGCTGGAGTGTATGGTTTAACCAAGGCCTGGATGTAGGAAGGGGCTGATCCCCTCACAGGTCAGTAGGCCAGTACCAGGGTCTTGAAGCGGATTCTGGCAGCCAGTAAAGGTAAAGGGAACGAACGAGAGGTGTAGTGTGGGAAAACTTAGGGAAGTTGAGGACCAGTCTGGCTGCAGCATTCTGATTTAGCTGTAGAGGTCGCATGGTGTTTGCAGGTAGACCAGCCAGGAGGGAGGTACAGAAGTCGAGGCGTGAGATGACCAGAGCCTGGACCAGGACCTATAAATACAGTAAATAAGAAATTTGTCTCAGGTGTGTAGATTAGACGACACCCTCTATACTTAGACCCCCGCACCATACAGGGATAAACTCCCAAAAGACATTACATATACATTTATACATAAACAGGATATATGTAGAAGTGTTTTATTAGATTAGATTAGACATACTTTATATTAGATATACATTTACTGATGATATGTATATTTACTGTCACGGTGAACGCCCCTTTTTCGTCGTCGGCAGTCAAGCGGAACTAATTATCACTCGCATGTGAACACTCGAGCAGAAAAAGAAGACGCACGCAGTTCCAGCTTAATATCTGTTTAAAAAGACAAACGTCAGTAAAGCACGAGGAGAGTAAGAGGCGGCATTCTCATCGAGCTCTTCCGAAGTTGTGCTGAATCTGGTACCAATTATTCAAAGACTGAACAGACAGCCGGTAAGACCGCTACGTTAAGACTTTGTTGCGAGTGCCACTTGTTGATTGTTTGATGGACGCCGACGACGCATTTGAATGCTGCCGCGGGAAAGTCATTTGTGTTTGTGCACGGTAGTATCTGCTTTTGTGTTGTAAATATTCACGGGTAGAGCAGAATGTATTGTGGAAACGTTGGTTAGTCAGTTTTATTGTAGTTTGCTTAATTCAGTGATTTAGCTCTTTGATATGGAATACTGCTGTGATGGATTGGCATAAAGCCATGGTTTAAAACGTGCATAGTCCTAGATCATATGAAGTTTGTCTAAAATGAATTGCTGAAATTGCACATTGTAACTTGGTGGGAGTGAATATGTAGTGTAAATATTTGTAAATATTTATATGGGAAAAAATGGTGTGCTAAACATGCTGCTAACAATTTAACTGTTTAGTGATCCATGTGGTTGATCAGTCACTCATTGTGGTTCTCGTATTAGAAAATGTAGGCTAATTTAATATCTGTGATGGATTCAAGCTAAAATGATTAACTTAACAAATGTGTTTATTTATATACATGTGGTTATTTATTTATATATATATGTGGTTATTTATACATGTGTGTGTCAAGTCAAACATTTTGATAATTGATCATTGTTGATTCCTGTGCCTATTTTTATAAGAGATGTGCAAATTTGTAAATGGTTGGTGTTCTCTGGTTTTTAAGGTTTTTCACCTGTACTGTCTGGGCTACAAAAGGAAGAAAAATAAATCGGATAAAGATATAAGAAGCCTGGTCATTGAGTGAAACCCAGTTAAAACATTCAGAATTGGTGCCTCCCTATCAAGTGGGGGTTAAGCACAGCCAAAAAAGACGGAACACTTGACAGTGAAAAACCGACTCGAGCTGGTTGAAGAGGCTCCTAGCAAGCCAGGCTACAGCTTCTGCAGTTGGGCACACACGTGCAACTAAGTCAGCGGAGTCTACGCCCACCTGCAACTAAGTCAGCGGAGTCTACGCCCACCTGCAACTGAGTCCACGCCCACCTGCAACTGAGTCCACGCCCACAGCTTTCCAAGTTCGTTTCCAAAGCCCAAAATGGAGTCAAAGTCTCTGCAGCAGTTAAAGAAGGAGAGAACGACTGCCAAACAGCGGTTTTCCCGACTGGCAAACTCACTACTGAAGTCTTGCAAGAAAATGTCGGCGGAAGAACTGGTGGAAGCCTTCAGCAAGGTCGCACTCGAGGCTGACCGGGTGATGGAGGCAAATGAGGAGGTGGAAATTTCCTGGACTGAGGAAGAAGCGCAGGCCAAAGAGGACGTAAGTGCAGACATTAAGAAGACATCAGATGAATGTGAAGAAAAACTTGAGGAGGTGGAGCAGGCTGTCCAGAGGGTTCTATGGGGAAGTTTTGGCAACCCTGAACTGTCCCTGGCACTGGGGGCAGCTGAAAGGGAGTGTGAGCGGATGCAGAAAAAGGAATCTGGCCTGAAATTGGAGGTATATGAATTGATGCTTAGTAACCTTGAGGGGCTGGTGAGAGCAGGAAAAGAAGCCATCCGCAAATGGACTCGCTGGGTCCCAGATGAAGAGCGGCCTGACTTCCAGCAGCGCATGAGGCGTGTGGAAGGTTGGCTGCTTGACTTGATTTCAGAGAAAGCCACCCTATTACAGGCGAAGCTGGAGAATGATGGGTCCCCAGGAAAAGAGCCACGTCGGACACCTGCTATCAAATTGAAGCCAACAGTACTCCCGCAGTTTGATGGGAATAAGCGAAACTTCTACCTCTGGAAGAAGGAATGGGAGGCACTCCAAAAGCAAGGGGAACCTACCGGCTCCCGGGAGGTAAGGAAATTCCAGCTGTTGGATAGCCTTGAGGAAAAGGTAGCGAGGGACCTTCGCCTGTCAACATATGGAACGGCGGATGAAATCTTTTGCGTCCTTGAAAACCGGTTTGGAAATAAAACAGCAATTGCCCTGGAAATTGTTGAAGAGTTGCAGGCACTGCCACCGGTGAAAAGCTACCAACCCAGGCAGATCGTGGACTTGATCCAGGTTGTTGAAAAAGCCTTGTATGACCTCAGCGCGTTGGGAAGCACGGGCGCCTTGAAAAATCCTCTCGTCACAAAGTCCCTGGAGAGCAAGCTGCCTGAAAGCTTAAAGAAGGAGTGGCTGGTCTATGTATCAAAAGGGAAGGAAGATGTATCACCTGAAGACAGGTTCGACATGCTCCTTGGTTTTCTGAAAAGTCAGGAGAAGATTTATGAGCAATTGGATCAATTAAGGGATGATCCCAGCAAGAGAGAGGCAAGAATCCCACAAAAGCACGCCCGAACAAAGTCCACCAGCTCCTCAAGATCCCAAGCATCTTGTGTTGTCTGTGGAGATAGAGGCCACGGGAGGAAGCTGTATTACTGCAAGAAGTTCAAAGAGCTCAGAGTGGCAAAAAAGAAAGAAGCAGTTAAGGAACTTGGTGCTTGTGGGAGGTGTCTCGAGGTTCACGGCAATGATGCAGAGTGCAAGACCACCTTTTTGTGTAAAAGCGAGGGGTGTAAGGACACTCAAGGCCCACGTCATCACTATTACCTCTGTTCCAAGGCTGGAAGAGAAAGAGATGGGCTGAGGAAGTTGAGGCCGAGCCCTGCAAGAGGCGAATTGAAAAAGTACACAGAGACCCAGGAAGAGTTCCTGACAAGCCTGGCCCCCAACTTGGCTCAGTGGTGTCGAAATGTGTTCTGTAATTCTGTCTCAAAAACATCCAGTTCAGTCATGGCGGAGAATGGTATTGATGAGTTCCCAGTCATAATGATGATCCTCGAAGTCACTGCAAATGCTGGGCAGAAGCTTGGGACCCTGATAGACTTGGCATCCGACACCAATTACATCACTCACGAGGCTGCAGGTGAGCTGAACTTGCGGAGTGAGGATGTCACGCTCATAGTCCATGGAGTTGGCGGGATGCAAGTAACAGTTGAGTCCAAGCGGTATCTACTGAAAATCCGGGTCACAACTTCAAAGGGAACTTTGAGATCCCACCAGCTTGTGTGTTATGGGCTGAATAGCATCGCAGAAGTAAATCGGCACGTGCCACCCAAGAGACTGCAAAAAATATTTCCTGACGTTCCCCTCCATAAACTGGTCCGTCCCACTAAAATCAAGCTCCTCATCAGCCATAAAGAAGGCCAGCTCGTCCCTCAGAAGGTGCGCTCCGTTGGTGACCTTGTCTTGTGGGATGGTCCCCTTGGGACGACAGTGGGTGGTTCTCATCCAGACCTTTTGGAAGATGTTACAATCACGGCCCATGGCTCCAGAACTCATTTTGCACGCTCCATGCGGACAGCAGCTGCAGAGTATAAGGAAATCATCTGTAAAGGCTCACTTGAACAGCCTCCACTCACCCAAGCCACTACGTGTGCGGCCAGCAAAGACTTCCTGGACTGGTGGAGGTGGGACAGCATTGGGGCTGCCTGTGAGCCCAGGTGCGGCGGCTGTAGATGTGGACATTGTCAACCTGGGGGGAAAGAGATGACCATTTCTGAGGAGCGGGAGCTGGAGCAAATAAAGAGTGGGTTGACGTATGTAACCGGAGATCGTCACAGTGAGAAGCCACATTGGCATGCGAAATATCCCTGGATAGAGGATCCAGTAACATTGCCCAACAATAGGAGGGCTGTCGAAGCAACATTCATGAGGACTGAAAAGCAGTTGGCAAGAGAGCCGGAGTGGAAGGTAGCTTACAAAACACAAGTCCATGACATGGTTGAGCGGAAAGCTGCTGTCAAGCTGTCAAGAGAAGAGTTGGTGAGCTGGACTGGACCCGTGTGGTACATCAGCCACCTAATTGCGCCTAACCCCCACTCCGTTACCACGCCGGTTCGCCTCGTGTGGAATAGTAGTCAGAAATTCAGGGGCCAAAGCCTGAACGATCTACTTCTCAAGGGTCCAGACGTCCTCAATGACATCCGTGCTGTCCTCATACGGTTCCGGCAAGGTGTTTTCGCTGCCCTGGGGGACATTAAAAAAATGTACAATTCTGTATGGCTTGAGGACCAAGAGGTACATCTTCATCGGTTCTTGTGGAGAGACTCTGAAGATGAGGACGTTCAGGAGTATGCGATTAATCTGCCAATGTTCAACCACCTTGCAGAAGAGCGCCGTGTGCTGGAACAAGACGCCTATGGCGATGATGTCCTGACTTTGCACAACGACCCGAGTCAGCTCAAGCAAATAACAGCTAATGTCAAAAAGATCCTGGAAGCCGGCGGATTCTACATGAAGCCGTGGGTCTACTCTGGCCAAAGTGGGAGGCCAGGACACAGAGACCTGGAGAGGAAAGAACCCTCAGTGATGGTCCTTCCAAACCAACTCTCCGAAGAGAACAATAAAGCTCTGGGTCTTGGGTATGACCCAGAGAGTGACAAACTTCGCATGATGGTGGCTGTGAACTTCTCTAAAAAGAAAAAGAAAATGAGATTGGGAGAAAACCTGTTGCAAGATGAAGTAAGGGCACGGGTGCCAAATCCACTCACTCGTAGAGAGCTCCTAAGTCAAGTCTCTGGACTGGACGATCCCCTTGGGCTTGTGACGCCTGTCAAGCAGAAGGGAGCCATCTTGGTGAGGAGGGCTTTCCAAGAAGCAAAGGGCAAAGAGAGTCCATCAGAAAATACATGGGCGGACCTTTGTCTGAGGGCCTCCGGGAAGATGCCGTCTGCCTCTTTGAGGACTATGCTGAGCTCGGTCGGGTGAGTTTCGTCAGAGCCTTGACACCTCCTGACCCATCCGCTGAGCCCTGCGGTATCACATTCTCCGATGGTAGTGAGCGCTCGTACGGCGCTGTGTTGTACCTGCGGTGGAAATTGCCACAAGACGTGACCATACGGCTAGTTGAATCCAAAGCCAGGCTGACGCCGTTAGACCATAAGGGGGACGCTGTCAAGGCTGAAGTTTCTTGGAGCTGTCTACGCTGCCCGTCTGAAGAAGTATTTCCAGAAGCACTGCAGAATTCGTGTGGAGAGGTGGTACCACCTGGTTGATAGCCACAGTCCTGGGGGCTATCCAACGCGAAAGCTACGGCTACCAGACGTTCTTCGCAAATAGAATTGGGGAAATTCAAGGCAGCACGAACGTCCAAGACTGGTGGTGGATTCCTGGCCCACTCAACATAGCGGATATTATTTCCAGAGGGGCAAGCCCCAGAGAGTTGGATGAAGGCACAGAGTGGCAGCTGGGTCCTAAGTTCTTAAGTCTCCCAGAGAGTGAGTGGCCAGTGAAGTCCGCCAAGGATGTTGCTGCCGAAGCGAGAGAGAACCTCACACGCATCCAAAAGAAGGCTTTTGTTGCTGCCCTTACCCGGGCTGGAGCAAAGCAGGAGCCCAAGCAGGAGTCAAGGCAGGAGCCCAAGCAGGATCCAACTTCGACCTCCGCGGATCTGCATAGGCCACCAGCCGAGGTTGCAGCTTCAAGCCTGTTGGATATCAAGCGGTTCAGTAGCCTAACACGACTAATGAAGTCACTAGCGCTGGTCTGGAGGGCGGCAAAGAAGTTTCTTCATTGCAGAGCCAGGGGAAGACCAAAGTGGGAGGCAGTCCCATTGGTTGGCATCATCACTGCGGCCGAGAGGGAGGACTCATTCCGAGATCTGTGTTTAGCAGCACAAGAAGGAGTTACCTTCCCCAGCACCACAACAGACCGGCTGGTTGTGTACAAGGATGGAGCTAGTGGGCTGTTACTGTGTGGAGGCCGAATACAGTATTTCAAAGAAGACTGCTTGGCTGTTCCACTGGTTCCTTTCGACACCTGGCTAGGAACTCTACTGGCACGCCAAAGTCATCAGGAAGGTCATGAAGGGGTTGCCGGGACTCTGTTAAGGATGCGACAAAAGGCTTGGGTCATCCAAGGTAGAAGGCTGGCCCAGAAAGTTGTCAACCAGTGCATCCACTGCAGGAAGGCAAGAGCTCAAGTATGCCAACAAGTGATGGGTGATCTGCCAGTAGAAAGGTCAAGACCTGCTGCGCCATTCCAGTTTATATCTGTTGACTTGTTTGGACCATACATCGTGAGAGATGTTGAGATTCTTGTCACACCAAGCAACTGTGCCTCCGTTCAGCATCAAAGGCCAGCGACCAAGTCCTCAGAGAGGTCAGAGAAGTCAAATGGGGTGGTATTGCGAAGAGATGTCAGACGGCTGGTAGTCCTTCTCCCTGTAGAAGAGCAGAATCCTCACTGTTTAGGTTCACCTTAAAGTTTGCCACCTATCTGTCCAAGTACAAAAAGGTTGAGTGGGAGGTGTCACGGTGAACGCCCCTTTTTCGTCGTCGGCAGTCAAGCGGAACTAATTATCACTCGCATGTGAACACTCGAGCAGAAAAAGAAGACGCACGCAGTTCCAGCTTAATATCTGTTTAAAAAGACAAACGTCAGTAAAGCACGAGGAGAGTAAGAGGCGGCATTCTCATCGAGCTCTTCCGAAGTTGTGCTGAATCTGGTACCAATTATTCAAAGACTGAACAGACAGCCGGTAAGATCGCTACGTTAAGACTTTGTTGCGAGTGCCACTTGTTGATTGTTTGATGGACGCCGACGACGCATTTGAATGCTGCCGCGGGAAAGTCATTTGTGTTTGTGCACGGTAGTATCTGCTTTTGTGTTGTAAATATTCACGGGTAGTGCAGAATGTATTGTGGAAACGTTGGTTAGTCAGTTTTATTGTAGTTTGCTTAATTCAGTGATTTAGCTCTTTGATATGGAATACTGCTGTGATGGATTGGCATAAAGCCATGGTTTAAAACGTGCATAGTCCTAGATCATATGAAGTTTGTCTAAAATGAATTGCTGAAATTGCACATTGTAACTTGGTGGGAGTGAATATGTAGTGTAAATATTTATATGGGAAAAAATGGTGTGCTAAACATGCTGCTAACAATTTAACTGTTTAGTGATCCATGTGGTTGATCAGTCACTCATTGTGGTTCTCGTATTAGAAAATGTAGGCTAATTTAATATCTGTGATGGATTCAAGCTAAAATGATTAACTTAACACATGTGTTTATTTATATACATGTGGTTATTTATTTATATATATATGTGGTTATTTATACATGTGTGTGTCAAGTCAAACATTTTGATAATTGATCATTGTTGATTCCTGTGCCTATTTTTATAAGAGATGTGCAAATTTGTAAATGGTTGGTGTTCTCGGGTTTTTAAGGTTTTTCACCTGTACTGTCTGGGCTACAAAAGGAAGAAAAATAAATCGGATAAAGATATAAGAAGCCTGGTCATTGAGTGAAACCCAGTTAAAACATTCAGAATTGGTGCCTCCCTATCAAGTGGGGGTTAAGCACAGCCAAAAAAGACGGAACACTTGACATTTACTGTTTATGTAAACCAGTTCTCACAGCCAATGAACAGTCCTAAACTAACATTAAATACGACTACTTCTCAGAACTGTTACCCATAATCCATTGGATACTGTTCAATTTAATTTGAGTCCTCTTGTAATTCCCTCTCCCTCTTAACACCTGAGTGTCCTGATGGACCCACCTCCCCCTGTATGTTTTTTCCAGGAGAAGGCCTTCAGTGACCAGTCAACATGTGTCCACCCAGCATCCTTGCAGCTATATGTTTATCAGTTTAACTGCATGTTCAAATGTATCCTAGAAGCTGGACATGTTTTTACTCATTTCCATATTGTGAGTATAAAATAATGTTATTACTTCATGTGATTCCCCAGCTTCTTCCCACAGCCAGGTGCCGTTTCACTTTCCCTCTGATGGCTGGATTTGTATCAGGCTGACTTGCCCTGCTGTGAATAACGAGCACAGCCTCAGTGGGGCGGGGGGGCAGGACCCGGCCATGACATCTCATTTGGGGAAGAGGAGCAGCCTCAGCCCTCTGAAGGCTTCTCCATGGTAGGCTGTGTTTGAGAAGGGACACAGCTCAGGATTCTGCTGAGGAACACAAACTCATCCTGATTTACTCTGCGGACTTACACCCCCAAACTTTCAACCACAAAAAACATACAGTACATCATGTTTGGAATGAAAAAGGAAAAATGTTGCTCTAACTTTTACAGATTGATCCTGATGTAACACAGTAAAGAGGCATACCTCTGCACTCAAGGTAAGATATATTGCTGTAATGGCTTAACTGATACTTTTATGGATTTTTGGATAAAAAGCACACTTAAGCGATCAATATTTTCAACATTTTATGGAATTACATTACAATTCATTTAGCCTAAGCTTTATTGACTTACAATGAGTGCATTCAACCATGAAGAAACTCAAAACAGCAAGCATCCTGATACATTAGCTGTCAATAAGACAAACCTTTTTAAAACGGTAAAGACTGGAGTTAGACGAAGGATGTGCAGATCCATTTTTTCTGTAGTGTGGTATATAGGTTTTTGTGCATGTAAATGGTCTGCAAAGGCTAAAATCCCTTTCCTACCCATGTTCCTTCCAGAGGGAGGTTCTCTCCCACACACTAAATAAAGAGCTTTCTGAACAATAAAGCATGGAGACATGTCCCAGTAGAGACACTACATACTGATATACACCTGAACATCAGCAGGAGAGGACTCTTTAAAGTAGAGACACTACATACTGATATACACCTGAACATCAGCAGGAGAGGACTCTTTAAAGTAGAGACACTACATACTGATATACACCTGAACATCCGCAGGAGAGGACTCTTTAAAGTAGAGGCACTACATACTGATATACACCTGAACATCAGCAGGAGAGGACTCTTTAAAGTAGAGGCACTACATACTGAGATACACCTGAACATCAGCAGGAGAGGACTCTTTAAAGTCATACCTGCAAACTCAGAAGGGCTGAAAAAGGTGACAAACTAAACCGTTGTAGGGGGGTCTGGGGGCAACCCCCCCCCCCCCAGCCTTTGTACACGTTGCCTAGCAACGCCGCACATGCGCATTATATCCTGCTCCGCTCCGAGTTATAGTAGTAGGCTATTCATGGGAAACGCATGAACAGCACGTTAAGATCTCGGACAAGTCGTCATTAAAAGCAGTTCTTCATTATTTAAGTTAAGCGGCGGTAACGCCAGTGTTAAACAAGGTGTTAAACACGGTGTTAAACACGCAAATGCCGGTTGGTGTGCGTACGTTACTGAGTGTTTATCGGTCCACGGCCGTCATGAACGTGTCGCATTGGTCCATATGTAATGCGCACCTTCTGTTGTTCCCATTGGCATAGAGCTATTGAACATTAATTTTAACAAAGGATACGGATAACATATAACCCACGGCAGTTTTGTCATTGTATGTATAGCCTATATTTGTATTACGCTATCATCATTCAACATATAGAATGAACGTGTAATCTATAGAGTCGATTTACACAGATAATTCACAACCATGAACCTAATCTGGATCTTAAACCTGCCAATTGCCAACAATTGTTACTATATATAAAATATGTTTTCGTTTTTAGATCGCGTGTTTCAAAGGCATCTGCGTCTTGTGTACATAACACAGCGCAATATGAATACTGTCATTTCCAACAGTGAAGCGTTATATGTGCTTACTGTAAACAAAATCTACACACGGTCGCCAGCGTTTGTAGATTTTGTTCGTAACTCCAAACTTTTCGTAGCTACTAAAAAGTTGATGAATGCGAAATAATTGATCCGAACGGATCACGGTTCAATCATGATCCGTTGCACCACTACTAGCTACTCACTGAACCACACACGGATGTGTATCTGTTCATTACGTGTTCGTTTTCATCCCTCTCAGATCTGACCACAATGACATAGCCGCCAGTAATATCAGTAACAGGACGGATGCTGTGGAGATCAGCCTTCACAAACGCATTATTTTCGCATTGAACGAGGTGACGTAGAACTGGTCTAGCTAGGCTAACTTTAACACAATTCACTGAGGTTAGCTAGCAACCTAACAAGCTGATAAGCTGAAGCATGTTAATACACTTTATTTGGCTAAAATAATTTGACTTCAGCAACGTAAAAATGATACAGCATACAATGTTCTTGCCAGATTAGCTGCTACTAGACTTACCTCAAAACTTGTATCTGTAACGTATCCCGAAAATTGTCCAGAAGAACCACTCGCTGACGACTGAGCACTCCACTCCAAGAGGGACCGATGGGTAAAAAAGAACGCGCTGTGGTTTATCTTGCTTATGATTGGTCGGTGGTCGTGGAACGCGAGTTATTTGAACAAAGGTTTTATTTATTGTGAAGATAGCAAACTTGTTTCTTGCTCATTATACAGTCGGTTATACAGTCTATGGTTGGTCGGTCAGTCGTCGGTCAGCCCCCCCCCCCCCCCTAAAAAAAAAAAATTTGGATCTACATGATTCACCTCAATGACATATTTTGAGTTGAAAACGGCGAATTTCGCCGAAAGGTGACTAGTTTGCAGGTATGTAAAGTAGAGACACTACATACTGATATACACCTGAACATCAGCAGGAGAGGACTCTTTAAAGTAGAGACGCTACATACTGATATACACCTGAACATCAGCAGGAGAGGACTCTTTAAAGTAGAGACACTACATACTGATATACACCTGAACATCAGCAGGAGAGGACTCTTTAAAGTAGAGACGCTACATACTGATATACACCTGAACATCAGCAGGAGAGGACTCTTTAAAGTAGAGACACTACATACTGATATACACCTGAACATCAGCAGGAGAGGACTCTTTAAAGTAGAGACTCTACATACTGATACACACCTGAACATCAGCAGGAGAGGACTCTTTAAAGTAGAGACACTACATACTGATATACACCTGAACATCAGCAGGAGAGGACTCTTTAAAGTAGAGACACTACATACTGATATACACCTGAACATCAGCAGGAGAGGACTCTTTAAAGTAGAGACACTACATACTGATATACACCTGAACATCAGCAGGAGAGGACTCTTTAAAGTAGAGACTCTACATACTGATAGGCTACACACCTGAACATCAGCAGGAGAGGACTCTTTAAAGTAGAGACGCTACATACTGATATACACCTGAACATCAGCAGGAGAGGACTCTTTAAAGTAGAGACACTACATACTGATATACACCTGAACATCAGCAGGAGAGGACTCTTTAACGTAGAGACACTACATACTGATATACACCTGAACATCAGCAGGAGAGGACTCTTTAAAGTAGAGACTCTACATACTGATATACACCTGAACATCAGCAGGAGAGGACTCTTTAAAGTAGAGACACTACATACTGATATACACCTGAACATCAGCAGGAGAGGACTCTTTAAAGTAGAGACACTACATACTGATATACACCTGAACATCAGCAGGAGAGGACTCTTTAAAGTAGAGACACTACATACTGATATACACCTGAACATCAGCAGGAGAGGACTCTTTAAAGTAGAGACACTACATACTGATATACACCTGAACATCAGCATATAGGGCCCCTTTAACATGTTCCTGTATGTAGGAAGAGTGGAAGAACCTTTGAAACTTTGAAGCTGTATAAAGTGAAAAAGCTCTTAAGACTCTCTACAGTGCCTTTCCTGCACCGAGTTAAAGACTAGCGTTGAACATGAAGTATTTCTCAGTTTAAATTTGAATATTGGAATATTGAATGCTAATGTTGCTCTTTGTAGGAGTGTAATAGGCACGTGTGCTGACACCCCAGGTAACAGAATCATGTGCAATCTGATTTGCAAAAATGAAACAACCAAAGTAAAATCCTGACCATGCAGACATTTAATCGTGGCAACAAGTAGAGCACATTTCCAGGATGAAAACAAAAGAGCAAAACAAGATATTGAGGGTCAGAAATTATTGCATTGATAAGAAATCCTGTCTTTCATGAAGAATATCCAGGTATATACAAAAATGAAACACATGAGCTGATACTACAGTTTAAAAAAGCAGAAATAAAATCTGACAACAGAAAATGCTCTGTTTTAGTTAAGCTGTCACACACTATATAATGAACACAGGTTTAACTACTGAATTAAAAACAGAACAAATGACCCATGAATGTGAAAACCGTAAAGCTGATATAGATATCACATATAGATTCACACTTAAGTATTAGCCTACAGTTAGTATCATAGAACCAACTCCCAAAGCCTGAAAACAGTCTACCATTTCATTCTTCTCTGTGCAAGTCTGCAGAGATGGCTCTGATAAACTGCTAGCCACCCAATATAGCAGATGACTTGACTTCCCTTTACATGTGGGTGTCATGTTTAGTGTCAGAGTACAGTCAAAACTATCTATACAAATTAGTTTGAGGCAACTTCTGTTATGATCAAAGACAAATTGACATAATTTGATTTGATATTAAATTATAAGTGCACTACCACACTACAAGCACATGTCTGCTGTGCGCTCTGTCGTTTCACAGCAGATGTTACTCATAAGTGGAGTTGTAAGCAGAAGCGAAATTCTAACAATAATGCTCAAACCACAAAGTCATGTGGGGTTTTTGGTTTTTGCATCACCCTTTATCACATGCAGCCTCAGCGCAACAGTTGAGAACAACATAAGGAATTCCGTTTGATCTGTTTTACATGATAAAGACAAAGACTTGATAATTGATAATATAAGACATCTCCACCAGGGTTTCCGTTAGCCGGTAATTACCGGTTTTCAGCAGGTAAAATTGATAAAAAACGGTAAATTAAAAACCTGCCGGTTAATAATGCTCATACAACACTTAGATAACGTAGGCTATCCCTAGACATTTGTGTTTTGACAGCTACATTACTGGTGCTGCGTCATGTTTACATCACTGTTTACTTTGCTGATTTTCTCCCTAACACCGCTCACAACAACAACAGTCGGGGACTGCGTCGAGTCGATGATGGTGTTGCCTTTGTCACATGAAGCCAGATTGAATTAAAGAACTACTTCTCAAACCTTGTCCTTTTCTCCAGAGTGCCGTGGTTCGTTGTTTATTAATGTGGTTCAGCGGCATTTACCGCCCGCTGCAGTGCTGCTCGTCCACCGTGTTAACTCACGGCAGCGGCGCTGGAAATTATTCACTGTCTGACTGTCACACGAGCAGCTGATGCATATTCATATTATTATTACTTTTTAAAATCTTATTTACATGATGGATTGTTCATGTTTGTACTAGAGGTATTTAGCATTGATAGAACATGGGGTACTTTGTTAAAGATTTGCTTGTTGTCTGTTATTTTAAGTGTGTGTCAGGATGGATCCCGTGTCTTTTATCTGCAAACCAGATCTACCTACAGGTACAGATAAATAACCTGAATCTGAACCTGATCGTCAGTGTTTACAAATGCCACTTGTGGTTTTGAGTTTAAGCTGCAGCTTAACTTCTCTAAATTTAACCCAAACTTTTTTTGGACTTCCCAGCTGCACGGCAAACACAGAACTTCCTCTTTCATCGCAAAAAGAGAGCGAACAAAACTCCACCTCTGGTCAAAATAACAAGTCTGCTGCTTTCATCCGGCACACACAAGGCAGAGAGGAGTCAGCACAGCGGGCCTTTCATCTGGAGCAGGGCGTAAACACTTAAGCTGTGGTTGCAGGCACATTTAGAGCCGGTAAACTTCTCCTGTTATTACCAACTAAGAGGTAAGTTGTGACATGATATAACTGTACTGCAAATGTAAAGCAGAATTCTTAAATCAACTTATTTTGACGGTTCTTTCTTAATACTGTCAGTCCTGCATAACCCTCCGAATTTTGCACATTGTACACAAAGATAAGATAAGAGGTACTTTATTCATCCCAAACTGGGACATTTTAAACAAAACAAGGCATTGCACATAATTAGAACTTAAAAGAGTTTAAATAAACAATTCTTGAAATAGAAATAAACCAGCATTAGAGAGTAAAGAAGAATATATACAGTTGAGTGCAAGAAGTGGAACATAAAATTAAATATAAAAGCTACCACTTTTCATACTGCACATATTTCATTTATATTTCTATAATTTATAGATAATATAATTTATATTGTGTAAATATTGCTTTATATTAATGTTATAGTAGTCGCCTTAAAATTGTATAATAGTTTTATTTTTTTCATCCTTTTCTCACAATTGATCTTCTGTGTTGTATGCACCAAATACACCAGGGCAAATTCCTAGTATGTGTTCATCTACTCGGCAGTAAAACCTGTTCCTGATTCGGATTTCTCATCCAGATTTGTTCATAGATAACTGGACATGGCACCTGGTAAAGAGAAGCTGCGGCTCTTGTTTCATTTTGCCATGGTGTTCTCGGTGGTTCTGACCTCAGCCCTGAAAACCCTAGATTCAGACCAGGAGCTGCAGGACAGCGGTTTTGGTCAACCGCCGCCTCGCCACGGCCTCAAGCTGCTGGTGTGGTACGTTCAGGACTGCCTGGACAACAACATGCGGGCTCTGTGTGATCCCATTAAAGGAGAGTTTGGATTTCATTGGTATAGGAACATTCAGAAACTGCTTCCAATAATAAAGGACAAAAAGCAATATAAATACTACACCATCGGAAACCTCCACTCTTCACATGCTGGGGACCTGCCCTTTGAAGTCAAGGAGTACTACAACCGCAGTGACCCTAAGAGCAACATGGACAGAGTTTTGGTGAGATATAACAACAACAATAAACGCATCGACCAAATCTACGCATCTGCACATTATAATCCAAAAGAGACGTACATAATTGGCCCCAATCTTCTTGCCTTTCTTCGACAACAGCCCGGCATTATCCTAAATGTGATGTTCATCTGATGTCAGACTCTGTGACAACTTGAATAGCTCTGTGATTCATTCCTCCCAACATATCATCACATTTCAACATTTATTAAACAATATGGATGTGGCTGCTGCTTTTCTTTGTGGTCTGAATGCAAAAAAAGTGACAGACATTGTTGATGAGTATATTTCCTGAAAGTCAAGTTTCATGTATCCCTGCTTTTAGAATATACATAAGAATGCATAGAAAAAGTGTCTTTGACCAATAAAATAAATGCTCAAATGTGTGTGTGTGTGTGTGTGTGTGCCAACATCCTGACTTCTGAATGTGTGGAAATAACTGAGCAGTCACTCCATCAGACAAGTGAAACAACCCAACAGCTTATTCTCCTAAATCAGCACGATAGTTGTGTTCAACCTCAGGATCGCACGTTAGTACAGCAGGTCTACAGAAAACTAGTTGATCAAAACACTGCTATAGATTGACTTCATCTCACGTCAACACTTAATATGTGCGCCTAACCTAGGGTTTTTTTAAAAAGTATACAATGTTTTCCCATCTATCCAAGGTATTAACCTAATTATCTTATTTTTATACAATACAATTTACAGAGAGTTTTCCTGTTTGTCAAAAGAGTGAATTGTACTGCTTAGACCTGGGGTGTCCAAACTTTTTTCACCGAGGGCCACATTCAGAAAAATATACAGAGAGCTGGGCCACTTATAGAGGTGAATATTGCCTCATAAGTTAAGTTATAAGTTAGCAAAACAAATCAAATGTAGGTGAATAATGCGCAATACTTGAAAATGCTTTGAGAAAAAGCAGCCTACATCCCGTCTGTCTTCAGGGTTTCATTTATTTTGTTGGCAGCTCATTCCTTAAAACAGAAGCCTCAGATAGCTGATAATAAGAGTAAATATGAAGGTTCAATTTCAAGCTTGTTATAGAAATAAGTTATTGGCTTTTTTTTATTATCAACTAAGATTTGTTAGAAAATGGTTTAAATTCTAAATGACTGAATTTATTTGAAAATAGGCTCATTAATATATTTTAACATGTATATTTGAGAAGCACAATATAAGACAAGCCAAAGTTTAACTTGTGGGCCATATTCCGTTATACTTTTAGAATTACCTGAGGGCCGATTCAAAATGGCCTGCGGGCCACATTTGGCCCCCGGGCCGTAGTTTGGACACCCCTGGCTAGGGCTGAACGATTTTAAGAAAAAAATTGAAATTGCGATTTTTCTGGCAGAGATTGCGATTTCAACCACGATTTTTTTTATTTAAACAAGTTTCAGTGTAACAACAAAGTGGAGCAAAAAATAAGTCTACAGATATTCAACCCGTGTGTTCAGAAACCTGTGCTTCTTCTTCAAATAAAGTGGCAGAGGAAGTGAAATGTAAAGGTAGTAAAAAGAAATAATAATAATAATTAAAAAAGTTGAAATGACCCTACATTTTCCTCATCAACAAAAGATGTCCAACTGGTTCCATTATTTAACATCTAGTCTGTAAACAAAAGATAAGTAAAAAAGAGTGAACACCTTTTTTAATGGAACAAAGACATGTCAGGGTAAGGTGCAGAAGAACAACATCAAAAATCAATCTTCCCCTTCATCCCTTCAGAGATTGTTGGCCAAGAAAACCAACATGTCAACCTTTGCTGGCTTCAGACTTGCACGCTGACATGTGACAATATTGCCACTGGCACTGAACAGTCTCTCTGATGGTGCACTCGTTGCTGGTATGCAAAGGTACTTACGAGCCAACTTGCTAAGCCATGGGAAGTTGACATTGTGCACTCTCCACCAGGCCAGTGGATCTTGCTCTCCATCAATGGTAGGAGTTATGAGGTAGTTGTCCAGTTCTGCTTTAATGGTATCCTCCAACTGCACAGTACAGGAAGCAGGGACCGCCTTGGTCTTGAAAAAGCTGCCCAGTGACCACTTTCGCTTTGTAGAGGTGGATGGTGGTTCTTCTTCTGCACTCAGGGGCATGGGATGGGTTGTGACACAAGCCCTCTGCTCCTGCAACACACAGTAATAAGAGGCATCAATGTTTTGCTATCAGTTGTGATAAAGACCAACGAGGCATTTTGTCTAAAAGTTTAAAATGTCAGTAGAGTATAGTTCAAAAATAAAAACACAAATACAACTTTGTTTTATTTTGAAACAACAAAGAAAGAGGAAAGCTTACCTTTTGTGCCACCTGTTCCATTTCCATCTTCACTCTGTCTTTGATGTATGGGACATTCTCTTCACTTATGTAGCTCTTCTTGAATCTTGGATCAAGGAAGGATGTGATGTCCAAGAGCTCCTGTGTCACTGGGTCGCTGTATTTCTCTTCAATGTAGTGGAGAGCTCTTGATTTGATCTCCTTGGTGAGATTCGTGTCCTGGTCAGTTTCAGCAAGCGTTGCTGTTCTGAGGAGATGGAGCACTGGCTTCAGGTATGACACGCTTACGTAGTCCTCACCTGAGAGGGCGTCTGTGAACTCCTGAAGAGGACCGAGGGCATTGTTTACAGATTCAAGGACATCTGTGTCTTGCCAAGTAGGGGACCAGGTGCCGCGTCTTCCTGTCTTCAGACAGAACCTGGCACAGTGCCTTGCTCTGCTCCAACAACCTCCCAATCATTTTCTGCCGGGAGCCCCATCGTGTCGGACATTCAGTGACCAGTGACTGTTGAGGTAGGTTCAAGTCTTGCTGTGCCTGTTTTAGTGCCGCCTTCTTCTTCCAGCTGTGAGTGAAGACCGCAACCAGCTGCTTGCAAAGTCCTGTGGCCCGTTTGATTCTTTGCTCATCTTTGACAGCATTTTCTGGGGGAAAACATGACATGTATTACAGTATGAAAAGCCATAAGGATAGCTCATAACACAGTATTCATAACATACCATTGATTACATCTGTTGTCATGTATTTAGTTCAATGACGTTTTTTTAGCAGCAGACTTCAGGTGGTACTACCACAGTTAGTTATTGCCCATAAATTAATTTGTAATTGGTAATTAATGTACAAGCAATTAATATGCTTCTTAGATATTCCACTAAAAACCCAAAAATCATTTAATCCGTATAGTGGCATCAGCTGATGTTGCACCAGCCTGACATGTGCTACTACTAAAACACGCAAGCTGTTTATTGTACCAAAAACACGTTTCCCCCTCGCACCGAAACACACATTACATGGCCTCACTAATCCCTAATCCTTAAAACGTACACACACACACACACACACACACACACACACACACACACACACACACACACACACACACACACACACACACACACACACACACACACACACACACACACACACACACACACACACACACACACACACACACACAAATCAGCAAAATTACACGTCATTGACCCATTAGTAAGGGCTTCAAAAATAGGGGAGACCGCCTTGCATCTCTCTGTTCCTTGGCAATCCGCAGTTAAACAGAAGCAAGCAGTATTGGGAGGTTTCAAAGTTTACCGATGAAAGGGTTCATTTTTCTCCCTAGGATAAACAGTATGTTAAAGTAGCATTGTGCTAACAGTTGGTCAGCTAACGACAGCTTGACAACAAACTTCTCGGCGCTTCGTCCCCAGATAATACTAACTCTCACACTTGTAGTAACCTTGTAAACATACACACTCGCACAAACACACATTCTTGTACTTACCAATTGCAAGATGCAGCCTGTGTCCGAAGCACTGCAGTCTGGTCCATTGGTTAAGTCCCATTGCGTTGACCATATTTGAAGCGTTGTCTGTTGTTATGCACGTCTGGGCCTCTTCTTTTAGACCCCAGTTGGCCAAGCACTCCTTCAGCCCCATGGCAATATTCTCCCCGGTATGGTCAGTGGGGAAGTATGCTGTCTGCAGGCAGCGGCTACACAACTCGAAGTTGGCGTTGACGAAATGCACGGTCAAACTCATGTAGGGCTCGGTCGTTCTGCTTGACCAGAGATCAGTAGTTGACGCATAAAACTCCCTGTTTTCCAGCTCATTTACAACTTTGGCCTTACATTCTGCGTAGAGCTGTGGGATGGCAACTTGATTGAAGTATGTGCGGGACGGCAGAACATACCTCTTATCCATTGTGCATAGCAAACGTTTAAATGCGTCTTTGGTCACGGTGTTTACAGACACCATGTCCTTCGATATGTAAGTCGTTACGGCTAGTTCTTTCATAAGGCGTCACACTGGCGAACAATGATGTTATTGTTGGCTGTTTTGCCGAAGTATCGCTGCTGCTTGATGTTTCACAGTTCTTTTCGCCATGCACTCAT
The DNA here is from genome assembly GCF_036324505.1 of Eleginops maclovinus. Classification (NCBI taxonomy): domain Eukaryota; kingdom Metazoa; phylum Chordata; class Actinopteri; order Perciformes; family Eleginopidae; genus Eleginops; species Eleginops maclovinus. The sequence continues at coordinate 25,663,975 of NC_086351.1, forward strand.
CATACAAGTTCAGGTGGTGAATTCTCAAGTGGCGATGTAAATTGGTGGTATTGCCAGCCGATGTAGCCACTTTTACACGACATGTTTGGCACAACACCTGTTTCTGGTGTTCATCAGTGGCCTCAAATCCAAAGTACTGCCAAATGACCGACGTGCTGTTTTTCTTTGCTATTAATTTCGTCGGCTCCGCTTCTGCTCCTGCTTCAGCCATGCTTGAAATTGAATGACGAGCTGCACACTGATTGGGGTGGCGAACACGTCATCTGGTCACGCGCAGCCTGCAGCTTTCTGATCGGTAGCTGACACAGAGCCTTGGGCATTCATGTGAAATTATTGACGAAATTATTATTATTAATATGCACCAAGCAAAAACCGCAGCTTTGACGATCCCAAAATCGTGTTGTCTGAAATCGCGATTTTCGGTCCAAAACGATAGATCGTTCAGCCCTATTCCATGCTTATCCATAACAAAGAACTGACTGTAGAATGGTATGCATTTCAGACTAGAATGGCTAGACAGAAGTTGTCAGTGGAGGAGCAAAGGAAAAGGAACAGAGATTACCAAAAGAGAAGGAGAGAAAAACTTAATAGCCAGCCTGAGTTGAAGGAGCAGTTCCTGACAAAGGAGAGGGAAAGATGGAGTATCAGGGTGAAGGAGGGCAAAATTAAAAAGATCGATGATTTGGATGAGAGAAAAAAGAGGCGTAGGAGAAAGTTTTGGAGACAGGCACAGATACAATCAAGGAAGCAAAGAAAAAGAGCAGAGGAAATCCAGCAAGTTTTAGGTTCTCCGCCACAGAGTCCCTTAGACAACAGCGTTGAGGAGCAAAGGAGCAACAGACAACTGCATGCTGGCTTGAGGGAGAGAGCTAAAACTAGAAAAAGACATTCCAGAGAGACTGCAGCATTGACAGACAAACTTGAGAAGTTGGCAAAAGAAGCTGACAAGCTAAGAAAGCGTCTTAAACGCAGAGAGCACACTCATAAGAATACACATGACTCGCCTCGGACACAGACCGAGAAGATGCTTGAAGGGAGTAGAATCAGAAATCCTTCAATTAAAAAGTCATTGCTCTTCCACCATGCAATGACTGCTGAGCTGAGAAGAAATGCTCCTCACATTCAAAAAAGAGGCAAATTTGTATCACAGCGTCCACAACTGGCTTTGTCTGGCAGAATCCTCAAGAAATATCGACTGATACATCGCATTCATGAATTTGGCTTGTCATACAAAACACAGAGAAAGGCCACTCTCCCAAAGGAAGCCCACATTCCTTCAGACCGTCTCCCGAAAGGTCCAAATGTTTTTTGAAAACAGTTCAAGGATAACTACAGACAGACAAGACGCAATCACTAGGAACAAAGTAAAGCGTCAAAGGATGATTCTGTCCGACACAATGCTAAACCTTCACACTACATTTCTCCACCAACACCAAGATATTCAGCTTAGTTATTCATCTTTTTGTGCATTGTGCCCATTTTACATCACACCACCAAGAGCCTCTGATAGAAAGACATGTCAATGTCAGTATCATGAGAATGCAAAGATGATGCTTGAGGTCTTGAAGTTCCACAATGCTGTGTCAACAATTAGGCTTGAAGACAGTTTCAATCTTGTGTGTTGTTCTCCAACAAGTGAGTCATGTCTTTTGCGCACCTGCTCTCGGTGCCAAAAAAAATCCATAGGTCTGTCTGTACAATTAGGGGAAACGCAAGTGGAGTGGGAACAGTGGACACGCATTGAAGATCGAACCGAAGAAGGCGTTCACTTCAACACGAAACTTGTAAAACACACTGGTACTCTGTCTGAGCTTATGATTGTCTACCAAGACAAACTAAAAACTGAGACGACCACACATGTCCACTTGGTGAAAAACAGAGTTTTTAGTACAGAGTACTAGAGTACAGAGACATGATAGCTAACTGTGATGATACCACCGTTATTGTGCATGTGGCTTCTCTGAGGCCTGGAAATGCAAATATGCCTCAGAAATACAAGCCTGTCACTATGGCCAAAACCTTCCACAGATCACACTTCATACAGGCATGTTCCACACCAAGCACGAAAAGGCAGGGTTTTGCACAGTTTCTCAGTCCAAGCGCCAGGATGCTGCAGCCATCTGGACACATATGCATCAAATCCTGACAGACATTCGTGCAAGATTTCCAAATCTTGAGACAGCACACTTTTGGTCAGATGGCCCAAGCAAACAATATAAAAACAGAAAGAACTTTTTCCTTGTCTGTGCTGTTCCTCCCCAGCTGGGATTCAAGAATGCAACCTGGAATTTCTTTCCAACATCACATGGGAAGGGTGCCCCTGATGGCATTGGGGCAACAGTGAAGAGATGTGCTGACAGTACAGTTCTTAGAGGTCAGAACATCGTTGATGGCAAAGACTTCTATGAGAAGGTCTCCAACAGCCTAAGTGGCATCCATCTTCAACTTGTCACCAGTGATGATTTCCAGGCTTATGACATTCTCCTTACCCAACCATTGAAATCTATCCCTGGAACAAGGAAGATCCATCAAGTTGTGGCTGTGGGCAGTGTCATCCATTGTATGCACACTTCCTGTTTTTGCAATGTACCACGCATCTGTCCTTGCTTCAGTCTAGGGCTGTCCCTAACGATTATTTTTCTCCTGATTAATCTATCAACTATTTTTTTCGAATAGTCACGATTATTTTTTAAAGTAATGTTTTTTGGGTTGGCGGGTATTACAAACAGGCTTGACACGCTTTTATGAACAGTAAAAAATGTTTATTTATTCATTCTCAAACTTAAAAGTTTTGCAGTTTAATCTTCAAGAAATGGAGGCATGCCCAAATAAAAATAAAAGGCAAATCAAATAATTGACAAGAATAAATAACTCTATACACAAATTTCAATTATGTTAGTTAGTAAGAACACTGACTCACATGAGTGCAAACTGAATACAAAGTTTGTATTACAAACAGAACTTGAGTTTTTTTTTCCCCAACAGGGTATATAACTGCTCTTTTATTTTCCCCAACAGGGTATGTAACTGCTCTTTCTAAGCATTAAAATGAAGAAATGTGAGCATGTCTACGTGGTCAGGTGTCAGGCTTGCTCTTTTTTTACTAACAATGTTCCCAGCAGCTGAGAAGAGACGCTCAGATGGCGTTGATGTTGCGGGTACAGCCAGGTATGATCTGGCCAGCTGAGCCAGGTTGGGGAACTTTCCTTCATTATCCCTCCACCACTGCAGTGGGCTGAGGCTCCTGACCTTCTTATGTTCACCAAAGTACATTTGTACTTCCTTCCTCAACATTTCCTCTTCATCTTCCTGGTCATCATCATTGTTGCTGTCGTCTGAGTCTGAGTCCATCAATGAGACTAGCAGAGACTTCTTACCTTGGATGGGCAGCTTTCCTCCAGGTTGGTCACTGTCTGAGTCACCCGGCTCCATACCTGCTTGAAGCCGTTCCTTCTTCCTTCTTCTTGCGTCAAGTGCAAGAGCCTGAAGTTCGGCTTGCACTTTTTGTATCTCATCGGGTGATAAGAAACCAAGCCTGCGGTACCTTTAATAGATACAAAAAGAAATAAAGATACATTAAAAATGTGTTAAAACATCCAGTTTCCATGATATAATATACACTAAATACAAAAAAGGAAATGGAAAAACAAGCAGTAGGTAGTAATAGCAACAGATAAACAATGTTATACATGCCAGACAATAACAATTAAACCACACAAACCTGGGGTCAAGGGCAGTAGCACAGACACACACATTTGGACCATCCTCACTGAATGTGGTCTCTCTGGTCCACCTGGTAGCTATCTGCTCATCTGCCTCTGTCTGAAACGCGTTTATTGGAACACACTCAAAGGATCTGTTCTGAGTAGATTTCTGGAGACCCTTCACCAGTCGAGGCAGTGTAGAGACTGTCACATAACTCTCTGCACTTAGGAAGGTAGTGGCTTCCTCAAAGGGCTTCAGAACTTGCTGAAGTTCTTCCAGTAGGGCCCACTGGCTCGTCTTCAAATCGAGGTAGTGCTTTCCCCTTTTGGTGAGGTCTGGGTCTGACAAGACCGCAGCCACCGGCCACCGCTGCTCCAGAAGGCGACTCACCATATAATAGGAGCTGTTCCAACGGGTGGATACATCCTGGGTTAACTTGTTCTCTACAACACCCATAGACTTCTGTTTGGTCTTCAACTTGGTGCTGGCCAGCTCACTCTTCTTAAAGTGTTCCACAAGTGATCTTGCAGCCCCAAGTGTCCTATTTATTTGTGGATCTTTCTTTAAGGCATGACCTATCACCAACTGCAAGGTGTGGCCAGCGCATCTGTGTGAGGCAACTCCATACCGATCATGCAGGATCCTCAAAGCAGCAACAATATTGGCAGCATTGTCGTGCACAATGGCCAGGATGTCCTCCTTGAATGAGATGCCCATCTTCTCTACTGATTCCTCTAACCACTTAGCAATGTTTTCAGCCTCATGGCGCTCCTCCAGTGGCATGGTGGTCAGGACGTATGAGGTCAACTCAAATTTTTCATTCAGAAAATGGCAAGTTATACCCAAGTACGCCTCGGTGGCGACACTTGTCCAGCAATCAGTGGTGAGTGTTATTTTTGAGTTTGCATTTTTTATTTCAGCTTTGACTTTGTCGAGAGTAGCCTTATACTTTTCCTCCATCAAATCTGTGAAGTGGCGTCTGGAAGGCAACAGGTAACCTGGGTGAAAGGTGTTTATCATCTCCCTGAATCCAACACCCTCCACAATTGCCATGGGCCTCATGTCCTTGATTATCATGTTGAGGATGCTTTGAGTGAGCACAGATGCTCTCTCTGGTGTGCATTCCTCTTCCACATCTTTTTTTTTGGATGGGAAAAACTGTAATATGCCACTAAAAAATAGACAAATAAAGCAGATTAGGACAATGATTTCGAAAAAAGGGGACATTTTATAAATTAGTCACAGACTATAATAAATGTATTTATTTGTTTCAATTAAAATCAAGTATTCACCTACATTTAGCCTACTGATATAGCCTAAACTTAGGCCTACATTATAAATTAGTCACAGACTATAATAAATATAATTTCTATTGTTTTCAGTTCAAATAAAGTATTATCCTACATTTACTGATATAGGCCCACAAAGAGGCCGTTATGAAACGAAAGTGGAAAAAAAGGGCTATCATCGGTTATGGTAGCCTTGGGGTAGGGTAGCCAACTCTCTCCATGTCATTCTATTGACGCACCAAAACCCAGCTGGTCCTTCTGTTGCTAATATAGACCCAAGGTCGTAATGTACGACACAATTATGAGTATTATTATATTATTAGAATAGTATTACTATTTATTTAGACCTGCAGTCGGCACAAACAGTGTTGAATAGCGCAAGATGCACTGTGCACCGGGGAGGAGAACGGACATGAGACCTCTGAATCAGGCGCGCATTCCTCTCACTACACATCTCCCGCTGTTGGCAGGAACATGCGCTCTTCTTTTGCCTTAATTTACTTTTTTACTTTGTATACAAGCTCTTCTACAAACATCCCGACCACTGTCACCCTCAGGTGTTGAATATTCAGTCTATAACGGGCAAATTACGAATCATTGCTTTATCTCCGTGTCGTTGCTATGCACGCCGCCAGCATAGCGACAGGCTATACAAAGCAGCATGAAATCAAAGAAATGGAAACGTAATTACGTTTCCATTTCTTTGATGAAATATTTACCCCGCGTCTCGATCTGAAAAACCTCATTCACTTCCTCAATACATCTCCTACAGAAACAAACACTTAGTTAGACTTACGACTGTCCAGCTTGTTTTCTGTCATCCTCCAGCAGCACACCAGGATGTCGCCGCTTCATGTGCTCATGCATAGTTGTGGTGCTGCTATGGTACGCCAACTCCTTCTTGCAAATGCGGCACACGACGAAGTCTTCGTGTGCCTTCTCTTTAAAATATCTCCACACTTTAGATGTCTTTGTCCGTTTATTGGGCTGATCATCATCTTCGGGCACCCTCGGGCGTGCAGCCATTGTTACCGCTTCTGTTCCAGCACATCTACCGCTCGCGCAAATCACGTAAACGACGGTATGTTGCACACGCCGACTTATTTACGTCTTCGACGTAATCGATTACGTCGAATAGTCGGGACAGCCCTACTTCAGTCCAGTTACCCATGCTTGGGATTGCATCCCTCAAGTCACTGCTGCAAAGAGTCCTCTGGCGATATTGATGGAGTCCATGGAAAATGAACCCAGTGGAGTGCCTGAGGGCACAGCAACTGGGATAGGCCCCAGTGATATCCAGAGGGAAGATTGGCTTGTTGTGATGTACGACCAGTGCTGGTGGCTTGCAAAAGCATTATCTGTTGATGCAGAGCATCAGGATGTTGGCCCTCATGGGCCAAATGTCTGTTTTCAACAAAAAAAGGGAAGCCCAGATATCTGCTTTGTTCCCTTACCGGATGTTCTGGTGAAGCTGAGTGCACCATCTTCACCGGCTCGCTTAAGCAGCACCAGGGAGATATATCAGATTTCTCCTGAGGTAATGGACTACATAGAGGGGGAACATGTGTCACGTCTGTGTTGAACCGAACTCTGGCCACGCCCCCTCTCGTCACTTTGACACTCAAACACCTCCTTGACCTCTGCAGCCACGTCAGTCCTCCCCACGACTACATCTCGTCATAGCTCACAGTTTGCCAGGATTACCAGATTGTTGGACTTTTAGTTTGTTCGCGCCTTACTGCGCTGTTAAGTCCTGTTTGCCTCACTCTCGTAGTGAGGTTCCAAGTTTCTTCCTGCGCAACAGTGCATTTGAGTTTAGTCAGTAGTTCTTAGTTTAGCCCCCGTATCTTTTGTGCTTTCCTGTTTATAACATTGCTCCTGTGTTTTGAATCCTGAGTCCCGTTTGTGAACATCTCCTGTGTTGTGAATCCTGAGTCCCGTTGGTGAACATCTCCTGTGTTTTGAATCCTGAGTCCCGTTGGTGAACATCTCCTGTGTTTTGAATTCTGAGTTGCCTGTTTTTGCTCGTGTTTCCTCTGTTAACCCTGTACTGCCAGTACTATTAAAACTCCCATCACAGTTATCTTTGTGTCGTCTGCCAATTCGTGACATGTTAATCATCTCTTACCTGATTAGTAAACTGTTCCTGAATACATTGTCCCTTTCTTAGCCGTTATTCAAGAAAATAATTCTAAATATCAAGTGTCTTCGAGTATTAGAGTTTTGTGAAAGTTCAGAAAGACATTTTGGATGAGATTTTTTCCAGTTGGTGATGATTTTATCGTTCCTGCAATTTTAATTTGTCAACTCCATCAGTGCCCTGTCAACTCCGTTTGTGCGTTGTCAACTCCGTCAGATCACTTTTTAATACTATTTCTTTAAAAGGGCATGTGTTTTATTCCTTGAAGGATATATGTTCAGAGACTAACACATGTCCAACGTTCATGTGTATTTCTTATGCTTAAAAATGTCACTGTTAAGTCTGGAGGTTAAAGACAAATGTATCTGATATGTACGATTTCAATTATAGTAATTAATCATTGACTTCTCTGGCTTTAAAACTGGTATTTCATTGATTTCAAAATATTTGTGCATAATTAGGGGAACTGGGAAACCTGATGAGTGAAAATCAGTGTGATAACATCATTTAAAAGAATTTATAAAAGTATTTTTATGTTTCTGACGGTGTTGACAAAAAATGAGTGCTGATCCAGCAAATTGCAATTTATATTAAAAATATACAACTGGGAGGTTGAACCAAAGCATGTTTGAATAGACAATAAATAATTGAACAAAACTGTATTCATATATTTAGCAAATTATCAAAATGTTCTTTTTGATAATGAAAACCTGTTTTGTCCCTTGTCTCAAAATCACTGAAAGAACAGTGAGTGTAACTGAAACTAAAAGGTACAACTTAATTGTCACATACATCTTGTGTGTCTACTTATTCAATTTTGTTCATCTATATCATATATCATATATTTATGCAAGACACTTAGTATACCGGTGTATTAGCTATGTGTTTGTGATGGTTTTCTGACCTTTCACACAAGAAAAAGATTCTTACATGACTACAGAAATCACCAAATATCACACTGGAATCAGTTTAAGAAATAGAGATCTAAATTATTTACTGTATACTTGTGAACAAACAACATGAAATATACAGTCAGAATGTGCCTTCAATAATGTCAGATCAATAATCCCTTTAACTGGAAATTATTACAATATCAAACTAGTTCAGATCACCTTTGTATCAATTTCACACTTAACTCAGTGGGCCCACACTCATTCACACACACACACACACACACACACACACACACACACACACACACACACACACACACACACACACACAAGCCGGCAAATAACATGAAATAAAACCCCTCACGTTGCAGGCCTGATGTGATGCTTGAGAGCGTTGAAAGTCAAAAGTATTTGTCCTCTTCACTCAAATGAGCAATAAAACCAAAGCGATACCTGAACATCTGCAACTCCAGACTGCAACTGTACCGATCCCTCAGTCTGTAATGGCGATCAACGGCGGCGGGAAGATGTCCAGCGACCACATGCTCACTCTTATTGTCCAAAACTCCTCAGTGTCACCAACTTGCAGCAAAACTGATAAAGATCCTCAGGGTGTTCATGCAGAAAAACCCCAAACTGAAGCCAATAGCGCAAGCTGAGTTAGCTATAACATGGCTAAGAGTACATTCACTTTATTAATGAATGCTAACACTCAGTTGCTAACAAGCTAATATACACACGTGGGTAACTCTGTGACAAACTTTGAGTAGAAAGGTATCCAGTTCCTTGCAGACGGTGTGCAGAAAAGAATCCACATGAAGACTGTCGAGTTGATAATCCTGGGACACTAACTACATTATTTGCTATAAACTGTTAACTTTAATTCACTCTCGGTGCTGCGACTTTGTCAGTCCAGCCACCACTCTGACGCACCCTCTCTCCATCCATTCACTTTCTGCGAACTTCGACCCAACCCCCTGAACCAATCAGTGACCAGCATTTTCCTTATTCACAAACACTACTTCCTCTTTTAACCATGAACTTTCAAAATAAGTCTTTTAAACATACGTATTACACTTTCCCTTTTAAACTGTTATGAAATACCTTTTAATCGTTATCTTTGCAGGAACTAGATATTTTAACCAAACATATAACTAAATGACATATTTATTATCTTGTTTTAATATCACTGTAAGGGTTATTTTCAACCTGGTTACATCAGTAAAAAACAATACAGGAAAAAAATGAACTGCATATTATGGGTGAGAAATGTATTCGCTACTTCTTCTGTTCGGAGGATTTGGCACGTCATGACCTTCCTGTCAAAGTAAAAATGTATTAGCAAACATATTACACCTCTCAATATAAAAGTTCCTCAGAGCTTTAGAAATGTGTCTGAAGTCCAATATCAGCTCAAACAGCACGCAGTCAATCAACATGTTGACGGTAATGAGTTGTGAAACAAAGGCAGCACACACCTTCATGGCCAAAAGGCACAAACTTGCAAAACTCACTTTCAATATTATGATGACAAAGCACCCTCAGCCTGCAGTCCTCAAAACCCGCCGAAAGGCCTCATTCATCTTCGGCTCTCCTCTGACGCCAATGGGAGGACACCACTTGGACCGCTGTACGCTCACAGGTTGGATTCAGGTTTGATTTGATACTCCCACTGAAAATATAACAGGGACCCTGAACGGGCCCATGAACAAGCTGGACCAATCTTAGCAGATAAGAGAGATTTATAGGCTCCTCGCTTTGTACAGGAATATGTGGAACACAAAATATACACTGTCTGATGTTGTTTGACTTCCCAGAGATGCCTGAAAACCCATTAGCTCACTGTTGATATTCTAACACTCAACCGTGAACACTTGTGTTTTTGCACATCTAAAGTTATAATCCTTAGTAAGTGGTGTAAAGCGTGTTTTAATGACACAGATCTGTTTCTGAGCTACATGTCTTCCAGCCACTGGGGGCAGCACGGAGGGGTGGCCAAGATATCGTCAGAGCCAGCCGCCCTGTCTGCTAGCATTTAGTGATGCTATCGATGGTTGTGGGTAGCTTGCTTTTATTGCAATGGTGTAATGCAATAGATTGCTGTTTGTTAATGTCATGGTTAGTTTAATGAGCTTTAAATGCAACTAAAAAATACATTTCCCTTAAAATTAAATTTAAAAATTGTGAAAGAATTCCCTACAGCATAAATATCTACCCTGTAAGTCACTTGTCCTGTAGATTCCTCTGACCCCAAAAATCAGATAATTAAATAAAGTGTTTATTTCTTTTCATGATTGCACCACCTCATTATGCATTAATTATATTATAGTATATATATTCTATTAAAGCTATGCAACAGCCAAATACTTTGACCAGCAACCAAATTAGCTTTCCTGCTAAGATCTCCTTCTATCTAATTTGGACATTTACTATAAATATACACTGCCGCTCCTTAGCCTTAAAGCAGAATATGTTTAATACATTATATTTACAAAGTTATCTTCATGGTATTTTGCTTTCATAAGACAGTTATGTGCATTTCCACCGCACGGTAAGGCTGTAGTTGACCTGGCTGTACTTTTTTTGGTACCACTCTAGCAGAGGCTTCAAGTAAGCAGAGCCGATGCAACCCGGTAATTTTAAAACACTGTGGAGCAAGGATTGGTCAGAGAGAAACGTCACTATTGGTCAACAGACAGCAAGCGTTTCTGACTGGAAAAATCCCATCAGTAGCATCAAGACATCGGTCTCGAATTATTTATTATCTATGTCAGCCCTGTTCCTGAAGTGCTGATTCTGTGACTGTAGCTTTAAATGAACTAGCTGCTGCTGGCCACGCCCCTTTTGAGCTGCTGCTGCGGTACGATAGGTTTGGACGTGTCACGTGGGCGGGACGTTGCCAGGAGTTCAATGTAAAGCCAGCCCACATTTCGGTCATTACGTCATAACCGAAGCAAATCTGGATCAGCTCGTATGTGACCCCCGTTTTTAGAGATGTGGGTAAGGAGGAAAAGAGAGAGGGTTGTATTTTCTGACACTTTGTGAGTCTCCTTACACACCGGGGACAGATATCTATGCATAAAAGACATCGAAAAGTGTATTTTGCATAAAAGGGGACATTTAAATGCGATTTTTGATCTGGGAAAAAGTCAAATGAATGTGTGCAAGACTATGCATAAAGGGTGAAATTATGTGAGGAATACTACATAATAAAAGGCTTTCAAGGACTAAATTATAATGTGCTTATCCACTGATGTTGTGCACATTGTCTCTCAAGAGTCTGCTGTATCTGATCAGGATAAAACAAACACTGAAACGATCTGTGAGTGTTAAGAATTTAGCCCGTCACATTCAATAAGGAACTCTCAAGAAAACAATCAACATCAATTATGAGAACAGTGCTCATTCACCTGCTTTGTATTCTGCGTCTCTTTCTGTGAATCCCTGCTGAATGAGCACACAGTTTAAAACCCACGCAGGAAAGCAGGATTCTACCAGTAATGATCAAAATGATTACACAGCAATAAATACAAAATGCAAATGCAGTGAATGGGAATGGCTGAAAAATACTGGCCATAAATAATGGGGCTAGGATATGAAAATAACTTGGTAATGTGAAAGAAAGGCTGTTCAGTTTCACTCAACATGATGTGTAAAACTATATATAGTATTAATTAAATTCATTTCATTATGTTGGTTGTATGCACACATTATTACACAGCAAGTCATTGTTACAGATTAATGTTCGGCACATATAGAATATCCCTCCATTTTCACAGACATCTTGTACAGCAAAATCAGTTCCAGGCTTAATTCACAACATGTTCCTTGAAAATATGTATTTGAGGAAAGTATTTGCATTTCTAATAGCTGTTGCATCAGGATTGTAACTGATTTGTGATTCCCTTCATGTTGATTTAAGGTTGGGGGTCGGACATGCATCTATTCCAGTTAAGCCTACAGTAATTCTGAAAAAGAATGAAGGGAGTTAAAGAAATGTCCCCTAAAATGACATATGCAAATGTGTGTGTTTGTGTGTGTGTGTGTGTGTGTGTGTGTGTGTGTGTGTGTGTGTGTGTGTGTGTGTGTGTGTGTGTGTGTGTGTGTGTGTGTGTGTGTGTGTGTGTGTGTGTGTGTGTGTGTCAGCTTATGGCATGTGGACATGCTTGGCTGATTCCTCTTTGACAGCAAGTGTCTTGCTCAATAAAACCAGGTGAATGCAGATAATAGCACTGATTTACACACTGCTCTCCTTCCCCTGTCCCCATGTTTTGTTCATCTTAAATGGGCTTGAATGGAAATCAAATTGAAGGCGGCTCTTAGTGCAGGCTGGCTCTGATGTTTCACTCTGCCCATCCATGCTTAACGGAGGACAGGTTTTCTCTGAGTGGATGGTCGGGGGTGTGTGGGGGGAGTCCGAGCTCTTTGACGGAATTGTAAAGCGGCAGAATGAACAGATGTCTCCAGATGATTAATGTTCCTCCCTGTCTTGCCTCAGAGGAGCCACGTGCCCATGCATCTCTTACCCCACACCTCCCCCAGCTCTCTATAAAGCTAATTTCTTTAACTCACAGAATTTTCTTTAAGTTCATCCATTATTATTCTCCTCAACATCACCACCAATGCCAGTTTCGTGGTACCTTCCCCCTGCTGATGAATTTCATGGGGACGTTTCTGGTTCCGGTCCATACATCAGACGTCAGTACCATTATGCACAGTTTAATTTAAAGCTACTGTAAGGCTTTAAATGGAAATCCCCTGTAAGGAAGAAAGAGACGTAAACACCGTGTTGAAGAGATCAATCATAGAGAGAAACAAATAGAAACAGCCAGGCGCTTCCCTGGCCCCAACTTTAATTTAAGGAACATTTAAAAGCTTTGTCAAGCAGAGTAAGCCTGACCCCTGTTGATCAAAGTTAGAATGCAACCCCCCTTTTCCTCATTGTGCTTTCTATAGATAAACAGAAACCTGCCTGTTTTCAGTCATGTGTTGTCCTCACCAAATTTTGCGTTAGTAGTGACATATTTTTTCCCACCATGCATTAAGTGCACACGAGGCTGCATGCCCAATACAATTTACCTCCTTAATAAATCATTCTTTAATCACTTAGATATAGAATTACCTCAACTCTGGACTTTTTAAATTGTAAGAAAGATTCATTCACATTTATCCACTGAGTAAAAACTGCATCTTTTACTTTCTCAAAACCCTGAGTTTGTCTCCTTGTTTCTTTCAAGATGTATTTATTTTTGAAAGAGCTGAGGGACACATCGCAGAACAACAGCGCCCCCTGCTGCAGCTCCAGGGAGGAAAGCGACAGTCTCTAGGGAAATTGCCCATTAGAATCCAGCACAGCATGGTAATGAATACCAGGCCGATGGTAAAGGGCTAGCATTAAATATTTACACTGTCGGTTAATATTTCATAAGGTCATTTTGTATTTAAATTGGATTTAATATTTAATATAAATACAGAGTTAAGTGGGGTATACTATTCTCAAACACCAATCCAGACACCTTCCATATGACCGGGGGAGTAAATAGGACCCGGACAGCATACATATGTAGATCCTCAGAGAGGGAACACACACAGGCACTAACCAGACACACACAAACACACACACACACACACACACACACACACACACACACACACACACACACACACACACACACACACACACACACACACACACACACACACACACACACACACACACACTACCCTGCTGTGTTCCCCTATGGGATTTAATGGGCTGAATGAGTGGGGTCACAGCACAGTTTTACATGAGGAATCCTTGAGGACTGTAATGTCACTGAATAAGATATATACAGGATGTCATATTTCAGTGACTCATCCTACTTCAGGATGTTTTGAATATCTGTAAATTGGCAGATTATTCTCAAATACATTTGGTGGGAGATAAGAGATAAAGTTTCCCTGAGCAAATCATCATTTCGTATTAAAAGTACTGTATTGCAATTTCTTTTACAGATTTATGTTACAGTATTAAATAAAATGAAGCAGCCAGTAGTAATACTCAAGAACATAATAAAGTGTTATTGACCAGCAGTGGTGTCCACATTGTCACAGAGGACAGACCCACAGTGAGACAGGGCAGCACGGTGTTACCACGACCCTGAAACTAATACAAGGCAGCCAAGTGGAGTTCAGTAAGCCATTCCTCTCTGCATACATTCAAGATTAAAGTCAAGTAGAACTTTTATTTGTCCCCGGAGGAGCAATTTGTTGTACAGCAGTGAAAACTACAACAGCAGATCAAACACACACACCCAAAGTACAATGACTATATTAGTCCCTAGAGAAATTTGTCCTTCACATAAAGTCTGTCACGTAAAAATAAACATACAATTAAAGTGCAGTACAAACGTAAGGTGCACCACAGCCACATGTTACATTCTGCTTATGCACAATAACACTGGGTTAAAAATAGTAAAGAGTTATAGAAGGTGCTTTGATTACCATACTAAAATATTTAAGGTTATGTAAAGATAATTGCATTGAATATTTCAAAAGCCAATTTGTCTTCTCTGATGAATTAACCAAGAACATGAATGGCAAATTAATTTAATTCCTAACTCCAATGTTAAGTGTCACTTTTTTCTTCTTAAATAGGACATATTATGATCTCTTTAAGGTTCATATTTGTAATTTGTTCCTCCACTGGGACATGCGTCCATGCTTTAATGTTCAGAAAGCTCTTTATTTTTCTCATACTGCCTGTGCTGTAGCACCTCTTTTCACCCTCTGTCTGAAACCAGAGCCCAGTCTGCTCTGATTGGTTAGCTGGCCGGCTTAGAGATGTCCTGCCCCTTAAACTATCACATGCATTGATTGGAGGTAGACATTAGATACATGAGTTTTGCATAGTGATCTCATTATGTTACTGAAGTAAACAAAGGAGGCGTTTCAAGCAGGGGAGGGGGGTGTGGGAGGAAACTCCCTCTGGAGGGAATACAGGGGTTTTTGCATTTGCAGACCATTTACATGCACACAAACCTATAGAACACTACAGGAAATGGAAGTCAAAAAAGCATAATTGAATATACAGTGGGGCAAAAAAGTATTTAGTCAGCCACCAATTGTGCAAGTTCTCCCATTTAAAAAGATGAGAGAGGCCTGTAATTTTCATCATAGGTACACTTCAACTATGAGAGACAGAATGGGGGAAACAATCCAGGAAATCACATTGTAGGATTTTTAATGAATTCATTGGTAAATTCCTCGGTAAAATAAGTATTTGGTCACCTACAAACAAGCAAGATTTCTGGCTCTCACAGACCTGTAACTTCTTCTTTAAGAGGCTCCTCTGTCCTCCACTCGTTACCTGTATTAATGGCACCTTTTTGAACTCGTTATCAGTATAAAAGACACCTGTCCACAACCTCAAACAGTCATACTCCAAACTCCACTATGGCCAAGACCAAAGAGCTGTCAAAGGAGACCAGAGACAAAAATTGTAGACCTGCACCAGGCTGGGAAAACTGAATCTGCAATAGGTAAGCAGCTTGGTGTGAAGAAATCAACTGTGGGAGCAATTATTAGAAAATGGAAGACATACAAGACCACTGCTAATCTCCCTCGATCTGGGGCTCCACGCAAGATCTCACCCCGTGGGGTCAAAATGATCACAAGAACGGTGAGCAAAAATCCCAGAACCACACGGGGGGACCTAGTGAATGACCTGCAGAGAGCTGGGACCAAAGTAACAGAGGCTACCATCAGTAACACACTACGCCGCCAGGGACTTAAATCCTGCAGTTCCAGACGTGTCCCCCTGCTTAAGCCAGTACATGTCCAGGCCCGTCTGAAGTTTGCTAGAGGGCATTTGGATGATCCAGAAGAGGATTGGGAGAATGTCATATGGTCAGATGAAACCAAAATAGAACTTTTTGGTAAATACTCAACTCGTCGTGTTTGGAGGAGAAAGAATGCAGAGTTGCATCCAAAGAACACCATACCTACTGTGAAGCATGGGGGTGGAAACATCATGCTTTGGGGCTTTTTTTCTGCAAAGGGACCAGGACGACTGATCTGTGTAAAGGAAAGAATGAATGGGGCCATGTATCGTGAGATTTTGAGTGAAAACCTCCTTCCATCAGCAAGGGCACTGAAGATGAAGCGTGGCTGGGTCTTTCAGCATGACAATGATCCCAAACACACTGCCAGGGCAACGAAGGAGTGGCTTCGTAAGAAGCATTTCAAGGTCCTGGAGTGGCCTAGCCAGTCTCCAGATCTCAACCCCATAGAAAATCTTTGGAGGGAGTTGAAAGTCCGTGTTGCCCAGCGACAGCCCCAAAACATCACTGCTTTAGAGGAGATCTGCATGGAGGAATGGGCCAAAATACCAGCAACAGTGTGTGAAAACCTTGTGAAGACTTACAGAAAACGTTTGACCTCTGTCATTGCCAACAAAGGGTATATAACAAAGTATTGAGATGAACTTTTGTTATTGACCAAATACTTATTTTCCTCAATAATTAGAAATAAATTCTTTAAAAATCCTACAATGTGATTTCCTGGATTTTTTTTCTCATTCTGTCTCTCATAGTTGAGGTATACCTATGATAAAAATTACAGGCCTCTCTCATCTTTTTAAATGGGAGAACTTGCACAATTGGTGGCTGACTAAATACTTTTTTGCCCCACTGTATATATAACATGCCTGGTAAAGTCAGTACAAACCGAGTGAAGCATTAAGCGTATGAAGAGTCGAGTTTTTGTGTCAGGTGTTGGTGGAGGATGATAAAAGAGTGAATGCCTTAATACAAACACAAAATGCTAATGTTTGCTAAAAACCATAAACTTTACAAGGTGATCATACGCCAGATGTTGTGTTTTCATCTTTTTCTTGAATATTGTATCCTTTTATTGTTCACATTTTAGGAATCCTGACTCCTTAAAAGCAATGACTAAAGCTGCGGAGTGTAACCTTAAATGTTTTCTTCTCCCACTAACTAACTCTCTAATCAATTACATAAAATGAGAGTTGCATGATGTCGATTTTCTGGAAAAGATAAGCGAATGGCACCACTTCTCCACCAGCTTAATCACACTATTTTCTCCAAGGAAAGTAAAGCAAATCCCTTCCCCATATGGCATTGGCAGGTTTTAATATGACTAACAAATGGCAAGAGATGGTTAGAGAGAATTTGATGATTTTGGAGAAAGAAAAAAAACAAATTCTTAAATAATAAAAACAAAACAGGAATCCTGAGAAACAGATTGGAGAGCAAAACATATCATTGAATAAACGTTTGACCTATTTGGCACTATCTTTGGGCAGGGCACAAAGAATCAGGAAGATTTCTCAACACTACAACAAGAGTGGAGGTATTTCCTGAGGATGTCTGAGGTTTGTCAGTTATCATGTCGTATCCTACATCCAGCCCAGAGGAACAGGGAGCCCAGAGAGATCGTTCGTCCCCCCTACAATCCCTTCTTTGCTCTAAGCAGACATTATGTGGTTTATCCAAGAAGAAAGCGATGGGGAGGACTCACCAGGCCTGAGCTCTTCCCATCAAAGCAAACCGTGCAGACAGAATCAATCACTGGAATGAGCTCCTAGCTGATGAGCAGCAGACGGGAAGTTAGTTCTCCAGTGCTGCACGTTTTTCCATCCTATGTATCTCTTGATTGTTCCATTCATCTTAATTTTATTATCTGCCTCAAAGATCAGTTTTTCTGAATTTGTGAAATGAAACAGCGAAGTATATCTGAAATACAAAGACACATCTCTTCACCTCCCAGAGTTATGTTATTGTAAACTGTTCATGTTGGCCGCTCTCTGATATCAAAATGACACGGGTCCTTTTCGGTTTGTCTGTAATGAGCCCACGCATCTTATAGTTCAAGTGATCATGTTTAGCTTCATATCAGTTTGATTGTCTCTACTGTAACATGTTTATCTGCTTTAATGTTCACAAAGCTCAAGTGGTATGAAACCATGTTTGCTGGCCCGCTATGAGATGTCCCACCGCTAGCCCCTTACAGTATCATGTACAATGTATTGGAGTGCTAGTCTAGAAGCAAGAGTGTTTAGGTTCCTTTAAAAAAAAAAAAGCTCTCCTTTTCTATTTGGATTTTTCCTAATTTCAATGCCCTATGGTCGTTCCTATAACAGCGGGGCAATTTTGTTTTTAGTAAATACAGACGTGGACAAATTGTTGGTACCCTTCCGTTAAAGAAAGAAAAACCCACAATGGTCACTGAAATAACTTGAAACTGACAAAAGTAATAATAAATAAAAATGTATTGAAAAATAACAAATTAAAATCAGACATTGCTTTTGAATTGTGGTTCAACAGAATCATTTAAAAAAACAAAATACTGAAACTGGCCTGGACAAAAATGATGGTGCCCCTAGACTGACTGAAAAGAAAGTAAACACAGGGTCATGTTAAACTAAGGTGTGTCCTGTAATTAGCACCACAGGTGTCTTCAGACTTGCAATCAGTCAGTCTGCCTATTTAAAGGTTGAAAAGTAGTCACTGTGCTGTTTAGTATCATGGCTTTCCATTATCTCAGCCATTATTTCAGTGTGTAAAGCGCTCTGTTGAAGATTGAAGAGGTGTGTCACGGCATAAGGAACTTGACAGAGTTCATTTTATTATTTTACATGTGAGTCCAGCAGGAATGTGGAGTGTACATAGTTGTAAGGGTGCGGGATAACAGCCAGGTCGGATTCAGATCTAGATCCGCAAAATGATAAGTCAAAATCAGTGGGAAATTGGATTTTTGTGATAGTGGCTTAGTGTAGAAATACATATTAATAAAAGAGAAGAAAAAAAACATCTATAAATATAAACATTTGTATAAACATAAGAAGATAAAGTAACAATGTGCAGTAAAAAATATCAAATAAAAAATGAAATAAAGATATTCATACAAACATAGGAAGTTAAAGTAAAGTGTAAAATCAAAAGTATAAAAAAATATTACTCACTAGAGTCTGTAACCCTGTAAAAAAATTAATGCAACTCTGGACAGAATAAATGTTGTGACATTGCAGAAGCTTGTGGAAACGATGCTACAGCAAATGCGTGCCGTAATCAAAGCTAAAGGCAGTCCAACGAAATGTGTGAGTGTGTGACCTTTTTTTTAAATTCTAACTAGTAAAATAAACTAATTTATTTGTATATGTACAAAGGAGCCAGTAACGATGAGCTTTTGAAACATGTGTTCAAATAAAAAGTACTCAGCTCCATAATGTAGTGGAGAAAAAGTATGTGTAGCATAACCCTCTCTCTTACCCACAGAAAATGTCAAGCTATGTGCTGTATCAAACAATGTGCCACTCTGTTCTGGAAGTAATATGGTCTGTGTTTACATTAGCAAGCATCGCTAACACTCAGAGCTAACGCTGTACTGGAGAGACTGTGTGTAATATAAAGGTCCTGTCCTTGTGGTAAACCGAGAGAGAGAAACGTTTGAGCTCCATACTGTTTCAGAAATAATGCTTGAGCACTTCAGGAACAGGGCTGAAATAGAGGGGGATGAGGCATGCTACAATGGGTGATCTGTTCACAGACATGTTTTGTATAGATATATTGTTCAAATATAGTATAATAGGTGACCTTTAAATACAAATACTCAAGTGAAGTACATGTATTCAGAGGTGTAAGAAGTAGCTATTGAGACCTTGTACTTGAGTAAAAGTACTACAGTATAAAAATACAATTAAAATTCTTGCATACAAAACGTTACTTGAGTAGAGTAAAAGTACAAAAGTATTTGCATCGAAATGTATTTCAAGTACCAAAAGTAAAAATACTTATTGTTTGTAATGTCCCATTTTACAATCATACAGTATATTTTAAATAACTGGATTATGATTAATGATGCATTAATGTGTTCATCATAGCTGGCAAAGGTGGTGCTATTTAAACTACTTTATATACTGCTGCTCGTTATCACCCCATACCGTCTGTCATAGTTCATGGATTTATATTTTGTATTAGTTTATAATCTGAATGTAAGTAGGTTATTCTGTCAGATAAATGTAAAATGTGCAATACTGTCTTCTAAAATGTAATGGAGTAGAAGTATAAATTAGCATGAAATAGAAATAATGAAGAAAAGTACAAGTACTCCAAAATTGTACCTAAGTACAGTACTTGAGAAAATGAACTTTGCTACATTACACCACTGCAAGTATGTAAAAATAGTACTTACATTCCAACATTGCTTGTATCACCACATGACTCCCCACAGGCCACACTCCTTGGTTTAGTATTCCGCCAGAGTAGTGTTGTATAAAATTGGATAATGTGACATTGCTTTAATAGGAGACTCCTCCCTGTTAGATGAGGTCAACTGGTCTCGAGCAGCCCTTCAGTGTGAGTTGCAGATTTAATAGGTTTAACCTCTCCACATGCTTCACAGATACAATTGTTTTAACAGTCCACATTTTCAAGGATTCAACCAACACTGTGCCATTTCAGTTTCAAAAGTATTTATTTCGGTGTGTCACATTTCCTGCAAAGACTGCATTATTCACATTAAAAGACATCCTGTTTATTTTGGGATGTAGGAGAAGGATTAGATTAGAGAGCTATAGATTGGATTTCACTTCATTGTCATTGCCCAGGGTACAAGTAGGACAAGGAAATGCAGTTAGTACATAAAGTATGGGTTTAAACACAGTGAATGGGAGTATCAGAGGTGGGAGAAGTACTCAGATCCTGTACTTGAGTAACAGTAGAAGTACTCAGATCCTGTACTTGAGTAACAGTAGAAGTACTCAGATCCTGTACTTGAGTAACAGTAGAAGTACTCAGATCTTGTACTGGAGTAAAAATAGAAGTACTCAGATCTTGTACTGGAGTAAAGTAGAAGTACTCAGATCTTGTACTTGAGTAACAGTAGAAGTACTCAGGTCTTGTACTTGA
Source organism: Eleginops maclovinus (assembly GCF_036324505.1). NCBI lineage: Eukaryota > Metazoa > Chordata > Actinopteri > Perciformes > Eleginopidae > Eleginops > Eleginops maclovinus. The sequence continues at coordinate 25,684,913 of NC_086351.1, forward strand.
GTAAAAGTAGAAGTACTCAGATCTTGTACTTGAGTAACAGTAGAAGTACTCAGGTCTTGTACTTGAGTAAAAGTAGAAGTACTCAGATCTTGTACTGGAGTAAAAGTAGAAGTACTCAGATCTTGTAATTGAGTAAAGTAGAAGTACTCAGATCTTGTACTTGAGTAACAGTAGAAGTACTCAGGTCTTGTACTTGAGTAAAGTAGAAGTACTCAGATCTTGTACTTGAGTAACAGTAGAAGTACTCAGGTCTTGTACTTGAGTAAAAGTAGAAGTACTCAGATCTTGTACTGGAGTAAAAGTAGAAGTACTCAGATCTTGTAATTGAGTAAAGTAGAAGTACTCAGATCTTGTACTTGAGTAACAGTAGAAGTACTCAGGTCTTGTACTTGAGTAAAAGTAGAAGTACTCAGATCTTGTACTTGAGTAAAAGTAGAAGTACTCAGGTCTTGTACTTGAGTAAAAGTAGAAGTACTCAGATCTTGTACTTGAGTAAAGTAGAAGTACTCAGATCTTGTACTTTAGTAACAGTAGAAGTACTCAGGTCTTGTACTTGAGTAAAAGTAGAAGTACTCAGATCTTGTACTTGAGTAAAGTAAAAGTACCAGAGTGTAGGAATACTCTGTCACAGTAAAAGTCCTGCATTCAAAATGTTCCTCCAGTGAAAGTAAAAAGTACTCTCATCTAAATGTACTTAAAGTAGTGACAGTAAAAGTAGTCATTGTTTGATTGGTCCATTTCAGAATAATATCTCTGATATGTTTTATAATGATTGATCATTATAGTGTTCTCAGAGCTGGTAAAGGTGCAGCTAGTTTGAATGGCTTTGTATACTGCAGGGTAGCTGCTGGATTTACTGCAGGTGAACTAAAGTCTGATTTAAGGGTTCAATATAATTCAAAACACTAATCAAAATGTGTAAAGAAGCTAAATAAATAAATGTAGTGGAGTAAAAGAACACCATTTAGCTCTGAATGGTAGACGGGTAGAAGTACACAGTAGCAAGTGCAAGCCTGTTGAAATTGTGCAATACTTGAGTAATGAGTAAATGTACTTACTTTACACCACTGGGTAGTATACATACTGGAAACACTATAGAGCTGGTAGAAATAAAGACAGTATAATACATACACTTCAGACAGAAGATGATGTGGATGATGAGTCATCTTTCCGCTCTCCTTGTTACAGTGCATTTAAAAGCACATTTTAAGTTGGAAGGACCCCCACCTTCTCTGCTCTGCCTTCTCCAAATGGCCAATAAAAAATAAATCTAAAGCCATCAAATTAATCCACTGTTGTTATCCCCAAACATATAGCCTCCACTCTGGATTCTAATACCCTAAATCCGATACAGGAAGTTGAACGCAGATGAAGGTGCACTTATATCTCACTGACAGTCACTCCAATTATCTGTGATGGAAGTGCTTCCTCATAAGTTCTATGAGAAGAGTGTACACATGAATATGAATCAGAATAAAGAGCCGGTGGGTGGGGGGGGGGGAGTTAGCTGTCCAGTTTTCACGGTGGAGATGGTAATCCCAAAGTCAGAGTGACAGGAGAGGACGAAGCCTTCATTAGGACGGGGGGGCATTTACATCCGAGATGCACATCAGTATTCCCATCTCAATCAGTCAACCAGTTATCCTGCACACAGTCTGATGCAACACTGATGCTCTGTCCCTAAAACGCAACTTTAGGAGACGTGCGGCATTCGTTTAGCAGCGGGAGAAAAACACTGATCATTGATAGCTTCCCCTTATTGCTCTCATTCCTGTCTGTTATTCCTCCTCCTGCATGTCCCTCCTGCATGTCCCTTGTCTGTTTAAAACAGACAAGGGACATGCAGGGGATATTTATCCCAGACTAATTCAAGGAAATAAAAGGTCAGCGGTATTTAATCATGACCATACAACATTAGCACTGATCATAGATATCACTAATTACTTTCCTTGACTTCATTGAAGTTTAAACCGTTCAGGTCAATCTTTAAACATACTGATGTGAATTAAGGAAATTATTACTGCAAGAAAGTGTTTCATGACGTACTGCACAGTATTGGGGAATCTGTAGCCATCCATTACTTGGTGGTGGATAATAAGTACTGTACTTCAAATTTGGAGGTATTATACTTTAGCTGGTTATTTTCATTTTTGTGCTACATTATACCTCTACTCCACTACATTTTAGAAGAAAAATGTTGTACTTTTTCACTCACATCAATAATCATAATCTAGTAACTAGATATATGATTCTGAAATGGGCCATTTCACACACAAGGTACTTTTTGTACTTTGTATTATATCATTTGATGCCGATTGTACTTTTACTTACAGTAAATAAGAGTTTGGAGATTAGGACTTTAACTTCTAACAATTAAGTATTGGTACTTTTTCTTTAATAAAATATCTGCGTACTTCTTCCACCTCTGAATTTAGGACTATAATTATTGACTTGAATCCAATAAAATTTGCTAGATCAATCATTTAATAATAACTGCCTTTCCAAACACAGAACAGTAGTGTTTCTATGAGAACACATCCTCTCAGTCTAATCTGAATAAGACTGATCTGTGTTCCTGGAGAAACTGTCTGAAAATCACCAGGAAAAAAGGAAACAGATGCTAGTGTTTGTCCATTGTACTTCGAGCTCCACAGCGACTTTTCTTCCTCCGCAGGCTGCAAGGTTCAACATGGACTCCAGGATACTTCTACAGGTGCACCATAGAGAGCATCCTGACCCTCTACAGGTGCACCATAGAAAGCATCCTGACCCTCTACAGGTGCACCATAGAGAGCATACTGACCCACTACAGGTGCACCATAGAGAGCATCCTGACCTTCTACAGGTGCACCATAGAGAGCATCCTGACCTTCTACAGGTGCACCATAGAGAGCATCCTGACCTTCTACAGGTGCACCATAGAGAGCATCCTGACCCTCTACAGGTGTACCATAGAGAGCATCCTGACCCTCTACAGGTGCACCATAGAGAGCATCCTGACCCTCTACAGGTGCACCATAGAGAGCATCCTGACCTTCTACAGGTGCACCATAGAGAGCATCCTGACCCTCTACAGGTGCACCATAGAGAGCATCCTGACCCTCTACAGGTGCACCTTAGAGAGCACCCTGACCTTCTACAGGTTCACCATAGAGAACATCCTGACTGGCTGCATCACAGCCTGGTACGGCAGTTGCACCGCCCTCACCCGTAAGACTCTACAGAGGGCGGTGCAACTGCGCAGCACATCACCAGGACGGAGCTGCCATCCATGGAGGACCTCTTCTCCCAGCGGATAAGGAAGAAAAAATGCCCACAGGATTATCAAAGACCCCCATCACCCCATGTAATAGGCTGTACCACAGGATCCGTACCAAAACCACCAGACCCGAGGGCAGTTTTATCGAACAGGAGTATTAAAATGTGCCTCTCAAATACTGCATGTTTATAATACACTGTTAATTTGCACATCTGTTTAAAGTCTCTTCATATATAATAATATATGGTATCTCTTTCAGCTCCACAGTGTTTAATTCAACAGACCGTTTTATCTAATTTTATTTTACATGTACACGTTCTTCTTATTCCTGCAACTTACCTCGAACAAGTGTCTATCATCACACCATTTCATTGTACTACTGTACAAGTCTTCTCATTCATGTTAAGTAGGTATTACATATTGCATTGTTTTAGGAGCTGGAGACTTGAGATCTTCATTGCCAAAACTCAATGTAGCTATTGTGCATATGACAAATGATCTTTGGATCTTGGATTGAAAAACTGAATGGAATATTACGACACCTTAAAACATGGCAGTGTCACAGTGAGCTAGTTTGTATAACACCAGGACCCTTCAACAGATCAAACTGTATTCTGCAGTTTTCCTAAAGGTGAAAAAGGTATATCATCAGTTCCCCCACAGCATATTCAACTGTCCCTGTCTTTATATGATGTTCACATCAGAATAACCATCAAACACACATAATGTGAATGCATGTAATACTCGTATATCACTGTACTAGCTTAATTTCTATCTGTGTAACCGGACATTGTGTGTGTTGGAAGCAATATTTTAGCAGTATGTTCAATAGACATCTGACCCTCAGATGTTTAATGCCTCTTTCTCTCTCCTTCCTTGAAACACAGAGTGTGTGTGTGCAAGGTTATGAGAGACAGAGCCACACAGGGCGGCTGCTGGAAACACAGTTTATATGGATCCGCTCTGACCTCTGAACGAAAGCAAAAAGCGAGCAGGGCAGAGTTTATTAGATTACCACTGATCTCTGGTGACGGACTGCCCTTCCATGCACAGAGAGAGAGGGATCATCAGCTCAACACTGCTACCAAGTGGAAACACTGAGGAGTGACTGTAACACTGATGAACTGCAGTCTGTGCAGCTGGAAGGCTTGGGAAGTAAGCTTTCACACAGTCAATTTTCTTTATGGTTTTCTAATTGATTTGGTGAACATATATGTTCATAAAATGTGTGCCTGAGCTTAACATAGTTTTTGTAAAGATTAATGCATGAGTTTGCTTATGTATATATTATTACAGTATACACTTTTAATTCTACTCCACAGTATTTCATTAAACTTTCAGTTTTATCTTATTATACTTTATAAACACATATAATTTTATTGCTGCAGCTTACTTAACACTTTTGTCTCTAAAAATGTTTCCATTGCATTACTTTTTGTATTTACTTTTATTTTAGGTATACTAAATGTTGCATTGATATATGAGACTCAAGACTGCATTGCCAAAACTACGCTGTGCATATGACAAATGATATTTCAATCTTCAATTGAAGTAATTAAAAATAATGAAGGAGCTATAATCACACCTCCAAAAATTGATGAATTTGCTTTAATGTTTTATTCAGTTGGAGAACCTATATGTTTATAAAATGATGTGTGTGCTTAACATTGTTTTTCTATAGACCCCCATTTGAATGTGCTTAATGAAAGACACGTTTTATTTAAACAAAACATTGAGCAGAAGGCACATTTTAAAACCACAAATGTGTGCTTCTTTCTTTTTAAAGTTACATTGTTCTGTTGACTTACCTGATACACTTAAATAAAAGCCTTCTTTTTGTTATTTCTTCACTTTTTTATTTTTTTATTTGGCATTACATTTGATCATGAGGTAATTCAAAAGTAACAGAAAATTATCAGGCTGCATCACTTTTATATAGTGATACTCAGATTAGTTTACTGATTACATTAAAAAGCGTTATATAAATGTAATGTGTTATTACTATTATTATTATTACTATTATTATTATTATTATTATTATTATTATTATTATAAATGTTGGAATTGTTAGTGCTGTCCAAATTGCCCTACTATGAAAAAGTACAAAGTTTTCATTTTATATAAAGTATTAATCATTTACAAACATAATATTCAGGGAAAGTTTAAATTATATATTATAGGTGTTTTTTGTTTCACCAGTTTAAACTGTGCTGTGTAAACATAGCCTCAATAATCTCTCCAGTCACTCAATTGGTTAATGGCTCCTATGACGCATATCTTCTTAGCCAATCAGGTTGCTTTTTTGACCCGGCTGGTGTTGCGGGAAGTGCCAGCTACTCAAATAAACCAACGAAGGAGGAGGACGCTTGAACAAGTGTCCAGTTAAGAGAATTATATCAAAGTCGAGTCTTTCATGTGAGTCCTGTTGATGCAAGCTTGATATATGTATGCTAATGAAATTGTAATGCGTTTCCTGTATGCAGTAGCATATCGTTTAATTACTTTTCTAACCAGCTAACGTTACTTGCTAAGGAGATAAACTACTTAGCTAGCATTGTCAAACATCCTGTAATACCCCGGAAATATGGCAATACTTTCTTCAAAATAAAAATGGTGCGCCTATTCAGTCTATGCTGCTGTTGCTATACGAAGAAACATTATGATATTATCGATTGGAGGTGGAGAGAAGACTTAACCAAACTTAAATGTCGATTTATATGCATAACTACTGAAATAACTTCGGTAACATGTTTTATTTTGACAGTTACCACCGGAAACTGCACTGCTTTCGTTCTATTTCATGACGCCTCGATAACAACATCCCCCTTTCCTTGATTTTTGCGTTTTCTTTTTGTTTATTGATCATTAAGCCATTATTAAACACAAGGCATAAGATGTTTAAGCGAGCATAAACAGTGTCACTAATAATGAACACTCCCGATGAACACTGTTGATGAAAGCTGTTGTCTGGCTTCGAAGTTGCTAAAACACAAAATCCAGTCAAAATGATTTCATTTAAGACCCCAACACTGGTATTTTGGCAATGTTATTGGGATTCATGCTGATACCTTAATACATATTTTAAGGCTGATCCTCACTTAGGATGTGTGTTACTAGCTGAAGGTGCCAACTAGTTTTAAAGTCTGACGATATTGTAGGGTTTAATTTTGGTCCTCCCACAAGTGTTTGATAAATAATCAATAGTTATGGGATATACTGTAATCAATTAATAGGTAAAGGCAAATACTAGTTTAGCTAGGACAGTCTGGTCTGTTTAGAATACCACCCCACTTTACTGTGTGCAGCCTTTAAAACCAGTAAAAGAAAATCAATTGATATTACGATTCGCAAAAAATGAGGCAATCCCTAGTTTTATATCATAATATTGACATATATCAGCCTAGCCCTTCTAACAGTAAAACAGCTGACTCAAATAAACAGCTGTAGCAGAGGTTGGATGTGCATCAGCAGGAATATAAGTCAGGTGTGTGTAACCTCACTGTGCTGCATTCTTATATTCTATGATAAGCATCTTAGTCATTACTATTCTCATAAAGAACTTGAGTTAAGTAAACATAATATAATATCTATACATAACATACATTCAGCTTATCACAGTATGTTTTAACAATTGTTTTACTTTCTTTTCAGCTGTCTGGATTCTTATTGGCTGATGGAGAGGACAGTTGTATCACTATGTCTCACAGACTGACTAAGGAGCAGCTGGATGAACAGTTTGAGCTGTTCTTGAAAGAGGTAATTTATAGTTTTACTCCCTGTGGTCCTTTTCATAGCACTCCATCTGTGAAAGGTTGTTGGATTAAGGGACCTTGTATGGTCACTCCCGTAACAAAATGGCAGCTAAGTGAAAAGCACCATCTGTTCAATCCACACAAACTTGTACTCTTGTACAAGTAAAAACTGACTGATGCTGTTTAGTTAGCTTATTATGAATCAATTGTTAATATACATATTGTTTAAGGTACTTCTCTGACTTAAATCCTATTTCCTGTCAGTCTGATTCAGGTGACTCTGAGAAGCAGCTGGGGGTAAAGAGCAGCCAGAAATATTCCCAGAAGACAAAAGCGTCCTGGTGGCAGGATGAAGAGCCCAGCGGGGGAGGAGCAGGGAGAGGTAATGATAAAGGGAGGATTCTCCATCAAACATCCTTCACACTGGTCACTGTTCGCCTTGGTGAGACTGACACTTCACAAGGAGAATGTGTCACTGGCTGCAGGTGTGCCAGTGTTTAAGCTTTGCTATCCAGGGAGGATGTGAGAGAGGAGTTGTGCATTTGTAACATGATTTTACAATTGTAATATTCAGCTAGCAGTAACCAAATGCACATGCAAGAAGTCATGACCAAATACAGCAGGATGCAAAATTCCTCTTTCTGATAGATACAGCTCCGACGAAGAGACCACTGCAGCATTATCAGTTTCTCCGGTTTTACTATTTGTAGGTTTGTCTTTAAGTTAAACATTTTATTGTATTCTATAAACTACTGACATAATTTCTCTGTGTTGGACTTCAACAGACTCTGGTATGGCTGCCATACATGTAGAGATAAAGATTAAAGAAAAATGTGGAGTGGTCTCTGTATTATATGAAATGTGCCTGTTGCACCCGTTTCATAGCTTCCTCTGAATGTAGTGTGGGTGATACACCTTAGCTGTGTCTCAATTTACACACCTCTGTACTTGCATGTGTTGTTTTGAGTGCATCAGTGTGTCCTGAAGCAAAGTATGGAAACATGCACGTTCAGTACTCGGATGGTGCACTCATGGTTACCTGTGGAATTGTGTTTGGACAATTCTCGCACTCAACGACCTCCATCTTGGTGTAACAGAAGTTAAGCGACCAGCTGCGGTTGAGGTTGCTCAGATCAACACCGCACTATACAAATAAAATGTATACATGTGCGTTTTTTCCACTTTTTTAAAGTAAAGTTACTTACCACTATACTGGTGAAGAAGCCGGCGTTGATCTTGTAGGGTTAATTGAGCATTCTGTAAGGATTTAGCTAGCAAGCTGACTAACACAGCCACCTAACTAACCGCAGCGATTGTCATTCTGTCGCAGGAACTGCAGCGGGGTGCAATTTGAGAAACTACCCGGTTGAATAATCACACACTGCTCGTGTGTTCACGGTGAATCCATTGTATTCACTCAGGATGTGAATTACTGCTAGCAGCATTCAGTTGTTTGTAACAGACATGTATGGAGAGGCGTTGACTTCCGATAACATTTAGTTTTTCCAGATGCTTCTGTTGAGTGTAATGAGTGAGAGAGCCCATTGACTGGTGGATTTGGTGCTTTTTTTTATTACAGTATGTTGGTTGAACTAAACAAGCATACAGGTTATTAAATAAATCCTCACATAGCAAGGCTTGTTAGAACTTATTTCTGCTGATCAGACATTTTTCAAACGATATCAAAACAAAAGTGTGTAGCTCCTCCCCTTTCTGCCCAGCACCTCTGTCTGACCTGTCTACTTCTACTTTGCCCTTTTCACTGATCTCTCCTTGATTCCAGTCCCATCCTTACCAGGATTTGCATGATGGTTTCTATATATTGTTTAATGTCTTTCTTTTCCTCATAGCACTGTACTCTCTGCCCGGCTTCCTGCATAACAACTTTCTTTCCCTGAACTTTCCTTTTTGATATTTAGCGAGTAGTGAAACGCATTAATCCAACATGCGTGTGTTTGGAGTGAGCAGAGTTATTTGACTAAAGTTGGTCTTGTATCTGAAATAAGCACTAGCATTCACAGATTGTGCTGTCACTGGCACAAACACACAGTCCTACACGAACTACATAAGATAATAGCATTACACATTGGACCTAGAAAGTTCATTTCAAATTTAGATAACTGATAACTTCCTTATAAAAGCAACATTAGACTCATTTAGATTATAAATCATTCTGTGGTTAGTGTTACCCTTTGTGAGATATTATAATATAGTCAGTATGTGTGTAGTAACAATCAGTTTAAATTATTCATCAAATCTCTCACATTGCTGCTATATACCATCAGACGCACAACATAAATGTTCAGTTCTTCAGAAAACTGTGTGTACCTTTCTCAGATTTGCATGTGTTTGTTTACATCTCTTGTTCTGCATGACTTTTCCTTTCTGTTCTCCCTTTCTCCCTAGCAGAGATGGCCAAAAAAAGATTTATCAAATCCAAAAAGGCTAAGCCCGAGAACACCACTGGTGAGAGCTGAAAAGAGGTCCCGCATTACACAGCTCAGAGTTCACTTAGATTATGTCTACATTAAGAATGACATTTTGTATTTTCCTCTCTCAGTTCTTCCTCTCCTGCTCTGTCATGCCCTCTACTGTGTTTCCATTCAGCTACACTAAGGATTAAGTTTGAGTCATTTAAGTTTCAGTGGTTAAGATAGTGATTTCATATCGTAAATCATCTTGTAAATCACCAGCTGTGATGACATCGCCAATATTTCTTCAATTTGAATGACATTATTGAGCTGGCAACAGTAACCTCTTGATTTTCCAACTGAAATTCACAGGCTATAAACTCTGTTGAACTGCTTAATATTGACTAATTTCAGTAAACCTATTTGACTCAAAAATAAAGGGTACATTTGTCCAAAGTTGTGACTTTTTAATGTCCTGCAATTCTGGAATGACCCAATTGTTTTACCTTTGCCCCCTGTAAAGCATCTTATATGCATATATAACACATGAAAAAATACATTTTTAACCCAACTTCAATCTAAATCTATCCCATATTTAATTCCACATGCACCAAAATGATTTTCTATTTTTCTTCTTGCTATCTGAAGTGGTCAGTGTGGATCCCGTTTTAAAGCCGGTCCCCAAACCTCGCTGCAAACCTCCCGATCAGCCGGTTCAGTTGGACAACACTCACTCCGATGCAGTGCTGGAGGGTAGCCCTGATGACCCTCTCTCTGAGGATCCTCCAGCAGACAGCTTTCACAGTCCTTCCCAGAGGGACAGTGGAGATGGTAACTGGAGCTCAAAACCTCAAACCTGTTGGTGGTTGTCCTTTAGTCCCTCAGTGGTAGAGTGACAGATTTCACTAGCACTCCTTTTTTAAGTGTTGTCATTGTTCTATTAAGCTTTTAGTTGTGATATTGTACACTAACGTTATAGTTTCTCCACCTGCCACATGTACATGAACACTAGTAGTGTTGTGTGTTCACTGAAGTATTTTACATACTGATTGTTTCATTGTCTGTTGGAGGCGTTTCAAACATTCTGATGTACTGGTAATTCCATTTCATTTAAATGTGTAAGTTGAAGTAAATGGCAGGAAGGTAACCTTTAAATGTCATAACACTACCAATTATGACCTCACATTTCAAACAAAGCCTTATTTTTAAATGTTGGCCTTCATACCGTGCAAAACTGAACTCATACAAATTCAAAAGTGGAGGAATGCATGCATAGCAGAGGAAAGCAGGTGGCAGTATGGGACAGGAGTAGCAGTGCACTGTGTGTCCTGTGAGAGTTCATTTCCTGTCCATCTGAACACCAGTAAAGAAAGACACATAAGGTCATTGGGACATTTTCACTATTTAGCTTGTGGTTTATTAAGGACTCAACATGTGAGTACACACTCAAATGGGTGTACAGAAAGGAAAGGAAGACAATGTGTTCATTGGTCACACTGGTTTTGGTTTTATACAGCCCCGGAAAAAATTATGAAGACCACTTCAGCGTTATCATTTTCTCTTGTCTTATTATTTTTAGGTATGTCTTTGAGTTAAATTATTATTCATTTTTTAAATTGTATTCTATATACAACTGAGAATGTTTCTGTGTTTGAATTCAACAGACACTGGAATGGCTGCCATACATGTAGAGATTTAGGGAAAATTTGGAGTGGTCTCGTCATTCTTTCCGGAGCTGCAGTTTGTCACAAATCAAGGCTCAAGACATTCAGAGATGTGTGCAGGTTCCATTGTTCTTCATCCATATTAATACCCATGCTGATTGATTGACCAGTTACCCATTATATATTCAGGAGATGCACACCTTTTAGAAAGTCTTTACACCTGTAAATGTAATACCAATACAGCCCTGATCAGATAAATGCTGCCTTCTGGAGGTGATTCTGTTGATGATGATGTTCTGTTTGATTGTGTCAGGTTCTGAATCTCCAACATGGTATTCTTGTTTGAAATGTGTTATTCCTCAAACAAATTGTAGTACCTGTAGCATGTTTATTAAAAATAGGCAAAAAGGCTGAAAGTGAGGTGGCACAAGTAGACAGAACAGATCACATATTTTTGTAGGCTGCCCTGTAAGTTGGCACCGTAAGGGCTCCCTCGACAAAAAGCAATGGATCTTTACATTGGATTTTAAAATATGGCAGAAAATGATATCTGTGGCACACAACCGTTTATGATTTGCTCACGTTTTGTTCATCATGATAATCTCCCCATACTTAACCCTCTGAGGTTTAAGCCCGTTTTTCATGTTTGGCTTGCCTGGGCTTTTTTTGTTGTTGTAAAAATGCTATTAAAACTCGAACCCTGTCCACCATAATCAAGTAATATGCATGTGTTTTTCATAACAAGCTAGCCTATCAGCATATGTAGGCTACAGGGATGTGACATGGATGCACACATATAGTTACAGTTACAGAAAAACAAGACGAAAATGTTATCACTCCTTGAAAAGTACTCGACATCAGAAAGTAGTTCTTGGTGACCATGGGGAAAAACGAAAAATATCAAAGCATCAAAATCAATATGTATCTACAATATTTACAAAAAAAGGTCATAGTGCTTTTATGTCAAGTAGGTTGGTTGTGCCATTCCTCAGAGCTGTTTCTGCCAGAAAAAAGCCAGAGGGCCCCAGTACACTTAAGATGGATAAATGGTCACAAAAGACATCCATTGTTTGTTTATACGCTTTTTGAAATCTTAAAAGAGTATATTACAAATCGCCTGAAATTGGTACAAACAAGCAGCAACATGTGTAATGAAGGTTTGGCGCTCTGCTATATCCTGCATTTCGAAGTGAATCGTAGGCTCGCTCCGTTGCGGAGATATTCCCGCAAGAGTTGGAACACTGTTTCAAACTCTCATCATGGTCACATGGTTGCACATCACCACATACCTTATTTAGGGAATCCTACCAGAAACAAAAAAACAAAAATGAAACAATTACTCCCATAGGAGGAAGCGTGAACGTGCTAAAAACCAAACAAATTCCTGGGTTTAGGACTCATCCCTGTACCACTCTATATGTAGAATAAATATGTTTAAGTGTAACATTTAGCTGATCCATTCCAGTTATCAGTCAGAACCTCAGATTGTTTACAGTATATTAACTGACCGAGGTGGCATGACCTCCATCATTAAAACAGGAATCACTCATGCTTTTCGTTGTCATGCTTTTCTAGGACTGCTGGGATTTGGGAAAACATTCCGGAAGTCTTTGAGGAAGGCTGTTGAGGAGGAGGATGATCCAGGAGGTTTGAAGGAAGTCGGTCCGGAATCAGCCATTCTCAGCAGTGACACTACTGAGCTAGAGGGTGGGTCCAGAGATGGTTATGAGGACACATTATTTGTATTAATGGGAGCAGTCACTATGTCCATGTGTCTCTTGGCAAGATATGGGTCTACTTCCTCTTCATACACTTTTTCTGTTTTTCTCTCTCAATGTTGTGCTTTGCGCTTTATCTGTGTGTGCAGACACACTGATGGTACCAGCTGGGAACATGACCGGTATTGGCTTGGACACCATAGAGGAAGAAGAGGAGAAGGCCAGGTTCTTCGCCCACCTTGAGGCCGGGGCATTATCCACTATAGATTACTCCAAGCTGAACAGAGCGCTTGACTCCAAAAGCTCTACCCTCGCTCCTCACCTCAGGTATGTACATTTATTTTGCTCACTGTGGCTGAAATAAGTCATTCACAAAATGTTTTGATATGTCTTTTAAATCACGGTTGTGATAGTAATGTAATAAGGATAGATATCGTCCCTCTAGGGAAGCCGATGCAAAGGTGGAGCAGAGTGAGGATCAGAGGAGAGGCACAGAGATCAGCAGGGAGTCTCCAGGTAGAGTGGTGAAGCCTTTCTCTGTTTCCTGTCTCTGTTTTGTTTCTGTTGGTCTCAAATCAGGCGTTTTCTCTCAGCCCTAACAGGACCTCCGCATTACAGTGATGATTTTGAGGAAGAGGAGAACGTGAAAGAGGTGCTGGAGGAGGTTTGTGTTACTTAGAATTTAAGGAGAGTCCCTGATAAAGGCTCTCTTGAACTGCTGGCATGTACGTGACACTAATGACTACCTCAAAGCCTCCAAACTGAAATAAAAACAACACTTAATCCACACTGCTGAAAATGCATGCTCGCATGAGCTGCTCTTCTGCCTCCAATTACTAGCTCAATGCGTCGGGCCTCCAGTTCTACACTTGTTTTCTGACATCAAACTGATATCATGCACTCATCTGTTTTTCAGAAACCAAAGATGTCTTCAATTCTTGCCAAAGGTAAGAGGGAAAAACACATGATGTTGCTATTTTATTTATTAAATGTTTTCTATTCTATGAAGTCACCCATTTCCCCGTTCATGGGTGCGTGCTCAGTCTCAGAAGCCTGACACAAGCATGACATAGCACTTAGAGATTCCCAGAGTTCATTACAAGAAAACTGGGGGGGGGGCTGCTTTCTGTTTTTATGGCCCCATACTGTGGAACAGCTTCCAACCTCCATTGGTATTTTTGAAAGTAAATTAAAGATCTATCTTTTGAAATTGACTTTTAATTTGAGGCAATTGTCATTTTTAGTCGTGTCACTGTTCATGTTTTTATTGTTCTGTGATATAACTCTTTCTGTTTGTGTATACCTTGTTGTTAACTATGTTACTTTTTATTGTCATTATCTGTCATACTCTGTAAAGCACTTTGGGCTGCATCAAGCATGAAAGGTGCTATATAAATATAGCGTGTATTATTATTGTTATTATACAACGTTAACACAAATCATATAGTGTGCAGGCAGCATAAGCCAAGTGATCATTTATCATGGTCATGCAGAGTTGGCTCATTGTTCCTTTGAGCAGAATCAAAATGAATCTGTTTGATGATGATGATTTGGAGTGCTGGACCAAACGAAGGAATGCAATAAAAAGTAGGCCCTCTCTACCTTTACTCCTGTCTCAGTGTCTCTGCATGATTCCCTGGAGGACACAGAAGACAGAAGGAAGGACTCAGCAGGGTCACTGGACAGAGGTAACACAAACATGAGCTCAAGTAGGTTAGAGAACACTTTAGCATAAAGCCAAACGAGCACCACACAATATGATGCAGCAATAACCATCTAAAATCTGAATAAAATGTAAAGACAGTGGGATTTTTCCGGGTAACGTTATACAGACAAAAGCATTGAGACACTCCTTTTAATCATTTAATGCAGGTGTTTCACTCAGTCCCACTGCCACAGGTGTATGGAATCAAGCACCTAGCCGTGCAGTCTGCCTTTAGAAGCATTTGTGAAAGAATGGGTCGTTCTAAAGAGCTCGCTGAACTCAAACGTGGTCCTGTAATAGGATGCCACCGTTCGAACAAGTCAGTTCGTGAAAGTTTTGGGGTGAACTATAACGGAGCTTGCGAGCCAGGCCCTCTTGTCCAACATCAGGGTCTCACAAATGCTCTTCTGGATGAATGGGCAAACATTCCCACAGACTCACTCCAACATCTTGTAGAAAGCCTTCCCAGAAGAGTGGAAGCTGTTTCAGCTGCAAAGGGGGCACCAACTTTATATTAATGCCTAAGAATTTGGGATGGGATGTCATCAAAGCTTCTGTAGGTGTAATGTGTAGGTGTCCCAATGCTTTTGTTTATACAGTGTATGTGTCCATGTTTGTTAATGTTGTGATGTTACAGGTCAGTGCTGAAACTCAGGTTTTAGAGAAAGTCGTTTTGAAGACCCTGACCGCTTTAAGAGTGAAAGGACAAATTTCAACCCCTGGTAAACAATGATTTTTTATTGAATCTATTGTAGTAAGAGAAGATGTGGTCACAGGAGTAAGGCGGCGGATGAAAAAACTAATGTTACATATCGCGTCATACATCATCAATACCTAGTCCGCTGCAGAGGGTTCAAAAACACCAAATCTGAGGATCATTTACGGCTGTACCATCCTGAAGATGTAGCATAGTAATAAAGTCATTTGTATGTCAAGGTGTTCTACCACTTTATGCTGTAAGAAAACAAGTTAAGTATGATGTCAGACAAAGTTTTCACATTTTACATCCAGCAAATATCATTCTATAGGTAAGGTAAGTAAGGTATGTTTATTTATATAGCAGGTTTTCAGACACAGAGGCAGTTCAAAGTGTTCATCAACATTAATACACAATAAGAGAAAAATAATAATTAAACGCAGTGGAATAACAGATTCATAAAAACATGCCTTAAAGAGATACAGGATAGTTAAAAATCAACATTGTCAAGACAGTAGGTGTTTCAAAATGCTTTCTGGGTAAGTAGCTGTAAAAAGAAAGGTTTGTTCCATTTGTGCTGTGCATAAAAACTAAAAGCAGCTTCGGCTTGTTTGGTTCTGGGCCGGGGTACAATTTTTAAGCCCGCCCCCGATGATCTCAGAGCTCTGGGTGGCTCGTAACAGAGCAGCATGTCGAAAATATATTGGGGTCTGATTTTAAAATCAGTTCTGTGAGCTACTGGTATAGACAATTTCAGTCATTCTCAGGCTGGCATATCAAGCAAAACGTCCAATCCTGTTGAGAGAAGGGGGTAGGGGCTTAAAAATAAATGTCAAGAGTTAAAACGACAGGCACACATCCAAACATTTCCAACAAAGCCACTGCTGTCATCCAGTCACCGTGCTCCTTCTGTGCAGGGCAGGCCTACGTGCAGAGTGGAGGCTCAGAGATGGAGGCTGTCCATGAGGCCTACAGGCAGATCCAGGTTGTGGAAGATTCAGAGGACCATTATCTCCATTATTCTTCTCTGGAAGGGCGGGGGGCCATCCCTATCACCCCCCTTCCTCAACACACCACGCAGTCTCTTCAGCCGGCTGATACCAACGAGTCAGGTCAGACATATCCTCTTTACTCCCTGCTTTACCTGGAGTAGCATTGCATCACCAAGTTAAAACGACTGTTCCTTATCTCAAGGGTTGTCTCACAGCGAGGCAAGTCAAATGTACTGTATATAGCACATTTCAACACAAGGCATTCTAAAGTGCTTTACAAAACACAGTAAAAGCATTTGGTTTGTGTAACCCTTTATGTTACTTTACCTTTGGTGCTTATTCTGGGTTCAAGTATCCACAGTGTCTTACTCAGATTTTCTAAAAGGGTATAACAATCCCAGAATGCACAATAAAGGTGTACTCAATATCTAAGTTCAATGGGGATATTGGGTAAGTTTAAGTTTAGATCTCCCGCCAGCACACGACAACACACACAACAATGACTTAGGAAACAAATATGAAAGAGTGTATTGTAATTCAACATGTCAATCAGAGAAAATAAAATAAATGAATAAAATGTATCCAGTAATGGACCAAAGAAAGTACCTTCACAAGTTATAATTTCAATTTACAAAAACACATTATATCATACAGTGCCAACCAGAGTTGGGTTTAACGTGTTACAAAAGTAACGGAGTTACAGTAATGCATTACTTTTTGCTGTAACGCAGTAATGGTATAACCCATTACTTCTGAAGTGTGGGTGATATAATACCCGTTACAATTCTCAGTAACGCAGTTACAACACATTTTAACCTGAAATGATTTGGTGTTTTGTTTCTAAGAATTCACAAACATCGCGAGACATTCCGACACCAGAGAAATAATTGTGCAGGTGGAATAGTAACTCAGTAAGTCTGTTTACTATTGGTTCAGAGGGCTGCAGAAACAGACGCACAATGGAGAGCTGCTTGCTCACAATGCAGAGCTGTGGGCTCGGATAAAAGCAAAGAAAAAGACAGGAGCGCTCGCAGGCCGAAGCAACAGAAGGTAACTTTCTCTCGGTCTGCCTCTTGAACCCCAAAAAGTTCAGAGACTCGTGGCAGAGTGTTGAAGATCTGCAGCCTCTGTCCTCTGTGGAATCGCCGGCTTTTAGAAAGCTTGTCAGCCAAATCCCCGTTAACACACCAATGACAAGGTGAGCTAACGTTGAATAGAAACTCGTTCATGTACAGCAGGTTACAGGGCCGTGCAGAGGCTCCACTAACATGTTTGAAAGGAGCCAGCACGCGACGAGCATGTTTCAGGTTTTGCCTTCTAAGCATCAGCATTAAAACTGGCACTGAAGTCATACCATTTTTTCAAGGCAACCTGCCCATAGATAGCTTTAAATAATTGCGCTGAAAACCGTCTTTCAAAGCTATAAATTATACGCTTTGAGCTTTATATTGGGATGATAAGTTAAACAGAGTGACTCAAACACAAATAAGTTCCATTACAGTTCAGAGACAGTATGCATCTTTGATTCTCTGTACTTTATCCTAAGGACTGTACCTTAATATTGATACGCAAGTTGACATTTGTTGGAATAATTGCCTTTCACTTTTGCCAATTGCCCCCAAAGTTAAACCATAAACCGCCCGCAGGGATGTCAAATTCACCAACTGGCCTTTCAACCTGCTTCATCTTACTGCCCTTCAGCAAACTAAAACATTATACCTCAGTGGTATATGTTCTGGATGGCCTGATTGCTCTTGCTCCAGTAGTTTTTCAGACAAATTTGTCGACATTAAATTGACAGGTCAATGCTAATAGAGGAGCGGGAACTGATCCTAATCCCTCCGCAATTTCTTTCCCGGTTTGTCTTGACAGCACATCATTAGCTTCAGGTCTTCGCCGTTGAGACGTCCTTACGGTTATTCAACAATAAATTACATTTTAATCCAATTTTTTACATGTGATACTCTGCTACATCTTTGAATTCCAAAATGAAAAATCCTATTAGGAAGTCTCAGTAACTAGCAATAAAATTAAATAATGTCCCTTAATGCTAGACACAATACAGTCATTTAATATACAAGCTCAAAAAGGATTAGTTCCTTATAATGGGGAAAGAAAGTGCTGAACATGCAATTACAAAATTAACGTCTCTAGTTATTATGATATAATAAGCCTAGATTTTGTTGCTTCCTCAACCTCCAACTTGGCAGTTCTTCTAAAGTTTTAAAATGTGGAGGTCTTCTCCCTAATTAATGACCGTGCTAGCCAAAGCAAGGTGAATCCCTCTTTAGTTCTTCCCTGTCCCTTTTCTAAGCCATCACACTGACCCTGTAAGTTAGGGTGCCTTACTGGAGCCTCCAGCCACTCCCCGGCGCCAACTCTGGAAATAGGAGTAGAGCTGATCATAAAAAATTTCCTGAACCCTCTGGACAAATAAGGAACACGTTTGATAATATCTTTTTTTTGCCATATCAAGGAATCATTTACAGTCACAGTAAATCCAAGTTATTCCTATATCCCATAAATCAGAACTTAGGAAGTCGTTATCAAAATTGACAACATAATAATTGGTAGTGCTCCCAATCATGCTGTATGAGAACTTAACCGTTCAATTTTTATATCATCAAACAAGAAACTGCTTCACAACCTAAGAAAACCAAAAATTCCAATAAATATCGCCACATCGTGTGGGTTGATGATAGAAGGACTAGGATGAACACATAACTGATCTTATAACGAGTTAATAACCAATACTTAAAAAATGGTACAATGTACGCATACTTCATAAAGGCCATTCATATAACTGTCCACAACATTAATTCGAAACCCCTCACAAACAATAAAAAATCGTAAACTCTTCATCCATTTTTCACAACTTTTCAGCGTCGCATAATCAGTGATATAGCAAGGCCCATGCCTCAACTGTTGTGCTCGGTTTGATAACTTTAGATAAGGATATATTTTATGTTTTTTCATTTTACTTTCAGTGAGAGTGCTGTGTCTGTACACACAGGGAGGAGGACCTAGACATTCAGCCAGCAAGGAGCAACAATGTACCCCGCACACCAGACAAAGCCAACACAAGACAGGAAAAGTGGCAGACAGGGAGGCTGCCAAGGACGAAAGCTCGGCCAGCG
Organism: Eleginops maclovinus; assembly: GCF_036324505.1. Taxonomy (NCBI): domain Eukaryota; kingdom Metazoa; phylum Chordata; class Actinopteri; order Perciformes; family Eleginopidae; genus Eleginops; species Eleginops maclovinus. The sequence continues at coordinate 25,704,248 of NC_086351.1, forward strand.
AGGGCAGTTATTAGGGTTTGGTGCCCTTGTTTTCTAGGGCACCGGCAGAGGCTGAGAGGAGATTGGTTCCCTCAGTCTCCATTGTTGGCAGTCCTCGAGACAGTGAACCGGCAGTCCCTGAGGACCCCAGTCAGAAGTCCTTAAGAACTAAGCCACTTCCCACCCCTAAAAACCCTCTTTACTCAACTGTTGACTGAAATATGAAACACTTTAGCAAGACGTTAGGTGATATTTGGGATTCGCTATACGGTTAAAAGGCAGACACTGATGGGATACATAAGGAACCATTTACAGCTTGCTCTTGATAAACGGGTCTGTTTCTGTTAATTCCTCTGTGAGGCTGGTTAGTCTAATTGGTTCTCGTACACTGGTAGATAGCATGGGACAAAGGACGGAGAGTTTGAGTGGATGCTTGTTTGATTTTGTGTTAAGAGAGTCCTCACTGCGAGGAGTTGATGAGCTCTCGCAAGAGAGGGTGATGTCAGAAGGTTCACACGCAAGCCTCTGAAGGCAGACTACCTCTGCAAGCTTTGAATCATCAAACTTCAAGATTTCCAGCAACAGTTGGTAATTTTCAGATGCCCTGCTTGGTCTTGCTGCAGTAGTTTCTTAACTTTTTGACAAATTTGAGGACATTTTAAATTGACAAGGATCAAGATCTAGCTTAGAGTGATGCCGGAATGAATCCTAAGCCCGGAAATAAACTCGCATTTAAGCAGTTCTGGTTTGTCTTAAAGTAAACTGGTTTTTAGCTTCAGCTTAGCGCCGATGATGTGAAGTCCTGTGACGGTCTTTTATAGCCTAACATTAGCATTTTAATCCATAAATAATAAAGTGGTGTTAACATGTGGAGGTCATGCTGCTGCTTTACAGGTCTTATTTTATGAAATATTCCAAAATAAAATTGAAAAATCCCTTTTGATATTTAGGGAAGATTACTTCTGAGGTTAGACTACAAAAAAAGTTATTACTGCACCCCTCTAATGCTAGATTCACAATAAAGTCATTCATATTTGACAAGATTTCAAGATTTTACAGGGAATTTATGTATCATTTATCTATGTACCATAAGCCTGTGTGAATGAGAGTGCTGAACATGCAATTACCCCAAATATGTAACGTCCATCAGCTGTTTTAGTCTTTTATTCAACCTAGGAATATCCAACACTATACCATAAACATTTTTGTTGCTTTCCTCCAACCTCCAAACCTTGGTTCAGTTCATTACAGTAAGACAAAATGTTTTAAAACAGTGTTGATGTTGTTTTTCTCTTTCCTTATAATGACCACAGTGCTGTGGGATTCATCCAAGAGCAGACATCCGGCTCCTTTGAAACGACTTCTCCAGAGTCCCTCCTCAAGCCATCGGGACGGACTGACCCTGTCGCAGAGATAAAGGGAGGCACAGGATTGGCCAGCCTCCAGTCCAGCTCCCCAGGCCCCGCCAACCTGACGTGGAACATCAGACACGAAGTAGAGAGGCTGATTCAGGATGAGAACAAATATTCTGCTGACACGTCCTCTCGGGGGAGCAAAGCTAAGAAACAACAGGTGAGGAACTAAAACTCTTTTTTTCATATCAGCATCGGACAGAACACATCAAGCAGATCCAGTCGAGATAAATCCAAGCTATACTTCTCTTCATATCACACATTACATATATCTAGAGCTTTAGGACAGTCTTATCAAACATTTGAAACATAAGGGTGATTGGTGATGTGCTGCCTAATTCCAGTTCTGTATGGTATGAACTCTAACCCTTGGTCAATCAAACTTTATTTATATAGCACTTTCCATACACAAAGGGTAACACAAAGTGCTTCACAAACCTAAAACAAAACCAAAAATTACAAATAAATACTACCCCCCACTACCCAGGTGTTTGATAAATAGTAAGGCAAAACCTAATGGATGAACACACTCCAACTGACGTCAATCAACACAGGACTGAATAAAACAACAATACAATTAGAATAAAAAATGAGTACAATTACTATAAATAAAATTCAATAAAAAGCCACATAATATAAACTGTCCAAAACAATACAGCTTATTCAGAAACACCCGTCAAGAAAAATGTAAAGATTATATCTTAGTGATAAAAAGATCGTTCCTTACATCCAATTTTTTCATCAACTTTTCAGCGTCAGGAAATGAACAGCTGATATTTAGCAGAGAGCCCCTCCCTCACACTGTCATGGTGCACTTTTGAGTAACTTTAGATAATTCTGGATATTTTTCCCAGGCCTCCCGTGGCTCCTGTGTTTCTCATTCCTCTACGTCTTCAGTGAGGAAGCTCGCTGTGGCTCCTGTGAGAGGCAGGAGGGTGGAGGGGAGGACGGCGGGGGCCTGCAGGACTTCAGGGCCCAGCAGAGCTGCTGCTGCAGCCAAAACCCAGAACTCTGTCCCCCATCCTCTGCAGCATCCGCAAGAAAAAGCCAAATCATCAAAGAACCAGGAAAAAGAGGACCACACAGGTTTTAGAGGCACTCACACACACAATATGAAGTCATGAAACTGCTCGGATAACTCCAGATGTGTGTTGATACACAGATGCTACATATTGAAGGATGGTGGTGTGGTCCTGATCCCTTGTTTTCTTTGTTTGTTAAGCAGATCCGGACATGAGGGTGAGCAGTGAGTTGGTAGCCTCTGTTCAGTCCTTGGTGGCAGTCCTCCAGCAGCAGATACACACCTGCAGTCCCCTGGAGGCTACACACACACAGGAAGTCAGAAGTCCTCAAGAAACCAGACCGACACACCTTCCACACCACAACGTAGGAAAACCCTTCATTTACACCTGACTGTTTTGACTGAAAATGAGGGCAAAAAACAACAACTTTAGAGCACAGCACGCTCAGAAGCATGATAAGATCTGCTCACTAGGGATCTACAGCCTGTAGAGTCTTGGAGGAGGAGCACTGTGGGATACAGTAGCATGGAACCATTGTTACAGGACCTTCTCTTGGATAAACCGGGGTCATGTTATTCTTAAATCACTTTGCTGTGATCCTTGACAGACCTTCTGTGTCTAGGTATTGGTTCTCAGGCAGAGTCACTGTTTGTAGAAGCAATGCACAAAGGATCAGTTGTCAGAGTTTGAAGATGGGATGTCTTGGTTGTGTTGTTGTGTGTCTCACAGAGGGAGGAGGTGCGCTCTCTGGTGGAGGAGCTGAGGATGCAGCTGGCTCAGAAAGAGAGGGAGCTGCAGGCGATGAAGGAAGGAGCAGAGGAGATGACCTCACTGAAGAAGCAGAACTACCTCCTGCAGAGCAAGGTGAACGCATCAAATGCTTCAGATTTGCCAATGATCAACATTGGAATTGTTATCAGATGCAAAACTAAGTGAAGAATAAATAAGCAGTTAGTAAGCTGTTACTTTCTCTCCTTAGCTGCAAAGTGCAGAAGACGAAAGGCAGAAGAGGAAACTGGCGGAGGCCTCTGACTCCACCTCTGGGGAAAAGCTCCAACAGCTTGATAGAGAAATAAAAGAGCAGGAGACACTCCTCAAAGGTTACCAGCAGGTTCGTTTCCATCAACACTCACCTCTGAATGTCTTAATATGTCTACCCCTAGGTTCATTTAATCCACTCTGTTGTTGGATAGGAAGTTAACATCACAGCCTCTGTGTGTTTAAATATTGTATTCGATTTGTGAATTGAAAAGTAGCTCTGTAGGTATCTCTGTCTGGCTGGAGCCTAATATTTTCCTGCTGTGGGTTTTTCACATTTCTACTTTCTATTGCAGTACATCACTGAGTCTTGGAAATGCAACCTATCACTGTAAACATATCTCTATACAGTGTACTCGCATTAAGTGAAAAAAGAGTTTCAAATCTACAGTCAGATCCTGTATTATTGTACCGGTTGTAATTATGAGACATCCTTCACTTTGTGTGTGACATTTCACTGATGGGAGGACCTCAGCTCACATTGAGGAAATAATTCAGTTTTTGTCTGTATGAAGCTTAAGGTCATTAACTGGGGGCAGGACTGATTTTCCTCTCTGTGAAACGTAATAAATAAAGAATGTTCCGGACTGAAACAACACTGCGTTAGTGCTGAGTGTTACTTAATGTACAATACAATCCAGAGTGCAGGAAGAGAGTTTCACATCACCGTAAACCCACTCAAAATTGATACAAGTTTAATCAAAGGTCCAAAATCACTCAGATATTTGAGTATTGTCACTGGCATGTATTCCTCTATATCTCATAAGGCACTGCTCCACATTTCATAGATAAACATTAACCTAATTCTGCCAGTTCATAATCTCTTTTTAGAGCCAGGTAACATTCTAATCTACTTTGGCTTTTAGTTTCTTCTTCCCAATGTTTTAAATAGTGTTCTTTACATTGTTATAATGCGTTTCAATGCGATTGGTGTTTGGAGAGCAGTGTTGTTGTGAGACTGGTCAGAGTGGGTCTGAGGGGGTCAGTTAGACTCTACCCCTATGATAATACAACTGTAAAGGCCTTTGTATAGACTCTACCCCTCCATTGTGCCAGCTCATTAAACTTAAAGCATAATCACTTAAAAAGTATGTCCCATGTCTCAATTTTACCTGTTTGATCATTTGTGCCAATATGCCACAGTGAAACAGAGTGTGTTTTACAGGAGAATGAGAAGCTGTATGCGCAGATAAAGGCTCAGCAGGCGCAGAGTAAATCCAACGAGGAGGCCATGTTCAACGAGAACCAGAGGCTGCTCAGCAAGCTCACCTTCACTAGGTGGGTTCACCTGATGTGTGTCAATCTTAACTCTGAAACTTGCTTGTGCAAAGAAAAGATGTTGTTAAATGGTTGTTTTCTCTGTGGCATCATTCCATCTTCTCCAGTGAGCAGCTGAAGAATACCTCCCGGACTGTGGGAAGTGTGTGTTTGATGGATCACACTCAGCGCATTACTGACTTGTTAGCTCAAATGAATACACTTCAGGTAAGAACCACAACCACCGAAATGCTATTCCTTGAGTAGTGTTTCATCTCCCTCAGTTACAACATAAATGTGTGTGTGTGCAGAGGAATGAGGCCACACTCTGTGAGGATATCCTCAGGTTGAAGCAGGAGAAGCAGGTTCTGGCAGTGGACCTGCAGCTGATGAGGAAAGAGAGGGACCTGGCTAAAGCTCAGGCCATGTCTGCCTCAGGTAGGACTGCGAGGGGTAGAATGTAAGACTTGGATACATTAAAGTGATGTTTAGTTTGACTGACATCTGTATCCTTTGTACCAGGTGATAAGTCCTTTGAGATGCGTGTGTTGGACGAGAAGCACAGAGAGGAGGTGTCGTCCCTGAGCAAGAAGCTGCAGTGGTTTGCAGAGAATCAGGAGCTGCTGGATCGAGATGCTGGCAGACTGAAGGCTGCTACCACTCAGATACAGCAGCTCAAAGAGCAGGTGGGCTGCTTCCCCCCCACTGATCTATACAAAGGCTTTTACACTGGTATATTATATATAAGTAACACCTTCATTCAGAGCATGTGTCTAAAGACCCCTACACACAGCATTTGCATTACAATTCTATTACAACCTGTTTGAATTTGTCGCCATGGCTGAGATGAGTGAAATACATTAGATAATTCATTTCCTAAGAGGCTTTAGATAAAAGTCTGCCATTTAATTACGTGCTTATTCTGTACTCTGCTCTCTTGCAGTAATCTATTCCAGGAGTTTGTCACCAAATATGAAGTTGAGGGTCCTTTCTTTCCATGCCAGTGAGGGCCAATCAGACTTTCCTCTTTCCATAAATTTGCAATTAAAGTCCCCAGTTATTTATGGAATTTAAAAGGGATAGGAAGTGTTCCAGCCCCAAAGTTGAATGTTGCTCACTGTGTTGAATTAATGTTCCTCCAGGTAGAAAAACTGAAAAGTGATGTGGGCAAGAGAGGCAGCGAGGCGCAGACAAAGACCAAAGACAAAACTGTGGAAACCAAGAGGATGCAGGACCTGCAGCGACAGGTTTCCCTAACAAACACACAAACTACATAAGGAAACCCACCCCCCTGTTTATGTCTCTCCAGTATTTATACTGTGTGTGTGTGTGTGTGTGTGTGTGTGTGTGTGTGTGTGTGTGTGTGTGTGTGTGTGTGTGTGTGTGTGTGTGTGTGTGTGTGTGTGTGTGTGTGTGTGTGTGTGTGTGTGTGTGTGTGTGTGTGTGTGTGTGTTTCCCAGGTGAAGGAGCTAGAGCAGATACTGAGGCGTAGAAACCCAAACTCCCTGCCTGCTCTGATCTACGCTGCAGCCACAGCTGGAGGTGCAGAAGAGGGTGCCGATGGGACGTCCCCCCCCAGCAGGATCAGTGCTCTGCAGGAGCGCAGGATCCAGCGTCTGGAGGCCGAGCTGGAGGGCCACGATGAGGGGACCAAACGCAGCCTGAGGGCCATGGAGCAGCAGTTCCTCAGGATCAAGGTACAATCAGTCAAAAGAGGAAGTTTATTCTTATAAGTAGAAGCATTGGTATGAGTATTCTTATGATATTAACATTATTAAAGCTAATTCTTTAACACATGCAGCCTTTCCTCAATGAACATTAATAACAATGAGTTTTTAACAATGTAATAACCAGGTTTTTCTCTTATCAAACTTTAACTTAAATGAATACTTCACCCCAGCATGATCATTTATATAACATTTACCCACCGTGTGTTACCTTGAATTCTTGAAGAAAAGTTTTTCTCACAAGTCTGATCAATCCACCCTGAACTCACTACTCAATCTCTAAGAGGTGTGTACACTCACACACACAGAAGCTTGAGTCTGTATGAATTTTAACACTGTCTGTTCTCCGTGCTCAGCTGCGCTACGAGCAGCAGATCTCCGAGCTGGAGCAGCAGCTGGAACGCAAACAGCAGCTGGAAAGTGCAGAGTCAGCGGCAGGGGGGGAGCTGTGGAGGTCAAAAGCTGGGACCCTGCAGGTGGAGCTGCAGCAGGTGAAGCAGAGCCATCAGGAGAAGGAGAAGTCTCTCCAGGAGCAGATAGAGGCTCTGCAGCAGCAGCTCAAACTCAAGGTAGGACAAAACCCTGGACATATTGGAGGATGGAAAAAGGACAGAGAAATGAAACCAATCAGCAGCTGTTTATGAACCATTTTATTTATAGTTAAAAGGTTATAAATTAAATGTTAACCTGTGTGGGACAATTATACAGTACCTGTATTCGGAATCGTCTTCCCAATAATGTCCAATGATTTTGTTGAGCAAGTCTGGTTTGACATCTTCCACCATCCATTTCTGTATTCACCTTTTTAGCCAACTTCATTCCAACTCATATATACAGGTTTTGATCTTCTTTTTTGAATTTATTGTCATTAGACCTAATTTACACAAAGTTGAACCCTAATTTGAGTATAAAAAGTCAAAGATTCTGAATATTTTGGACTTTATTTAAGATCAGAGGAGAGAAACTTGATGGAGGATCACAGACTGATATACTGTATGTCAAAGTTTAGTCTGAAATCCAATTAACATTTTCCAATTGAAGACCACAGGTTAAAATGAAACACCCATAATATTTCCTGCAAAGAAAATATGGAACCTTCTATGTTATTAGTGTGTCGATTGGATGAAAGAACCCTTTGTTCTGATATGAGAAACATTTAGAAGTACAACAGCAGGTTAGGTGAAGAGGAAAAAGGAACACCAACATATGGTTTACGTTTGGTCCCAGCGTCTCGTTTGTGCCTTCATGGTTTAAAGTGTTAACTGAAAGTATAAATGTAACTGGCTCCTCCGGTTTGCAGCCCCAGCCCAGCCCAGGCCGGCGCCAGCACCAGGCCGAGGCAGCGTTCGGGGTCCGGATCGAGCGTCTGAACAAAGAGCTGGCCCTGAAGACGCAGAGCATCCAGGAGCTGAGCCGCACCGTGGACCGGCTGCAGAGGGAGAGGAGGAGCATGCTGTCGGCCCCCCCCCCAGCAGCAGAGAGCAAACGACCCGCAGCTAAAAGCCTCAGCTCTGCTGCTGCAGGGGAGACAGTTGGGGGGGTAACCTTTCCAGCTGCTCAGTATGAGAAGACCTACCAACCCACTGTGTTCACCGGTACAGATCCTTCCCCTCCTCCTCTCTCTGCATGCTTACAGGAAGAATATGGTGTATAGGCCATGATATCCATAAACAGAACCAGACACAAAGCTGATGTGAGCAACACTCGCTACGATGATGCAAACATCCAGAAACTGGGACTACCCCGGGCTTAAATCAGATATATAAACACAAATCAAATATCAAGATGCACCTAAATGTGATGTCAAGTACACCACTTTCCAAGTCTTTTTCTGCATAACTATTTCACATGTATCCAATATTTGTTTAGTAAATACCAAATACCAGGTTTTTATCAAACAATTAAATATAAGGACAGTTCCTCGTGTGTAGGCCTCCTTTCCTAACGGGTTTCAGCACAATGGCTTGTTAGCTTCCAAAAATGGTTTCATACATCATCACACTGATACCACGACTCTCAGTGCGGTGGATTTAAGTGATTGTAGAATGTGAGTCGACTGATAGATTTAGAAGAAAGAGCTCTGCATGACACTTCTTTATAGTTCTAAGCAGGCAGTGTTAATTTCGTCAACGAAAACGATGACGAAAAATGTTCATCAACGACCTTTTTTACTAGACTAAGACGAGACGATGACGATCTAAAAATAGATTTTTGATAATAAAAACTATGACGAAATCTAGATTTTGTTTTCGTTGACGACACGAGACGGGACTAAAGTGTTAATGGTGGACTGTCGCACATTCAAAATGCAGGATATTTTATTTTCCCCTTCCGGCTTCGGGTTCAATATTCCAATTTCAGATACCTGTATTTGCTGAATTAGTTTCAGAGAGAAAACATTTTGACTGAAAGTTGTGATTTTTCACTGACTAAAACTATGAAGAATAAAAAGGACTAAAATGCGACTAAAACTAATAACCATTTTCGTCCAAAGACTAAGACTAAATCTAAAATCGCTGCCAAAATGAACACTTTAAGCAGGGCTTTGTCTCTCTGTGAAAGACCAAACCTTTAACAGACGAAAGTGATGGCAAAACAGAGAAGAGTTCAAGAACAAGATGATACCAAACACACCTTAAGACCAGCCTCTAGATCTTCAGCCCTGTGTGAGAGGCTGTGAACCATACATTGTTAAAAGCAGAGAATACAAATCAACAGGCAAATACTGGAAGATATTGACTGAATGTGTGTAGTTCAGACTGCTGCAACCTAACAAGTTAGTAACCAGGATCCATGATGGATAACAGACTGTAGACTGTCACATTGAATTATGATCGAAGAGGATCTCTTTACGACAGGAGGAACAATGGAATGATCATAGGTTTCTTTGTGTGAAAGGGTTTTATTACTCTTAACATGGCCATCACTTCTGAGGAACTCTCAGGGGCGAGCACTTGAATGCAATACGATAATCCAGATTAGTCAGACCTTTTTCTTCTCTTTTTGCAACATCAACAGGAGAAATAGTTAGCGTAAGAAACAAGGAAACTGAAATGTAACACACTATTACAATCACATTATGTTCAGGACCGTTTAACGTACATTTGACCTGGGATTTAACTCTGTGTCTAATTTGAGTATTGACTAGTACCCTAAAGAGCTTCAGTCCAACTTGGATGGAGACAGTTCACATTCCCTGAGGTCAGAAATAATAACACGTTATTATAGTAGGGGGCTTCATAGAGTTTCTCAAAGGGTTGATTTACTTTTATTTGGAGGAGCAGTCTTTTTCATGGTCCAAACACTTGGTAGTTTTGCAATACAGTCATACTCACAGATAAAAACTGACGTATAATTGGTTTCCTCGCCCCAAAAGACTCAAGGTGGCAGAACAAATGAATACATAATGATTAACATTCTCTTGTTGCTGCTTGTTGACAGGCAGCCACATATCAGAGGTGGTGCAGGAGAGCGAGGCTCTGATGCAGCAGGTGGAGCTGCTGCAGCTGCAGAGGGAGCAAGAGAGGGAGGTGCTGACTGCACAGGCTGAACACGCTAAGGAGGAGCTGAGCAGGTGTGTGTGCCGGGACCCCAAGTAATGTGCGACTGTGAGCTGTCCTGTGCCATCATGACGCGCAGGGTGTTATTTTTTAATGGTGCTCGAGCTGTGTGCTGGAGTCTTCCTGTCTGTCAGCTAAACTGCGCTGCTCTGGGATGACGATCTAACTTCAGCAGCTACGTTAACTACGGGTGCGTTCGTTTATAGTCATTGTGCACGCTGGAGTCACTCTGGCACCGACTGGACCGTTGGTGCACTCGGAACACATATCGGATCATCGTCACCTTTTACTTACCTGATGAGTTTGCATCCCTGAGTGTGATCTGATCCTGTGTGTGTGTGTGTGTGTGTGTGTGTTAGGGTGAAGCAGCAGGGTGCGGAGCAGCTGAGCTCCATGAAGGCGGCGCATCACCGGGCTCTGGACACGCTGCGGGCCGGCTACGCCCTGGAACACTCTTCTTCACGGGTGGCTGAGTTGACCAATCAGCTGCACACTCAGGAGGTACTGACACACTGATAGGAATTTCAGCAGTCCTGAAGAGTATTATGCACATGTTGCTTTTCCCTGCAGGTGACAGTGAAGTATCTGGAAGAGCAGCTGACGGAACTGCAGGGGGCCAGAGAGGCCCTCACTGTATCCAGGACCAGAGAGGACGCTCTGCAGAAACAGGTAGAGGCCTTTCATAAACATTTGAAGTTATTCTATCAGATCTAATCAAAGACAAGATGTCGTTTCTTGTTTGATTTCTGGATGGTTTTTATTTGTGATTATTATATTTTATTAAAACTCCATACTTCAACCATGGTCCCCTTATACAATTAGTGAGCGTTGAGAGATCTAAAGAAGATCGTTTGGAAAAGTTTGGTATTTTGGTTTAGAGGAGTGACTGAGTTTTCCAATCCATCTGCAGATATGGGTGTTACTGTAGAACCAGATGGCACAGAACATGAACAAAAAAACATTTAGTTTCTCTGCTTGATTATTTTATCAAGCCCATGAACTTATTACGTTTATCAGATTTATTTTCCTTTGAAAACATTCTCTCCTCTATGCGTGAAGCTGAGCAGACTGCTGAAGGACCTGAAGGAAGCTACAGACGCTCAGAGCCCGGAGGTGAAGCTGCTGTGCGGTCTGGAGAGGAAGATCCTCAGTATGGATCTGCGCCACCAGAGCAGAGAGAGGGAGCTGCAGCAGGTAACCCTGACGTCCAGAGACACGGAATATTTGATAACCTTTACTGCTTGCTGCTTTATGAAAATCATGTTTGGGTGGATTTTAAATAAGAGATTCTGAAATCCATTGCTGCAACATTGAACCAGACTGCCCTGATCAGGAGGTACCCCACTCATTTTCAGACTCCCCCGTCCTGCAGGTGATCGGGGGCTCGTGGCCAACTCTGGATTCGGATCAGCAGTCGGAGGTGGAGAGCTGGAAGCGTCTGGCTCAGCAGAAGAGCAGAGAGGTGGAGGCTTTCCGTCTGGAGCTGGACTCCATCCTGGACATCCTGAGACACCTGCAGAGACAGGGGGTGGTCCTCCCCCCTCCTGAGACCCCCCCACACAGGAGCTGATGCTAACTCATGCCAAGACCAAACAGTCATCCCTCAGCATTACAATGAGCTCAGATGACAACATGAGTGGCAAACATCAGAGACAGACGATGTGTACTAGCAGCACTGCTTTAACACAAATAAATAAAACACTAGATGAATAAAGTAAAACGATCTAACTTTGATATACCACTATATCTCTGTTGTGTCCCATACCGAGCTCCAATGCTGATAAGCTCCGGGCTGGTAGAACTGCAGAGCAGTATCTAAACTGCCCCTGGGGGAGAAAGCCTGTGTCAGTTGGTAGACTCCCCGGTTTAGGGCAGCTTCAGGATCCACAACCCCTAACCCCCTTTTTAAATTGTTGATTATGCCGGTTTGAATAATCTAAAAAAACTAGCATAGCCAGAGTCACACAGATACCACAGCTGTGATATATCAACACCAGAGTACACGAGCCATATTTCAGCATCAATCAGAACCAAAACAACCTCATAATAATAATCCATTTTATTTATAGCGCACATTTCTAAAAACTCAAAGGCCCTTTAGAGGTACAATTCATAAAAACATAATTCAAACAACACTTAATATATTTAAAACACGCCATTCATTTACAGATTGAAAGCCGTTTTAAAAAGGCGAGTTTTGATTTGAGATTTAAACATGGTGAGGTTGGGGCAGTCACAGATGTCTTTTGGGAGTGAGTTAGAGTTCTGGATGGACTGGAGTTTATTGAGGAGTCTGGATGGTGTACCATAGAGGATGCTGTTGCAGTAATCTAGTCTGGAGGAGATGATGGTATGGATCAGTATTTCGTCAGCAGATAAGGAGAGTGATGGGCGGAGACGGGATATATTTTTGAGGTGGAAGAAGGCAGTTTTGGTGATGTGCTTGGTGTGGTTTTCAAAGGAGAGGTTGCTGTCGAAAATGACTCCTAGGTTTCGGATGTGAGGGGAGGAGACAGTGGTATCGTCGATGGTGAGGGATATTTAGTTTTTTGTCATCAGGTGGCTTCCCCTTTTCTGTCTTTGAGTAAGAGGGAGGTAACAGTTCATCTTTTACTTATGCACAATTAAAAATATAAATGAAACAAAGATTATAGAAATGTTATTACATTTTAACAAAATGAATAAAACAATTTATCTGAAAGCAGAATACATTGGCAATGTCATATATGGAATTCAACTTAGTTTACCCCAATCCAAAAGAAGAAAACTCAATTTTCTGATTTGTAACTAATAAACGTTTTAGAAATGTAAACTGCTGTCACTGAGATCTGATGCCTTCGGACGTAGGAGCGCAAAACGTCAAGGGAGGTACATGGTTCCCTCTTCATTCACTGAGGGTGGACTCAAGTGTGTCAGAAACTACAAGGCCTCCTCTCCCAGCAGTTGGTAAGGGAACTTAGGCTTACTCAAATTGAGTTGTAAAGCGTGTTCAGTATGTATGAAGTCTGGTAATACTTATTTTCCATCAAAGCAAATTAAAGCCAATTATAAATTGAGTTAAAATGATAGATGATAGAGGCAGGATCTGTAGAGATGTTGGGACTGAGGGTCAGATGCAGTTTTACTCATACTGTACCTGTATTTTATGTTTTATATATTTTCTAGTTTCTATTTTTTAATTTAAATTATTGGAACATATTTCATATAAAAAATGGTGCTGTTAATACTGACATGGATATTTCCAAAGGATTTGCTCTCTTTTGAATGCAAAATAATCAGATCACATATTAGAATTGTTTTGATCTTTTTACACTTCATCATACCAAACCAATTTTATCTGCCATGAAATCCTTACTTGGCACGGAATTGAAAAAGCCCTCAAAGGCTTTGCAGGTTTTAATGATGAGAATGTCTGTTATTGGAACCAGAGGACATTCTAGGCAAACATAATTCAGAAATACAGAGCAGGCTGAGCTTCAGTTCAGTCTGCCGAAGGATGGACATCGTGGGGAACATGCCTTTCATTAAGCATATTGTGCACAACCCATAATACTGTTTCAAAGTGAAAATAATATAAGAAATATATTCTAGTGTTTGAGGGACATTGGAATCAGTGTAAGAGTTATGAGAACATCTTACATACAGTTACCCTTTTTTTGTATTCTGATTCGTTATCCCGTTATCTGTTATTCCCCAGGCCTGATCACACTCCCCCTCAGAAGCCCCCAAAGGACTGTCAGTCCCCCGCACATGGAAAGGCTCAGCATGCCCATCAATTTATTCCAGTACCAACACAAATATGTTTTGTTCATTTGGCTCCAGAATTGAACCTCAGAAATGTGAATATCCGGATCCTAATGACTGTCCCCCACATGCTCAGGACAAATGTTACTGTGTTTGATTTATTAGCTTTAATTCTTCTTTGTTATTGTCTTATAATATATCCAAAGGCTCTCTGCTGAGCCGTGGATCTGTAAACGTCTGTTCCCAGCTCTCTGCTTGTAGGGCAGGTAGTACAACATACACAGAGTTTAATAAAGTATATAAAAGACTTATTTATATTGAACTTTATGCAGAACAATGAAGTTCATTAAAAGTAGCAGTCTTGATTTTGCAAAAGCAGACCATAATGTCACACACAGATTTGCAGCAGTTATATCAGCAGAGCAATCAATTTATTAATTGAATAAATTATACAAACAAAAGCAGGACATCTTCAGACACCAACATGTGTGCATCCGCTAATATCAGCAGAGACATTATCTTTCATTTCTTCTCTTAATTACTGAACGTTTTTAATTAGAATTCATGTGATTTTGCCTTTAATTATGTTGATGTTAAACGTATCCGATTGGGAGGTTATCCCCAGAACCAGTCTTTTATAAAAAACATGCTTTTTGAGAAGAAGACTTAGGCAGGCTATTACAGTTTAGGGTGAATATAAGCTAACGCTCTGCATGGATCCAGCATAAAAAGCTGTCCTGATTTATCCAAGAAAACATAAAAAGACATTTATTATAACACTGTTGTAGCATTAATAATGTTAAGACTTTAAAAGTCTTAATTTCACACTTTTCCAATAGTTATAAACCCCACAATCTTTGTTAAATTATCTGCGCACTGATTAGATGTTTAGATTCTAAAGACTCCTTATGAAGACACAGAACAAACTTTAACAAATGAAGGTTGGCAAAAATGTTAAATGTATTAATGCAAAGTATGATATCATGTTATCTCATATTTATTTCAGATTTTATTTATTCTTGTATGCATTTATGCATAAAAATGAGTTTTTTATGCATGCATTAAAAAGACAATAGTGATATATAACAAAATAATAATAATACGCTTTATTTGTATGGCACTTTTCATGCACCAGAGGCTTGTGCGACGAAGCAGGATTTGGGGTTAGCGAGGTCACTTCAGGGTGAACTCTGGGTTTCTGGTCCTACGACGCAGCAAGAGCAAGAGAAGTAGGTTTATAATATAATGAGTGTATATGCACAGCTGTACACAACTTACTTTAAATGAATGTTGCTTATCCATCCAGAACATAAAGCAGGTCCTGCAGAGTAAACCAGGAGGGACACAGGTGCTGGAAGAACACCCACAAACAGGGGCCCTGTGTGACAGAGGAGGAGGCAGAGGATTCACACTTTTGCAGCAGCCAGGTTGAATCTGAAGGTTTCCCGGGTTTTAGTTGTGATTTAAAGATGAGAAATATGGTGTAATTTAAGAAATATTACACCATTGGTTAATGACTATTTCTTCTTCCTGATTAGCAATTTTTTGAAATGTACGAGCTGCATGACTACTCAGACTCAAACGTTTGTAAAAAGGATATATAAGTTCTGTCTATATTTTATTTATATAAATATAGACAAAGGTTATTGTTAAAAATATAAAACACTATTTGGAAGGGGGTTTACTAAAGCGTGTTTAAGAAAAAGCCAGAGCTCATGGTGATGCATCACCAGAGGAAGGTCCACTTGTTAGCGTAACGTCTAATGAGCAGGGACTCGTGGAGTTGGTTGGATTGCTTTGAAAGTGAATGTATGTTTTCATCTTACAGTGGGACAGTGATATGGTGCTGCTGCTCGTGCATCGTCTTCCACCACAGCCGACTAAAAGAGAGCGCAGAAGATCAGCCCAGCACAGTTCCTGGACCGTCTAGCTGTTTTTCACAAGGGATGTGCCAGCTGGAAATGCAGGATAGACTCAAGACAATAGGAACCTGAAGTCTTGGAGGAGCCTGGAGGAACATCTTGACAAACAGAAGGGACATCACCCGCATATCTTCTTGCTTCTGGAACCAATAAGCAGGTCATCAGCATTTAATACGTCGTGATGGACCAAAAACTAATCTCCTGCTAGCTTTGGAACAAACTCTTTTTTTGGTGTTAGTTATGATGACCCTTTGAAGGGTGAAGGAGTTCAGAGCTGAGTGAATAAAGCGTCCGTAGAGTACTGTAGTTGCCACAAGTTGGTGTTTTTCACTGGGATGCTCGTCACAGCGTAAAAAAACAGACAATGTTTTGTTGCTACTTTTGTGGTTCGTACATCATGCACCAAGTGTGATAATCCAGCACCTAACCTTCTTTGGTGGATTACCCTGGTTTAAAAATTCTTGCCCAGGAGGGATATTCACTACAGGTCAGAAGTTTTGCAGGGTTCACAAAGTATCTCAACAGTTGTCTTATGTTAGTATCGGCCCTAGAAGCAATGTTAATAACCCAACAGCACATGTCAGTCTCAAATAAGCAGAGCTCTCTCGAAGATGCCTCTGACATGGACTAAGATGAGATAAATGAACCTTTCTGCCTCCTGTTCATCAAAAGACCAAAAAGGTTCTTGTGGAACATCTAGGTGAAAGTAAGTGTGCTCAATTCTTTGCCGTACTTCAATGTATCAGATAACTGTGTATGTGACATGCAAGATATACTGGAATCTGTCAGACAGTATGAAACTAAGTTGTTAAGATAAGATAAGAATTACTTTATTGATTCCAGACTGGGATATTTGTGTTGCAGCAGAATAATACAATACAAGTTATTGCACACAAAATATGTTGTTGTTTGAATACTTGAATAAGAAGTTAATCTCTAATGAAAACATACTCTGAACGTACATAGGCACTCAGCTATGGCTTTATGGATAAAACGGACCGTCTTCCACACATTAACTTCAATCAGGAGGACCATTTTTTTATCGTCATTCACATATTTCATCTCACTACGTTCAGCCTCCAATCAGCGATCAGGGACACCCCAGATAAACCTATCTCTTCCGTCTCTATTCCCACAAGCCAATCACAGCGCATCGTCCATCCATCCATCTTCTCCTGCTTTTCCGTCAGGGTCGCGGAGGTAACAGCTCTAGTAGAGAGCCCCACACTTCTCTTTCCCTGGCCACATCAACCAGCTCTGACTGGGGGATTCCAAGGCGCTCCCAGGCCAGCAAAGAGATATAATCACTCCACCTGGTCCTAGGTCTACCCCTCGGTCTCTTCCAAGCTGGACGTGCCTGGAACACCTCCCAGGTGGCATCCTCACTAGGTGCCCGAACCACCTCAACAGCGCATCGCCAAATGTTTAAATCTGCTCCCTCCCCTGTTCAAAGCTGTCATTGCAGGACACAGCCCTCCTCCACCCCTTCCACCTCCCCTTCCTCTGAATTCAGGGTTCAGGTCAAACTTAAACCCCTCCATCAATCTCTTCATGCTTCCACCACCACCAGTGTCTGGACCCCAAACACCATTTAATCCGTGTATTCTTGTCAGTAAATATATTTTGTTACATCAAAACAAGTCTCTCCTGACTGAAATACATCTGTTCAGCTCTGGCAATAATATTGGACTTAATGCTAGCCAAAAAGTATGCCTTATGAGGAATCTCCCACTGATCGTTGGAGATGTCCCGGACCATGAGACTTTGGCAGTTGTTGTTGCTTTTGTTGCATATAATAAACATTGTTTCTTCACCATGTATTACAGAGGGACTGTTTTTTTTGCTGTTGCATATCATTGGGAATCTCCGTCTGCAGAAAGGATTGGGTCTGGACCGGTCCAGTCACAAACACTGACTGATGCTGAACATGGTGATCTCATGTCAGAGCATTTTCAAATGACTATGGCGAGTGAAATATAGATTACAGCTCGGGTTACACACTGACTTTCATACTGGTCTTGTTTGCACAGATGTCATGAATGAGATGCCAGTGTTTAAGAAGATTGTGTTGTTTTGAAAAATGGGGGGTAGAATTTCTTGTATCAGAAACTGAGACATCCTTTATAGAACATGCTTCTCATGCTGTTTATAAAGAGCATGATCTCTCATACCCCCATCATACCTTGAGGTACTATAAGCCCTTGGATATCCAAAGATCTCACGGTACACACATTGGTCTATATTGGACCAGATGGCTGTATTATTCAGTGTCTGTGTTTGTTTTGTGTGGCCCTGTTTTGACACATTGTGTTCTATTGAAAATGTGAAAATAATATACTTGTTGGGCTTATTGTTGTACATAGGTAGTACATTCTTCACTAAACTTATTTATATTTTAAAGAATAGATTTAGATTCTGTTGTTAAGTTTATTTTGAATCTTTAAAGTATATATTTGAACTCCTAATAGCATGCTTTTAAATTCTAGTAGTTCTATGGATATTATTGTATATTAATACTCTGCAGCAGTGAATCTGGAACATCGACTTGGTGTTTTTGTCATCTGTTTTGGTGTTTATATTTTAAACTCTGGTCTAAGACATATATTCTAAGACTGTCAGAGTTAGTAATGTAAACTCTTTAAAAAGTGTTCATTTAACACTGCTCCAGTGTTTCCCATGCAAACCAAAGTCAATACAAAGAAACTCTGTGGGTGTTCAATTAGAGATTTCAAATTTAATGTGAGTAAGAAACCTAAAATAAATTAATTGAAGCTCAGCGCACATTCTTTCAGAAGAGGCAGTTCTCTCTCTTCATTCATAAATCCTATCTCACTCTCGTCCTTCCTTCAATAAGGAAGGGCGCATCTTACCCCGAGCTAAACCAATAACACCCATCTCATCTCCCTCAAGCTAATCACAGCGCACCCGGCAAATGTTTAAATCTGCCCTCTTCTCCCCGTCAGAGTCATTCAGGAAAAATGTGTTTAGACCCGGGGGGTTTCACCTTCCTATTAGACTCCTCCTCCTCCTCCTAATTCAATCTCAGCACCATGGGGTCTGATTGCCCTTTGTGTGTACGGCAATAAATATGTTTTTTACACAACTCGAAGTCTCTCCTGATTGAAATGAAAGTAAAAGACATATTGTAGGCACGAAAATAAAACAACAGGGAATAATGTGCTGATTTTATTGATTGATTATTTGATACACATTTACATCCTAATATGTTTAGATTAAATGTTTGACAGTGGAACTATTAAAATCAGAAAAAAAACAGCTTTTAGGCTAAAGCCTTTAGTGGCTGAATGAAGAAGTACTGCTTCAATCACAATGATGACAGTAAGACTGTAACATTACAAAAGCTTTTCTGTTCCTCTTCTATCCTTGGCTTTCAGGAGATTTGATGCTGTTGTAGCAACCCCTCACTCCCTCGCGCACTCCACAGTGCTGCCCCTTCTCGCAGGGTTTGTCCTTACAGGACACCATCCCCCCCCGACACTCACAGAGGCTCCTGCAGTCGGGGTTAGGGTAGATCTTCTGACCAGACACCATGTACTGCTGTTCATAGAGGCAGCCGCACTCCACCAGCGGCACACAGCCATCCTAAAAGGTCAAAGGTCAGTCATTACCATTTCTCATTGTGGCTCTTTATTAATGATCTGATTTGCAGTCCTGTGGACAATCAGAGAGCATGTATCGCAATGGTAACTTCAGCAACAGTTCCAACAGTTGAAGCTCTTAAACTCATCTGCAGAATAGACTCGCAGAAATAACCTCTTTTTCTGGGGGGGGGGGGGGGGGGTTATGAGCTAATCATTTCTGAAACCTCAGCCACATTTCTGGTTCCCCCATTAAGGTACACAAACACAGAAAAAAAGAAAACTGAGATAAAATTCCAAACCGGACTTCTCCCTCCCCACTTCCACTCTGTTTGTGCATTCCTGTGGAGGGTCCGACATTAAGTGCCCTTCCAAACCATTAACACACAGTTATTCATTGGATTTCACTGTTCTATATTAACCTTACACTCTGTTCTTTATATGTTATTCTATTTACATGTAGATAGAAGCCTGCATTACTTGTTCACTTTCAACATTCCCTGCATCATTTAGCTTATTGTGCTAGTGTTTACTTCATCTGCACTACGTACAGACAGCTCTAGCAACATAACCTAACAGTATTTTACTCTATTTTGTCCTGCTCTGTTTCATTTTACATTACTTCATTTGTTGTCTTATGTCCTAGATATAATATGTTGCACTGCTGGAGGAGTTCAGGACCTAAGATTTCCATTGCCATAACTGCACTGTAGCAACATGATAATGCAAACCCTTGAATCTACATTGTATTTTTTGTTTTTTGTTTAATTGACACCATATAGACCTGTGTCTAATGTAGAAAGCTGTAGACGTGTGCAACTGATGGTATAGCTTTGTAAATATTAACAGGGATTGTTACATAAACCAAGCAGCTCATTAACATCTGATTTAAAAACAGAAGAAGTTCAAAATGTATTAGGATCAGCTCGCCTTGAAGCTTATAGCTGTAAGTGTGGGAGTGTGTAGGGGTCTGTTTGGAGTGTTTGGAGGTTTTAAAAACATTTGTTATTTCTGCGCAACCTTCTTACAGAATGGAGAAGATGTGGACTCATGACCGTAGTATTTCTGAAACCTTAGCTAAAGCTTTTTTACGATACATATACGTCATTGATAATCCATCATACTACCATAGCAACCTCGCTAAGCAGAGACAGTGTGGGAGTAAAAAAGAACAAGGTAAAAGCATCCCAGCCCCACACAGGTCATGTGTACGTGAATGCAGGTAGTGTGTTGTGAAGGGTTACCTGACTCTGCAGGTAACCAGGGTTACACACACAGCCCTCGCTGGGAGCGGCCTTACACTCAACAGGTGGAGATTTATTGGTGCAGCTGATTGGACAGCCAGAAGCTATGACACTGTACATGCTGTTGGCTGGACAATGCATCCCTGAAAAACACACACACACACACACACACACACACACACACACACACACACACACACACACACACACACACACACACACACACACACACACACACACACACACACGATCATGTCTCGGCCTATATTAAGGTGCAATTGTGCTTCATCATGGTTGCAGTTGATGCGTTTGTTTTTTAAAGAAAGGTTCCTAACTAAGACATGAAAGTGCTTTAATGCAACGGTTGTTGTTTCCTAAGCAGAGGTGGGAGAAGTACTCAGAGTAAAATTAATTCCACCAGAGTGTAGGAATACTCTGTCACAGTAAAAGTCCTGCATTCTAAATGTTCCTCCAGTGAAAGTAGAAAGTACTCTCATCTAAATGTACTTAAAGTAGCGACAGTAAAAGTAGTCATTGTTTGATTGGTCCATTTCAGATAATATGTCTGATATGTTTTATAATTATTGATCATTAAAGTGTTCTCAGAGCTGGTAAAGGTGCAGCTAGTTTGAATGGCTTTGTATACTGCAGGGTAGCTGCTGGATTTACTGCAGGTGAACTACAGTCTGATTTAAGGGCTGATTATATTTACCATCATTAATCCAGATCTGTAAAGAAACTAAAGGGATTAAATACATGTAGTGGAGTAAAAGTACACCATTTACCTCTGAATTGTAGTGGAGTATAAGTACAAAGTAAGTAAAGTACAAGTACCTCCTCGACAATCGTATTTAGGTACAATACTTAGGGTGTTTTCACACTTGGTCCCTTTCAGCCCTCTAAACGAACTCAGATCGATGACAAGCATTTTTTGTATATATGTGAACACTCCAACCGTACTCAGACCCATTTAAAACGAACCGTACTGAGACCACCTAAAAGTCAGCGGTACATTTCGCCTAATCTGCGCATTGTGAACACAAAGCGCACCGGGTTCACGTCGCCTTTTTGCAGACAGTTTTCATGAAACGAGAAAAAGAGGTAGGAAAAGAAAAAGACCCCAACCCAGAACTACACACACACACACACACACACACACACACACACACACACACACACACACACACACACACACACACACACATACTTACAGCAAAAGCGCCTGTTCCTCCACGCCCTCACACAGCCTCCCTTGATCTGACAGTTCTCCACGTAGTCACTGATGATGTTACAGGCCGCCTCCTGTGCCCCGTCGTTCAGCACCATGTCGTACATACAGTCCTGACGGTACTGCTCTGCATCCATCCGGCCCACGCAGTCAGCCAGGGGCCCATCCTTTGCCGTGATGACATCACACACTGATGTGTAGCCGGGGGGTTTGAAGTCGGGGGGGAGTGGCGTTGCACAGTTGCTACCTGGCAGCACAGAAACATCACACATCACACATACTAACACAGCTGATGTAATCTGATAAGATCCCAGTGAACAGCAACCAGAGTCTGATCAGAAGGGCCTAACATGGCGCTTTGCTGATAATACAAGATCTGATGATAGTGAAAAGGGGTTGTTTATTTGCAGAATGCTCCTTTAAATTAAAACTGCAGAAACTGTGGAAATTGCAAAAGCAAATCACTTCTTTGTGACTGCGTTTTTGTTAATATCGAACCACACTGTCAGCAGCCATAAGAACAGGTAAACCCATTTCCTTCAGTGTAATGTTTCTCCTGTTTTGAAACGCTACTAACAGATCTACTTTGAGGTCTCCTATTATGCTCTTTTATGGCATATATTATAGGTCTCAAATATATTAAAAAAATATGTCTCTGACGTGGTTTGCTCAAAATAGCAAACAGATAATTGATTTTAGCATGTCCGCTGTCCTTCTATTTCAGCCCCGTTTTCGAAAGTGCTGATCTGTGACTGTAGCTTTAAATGAACTAGCTGCTGCTGGCCACGCCCCTTTGAGCTAAAGCTGGCCACGCCCCTTTGGAGCGTCATGATCTCTCCTCTGAAGAGAGTTTTCTACTGGGAGAAACTCAGCTAAACGCTGCGGTGATTAAACCCCATATTGTGCTCCAAACCACATCCAGCATTATCTCTGAAACACTTCTCAGTGTTTACCACTAGAGCAGAGACATTATATGTATTATATAAACAACAACTCTAAGTCCCTCCTACAGACACCCTGCTGAACACACACACACACAGAGGTGCTGCGGAGGGGATTCAGCTCACGACTTTATATTGCGGACGATAGGTTGAGATGTGTCACGTGGGCAGGAGGTTGCCAGGAGTTCAATGTAAAGCCAGCCCACATTTCCAATATGACGTCATATTGACAGCAAATATGCATCAAATCTTTTGTACCCCCGTTTTTAGAGATGAGGGTAAGGAGGAAAAGAGAGAGGGTTGTATTTTCTGACACTTTGTGAGTCTCCTTACACACCGGGGACATATATTTATGTATAAAAGACATCAAAAAGTGCATTTTGCAAAATAGACAGTGTTTGGCACGTTACTTCCTAAATGTATTACTTATTATTGTCTTTTTAAAGTAATGAGTTACATTACATTATTACTGTCTCTGAACTGTAATGCGTTACATTACTTTTGAGTTACTTTCACTAAAATAAGCTCAAAAGTATGGCTTTAAATGCTTAACTGTATCTTATTGCAGCTCATTAATTAAAGCTATCTATCTATCTGGCAGTACATGCTGAACATTAGGAAAAGAGCTAAGAATTAAACTCCGTTTCAGTGGGCTGAATAATATGTGGTACCGGTAACATGACGTCTCTGTGTGTTATTAATAACATGTTAGTGGAGCCTCTGCACGGCCCTGTAACCTGCTGTATATGAACGAGTCTCTATTCAACGTTAGCTCACCTTGTCATTGGTGTGTTAACGGGGATTTGGCTGACAAGCTTTCTAAAAGCCGGCATTTCCACAGAGGACAGAGGCTGCAGATCTTCAACACTCCGCCACGAGTCTCTGAACTTCTCGGGGTTCAAGCAGCAGACCGAGAGAAAGTGACCTTCTGTTGCTTCGGCCTGTGAGCACTCCTGTCTTTTTCTTTGCTTTTATCCGAGCCTGCAGCTCTGCATTGTGAGCCTCTGCAGCCCTCTGAACCAATAGTAAACTGGCTTACTGAGTTACTATTCTACCTGCACAATTATTTCTCTGGTGTCGGAATGTCTCGCGATGTTTGTGATTTCTTAAAAACAAAACACCAAATCATTTCGGGTTAAAATGTGTTGTAACTGCGTTACTGAGAATTGTAACGGATATTGTATTACCCACATTTCAGAAGTAATGGGTTATATTACTGCGTTACAGCAAAAAGTAACACATTACTGTAACTCCGTTACACACATTGTACACCCCGAGGGAAATTGGGTTTTTGCTCCATTTTTTAAATAAATAAAATTAAGATAAATACAAATTAGAATATAAATATAAATTCCAAAATAAGAAATTAAAGTTAAAATGTTCAATAAAAAGATACAATAAAATATAGATATTAATATGAAAAATGCAAGTTAAAGTCAAATGTCTAATAAAATATTTAAACATATTAAATTAGAATTAATATGTATATCAACAGAAAAAGTCAAAGTAATAATTAGTACATTGTACCATCATATATAACATGTATATATCATTACACACAGTGGTGTATTAGTATTGATAAGGTACTAATGCTGAATATCACACTTTAAGAGGGTTTGGCTGCACAATGAAATATCCTTTATGTCCGTGTCCTCAGTCAGTTATCTTCTGATTATAACTCTTAAAGAAATGTTAGACCTCATATGCTAATGAGTCCTATTGAGATATGTGGTTCACATGTATAACTGCTTTTATGTTCAGGTAAAGAGCTGCCTGTCAGATTATTAACACGCATCAGCTTACAGTCGCGGGAGCAGCCCGGAGCGTCCTCCAGCCATTGGCTCACTCCAAACTCGTTGGCGTTGGCAGCCAGCCTCCCATTGGGCAGCTTCAGGTCGTCAGCAGGGTCATCATTCATGTTTCCACACAGACCGCAGACTGCACTGTGATAACTTGTCGCCAGCTCCACCCTAACTGAACTCCTAAAGTCAAAGGTGACCTGAACAACCAGGGATATAAAGGGGAAGTTACAGAAAATTCAAACTGAGACATATTGGTAATAGCTTTGAGGCTGCGGGAGTGCGTGTAACGGGAGTACATAATCACATATAACAAAAATGGGGATTACAAGCAGGATTACAGTTTACTACTTTAATTCTTGTTTATTTAAATATATTTATGTTTTAATGTAGAAGATGGACACCTGCTTTATTAAACTACAATACTGCTTTTAGTTCATGATTTCAACTAAAACAGTGTTTGTGAACAACACCTCATCTACCATTTAATCCCAACATGTTTAGTATATATGTTCTTTTGTTCTTTTCTAATGTTCCATAATGACTTCTGGAAAACAGAAAACAGTAAAAGGAGCTGCATTTATATTTCTTTACTCTTTCCTTTATTTGCACTGCATTTGATATTGAGGTAATCCAAAAGTACCAGAAAGTAATCAGGATACATTAGTTTGATATTATGACTCAGATTGTGTGTGTGTGTGTGTGTGTGTGTGTGTGTGTGTGTGTGTGTGTGTGTGTGTGTGTGTGTGTGTGTGTGTGTGTGTGTGTGTGTGTGTGTGTGTGTGTGTGTGTGTGTGTGTGTGTGTGTGTGTGTGTGCTTTTACCTTAAGGAAGCTTGTCTCGAGGACAGCATGTCTGTATCTCGGGTAAACGTGCACCAGGGTTTTATTGGATGTAGTGGAGAATGGTAAGGACTTCTGAAGACCATCCACCTGCAGAAAATACATAAACACACACACACGCGCACACACACACACACACACACACACACACACACACACACACACACACACACACACACACACACACACACACACACACACACACACACACACACACACACACACACACACACACACAGTATGTATTAGTACTTGTTCCTCAGCTTGGAGTTAAAGGCCATTTCAGCAAAACTATAACCGGTGCGGGACCAGCATGCAGTATTTCTGTTGATATATATTTGCTTATTGCTGTATATCGATAAGGAGAGAATTAACACTGATCTGTTTAAGGTTATTTAGACACAGTATCACCATTAAAACAACATCGCATTACTTAAGTCTGAACTCTTTAATAACCGATCCTTTTGCAAAATGTAAAAATAATTTACATCTGCCAACACAGTTTATTAATATCTGAAAATCTGAAGTCTCTAAATCAACTTACGTTCTGCTGGAGGCAGACTGAAACTTTGAAACATTCACCAGATTTAGATCTGCAGCTGTGCTCTGGGTTTTGATATATGTCATGCTTTTTGGAGCAAGTCAAGGTTAAGTGAGTGCTGATACAGCAGTTTTCATCTGAGTGTCATGTGACCGACAAGAGTGTGTGGAGTGAAGTGAAGTGCTGGAATTCAATACAAGTTTGAGGTACATTTTATTATACTTTATACATCTACTCCACTACATGTTGGAAGTAAATATCGTAGTTTTTACTCATATTTACATTTATTTAAAAATATGAGTTTATTTGCAGGCTCATGTAATCAATAACACATTTAAATCAGCTACTGAATTATGATGTACCATATTGGATTGTGTGTGTGTGTGTGTGTGTGTGTGTGTGTGTGTGTGTGTGTGTGTGTGTGTGTGTGTGTGTGTGTGTGTGTGTGTGTGTGTGTGTGTGTGCGTGTGTGTGTGTGTGTGTGCGTGCGTGCATGCATGCATGTGTTTGTGTGTGTGTGTGTGTGTCTCACCAGTACTCTGCCCGGTAGGTCCACTGACAGTGTGTATGTGTTGCCATGGAATTTAACGGTCACCACTTTAGCATAGGACACTCTTTTGTTGCCACGGTTATTATTCTCCACCTTTATCTGCAGCACAGAGAGGGGGGGAGACAAAAGGAGAGACAGAGAGGATGGGCGACAAGAGGAGAGACAGAGAGGAGGAGGTGGTGAAGAGGATTTAATAGGATTAATAAGACTAATTATTTCTAATTGAATATTGCGTTTGACTGACATGTACAGGTACAACACAGGTTCTTGGAAAAATAATCAGTTTATAGATATTTAATTAATAAAAGCATGTGTCAGTGATAAAAGTTATAAATAGCAAAGATAATCATAATAATAATAATAATCCTACCACTAATACTACTAATACAAATTGTACTACTACTACTAATAATACTAATAATAATAATACTACTACTGATAATAAGATCATACTTTTACTACTTGTATTTATACTACTGCTTATAATAGTTATACTAATACTATTAATGTTGTTAATAATAATAATGGTTATTATTATTATTAATAATAGTAATAATCGTTGCTGCTCACCTCAAAGGGCTCCAGGCCTGAGTCATCTCCACACACACTGGCCAGCTTGTACACACAGTTGCCCTGGAAGTCGAATTTGCGTCCATCGAAGGACGTGTAGTGAGGGTCCCCGTGTGCGCTGCACAACTTGAAGCCCACAGGGTAGCAGCCTTGGACTCCGTCTACAACGCTGCATTCCTCTCCCTTCCGACAAGCGGTTTGCTCACACTTCGCCTTCTGTGTGGCTGCATCACACACACACTTATGGTTACACAGCGAGTCGGCCCAGAAGGTCTCACCTGGCAGGTAATAGCGGTCATTGTGGTTACAGCCACAGCCCTGCTCCTTGATCACACACCTGACAGAAAGGAAGAGAGTAAGGACGTTATAAATCCTCCCAGTGCCTGTCTCTGTCTCCTCTGCAACATCGACTCTGACAACACAAACAGATCAAACAGCTTCTCCTGAATGCTTACAGTATTTCTGGAAACAATTACAGCTCTATATTAATACCTTCTTGTAATGTTATTTAATCTATGAATATCCTTCAATCTTCAATGGAAAAGTCATGGATGCATTTATTTTCAAGGGGTGGAAAAAAGTAATATTAATAATGAGAGCATGAAGGATTTCTATTATTGAAGCATTTTTATTATAAATACTATAACTTTAATGTAATCTGTGAAGATGTTGTACTCACTCCTTTCCACTGTGCACATATCCATCGTCACAGAAGCAGCCCTCCACACAGACCTCAGGGCAGATCTCGGGCTGAGGGCCACAGGTGGGGGGACACGCTGAGCCACACACCTTGTACTGACTGTGGGCTGGACACGTCACCGCTGCAGGCCGCAAGGGGTGACAGAGTTTAGCAGACAGACAGGCCATAGATACAAGCAGATAAAAGAAAGCATGGCTGCCAGAAGAGAAGCGATTACGCTCACAGTGTGGAGGAACTGCAGCTCTTCCTCATACAATGCCCAAAACTCAAACCTGTACGGAAACAATTCTTCCCAATATTCTATAGGAAGCATTCTCCATTTGTTCAAAGTGTTTATGAACTTAACAGTACATTTCATTTGTATATTTATGTATAGATGTAGCAATTGTACAAAGCTTTGGCAGTGCTGTATGTCATCATACCTAATCCTTTCCAGATAAGTCAAATCAAAATAAGTGCAACTTAAACCAATAGGTAAAGTCATTTTGCAGATGTGCATGGACCTTGAAAATGACCAGAGGAGAGTATGAGTTAGTGTGACAGACACATATACCTGAGAATAACCAGACCTGGCCCAACAACACTGGCAGCAGCATGATTAGTGCAGCTGGTATCCATTCAAACTAATCATGGCCTTAGAAGATCCACCTCACTGGTGACCATGTGATCTGACCACAGACCTACAGGTACAGGACCTTTAATTAAAAAAAACTCAGGCTTTACACTGCACCCCCCAGTACATTTTATAATGGAAATACACATTATCAGTTCAAAAACAACTGATAAGCGTCCTTCAGTCATAACTGATGTGAGATTATGTGAAAATATTGCCCTCTGTGGCAGGTCCACATCAGTGAGGGACTTCCTGTCTGTCTGTCAATTAATGTACAGTAGTGGAAGAAGTAGCCTACTCTGATTATTTACTTAAATATCAATAGCAATACTACAGCGTAAAAATACTCAGCTACAAGTAAAAGCCCTGCATTCAAAATGATATGATGTTATATGTTTAATTAAAAGTAAACTAGTATAGGATCAATATGTAATTTAAGTACCAGAAGTAAAAGTACTCAGAAAAGCACATTTAAACACATTCTATTTTAAAATATTGTATTCAAATGATTGGTGCGTTAATGTGTTCATCACCTCAATGTTGTACTTGGTAAAGGAGGGGTATGTTTCAATTACTGTAAACACTTCTGCTTAACCTATAATAATATACACTGCCTGGCCCAAAAAAAAGGTCACACTAATATTCGTTGGACCGCCTTTAGCTTTGATTACGGCATGCATTCTCTGTGGCATCGTTTCCACAAGCTTCTGCAATGTCACAACATTTATTTCTGTCTTGCATTAATTTTTCGCCAAGATCTTGTATTGATGACGGGAGATTCGGACCACTGCGCAAAGTCTTCTCCGGCACAAAATATTCTCAACCGGGTTCCGGGGCCTCATTTATAAACGTGGCTTACGCCCAAAAGATGGCGTACGCCAATTTCTAAGCAATCTTTGCGATTTATAAAAAACAAACTTGACGGGAAATGTGCGGTCCTCCACGCAAACTCTGAACCACGCGTACGCACAAAAACGGGAGAGATGAGAAACTGCGACACCTTTGGCAGCAGGAAGAATGGAGGGAAACATGTGCAATAATACCAAACATCTACATATTACCTCTCATGTATCATATATGAAGAATGAATTTGCAAAAAATGGACAAATACCTGTTTGAGACTCCTGAATGCACACACAAACATAACTTTGAGAAATAAATAAATAGGGACATGTGTGCTCCACATGCTGCAGCTCTTCTTATCCTCAAACTGTGTCCACCGAACAATATGATTCACTTGTCTGCCCCGCAACAAGAACCAACATCTTACTTGGTGTGAAATGGGTTTTTTAGCTGTTCTGTTGGCATTTCCTGCTACCGTCATCAGGCAGTAAGTTTACATGAATATTCATACGGGGCGTTTCTTTCACTATTTATAGGTAAATATGGGCGTTACGTGAAATCTGCAGAATCTGCGCCGCATTTGGAGTTGATTGTGATTTATAAAGGGAAACCGGCGTAGGAGGTGCGTGCGCAGTGTTTTATAAATCGGAATATTTTTGTGCGTATTTACTTGCTTTGTCCTACGTACATCACCTTCCCAGGTGAATCCTATGCAAAGCTTTATAAATCAGGCCCCAGATCTGGACTCTGTGGTGGCCAATACATGTGTGAAAATGATGTCTCATGCTCCTTGAACCACTCTTTCACAATTTGAGCCCGATGGACCCTGGCGTTGTCCTCTTGGAATATGCCCGTTCCATCAGGGAAGAAAAAATCCATTGATGGAATAACCTGTCATTCAGTATATTCAGGTAGACAGCTGACCTCATTCTTTGGGCACGTTGATGAACCTAGACCAGACCAACTGCAGCAACCCCAGATCATAGCACTGCCCCCACAGGCTTGTGACCTTTTTTAAAAAAATAATCTGTATTAACATGAATCTGCAAAGTAATTAGATATGTAAAGTAAATGTAGATGAGTAAAAAGAAAGTAATGGGAAAATACTCAAGTAAAGCACAAGTACCTAAATGCTCTACTTAAGCACATTACTTGTGTACCTAGTGACATCACACCACTGACAGTCAGTTACTCACAACATTTGGCAATTTCTCTCCATGGCAACACAGACACTCCAGCTTCCTGGCACTTGGCTAGGTAAGTGCTCAAGGCCTCACACAGAACTTCCTGCCGTCCCTCATTGGTGCAGACATCGTACAGACAATCTGCCACATTCTCTGCTACTGGCACGCTGCCATGACAACCAGCAAAAGGGCCCTTTTTGTCGCTTAATATCCCGCAGTAGTCCGGACCTGTGTACCTGAGAAGGAGCATGGGAGGAAATACTGAGGGTGATTGGCATCTCGTCATTTGATTATATATATTGTAATACAATACATTTAGGTCATCATTTTAGCTCGTAGATCATAGGAGCCCACACTGACAAACTGAAATGATGACTTTAGAATACATTACAAATATAAGTTCAACTTAGTATTATTGCTTTCAACTAATCTAATATAGTTATGTGACATCTGTTGACTTAAAACATTTAATCATAGTCAAGGTTTCAGTTTTTCAGTGAATGTTGGTCCACAACCATGCCATGAAGAAAATATTTGTTGATTTTCAAGACATTAAAGGGTCTTGAACATATTGTCTGATTGAAAAGTATAGGGGGGTGTCTTTTCATTTCTTTCTTATCTTAAATATTTGTTGCAAATGGAGGTGCAGGAACATTTTAACCTTGATCTGAAAATAAAGTATTATTGTATTGCATCATATCATGTCCTGTGTCCCCGCAGGATGAAAGCTAATGGCTTTCCTTATTTTGGGCTATCTAGTTGAGATTTTCAAACATCTCAAAATCCAGAGCTGCACTTCCTGTTTAGTGCTCATTAGAATGTTATCTAGTGTAGTAGTTTTTTCTTCTTCTCATAAACTCCTAAAAACTTTGAAATAAAAAAATCCATATCACTTTATTTGGTGTGAATACTGAGTCGGAAAAAAACATGTATTTATTATTATTCCGCCCCTTTTTTTGATTTCCTTCTTGTTCCACATGCGCACTATAACTCTGGACATTCATAACTTTCATAATTCCAGAAATATTAACCATAATTCATCAAAATGTTCCCCTATAGAGATGAATGGCGAAACTCTTCAAACATATAGTAGCTTATAAACTGTTTTGCTACACTCTGGAAGGCATCCTCGCCCTCAGCACAGAGATGATGTTTCTTTGTTGATACTTTTCCCCGCCCCCCCATACTCTAGCCCCACCCCCTTAAATAACTTACATATAGCAGTCACACCACACTTTCTTTAGGAATTGCACTCTCTAGTTATGTAGTGACGTTCACGGTTATAATGAGTTAAAATCGATATTAAAAAAGTGCTGCTCATTGAAGGAAGTGCTACTGACTTGATGCGGTCCTGGTCTGAGCACTGAGGACACACATCCTCACAGAAGTGGTAACAGAAGGGGTCGTAGTCCTCAATGCTCCACGTGGCGGCCCAGTCTGTTACATTAGCAGCAGTTTGGCCCCCAGCGTCCAACAGCTCGTCCTCCTTGTTGCCGTTGTAGTTTCCACAGAGACCGGCCACATTACCAAAGTAACTGCTGCTGATGGTCACCATGAGCAATGTGGCCCAATCAAACGTAACTTCAACACCAATGTTGCTCTGGAGTGTGCCTCTGATTCCAGCTCCTGTTATGGAGATGCTGCCTCCATCCAGAAGGACAGGAAGTTCCGTCCTAATACCATCCACCTGAGAGAGAGAAGGGGGACGTCTGAAATCTATGTTGTACAATGATGGTTTCAACCGCTATAGGACTTGAAAATAATGTCAATAAAACCAAATTAGTGTTCTTCCATTAACTATACTATTATCAACAACAGGTTTGGGAATTGTGAAATAACAATTTAGAAGAGATATTATACACCACTAAAAGATCAGTACAAAATGAAATCTTGATTCAGAAATAGTGTTAGGGAATATTTTGTGTAAGCTTGTAACCTTTTGCTCAGGCCGGGACCGGGATGTCAGGTTAAGTTTTGACATATTGTCCTAGATTGTTTAGTCCGCTGCTTTAACAATGTTGATTACCAATTTGGAACTAGTTAAAACCTCTTCCTATCCCTGAGATCTTCAGAATTGGTTTGGCAACTGCTGTGGCAACTTGTGTCTACAGTAAATGTCTTGTCAATTCTCCGGCCGCAACTCCAAAAAAACTCAACAGTGTTTTGCCATCAAGTTCCTGCTCTCCAGTGTCTCTCTGAGTTTCGTCTCCATTGCTTCAAAAGTTTCCACCACAGATAGTATGCAAGACAGAAACTATACCAGTAGCATTAAGTGGCATCGAAATATAATTTCCCATATGAGAAATTATACATTTAATTGGGAAGAAGAAGAATAAATATTCTTATATCGATTAACAATCACATGAAATGGAATGTATGGTGTGTGTGTGTGTGTGTGTGTGTGTGTGTGTGTGTGTGTGTGTGTGTGTGTGTGTGTGTGTGTGTGTGTGTGTGTGTGTGTGTGTGTGTGTGTGTGTGTGTGTGTGTGTATCTCCATGCATGATAAAATCTCTTGATCTACTTGACCTTGTAATATCAGTGTCCCTTTATCACAGCATTGACAGTCAAATGTTTACATTGCCAGTGAAGGCTTACATGACCAAACACTTAATCCTTGATTTTTCTTAGTGTCGATAAATAGAAAGGAATCTAATGTACAGAATAGAGCATGAAAGGTTGTCAGTGCTGGCATTATGTATGTTGTGAACAAAGACCCACCAGTATGACCCCTCTGTCAGAGGAGGGGATGGAGATCCGGTGGCCCAGCATCTCCACAGTGGCTGAACGCACGAAGGAACCTTCAGGGTTTCCTCGTATCTCATTCTTGCTGATCACAGTAAATGGTGGCAGGGAGGGATCGCGACCTGAGGAAGTTATTTATGTTAATGTTAGCAGTGTGTCCAAGATTTTTAGTATGTGCGTATTTTGGGGCTGTAAAATCTAAAAACTTCACACATGCAGGAAGGAAGGTCATTCGTTAAGTTGATCTCATGACTCTCAGGTCATCTCTTTTAGTGAATGGTAGAGTGATAGAGTGGTGCAATGTTGATGTATTTTGTTCACCGGCCCGGAAGTTAGCATTGAGCTCCCTCAACAAAAGACAAAGCGATGTTTTCATTGGATTTTAAAATACCGCAGAAAAATAAGCTGTGATAATAATATATGATACTGACACGTTTTATTCAGCAGGATAATCTTCGCATATTAACACCACGTTTATTAGTTTTGAAGCATATATTAAATCGCCGGAGGTTAAAATGTAACGTAAGGCTATAAACAAACACGGCTGTGCATCACCACCGCTAATGTTCAGCTTGATGACCGTTAGACTCATTTAGTCACTTATTAGCAACCATTGTTTCATAACACATAGGAGCTTCACCATTCACCAGTCGGGTATTCACTGAAGTAAACATCTTCAGCTTGTGTCACACATTTCAAAAATCATTGACTACAAGACGAGGGAACCTGAAGTAATAACATGCTAACTCAAATCGAGGATTTAGGACTCATTCCTGCACCACTCTATTTGTTTGGTAGTAATTTAAATGGAAAGTGTTGATCATTTGAGTGTTGAGCAGAGCAGACAAATACTAACCTGTGGTGTTGACGAGGACATAAGTGCAGGTTCCCTGGAAAGAGTAACTGCGTTTGTCAAACGTGTTGTAGTGCGGGTCGCCAAAAGCCCAACATAAGGCTGTAGAATCAGGTTCACACACTCCCTGGCCTTCTGACACCACACAATGCTCCTTTACTCGGCACTCAACCTCAGCACAAGGGTCTGCAACACACACACACACACACACACACACACACACACACACACACACACACACACACACACACACACACACACACACACACACACACACACACACACACACACACGTATGGTTATTCAAGAGAAACTCAATGTAAAAGTAAGTATTAAAATCAAACAAACATGGGACGACAAATAGAAAAACACCATTACAGTTTTGGCATTTGGAAGTTGTACATTTTTTAACAATATTATAGATTTAGTTCCTTTTGTATTTACTTTTCCTTTTGTATTTACTTTTCTTCATCATTGAGCTATTCTTCCTGTCCAATGCTATATTGCCTTTGCAGGGTGTTCATGATTCAGAGAGCCAACCACCTTTTTAAATTGGCTCTTTAAAAAAATGTTGTACTTTCTTTCGATTCAATTACGTGTTTATTGATTTGTGTTGGTATACGGTGTTTTTATTAGTGATAATTTGCTATTTGTTGCTCTGTATACGTATTTGGGGCCTGGTATTTTCTTTTTGTTAGTTTAAATTGCAAATGAAAGTATTTGGCTGCCCTAGAATATCTGAGCAACATGCTGAAAGGAGTCTCACCCTCCTCCCTTCAGGTGTGTAGCACACCCAATTGTGAAGTCACAAATAGCTGACTCACCCTGGAGTGCACTTAGGGTGGCTTTACACGGAAACAAAAACGGCTTAAAAACGCAAAACATTTTTGCGGATGCACTATATCGTTTAGATGGAAACGGCGTTTTGGGGGGATGAAAACGCAAGAAAGTGAAACCACCCTCCAGAGTGGAATTCTTGAAAACGCTCCACTGTCGCGCCACCGTGTAAAGGATGAAAAACGCAAAACTTCGTTTCTCGTCACATAGAAATGACGTGACAAGCATAATAAAGCGCCAGAAAACCGAGGGAAACACATTAGAAGGCTATCAACATGTCCGTCCCTGCGGACTTTCAACTCGCGTTAGGCGCTGTAATTGACGTTCAAGAGTCATTTCATCAGATAACAGCAATGATGAGCGAGAGTAGTAAAGAACAGACCAAAAATATGAACTACGTTCTCGAAATTCTTGAAGTTCATAGAGAGAGCAGGCGACCTAGACAGCTGTGGGTGAGACCTGGGAGGACTTCTCAGTGGTGGGATAACTTCATGAATGAGGTGGTAGACGACCAAGCGTGGCATGAAAATTTTCGCATGTGAAACGTGAAAGCTGTAGATTGATGTAGCCTGGCCCATAGGGCTACTGGTACGGAGCGTATACTGGAGACAGTCAGTGAAAGAAATGACTACAGTACAGGAGTTAGTTGCGCTATATTTCAATCTCGGTCTTTATTATAAGGACATTGCTGCTTTGCTCGCAAGTCGTCACCATTTTCACGTGCGTCACCACTTTCACGTGCGCACTTGAAACTAAACTTTTTTTTTTTTTTTTTCATGTCACCTTAGGGGCTCCGTACTGTTTGCCCTGAGTGAGGAACTCCGTCCTCACATTGAGGGACAAGTAACAAACATGAGGGCGCCTGTCCCCGTCGTCAAACACTTTTGCGTTTCCGTATGCACGCAGATTTTCACCCTAAAACGCTCGTCTAAATGCAGATTTAAAAGTGAAAACGAAACGCCACTTTTGCGTTTTTGTTTCAGATCGTTTCCGTGTAAAGGTAGCCTGAATGCTGATAAGATGAATGATGATAAAACGGTGGAGTTCAGATTTTATGCTGTTAAATGGGAACCAACAGAATTCTCCAGGCCTGAGCATGCATTGCTTTCTGAACATTAGCAAACATGGCTGGATAAAAGTTAAAGATCACCCACCCGTAGAGTAGCATCCCAGCGTTCCGTCCTTGTTGCGACACTCCTCCCCCTCCTGGCAGCTGGTGGAGCTGCAGCTGTATTGTCCCGCCTCACAGGAGCAGCGCTTGGAGCAGTCCTCCAGCAGCACTGATGTACCCGACTGAAAATGAATAAGATCACACTTAAATCTACTTGAACAATACAAAACATCAACAAACAAACAAAGAATGTGTAGCAACATTATCAGAGTAAGTGAACGTATCAAAGTTTTGCAGTAGCAGCCACTCACAACATTGTAAAAGAGTTGTGTTATTTCACAACTGTGTTGTTAAAGTCTTAGGTTGGGAGTAGCAGCCAGTAAGAGCAGTATTAAATGTGAAATATAATGTATTGCAAAACACTGTAAGGCCCCTTTCTGAAATTAGCTTTATATTAATTCATGGTCAAAGCTTCATTTGAAATTGGACGAACAACATCCCAGTGCTGCGCTCTCATTCTGTACTGAATACGCATTATGGTGTGGATGATGGGAGTCACCTTGTAATATTGTCCGTCAAACACGCAGCCACATTTCTCCACAGTGACACAGCGGGCGCCGTCAGACATCAGGCTGTCGTCACACTGGCAGCCCTCCTGACAGGGGGGGCAGGACCCTGAGCTCTGCAGGGAGGAGCAGGTGGAGGTGCAGGAGGAAGAGCACAGCTCATAGTGACTTCCCGCCGGACAAGTCACAGCTGCAACAGAAATCACGCCCGGAGGATCAGTATTCAGTATTCATTTGTGTAACATCTAAAAATATTTGGCCGTTTTTCTGATTTCGAAGTAGACAGGTTTAGTTGGCTCGTAATTATGAGTCTTTGTATTGTTAGATCAGATTAGAAGATGAGACGCATGAACATGTGTCTCTTTAGTGAGCTACATTTGCTAATGAAAAGCTCTCCTTTATCTAGGAGAAGCAGAGAAGCACTAGGGATCATTCCCATTAACTTCTGCTTAACTTGTAAACGGCTTAAAGTCTGTATTATCTCCTCTGTTGTCAGGTAGAAGCCTGATGGACAGTAAATGAGGTCATGTCAGCATTCCTGACAGGCGAGCCCATTAGTCCTCTCACTTGCATTTTTAATTCAATTAATAACACCCTTTAATTGCATTACATACTTCAACAAGTTGTTGGTTAGTATCTACTGTGGTGTCTGAACCATTGGGGATTGTTTTTGGAGAAGATTCTGTTTAATCTGTGCAAGAGTGGCAATAGAATAGGCACAGCAAATCACGTGTTAAAACACATTAGCAAATTACAACGTAACACAAAAGTGGGTGAAACATTTACAAATTCAGAATTTCCCAAAACACTAAAATGCGTTTTCTTAAATATTGTTGTTTTTATTGTCTAATGTACTTCTTATCTCAGGACATCTGCATGAGAGTGTTAAATTAGCCACATTCAGAGAGAGCGTCCCGGCAGACTTACGACAGAAGCTATCACTCCTCCATATTTCGATCTCTGCCCCGGCGAGCTGACAGGCAGTCACATAGTTCTGGATGTGACGACATAGGATGTCCTTGCCCGCTCCATCTGTCGACATCTCCCTGAAAAACGAAAAAAGTACTTTCATTACAGGGAGCAAAGGGCCTTAACAGAGACACTAGGTGATGGACAATTCTGCTTTATTATATCTGTTTTGTCTCTCTATGCTTTCATGAAATTATACTAAATGAGGGGCTGAGATCTGGGAACATGGAGACTGGTCAGAGGGTCATCTTATGATCAGAAAAAGTACTTTGAGAAGGGGGGTTCTAATGTAATATGCAGCTTTATGAACATTTGCTCTATATTTAGTAATAAATGAAATAATTCTTCAAGGCAGATACATAGTTGAAAGTAGAACATTAGAGTTGGCATCATTTAATGAATGTGTGAGTCATATGATCAGAACATCTACACTGCTGGCGGACAAGTGAATGCATCTGAAATGTCCTTAATTGTCCTTCATCACAGAAAATGGTATACCAGTGATGGAAAGTAACTAAGTACTTTAACCCAAGTACCCAAAATTCAAAAGAATGGCACTTCACATGAGTTTTCACATTATGCTACTTTGTACTTTCACAGTTCTACTTTTTTTTGGCAAGTATTTTACTTTTTAATCTGCCACAATTATTAAACATAATTAGTTACTTAGCAGGTCTAGAGTATTACTACAAAATAATAATCACTGATATACATTATCATATATTATTATAAGCTAAGATACATATAAAGTCAATTAAATAAACCCCACTTTTACCAAGTGATGAACATATTATGCATCAGTAATTATAAATCACAATGATTAGAGTTAGATATTTGAAATATTTTCTATTTTTATAAATTCATTACATTTTGTATTAATTGATGTGCAATGCATTCTCGACATGCTGCTGTAAAAGAACATTTCTCAAATTTGATCCATAAAGTACATTTAACCTTATCCAATTGAACCTAATGCAATCATTTCAACTATACAGTATGGTGCTTAAATCTGCTATTCTGCATAATGAGTACTTTTACTTTGGTGCTTAAAGTATATTTTGATGCTAATACTTTTGTACTTTTCCTAAAGTACAATTTTGAAAGCAGGACTTTAACTTCTTACTGAGTATTTTTAAATGTCCAATTGCTACTTTTACCTAACTAAATAATCAGAATACTTCCACCTCCGCTGTGTACACACAAATACAGTGTCACAGAAAGTCAAAGTGTGAGGCAGGGAGAGGTCAGATTAAAGTTTGTGGAACCGCAACCCGCTGGATCACAGTTATAGATGTATAAGATGCATGACTTGGACATTAAAGGTATCCTTGCCTGACGCAAGCCCTGTAGTCTGGATTCGGGTTCACTGTCGAAAGGCATCCTGCAAAGGGGCCCTTCTTATTTCTGATGATGTAACAGGCCTTTTTGGCATCTGGGC
The DNA here is from genome assembly GCF_036324505.1 of Eleginops maclovinus. Classification (NCBI taxonomy): domain Eukaryota; kingdom Metazoa; phylum Chordata; class Actinopteri; order Perciformes; family Eleginopidae; genus Eleginops; species Eleginops maclovinus. The sequence goes on from NC_086351.1 coordinate 25,743,079, forward strand.
TCTTTGAGTTATCGGGTTTAGGGCAGGAAGCGGCCCCACAGCTGGCCTCACATGACTTGTCGTCCCTCTTTATGACCAGAGATTCCTCTGAGTCTGCTGACTTCTCTGCTGCAGAGGACGGATCATCAGACTGCTTGCCGTTATAGTTTCCGCAGAGACCCCGTGGAGCGCTGTCATAGGTGGAGGGGACCTGTAGGATCACCCCTGCCAAAGTGTCGTAGGTCAGCTTCAGACCAAAGTCACTCTCAATGATGATGTTGATGCCATTTTGATGTGCACGCAATTTCCCATCAGCCAGGGACACAGGGAGGGAGACTCTGATGTCATCAACCTGTGACACAGAAGGGGACAAATGATTACATCACGTGAGCTGGTACCATGGGTTCATCCCAGTTTACTCCGCCCACTCCTCTCTCTCCTAAACCCTGTGTCAACAAGCTGCAGATGATGGTGTCACCAGCAGTGAAGACTACTGAGACTGTCCCCAATAATGCACACCCCAATCCTTATAAAAATACTCTTTAACCAAATGGACACTAAATAAGACCTGGCTGTCCATAAGGACCTGAACATTATGTTGACTAAGCTGACAGGCAAGACTGAGTGAGAATAGACATAGGTAGTACCAGATTGTTGGACAGTATTCTGAACATCTGTTTGTGAAAATAATGGATGTGGGAACACACTTCATACCTAACCTGTCAATCATACCTTGATTTCCCAGACGACCCCTGTCTCCATAGTCATTTCCATGTCGTAGACCTGGAGCTCCACACTGCGAGAGACCGAACCGTCCTTGTGCGTTTGCTGATGTACATACACAGTGAAGGGCTCCAGCCCTCTTTTGTTCTCCTCCACTAGTGCCAACAAGAACAAACAGTCTCCCAACAGAGGATATGCCTACAGGATGCAGGATGAGAGGAGGTGGAACAGATATGGTAAGGAAAAATGCTCCACTGGGTTCATCTGACATGAAAACAGCTGCCTGCTGCTACTTTAAAGAGTACCATGAGAGTGTTGAGAGTAAACCAGAGCAGTTATGGGCCTGACAGCAAAACAATGAGCTGAATCTCTTTAAAGCTGTGTGAAGCAGAGGAGATCTCCAGATTCAAGTTTCAGTTCATCAGTACAAGCTACGCCTTTTATTTTGTCCCTTTGTCATTTGATACTTTGTTATCATAAAGATATTGGTTTCAGCGGCTGTAAGGAACTTCTCCATTAGCAGATTAGTCAGTGTATTCTGCTGATGTGTTGGCCCACATGGATTATCTGTGATTTCCATGTTTTAACCAAATGTCCTCAATGAATATTAATATGAAGTGTTAAGCTATCCTCATAAAATATCCAAAATACTTGTCAAGATTAAAGACATGACTTATCACTTTTAGATTTGGATGATTCTTATGGAGAAGATTTTAAACATTTCACAAATAAGTAAGAATAAGATTCGCAAAATCTAATAGTGGAGAGCTATCAGAAACCAACAAGACAGCAATCATTGATGTCGTTACATAAATAGATATTAAAATAATGTTCTATCGATAAAATGTGTTACTTGGGGATAAGGTTCATAATGCAATAGGCTTAGATACTTTGCTTACTTGTTGCCTTATGCAGACAAAAAATTTACTTTACCTGTCCATCGAAGGACTGGACCATCCTGCCTCCACTCACAGAGCAGGAGCCCACACCTTTGGGAGCACAGGAGGAGGAGCCTCCTTTCACAACACACTTCTCATGGGCTGAACAGTCAGATTTAGGATCACACTGCACTTGTCCATCATCTGTACACACACAACGAGTGTTACAGGCCTTTCCTAGATAGAACACCTGAGGAGAGAGCAGACACATCAGTAGAGGGGACAGAGAGGAAGAGGCATTGAGAGGGGGGGTATCTTCTGCTGCAGTACCTGTCCGCTCAGATAATACTGTGCTTCGTACTGGCAGCCACACTCTGATAGAGGGACACACTTGTCGTCACTCAACATGAATCCATCGTCACACACACAGCCTTCTGTGCAAGGGGCACTCTTGTCACAGCCCTCTGGGGGGGCGAGGCCACTGCAGGTGAGCGGGCAGGGGGGGCCACACTGCTCATAGTGACTGTTTGCACCACATGACGGCGCTGCAGAGACACACAAGGAAAGGCAATCTTCCTTAGAGACATTACAGATATGCCTGTGTCTTTTTCTAACATTCAAGTACATTATCGGGACAGGTTCAAGACAAGAAAGAAACAAAAACCCGCTAGCAAGGAACATTTAGACGTCTTACGTGTGCTGTTGATAAGCAACATTTATTATTATTAATAAACAACAGAAGGGCAGTGACTCTATCGTGGAGTTAAAGTTATTAGTCAATTTACTGAACATGTTAACAAAGACTTTACAGGTATAACAATAAATACTCAAGCAGTTTTACTTCATGTTTAAAAGGGGCAAGAAGAAGCTTAAAAAAAAGTTCTAGCATACATTACGTTAATGAAAATCTAAGTTCAGTTCACAGTCATCAGCATTCGTGATACTCGTTGTTTTAAAGAAATAAAAAATTAAAAATCATGTCTTGGTACAAATCCAAAAAATAATAATCAAATCATTTTTACAGGTAAACAAAAATATATAGGAAATCATCTGTCCGGCTCATAATGATTTAGGCTTTTGTTTCTGAATCGTTTTTTATAGTTAGTGAACTGTTTGTGTGTGTGTGTGTGTGTGTGTGTGTGTGTGTGTGTGTGTGTGTGTGTGTGTGTGTGTGTGCGCGCGCGTGCGTGCGTGCGTGCGTGTGTGTGTGTGTCTTACGACAAAACGTCGGGGTTCTCCAGCTCCCCACTGTAGCTCCTGCCTCTTGACAACTGGTGCTGAAAGCTGTTAGGCTGTTGCACAGTGCGGAGGCGTGGCCTTGGTACATGCACAGATCAAAAACACAGTCTTTGAGGAAGGAGGTGTGGTCCAATTTACTGTGACACTGTCTGCAGGGGCAGAGACACAAACAGGTTTAACAGAGGAATACACAATGTAAGGACGGGGCTTTTATATATCCAACAGCATTTAGTTATTGGGTTTTAAATACTTAGCATAAGTATTTATTGTTTCTTGCTTTACCCAGGAGTAGGTCATATATTAAAGCAGTTATTTAAATGAGACACATGCTAGATATTGAATACTGTAGGCCATGGAATAATATTCTTCTCTTTTATCTGCAGCCAATTAAAAACTGTTCTTCTACAGGAAGGGGTGAGACACATTAGATTCTTCTCAACATGAATCGTTCCTCTGGTGATTTGTATCAGACATAAAGGACTAATTGTATAAATAATTCTAACAGGAAACATGTTTTCAGTGACATTGAGATGAAATGACTGTGCTTGGGACTGAAAGATTAGAAACACATTAGCAGCTTCAGTTGAACAATGTGCCACTGTGAAAGCCAAGATGGCGTTTACACAGTATCATCACACTGTCGTATCTTTCGTACCCAAACGGTCCGAGTTTGTCAGCAATGATGCCGCAGTATTTCTGGTCCCCGTAACGCAGGATCAGCGCAGGCTCACACTCGGGACATTTCCCGTTAGGACAGTCACTGGTGCAGCCGGCATCTCCTCCCACCTGCAGGCAATGACATAAAAGCGACAGTGTTTAAGAGTAATGAAGAAGTCATGATAAAGATGTTGACATAAGACGAGTGATTTTTGAAAAGTGTTGGCTTATATTAAATAAAACAGGTCCAAATGTGTCATTTTTTTGTCCAATGTTTCTCTTTCTATTGAGGCTGTAAGTAACAGGGCTGGCCTCATATTGTGCTGGGGGACTCATCTTATGCGCAAACTCAGTATCCTCTTTAACACCTCTTCTTAAAACTCACTTTTATCTTTAGCTTTTTCCTAACTGATGGTATTTATTGATGTTATTTTATAAAGTTGTTGCAGCAAGTGGTCATGCATCTCCTTATTACTACCAAGGTTCAGGAATAAGCTCACACTTCCAGCTGTCTCCAATAAATCAACTGAGTATACCTGTGTCCAGCCCTCTTGTCTCATGTTTTCTCAGCATGCCCCCCCCTTCTCTTAACTTCAAACACACTGGTTTCAGGCGCAGCTTCCACACTCAATGAACCACCGTAATCCCGCAGTGTTGTTGCCTCAACCCTCCTCATCCCACTGAACCTGGTACCATCTTCCCTGCATCGTCTGGCCATTCCTAATGAGACTTCCTTCATAATGTGTTTACAGCATGATAATTGATAGTGAATTCAAAGTTACAATATTTCTCTTGCGAAACAATGTTGGAGTTAAGATGCGACTTCATTCTCCTTCTGTCCACCATGTAGCAACACGTCATTCTTCCTGCTGTATGAACTGACTGACACAGCTGTGCCCGGGCCTGTGTGGAGTCTGTGCTGGCTTTGTGTTAATATACTGTACAGTTTTACAGTATATGACTTAATGGAGTTTTTAAAGTGTGTGTTTTTTTGTTCAGTTCATGATTGTGTAGGATGCTCATACACCCCAAATCTCAGCTATTACACACCTTCCAGCTGTGTCCAAAGACGTTAATGTGGTTAGCCAAGTTGCCATCCCGTTTCAGTAAGTCATCGCCAGGTTTACCATTGTAATTTCCACACAAGCCTTAAAAAAAAAGAAGACATTACACCTTAAAAAACACACCCATGTTGCAACTTCTGGAAGATTGAAAACTGTGAGCAGATGTTTTCTCTGAAGCTACAATGGTATATGAGCTCCTTGGAAGCATTATAACAAAAGATTTTTCAGGATTTTCAAATGAATGCTCATAATTGTTTTTCTTATTGCTCTGTAAAAACAAGGATAGGTTTTCAAATTGACAGGGAACCTATGAAGGCTTTAAAAGAGAAAGCTGAAAAGGCAGAGCATAGTTTAGGGACGCTAGGATCCCCTTAAATATCACCTGCTCATCATCTCAATAAAGCTTTCAGCCGGTGACGAGTAGCAATATGAAGTATCTTAGGCACTAAACTCACATCTGAATACAATATGCCACTGTTTGCTTTATACTGGGAGTAAACTTAACAACCCCCAACCACTGATGCACCATAACTTACCACCTGTAGCAGAAGAGTATGAACTGGGCAAAGTCAAGCTGACGTAGCTGTTCCAGTTGAACCTGAGCGTCAAACCAAAAGATGTGGTCACCACGCCAAAGTAGCCTTGCCGGTACAGAGAAAGCTTGCCATCCTCCATGGAGTAAGGAAGGTTTACAGACTGGCTGTTGACCTGAGAGGGGAGGGGGGTTTAGATTCAACCATTAAATCTGAATAACATTCAATGATTTATCATTTGTTTTGCTTTCTTTTTTATTACATTTGCATCTTGTGAGAAGCTAATTTGTGTTTGCATCTCAAAAATAGCAGTATTTTATTTCACTGAACTGTAAAGCATTCCATTTTACTTTTTTTTTTCTATTTACTTGCATAGTTACTGTCTCCTGCATGTCTTGCACATTAGTCTTGCAACATTATCTTGCACTATTTAATTTCTACTCTGTTTTTTTCTAGCACAATTTGTATTGTTTTATTGTTGGTTTTATTGTTTTATGTCTTAAATGTGTTTATGTTGCATTTTTGGAGGGGCCTGGGGTTGTAATTGCCATAACCACACTGTTCTGTAGATACTGTGCATTTGACAATAAGCCTTTGAACTTCGAATATTACTGATTACTGATATGTTGGGACTAGCATTTCTGTTATTTTCCATGTATATCCTGCAGGAGGCGATTGATCTCACCAGTATTTTCCCTGCATTGCCACGACTCATGCTGACAGTGATGCCATCGAACACATTCAGAGAGACGGACTTGGTGTAGGCCACAGCCTTGTTACGGCCTCGATTCTCGTTTTGGACCAGCACCTGGAACGGCTCCAGATCCTTGTCTGATCCCTTGATGATTTGAGACAGGACATAAGTACAAGTGCCCTGGAAATCAAACCGCCGTTGGTCAAAGCTTTGGTAGTGGGGGTCTCCAGTGCCCTTGCATGTTGCGTAGGATGTTGGGTAGCATTTCCTAACCCCCTCCTTCAGAGCACATAGCTCGTTCTTCTTACAGGACACTGATTTGCACTTCATTAGCAGGAGAGAACATAAGAAAATATTAGAACACAGTGGGGGAGATGAAAATTAGCAACACAATGTTATTGCAAAGACTCTCCAACACACACACTTTCTGGGGATCTAAAACACTGTAGTGAGCTCGGAAAGATGGGGATGCAAAAAATGTCATTATTTTTCTGAGTGTCCTTATAGTTCAGGTGTTTTCTCTTGTTAAGGAAACAAGCACACACACACACACACACACACACACACACACACACACACACACACACACACACACACACACACACACATACACACACACACACACACACACACACACACACACACACACACACACACACACATACACACACACACACACACACACACACACACACACACACACACACACACACACACACACACACACACACACACACACACACACACACACACACACACAATCACCCACCCTGGCTTTGCCTTGAATGCAATCACACTTGGTAGTGCAGGTGTTATCAGCCCAGAAAGCTTTGCCTGGTGAGTAATATCTGCCTTTATGTTGACATCCACAGCTAGACTTATGAACACATCTGAAACACACATCAAATGAGATATATTTAGATTTCTTAGATTTAAAACGTTTACGTGCATTATTTGCTTTGTTGGCTGAAGCCTGCGATCTTAACTTGGTATTCTTAAGACTGCTTCTCTGTCATTGCATAGGAGGATAAAGAACTTAGAACTTGACAAAACAAAACATGTATGAATCACTCCTGGTAAAATATTAATTTCCACTGCTTCGAAATGACCAATGTGTGTGGTTATGCATGTTCTAGCACATTTACTACAGATCAGATGTACTGCTTTCCAAGGCACTAAACCTCTCTGTGGGTAATGTTAAGATCACAACGAGCCTGTTTCCCCCAGAACACTTTAATGAATCAATCTGTGATCATGGGACACCAAACATTAAACTATGGCCTAGTGTAACATAATCTTGCTGTAGGTTTGTTTATTCATAAAGTATTTGCCTCTGTAAGGAACTGTTTAGTTACCTGTCTCCACTGAGCACCAGTCCTTTATCACATTGACACCCCTCCACACAGGGTTCCTTACACTGCTTTTCACTGTCTGGATCTGAGCAGGAGGCAGGGCAGGGGGAGCCACACGCAATATATTGGCTGCCCTTTGGACAAGAGAGGACTGGGAAGGGGAGTGGAGATCTTTATTCATCATTATCATATTTGAGCTCATTGTTCCCCTTAAATACTGCATGTCTAAAACAAAACAACAGCATACAACTATTAAACAAGATTCATCTTTTTGAAGGTTTGAATAATTTATTCGTGTTTGGATTAGACATTTCTGTTCCCATCCTGTAGGGTTTATTTTCATAGCCATCAGAGCAAAACGTGACTTTCAATTTGTGCAGGAATGAGTATTTAAACCTGGAAATGAGTTCGCATTTGAGCAAATACTGGTTCTCTCATCGGGAAGTCAATGGTTTTTTGAATGGGATTTTGGTTGTACAATGTCTGAAGCTTTTATGTGTTTTCTCAAGGTGTGTGAGTGACCCTTCAGAGGTACGATGTCTGGGGTTTCCACCAGCCAGTCAGTACTGAAGACAAAAAAACTAAAAGCAAAGTCACCCAAATTCTCATTATTTTCGCAGATACCAAGATTGAATCCTTAGGTTAGAATATTCCCGTTTTAGTGATAAGAATTAGTAGTATATAATAGAAAGGTTACTGTATAGCATTCAGATGATAGGACTGCGTGGTTTATGATAAGTTATGACGGTGTTCAAAAGGGACTTACAGCATTTAGTAATCATTCTCCACTCAGGGTTGACTTTCACTCCTTCTGACTGACAGGCATCAGCATAACTTTTCAGGTTATCACAGAGAAACTTTCTTGCACCTGGACAAACACAGATGCTTTATTATTTAGAGAAAATAACTTCCTGAAATGCTGAGGATCAAACAGTCTCCTGCAGTCTGTGATAGGATATTAAAATCCTCTTTCTGTCAGCACACACATGTACACACACTTTAAGCACTATTAAGTCATTTTTGCATTCAACCCATGGTAATATTAAGGGCAAACAGAACATTTATCTGATAACTTTAGTTGTACAATAAATAAACAATGACATTTAGTTAGTTATAAAGACCACTTCAGCATTATCATTTTCTCTTGTTTTATTATATATAGGTATGTTTTTTTTTTTTAATTAATCACACTGGAATGGCTGCCATAAATGTAGAGATTGAGATTTAAGAAAAACATTGGAGTGGTCTCTTAATTTTCCGGAGCTGTAGGTTTAGATAACTAAAGGTAAAAACAATAAAAAAGTCATTCAAATTAGTAATTAATTTTTAGTTCATAGATTCAAATAGTGTTGTTCTTTATCTTAAAGGTGCCATAGAAAGCATCTATCTGGTATTTTAAATTGTTCTCTGATGTCTACAAAGAAGCTATATAACTTTGGTTGATCTAAAAAATGTCCAGATGCGGTTACTTGCAATACTGTCAAACTGTGTTGATTGTGTCTAACATATGTATATATTACTTACTTGTAATTCACCCGTTTTCCCACTGTGATATGCATATTCATGATTTGCACGTGAAGGAGGAACCAATGGTGTTTGAGGTTCACAGTATGTCAGTCCAATGTACCAAACTCTCCTTATTCAACTATGTCGAGGTAAATACAGTTTTACATTCTATGGCACCTTTAAGTAAACATTTTAATGGAGGACTTTTACTTACAACAGAGTATTTTTACAATTGACTATTGTATTTTTTGTATGAATTCTGAATACTTCTTCGAGTATTGTTGCCTTGCTGAAGGGCACCTTGGCATCAACTTATAGATTTGTGAATATGGTTGAGTATTCTACCCCAAAAAACTGTGATCGAACTCAAATATCGACTTACCTTTATTGACACAGACATCATAGACACAGTTGTCCATGTACATAGAGGGATCCACCTGTTTGAGGCAGGCTGAAAAAGGTCCATTGGCCTTTGTCATGACCCCACAGAGTCTGGGCTGACTGAAGTGGGCCTTCTGCTTTTCTGAACACTGAGGACAGCGACCAGCGCAGTTATCATCACAGAACCGATCCGAGTCCTCAGCCTTCCACTTTTTGATCATTTTCAGCACAGTAGAGATACTGGAGTCTGCCAGGAACAAAAGGAAACTGCTGTTAGAATTGAAAGCACTTTAATCGCCTGGGATGTCTTGTGAAGAAAGTGTAATTCCAATCTATTAAGAGTGGTGCAGGAATGAGTCCTTAACAGAGAAATGAGTTCGAAGTTTTAGCACTTTTGGCTTCCCTCAAAATCAATGTTTTTTAAAAGTGTTACTGTAACTAGCTCCACCCAACCGGCTCTTCTCCCACAGCTACCCTCACCCCTTGCTTCAGGCAGGTCATCTGTGCTGTCTCCATTGTAGTTTCCACAGAGGCCTCCCAGGTGTTGATAGTAGGAGGAAGGCACTGTGATGTACAGCATCATGTTCCAGTCATATCTGACATTCAGGCCAAAGTCAGTGGTGAGGCTAGCATAGCCTCCACTCTGCTTTACTGAGAGCTTACCCCCCAACAAACTGACAGGCAAGGACTGCAGTTCTCCATTGACCTGAAGGTAATAACACAACAACATTTAGAACAAGCTGGAATACTGCTTATGAACAAAGGTGGACACTTGAAATACATTGCAAAACAAGATCCGCGTTGGAGAAAGCTGTGTAGTTATGTGAAAAGCTAAGAGAACTGGGAACCAAAATGAATTAAAACATTGTTATATTAATGTTTACCAACCTTTTCTTTGTGTAAACAGTGTCACAGCTCTCTGTCAATCAGATGTATTTGTCTTTTTAATATTTGCTATTCGTTTTCAGAAATGTCCCAAGGAAATCAGAAAATAACTCATTTACTAGAGGGAGCAACAATGTCTATCTAAATACAGATAGGTTGGTATGAATATTCAACATTGGTATGGCATGCTACAACTCTTTGTATAGTCTATTATACTCTCAGCATGATGTCTGATACAAGTTACCTCCACTTGTGACCTGTGTCTGCCGATGGTAATTGTTTGGTCGTAGACGGTGACTCCAACAGTCCTCACAAATGCGACGTGAGTGTTACCTCGGTGGTCATTCTTGGTCATCACATTGAATTCAGTGAGGCCAGACCCATTCTTTGCAACTGTAGTCATAATGTATGTGCAGGTACCCTGAGAGGAAATATGAAGTTTGCTTAACTTAAACATTTTGGACACTTAATCTTGTAAGACCAGCAGGCCCAGTGAGTTGGAATCATATCACAGGTCATGGCTTATCCAGCAGACAAACAAAAAAAAACAGAGGCTCCATTCTCACACTTTATGAAGAGGATTAATGAAACACAATTGGCTGTCGTGCCTGTTAAACGCTAAATCGCAATCGCAGCAGTCTTGAAGGTTTTCTGTTTCAAAAGGTTCTAAACTGTAAACTATGTAAGGCAATGTGTGATGAATGGCTACAATATAATGTGTTGTGTTGCTGAGACATGATTGTACTCTTATTTAGTTTAGGAGTTTAGGTAGGAGGCAAATTAATTCACTTTAAATAGTGTTCTTGTTGGGGAAGTTTTAAAGTTGTTATTAGTAACCATTATTGTTGGGCAATGCTCATGTCATTAGCTATACGCTTGACCTATACTATGCAGCTGGCTCTTCTTTGGAAAAGGGAAGTTTACCTAACACAAACAACAGTATTGCTATCTTACACTAAATCATAATGTCTCTTTCTTGAGTAATGGATTGGGATCCCTAGCGCCAACATTAGAGGGGCAAATATTATTGGTCATTTTAACAAAACATTTTTCTAGAAGTTCTGTTCTTCAGCGTTGGTCTCAGTGTGTCAACAGAATATACCAAGAGTGTGATAAAAGGAAACTCTATAGTGAATGGCTGCTGATTAGGGCTCAAGATGTTCCAACCTGGAAGTCAAAGCGTCGGCCATCAAATGTGCTGTAGTGGGGGTCACCGACCGCTCGACAGGTTGCTGTAGAAACGTGAACGCATTTCCCTTTCACACAACGTTCCTTTACTCGACATTTCACCTTCTCACAGGGGTCTGGGGGAGTTGGGCTAGGGATGACACCTAGAGAAAATACAAACACACCATAAACATAAACACATGGCAGAATATATGATCATGCCATCAAAATGCGTTTAACATATGCACTGTGACTCAGCAATTTCCTCATCCCTTTCACACATAAATACAGTGATATCAGTTATAATAGAAATATATTATGCACTGTAAGACATGTACATGTAGAAATATTGTAAGTGATTGAATTGTGAGAATTAGTGTGTACCTTCAGTACAAACTCCTGCAATGCCGTAAGAATGGCGGTGCTTCCCGCCATAGGCGTACACCGCCATAGGGGCGTCACCTTCCACTGTTACATGATGCCACTGAGACCCCACAACTACATTGGACCACACCCAGCGCTTGTCCGTCAGGAGGCTACTCCACCTAGGTGAGATGCACCTTCCTGACGAACACACCTTCACACTGGCTGACCCCTCCTTCTCGGACAGAATGGACACAGTACTACGAAGCCCAATCATGGTGTCAACCGCCCAGTCAGTGGAAAGCTTGCATGAAGGGATCAGCGTTATCAGGAAAGGGTCATAAGGACGGTTGTTGCTGAGAAGCAGCACCATTACTTTGTTGTTGCTCTTGACAAACTGTGGATGTTTGCCGGTCAGTTGGAGCACAGTGACATCTCCAGCTTTCATGAGCTTCCTGTTGGAGTCATAAAACAGAGTTACGGAATTGAAGCTCACATCGGATACTTTCACTTACAATAAATACAATTGAGGCATAACATATTGTTCTCTTATAATATAGACAGTAGAGTGCAAATAATGTTTTGACTAACATTAAAGTAAGTGACTAACTATAACTATGACACAGTATATGTGTAATAATATATCAAGAATACTCATTAACATTAATATCTAGCAGTGGAGTACAAGCAAGCTTAATCAAAAAGCACAATTATGCCTCTGTCTTCTTATAAAAGCGATAACCTTATTAGCCTTTCTCATGTACAGGATATGACAATGAAGAGAGGGTTAAATCACAAGATAGAAGCTATTATTATGAGATACGGTTGCAAAATGTTGATACCAAAAGTACCAGTAAAATGTTAACTTACAGCACAGCATATTTAATCAGCCTGAAAACCATAGTGTTGTAACACAGGTCTGTGGTGTGCAGATTGCCATGTTTGCTTGAATTAGGTTCCCATTATCGAACTAGTCAATTTATAATTCCAAAAGTAAGTATTACATTATATGTTTCAGTATAGTATTATATGTTAGGTTGATGGATGGAACGGTGTATTTGTTTGGATGTAAAGGTGGATAGGACTGCCGACACACAGATAGACCATGACATCTTTGGCTGTAGCTTCAACAATATATCATATTAATTGAGAATAAACTTAACTGTTTCTTTGAGGCCTTGTGCCAAGTCAACTCAGTGTTGTCTTTAGTAGCCACTACCACTGCCTGGTTTTTGGTCTTACAGCTGCCGGTCCAGGGTACCATGTAATCTTTTCCCAGGCGGTGCACAGGGGGCAGCTGTTCATACACATGTTCACAGGTGTAACCCATGGCCAGACACTGGTGGCCTGCTAAGACAGCTACAGGGTTCTGGGATCGGATCCGTGTGCCGGTCAAAGTTGTATGACCTCGTAAAAGGTAAGATGCATACGGTGCCAGGCGAATGATCCTTGCCTTCCCACACTTCCACTTGCACCCACCTCTCAGTGACACATCAGCAGCTGGTAAGATGATGATCCTATTCTTGCTATTGCCATTAACAATAGCCACAAGCTTGTCCATGGAAGAAATGCTTCCTGAGGGTGTGAACACGAAGTAGTCAGTACCTAGCTCTTTTGTGGGGGAAACCACGGTGCCATCTCCTGAGGCAAACTGCTGGTTGAAAGAGACCACAGAGATTGCAGCAGTGGATGAGATTTGAACCGCTGAGTTTTCATTAACAAATTGCTTCTTCAGCTCAGATCCACATGGCAGAGACACCCTCTGGCTTTGACCTGCAGAGAGTCTCAGCCGCCGGTAGAATTTCACTGAACAGACCTGTAGATGTTAGATCATGTTATATGTTGGGATTTGTTACAGAGGAAACAGTTTAATTAAAACAGACTGGATGCTGACTTTCTCTTCGGTGAATACGCTGAGCTTCTGTGCTTTAGCCTTTAATACTGTAAATTGGCTTGACTTTGACTTTCAATGTAATATTTAAATGAGCCTAAATGCTGAATTATAAACTATTAAAGGATCCTGTTTTGGACCATTGCATGTACCTCTGACTCTCACCTTTATGGTAACAGTGGCTTTGGAGTCCTGAGCGGTTAAAACCAAAGTGAGTTTTGGCCGTTGCCAGCTACGCTGGTAATTAGGAAGAAATGTTGTGATGAACTCTTTCCCTGTAGAACAGCCCTGACACACTGGGGAAGAGAGGGGATATTTAACATAACTTAAAACCTGACAAAACAACAAGACTTAGTTCTCAGTGTTAATACTGCGGTCATATTACCTGCCAAGAGTGCTGCACAAACAGCCAAACACACTGTGAGAGGCCTGATGTCCATGGCTGAGGGACACACACACACACACACACACACACACACACACACACACACACACACACACACACACACACACACACACACACACACACACACACACACACACACACACACACACACACACATATGATTGAGATGCATTTAAATCAACATATATGATGCTAGAGAAGGAATCATGCTACATTTGCAAGTGCTGTTGATTCATGTAAAAAAGGGTGGAACATAATGTGCAGTGATTCATTTTCTGACACGCACTGACATGTTCCATTGGCCACTTTTCTGTGTTTTACAATCCTGGCACACACAATCCCCCCACCCACAGATATTTAACATCCAATGTGCATACATTTGCCTATTCTATTTTTAAGAGGATGAAGTAGGCTGATAGTAAAGATGAAGCCAGTCTCAGGGGTGATATATTGGGCCACTGTTAACATGCTTTAGAAGCATTTAGAGATCAGACATGAAGAAACAGAGGAAGCTAGGAGGAAAGCCGACCAAAACAGATCACGCACATTTGACTATGAACAGATAAGTCAAAGGAATGGACTAACATGTAGACTTAGGGGAAGAATCATCATTCAACATACAATATTTGGAAGACAGGGTATGTGAACTCCAATAATCTCAGATACAAAGCCAATCACTTGTTTCCAGAACTTTCTGACTGCAGTGCATTCATAAAACATGTGTACATATGTGCCAATAGTCGTTTGGTTACAGAGAAGGCATATGGGGCATGGAATCAATAGTCTGTGTGCAGTTTTTTAGATCTGCGTTCCAAACTGCAGAGATGTCAATATATCAGATTAATTTCTCTTGAAGCTTTTTATATATAATGAAGTAATACCACTCACACTATTTGAACTTAATATGACCTTAACTAATGGATATGTGAGCAAGGCAGTGCGTGATTGCAAATCGAAAAAGAAAGATGAGCCAGGCAAATTGTACGTGTCTTTCAATTCTTGGAAGGGCATCACGCCGTTGTGGTTGGTTATGTCAGAAAGATAATGTGCTCCTCGGGTTCGCCATTGTGGGAATTGAATAGCTTTTTTCCCCAATTCATAATAACAGGTAATGAAGAATTGGTGTGTTACTATGCCAATATACAGACCAATTGCACAATTTCTCGACTTGTTTCCACACTTCCACTGCTTGGCCAATAGTTGTTTCAGAATTTATGCAAACAATCATATGGCAACATGGCAGAAAATAAGACATCACCAAGTTTAGGTGGTTAGTCTATAGCTCTTTCAATTTTAATCCAAGGTACATTTGAGCTTTCATCAATCCAGTTTTCAAGTCTCAAAGCGTGAAGAAATAATAATAAAGCTTGATTGAACATTAAGGCCTCCACAGTTTTTGTCGCACTGTAGAACTTTGTGTCTGATTGCTGGGTATTGGTTATTCCAAATATACTTTGAAATCCTGTTCTGAAGTTGTTAAATTGATCTACTTTTTTAGGTCACCAACAATTTACTTTTTGAACATGAACTAGGAAATTAATTTTAGAAAAATAGAAGAAAACACAGAACAGTAGAAAAAGTGAGGGTCAGAGAGGTGATGTTCCACGTCCCGCACAAGCTCCGACTCCTTCCCCCCCAGAGAGGTGACGTTCCACGTCCCCAAAGCCAGAGTCTGGTCTGTCCAGACCCTCTGCTTTCACTGCCACCCTTCTGGCAGCGCACCCGACCCCATCGCTGTTTCCCGTAGGTGGTGGGCCTGCGGGACGGGGAAGCGGAGGTGTTGCCCACGTTGCTTTTTCAGGCTGTGCCCGGCCGGGCTCTGTGGCAAGCCCGACCACCAGAAGCACGCCGACGAGTCCTCCTTCTGGGCCTGGCTCCAGAAGGGGACCCCGGCCTTCCTCCGGGCCGGGTATCCTCGCTTTCAAGTGTGTTTTTCATGAGGTCTTTTGAACCAATCTTAGTCTGGCCCCTTACCTGAGACCAATTTGCCATGGGAGACCCTACCAGGAACACAAGGTTCCAGACAACACAGCCCCCAATTTCATCGGGGCACACAAACCTCTCCACCAAAATGCTGGTTCTGGGAAAAGGGTTTGACAATGTAACTAACCTAATTGCATTTTTTACAGGTAAAGTCATTATTTTGAATAACCAAGATGAATCATCATATTACTATAATATATACTGTGTATAGAACCTTGGACTACTGTCACATTGTGAGTACATCGCATTCATGTTCGTAATTACACTGTAGGCTTTGGCCTTTGACCAGCCCTTCACTCTGTCCTCTGTCACTGTGGTTAAAAAGAGCAGTCACTCATTTATAAAGATAACTTACATCCTTGGATCAAATAATAAAATATAATGAAATGACTGAAGGATCACAGTGGGTTACTCCAACATAGAGGACCATTGCAACCTTTGAGCTGCACTATTAATAAGACAGTGTTCTCACTTCCCTGTCGATCCCATACCTTAATGTATTAATCACCACAACAACAGACATATGATTTAAGCCCACTACCACTATAACCTCCCTCTGCAAATCTCTTTTCTGTTTGCCTCCTTCATCCTCTGATGTAAAAATCTGTATTTGTTTATGATCTAAAGTATCCACACATGATATGGCATAATTAAACTGCCTTTAAGTAACATGTACTAAAGGTGGAGATGGTTAGCCCAGTCTTTGTGTACCCATAGACACACTTGATGTACTTTATATAACAGTATAAGCTGGCTATGATGCCTGTGTCACTTGAATTATGAAAGCTCAGTAGTTATAACTGAACTGTTTATACAGACAGAACAGACCTGCCCAAAGGAGGCTATGTCCCAGTGTCAGGAGCTAACTCTTAAACCATGATAAATATGAAATATGAGAGTCAAATGCATATTGCTTAACAGAAGTAAATTCATTTAAAAGCATTAACAAATGTGGTGTGGAGAGCAGGGACAGACTAACCCAGCCCACAGCAATTACATTACATTACATTAGCAATACGTGCAGGGGTGTGGTGCTATTTGATTAAGAAGAAGAGCACCCTTATGACACAAGCATGAGTGCACGGGCACGATTGTGGCTTGTTTGGAGTTAATTAACAACTGTCCATTAACACTCTCCAGCAGAGAGGGCACAGCCGGTATCAGTAAACCTGTCTGCACTGATCTACAACTGAACGTGTGTGAGTCTTACAGTACTTGCTGCCCACAGCTGCTTTATGGCCCATAAAAAAGGTCACACTCTAATATTCGTTGGACCGCCTTTAGCTTTGATTACGGCATGCATTCTCTGTGGCATCGTTTCCACAATCTTCTGCAATGTTACAACATTTATTTCTGTCTTGCATTCATTTTTCGCCAAGATCTTGTATTGATGACGGGAGATTCGGACCACTGCGCAAAGTCTTCTCCAGCACATCTCAATCGGGTTCAGGTCTGGACTCTGTGGGGGCCAATCCATGTGTGAAAATGATGTTTCATGCTCCCTGAACCACTCTTTCACAATTTGAGCCCGATGGATCCTGGCATTGTCATTTTGGAACATGCCCGTGCCATCAGGGAAGAAAAACTCCATTGATGGAATAACCTGGTCATTCAGGATATTCAGGTAGTCAGCTGACCTCATTCTTTGGGCACGTTGCTGAACCTAGACCAGACCAACTGCAGCAACCCCAGATCATAGCACTGCCCCCACAGGCTTGTGACTGTCTTTTTGGCCGGGAAGTGTAGTATGCACGTTTCTTCACTTCGTAAAACCTCTGCAGCATGTGAAGGCAGAAAGAATGAGAAACCTGCAGCCTCTGAGATGTTCGTTGCCAGCAAGCATCAGCTTTTTTCGTTTACGCACAGCCACCGTTTATGTATATTGTGACATTGTTGTTACATTGCCACTCATTGAATTGCCTTTAGTGTTTAATTAAGGCAGCGCAGTAGTACAAGCATTATTAGTAATATTGGCTTTAGCTGTAGGCAAGTGACTGTTTTTAAAGGCCTTATTATAATGTGTTTCTGCTTTTATATTTCTTAATGTCTTTCATTTTTGTAAAGCACTTTGAATTGCCTTGTGTTGAAAGGTGCTATATAAATAAACTTGCCTTGCCTTTACAAGTAGCTACACTGTTGAGAGTAGCACCAGTAGGACTTAAGACAGTTGTAATGTTAGTATTTGGACGCAATCATAAAAATGTTCTCATCAAGTAAATTAGAGTCAGTTTCATGGCATGTCATAAACATAAGATAAGATAATTATTATTATTATATTATTATTATTATATTATTACATGGCTATTACAACATGAATGCATAAAAATGGTATGTATAGGGCAGATAATTGTATCTAGTCTTCAGTGGCATAGGTTCTGCAAAGTGACACATGCAAGCTCCATAAACAACACACATTAAACTAATTAAAACATTTAAAAAAGGGATTAAAGAAATACCCACATTTGGAATTGAAGACATTTGGAATGTAATGCTAATTGTATTCCAAAAATGATGAATCAATAGTAATCCACAAGTACATTTTTGCTATACTTTTGAGACAAAGTTAGCTAACTTAAAACAAAACAGCTATTTATTTTTTTACAGAAGCTACCTGCATACTGTATAAATAGTGATTGACCTGAAACCATTCCCTGCGGTCATAGCTTCTGGTAACTATCTATGCTACTTCAGATAGTTTCCCAAAATGATCTGCACTTCACAACCCTAAAAATATAATGAAATGAGCCAAACCCAATTAAATAATATGATCCCCTGTAATAGTTGTGAGCAGAGGCGTTGGTACTGTACCTGTAGCTGACTGTGAGGAGTGCTTCAGACGGAGGCTGGGAGGAGAGACTTATATGTGTAGGACATCATGTCGGCTAGATGTGGTTGAATGAAATGCATATTGAATTTTGGAGTGTCTGTGTTTGTTATGTAATTACAGGGAAAAATAACAATGATCTTGTGAAAGGTGGAAGCCTGATGTGTTTGATAATCTCACTCAACAATGTAATGTTATTTCTTCCACCTACCATGCAATCCTTCCCTCACCCTGTTCCCCTCATCAGTCCTCTCTCATCTCTGTCATTTGGTTCCAGCAAAGAGGAACTCATGTGTTCTGTCTGTTTACTTTTCCAATGTTAGATCCCCATGAAATTAGAGTCCCTACAATATCACAGGAAAAATATATTCCACAAATTCTACATCCTATTTACACCAGAGTCCCTATTTAAGTTATTTTTGGACCAGTTGTGTTCACAAGAAGTGCTTCCACAAATTCAAAATAATAGCTTCTTTATATTATATTAAGATATTAGAGTCAATAAGAAATTACAATCAATGCATTTGTGAAAAAAGACTGGACATGACCACGTACAAAGGAATTAACCCTGTGAGTGCTTAAGGGTTTAACATATTTTGATAATATATAATGATTGTACGAGTGACTTTAAAGATCATTTAGCCTGAATAAAATGAATGAATTGAAATTAAAATGACTGAACTGTCTTAGTCCCCAAATCACTACTGAAAGATCCCATGTTTGCAAGCTTTAAGCCACACTTTGAAGGCAACATGTGGGGACTAACTTCCCAGTGTGTCACACAGCGTAATATATCAATAGAGACAGTTTCAAAAAGCTGTAAATGTTGTCTATGGTTGTTGTTTTAACATACAGCAGGGCATGAGAAACTGCCTTCAAAACTAACATGTACAAAAGGTGTAGATGGGTAAAGTCCACTGCTTGTGTACACACAGATTCCTTACACTACCAGCTATTCTATTGGAAAGACTATAGTCTTGCACATACAGTATCTGTTTACACAGTCAGTCGGCCAAGGCAAAGGAGGTGACCTAGTTTCACCTACTGGCCTGTGAGCCGTAACAAATACAAGGAGCTGCTTTATTTCAAAGTCATGGATTTAAGAAAAACAAATTAATTAAACGCAAATATAAATGTTGTATATTTGTGAGCATCAGTAAAAGAAACATTGGGAGAGTGCTCAAAAAGGCTGATGCAGTCTGTGCTGACCCCAGGGGCCAGGGTTCAGGAGGTAGGAGAAGTACTCAGATCTTGTACTTAAGTAAAAGTGGAAGTACTCAGATCTTGTACTTGAGTAAAAGTAGAAGTACTCAGATCTTGTACTGGAGTAAAAGTAGAAGTACTCAGATCTTGTACTTGAGTAACAGTAGAAGTACTCAGATCTTGTACTGGAGTAAAAGTATAAGTATTCATATCTTGTACTTGAGTAAAAGTAGAAGTACTCAGATTTAGTACTTGAGTAAAAGTAGAAGTACTCAGATCTTGTACTTGAGTAAAAGTAGAAGTACTCAGATATTGTACTTGAGTAAAAGTAGAAGTATTCAGATCTTGTACTTGAGTAAAAGTAGAAGTACTCAGATCTTGTACTTGAGTAAAAGTAGAAGTACTCAGATCTTGTACTTGAGTAAAAGTAGAAGTACTCAGATCTAGTACTTGAGTAAAAGTAGAAGTACTCAGATCTTGTACTTGAGTAAAAGTAGAAGTACTCAGATCTTGTACTTGAGTAAAAGTAGAAGTACTCAGATCTTGTACTTGAGTAAAAGTAGAAGTACTCAGATCTTGTACTTGAGTAAAAGTAGAAGTACTCAGATCTTGTACTTGAGTAAAAGTAGAAGTACTCAGATCTAGTACTTGAGTAGAAGTAGAAGTACTCAGATCTTGTACTTGAGTAAAGTAGAAGTACCAGAGTGTAGGAATACTCTGTTACAGTAAAAGTCCTGCATTCTAAATGTTCCTCCAGTGAAAGTAGAAAGTACTCTCATCTAAATGTACTTAAAGTAGCGACAGTAAAAGTAGTCATTGTTTGATTGGTCCATTTCAGAATAATATCTCTGATATGTTTTAGAATTATTGATCATTATAGTGTTCTCAGAGCTGGTAAAGGTGCAGCTAGTTTGAATGGCTTTGTATACTGCAGGGTAGCTGCTGGATTTACTGCAGGTGAACTAAAGTCTGATTTAAGGGAGATCATATTTACCATCATTAATCCAGATCTGTAAAGAAACTAAAGGATTAAATACATGTAGAGGAGTTAAGGTACACCATTTACCTCTGAATTATAGTGGGGTAGAAGTACCATAAAATGGAAATACTAAAGTGAAGTATAAGTAACTCAACATTTTACTGAAGTGCTTTACTTGTGTAAGTGTAATTAGTTACTTCCCATCTCTGCCGAGTTCCAACCCAAACTTTGCTTTTTTGTGTCTCCTCCCTCTCTTACCCTCTCCTATCAATCTTTAGCAGAACTATTTAATAAGACCCAAATACTGCCTTAAAAAAGCTCATGCTACAATGTTGTGCAGTCAGTACCGGAGCAGCACACAGTTTAGATTGTCAAACAAATTGAGGGGGCCACACAAATTGTATGTCTTTCAGCTAGTGTGTCAGGGACATAGATCAATAAGCATCTGTCTTGTGACACAGCACAGTATCTCTGACCTTGACATCTCCTTTCATATCAAGTGGCTGAGACGTGTCGCTGTACAAACTCAAAAACACTCGTACGCTACCCAAACAGAGCAGCAATACTTTGGATGACATCTAGGGGAACAGCACAACCTTCAAGAGCTGCTGCAACCATATTCATAAGGTGTTGGAAAGTAGCGGGCACATTGCAAAGAGCAACACTCATTACTGAGATATATATTCATAGGGTTGAAAAGTCGTTATGAATGCAGACATTATGAATAAAGTCTTTTGACCAAAGGAACTTCCCACTGTCCCTTCAATGGTTCCACATAAAAAAAATGTTGCTGAACAACCTGGTAGATACAGTCCACCTTTCCGGGCATCTGCCTTTGTGACTTTAATGATTTTAACTTCGAGCCAGATATTTCTGCCAGTTAGACACACAAAGACAACAAGGTTTATTGGAAGAGTATAAGTAACATACGTTAATTAGGAATTATACCTGATGATGTGTCAATATACAAACCTAGACAAATATTACCAACTCAACAAACTCAGTCCTACATAGAAACATGAGCCTACTGAACAAACAATTCAGACAAATTAATTTAGGAGTCACTTAGAAAATGTTCCCCAGCTTGGAAGTGCAATCAAGTAGTTTTGTTCCAAGAGTTGCCACTGTTAAGTGTACTGGCCTTTGAACTTTGCTCAAAAAGGCAAATCTACAAGTGACATGAGAGCTAGAACCGTTTTGACTTGGCCTCCAAATTCCCCTGATCTCATTCCAATCGAGCATCTGTGGGATGTGCTGGATAAACAAGTCCGATCCATGGAGGCCCCACCTCTTAACTTACAGGTCTTGATCTGCTGCTTACATCCTGTTGCCAGAAACCACAGCATACCTTCAGAGGTCTAGTGGAGTCCATGCCTCAACGGGTCAGGGTTGTTTTGTCCGCAAAAGAATAAGCTACACAGTATTAGGCAGGTGGTCATAACGTTGTGGCTGATCGGTGTAAATCACAATTCACCCAGAGGCTTTGCTGCTGTGATAAACCTACGGAAGAGTATTAGGGCCACATGAAGAGAAAATATTTTTTAAATTTCGGAGAAAAAAGTCGAAATTTTCGAGAAAAAAAGTCAGAAATCTGCCAGGAACGGCGGAAGTGGGCTATGAGTCACTCCAGTTACAGGATGGCATGAGGAGGGCGTCGGGATCGATCGGCATGCCATGGCTGCATCAGGTGAGTGAATTAACTTATATGAGGTGATAGTGTTCGTTTTGTAGGCAAAGGTTAGTCTAGCTGCTTACTATGATTGCGTAAACTCATACCAGAGACGGTATATGAACTATCTTTGCCCATACAGCTCTGTTAAATCTCTGTCATCGCTGCCGTCCATTTTGGCTTATGTGCTGATGGCTGCATTGATATCTTTAAGAAAGACTAAAATGAATCATATTCATCAGGGTAACTTAACGCATTTGTGGGTTAATATAGGCCTACTGTAGGCCTTGTGCTTTCTTGCGATGTTAAGCCGGAATGGCAAGCACGTTTTCCATTGAGCCCGTTGTCAGTTAGGTGTCCTTCGAGCTAGGTAGCTAGCCTAACGTGCGTCTCTACACAGCCCAAGTTTACGTTTTCCATTGAGCCCGTTGTCAATATGTCCTTCGTGTTAGGTAGCTTAACGTGCGTCTGCACAGCCCAAGTTTCCCATCGATAAAATATCATGCCACTTTTAAATGACAAAGTTGATTTTACTGAACAGTGTATTTCAGTTACTTGCACAGGCTACGTCCCTATCAGTGCTAATTTCAAAATACAAAATGGGCAGTTCCACGTTTCTACTGTTCCTGTAATTGTCCTCTGACATGCTTGGTGTAGTTTTAAAATGAAATATTAGCCATATACTCAACATACAGCCATATACTCTATTTACCTATTTATTATGCATGGGCAGCATACTAATAAGGGGGGAAGGCCTATAGAACACATTTCTGTACTAAAAGTTTAGGGGTTCAAGAAATTAAGATTAGACTATACCTGTCGCCCGTATAAGACAGATAAATAGCTTGATAAACCCTGCTATGGGTTATTATTTACCCGTCTTAAAACTGGCGTTTCATTTTGTGTGACACTTCACCTGTCATCTAGCACATTTAGTACTTCAAGTAAAACCAGCAGCACTTGTGAACCACTGCTGATAAGAAAGTACCTATTGAATAGCCCATATTCACCAGCATTGGCAGACAGTAAAAACAAATATTATTGTGTACACTGGTCATAGTGCAACGATTACATAACATTGTTAATTGTGCTGCATCTTCTTTACAGGACTATCCGTGTCCAGTGTCACTGTGTCTGATTTCCTACGCCAACGAGGAGTCCTAAAGGAAGTAATAAAACACTTAGAGGAGGACAAGGTAAAGTGTGTGTAAACGTCAGTCTGTGCTTGTCTGGACTAGTCTGTGACATGGATGTTAAAATGTAGAATGAATGTTAATGTAAACACCAAATGTGTGGAACTTTTACACATGCCACACTCACAGAAGAACACACTTACATACACCTTCCAGCAGTTATAAGAGCAGGGGGTTGACACACACACACACACACACACACACACACACACACACACACACACACACACACACACACACACACACACACACACACACACACACACACACACACACACACACACACACACACACAACATATAGATACAACAGTCAAATACACTGAGCTTTAGTCATATCTTTTTGTTATTGTGAGAGTAAAACAACTTACATTTATTTTGATAATTTCACAGATTGACAAAGATGTCATTCCCTGCATGGAAGATGGAGACCTGGCAAAATACATTTCCTCATTTGGGGATCGTCTGGCATTGAAGAGTTTCTGCAGAAATGGGACAACACAAAAAACCAAAATGGGTCTTTTTGAAAAGCTTAGGGTCAAGCTTAAGAAGCGAAATAATGCTGAGGAAAATGAAAATAGGAAAACAAAACAGGCCAGAAAAGCTGAGGAAAACAAAACACAAGATGCAGAGCCAGCTGATTCATCAGCAGGTTCTTCAAACAAGAGGCGGAAAGCGACCCATCGAAAGATTGAAATTGGATGGTTGCACTGTGAGGGAGAACAAAGGAAACAAATACGAGGTAAACAGGGAGGAGGGACAAGAATGGTACCTATTGGAATAGAATGTGGAATGGATGAGGTCCTTCAAAAAGGAAAGAGGCTCCTCTTTCCAGATGTATTGTCATCAAAAGGACATGAATCTGAGTTCAACTTTGAATTGAGGGACTACAAACAGAACCCTGTCCATGAGGATGCAACCGTTGGATTTATCTATGATACTTTGTGCATGGCACGGTTGCGATTTTATGTTGCTACTTCCCCCAAGGAGTTGAAGGATGATAGTGCCACAGATGGTGAAAAATCAAAATGCGGTGTAATAACAATAGATGAGGATGAGGAGGATGATCACCAGGACTCACATGATGCTTCACAACAGGATGATCTTCAGTGTGATTCAGAGCAGAATAAAAGTGAAAGAGTACAAGAGGAAGAGGATGGTGTTACAATCACTGGCATACGATATGGCACACTGTTTGAATGTGACCTGGTAACTGACATTGAATCGGAAGTAACCTTTGGTCCGGGTTGTCGTGAAATTGAAACTGACGCTGACGATGACACAGAACCATTTGATTTTGGGTTTCAGCCCCAACTCCAACTGCAGCCACTCATAACCTCGGATGTTTCCTCGTCATTGCATTCTGCCTCCTCACTTCAGCAAGTCATGGACCCACCACCTGAGCAACTGCTCTCCACATCAACAGTATCCAATGATGCATCTCCAGCACAACTACCTGGCTCCACATCACAGGCCAGTCTCGCCAAAATAATAACCATACACCACGGTAATTGCCTAAATGAGTTGATTAAAGAGTTCATGGATCCTACTTTGCTCACACGCCCATTAATTATGAGAAGAATACTTCCAGATAACAGTGTAGAAAAGGGGATTGGCGAAGGTGTTGTCAGAGATATTTACTGTTCTTTTTGGCAAGAATTTTATGATCGCTGTACTGTTGGAACAGCAGTCAAAGCTCCATTCATTAGGCATGACTTTAGCTGTGAAACCTGGAAGGCCATTGCCAGAATTTTGCTTTCAGGTTTACAAACATGTCAGTATTTGCTGATAAAATGAGCTCTTCCTCTGATGGAGGACCTCTTTCATGGATCTGTGTGCAGCAACCTCCTAGAAAGCTTTCTTCAGTATGTGAGTATTCAGGACCAGGACATTCTCAAAAAGGCGCTTGAGGATTTCTCATCAGTTGATCCCAGCGAGCTCATGGAAGTCCTTGAGAACTACGAGTGCCGAAAGATGATCAAAGCGAAAATGCTTCCACAGATCCTGAAGGAGATTGCACATAAAGAACTAGTACAAAAACCTAGGTATGTAATTGATTGTTGGAAGCAGGTGATGCATGGAAAGGTCAACATTGCTCATGATGACCTACTGGCACGCTATCAGGCACTCAGACCCAATCCAAGACGAGTTCAAGGTCTACTTGACTTCCAAGAGGTCATGACCTCAAAACAGCGAGAGGTGGAAAACCACTTGAGAAGATATCTTAGAGAGTTAGACGAGGACCATCTCGGAAAATTCCTGCGTTTCACAACTGGTAGTGATATAATCACTTGTACCAAAATCCAGGTTGTCTTTACAAAAATGTCAGACTTCTCCAGGAGGCCTATTGGCCACACATGTGCATTTGTGCTGGAGGTGTCAGATAGTTACGATAACTTCCCAGATTTTAGATCAGAATTCAATGCTGTTTTGGACAGCAACATCTGGGTTATGGACATTGTCTAGGCTTCTGATGTTTTGCCCTGTCACATGCATATTGCTCAGGGATGTTTTTACAGGGCTTTGAAAACGCTGCTACCTGAAACGTTAATTCTGTAACATATATGTTTATGTTCTCTAGCACTTCAGCTTTTTTTTAAATTATACACCCAATTTTATAGTTGCACTCATGTTTTATACAGTTTAGGCTATTTTTTCATTGAACACAATTTGTGTTTAGGCCTATGTATTTGAGTCTGACTGAGATTTGTATGTTTTGGCTTGTCACATGCATATTGGTCATAAATGTTTCTACATGCATTTGAAAGTTATTCCTCTTGAAATATTGATCTATACTTTTATGTATACTGTTCTCTAGCACTACATAACTTTTGTTGTATGCATTTTTTTGTATTTGTACTTTTTTGTATTTTTGTAAAGCTGTCATGTTTTATATGGTGTAGGCCTATGTGCTGTTTGAACACAATAGGCCTATGTGTTGTTTGTTGGAACTTGAGCTGCTCAGTGTACTTGAGTACATTGAAAACAATAAGTAAAATGAGTTTTAAGTAAACGCTTTCGAAACCATTTAAGAAGTCAGTGATTGTATTTGTCACTTACATTGTTATTCAGTGATGGCATGCTGTGAGGTCTGTGGCAGGGTAAGCAGCGTGTCACAACAGCACTGTCCAGTGCAAAATGAAACAAAAGTAAGATAGATACAAATAAAATATGTCAAGTTAGTTTCTGAGGGTGATAAAGAGATGAGTTGTACAGCCTCATCACTGCTGGTAGAAAACAACAGTATCTTCTAGTCAAAACACTTAGAGGAAATCACCCAGTAAAGGTACTCTTCAGCTCAACAGACTTGCCAATCAGTGGATTAGAATGTTCAGCTTGTCCAGTATCCATTTCTCCGGAGGCATCCCCACTGAGTCCAGTTGAATTGCTCCACCAATGACTGAGCAGGCCTTCCTGATCAGCTTGTACAGTTTGTTGGTGTATTTTGCTTTCACACCACCACTACATGTCACTGCCTGATAGCACATTTGTAGCAGGTTACTGCAGACATTAAAGGATTTTAACTAGTAGAAAATACAGATCGCTCCACCCCTTCTTATAAGGGGCCTCTGTAATCCTAGACCACACCAGTCTCTCATCTAAGTGCACACCAAGGTATTTGTAGGAGTACACAACTTCCACATCAACTCCACAGATGAAAATCTTAGATCAGATCTTACCAACATTTACCTGAAGATGGTTTTTGGGTACACCACTCAAAAGACTTGTCAAGCACCCTTTACTCTGTCTCCTGTTGCCTGTCAGTACACCCCATGATGACGGAGTTACATACTCTGATATATTAATATTGCTAATGCTTATACTCCATTTGATAATACAATTGTTCTTATTCTGTGGTGCAGGGCTACTATGTCACATTCTAAACATTATATAGCCATATCCTATAAAGTCTTACTTCTGAAGTACTTCATGTTTGTTTTAAATCTTTTTAGTTCAGGTTATTGTCACTTCCAACAAAAGCTGAGATCATACTGATAAATAAATATAGCTGAGTCTTAAAAAGGACCACATAAACAAAATACAAGGGCATTTTGGAAAAGCATGCAATTTAATGTGACAGACATTTTAATTTATAGGCATACTATGTACATTTTATACAATTTATATACATCATCAAGCAGCATAAAATAAAACATTACAACATATTCTATGTAGTTTACATTCAGTATGGATAATGCTGTTTGTGGTGGAGATGGGCACAGCAGTGGAGGCAGAGGAGATGGGCACAGCAGCCGAGACGGTGGTGATGGGCACAGCAGTGGAGGCAGAGGAGATGGCAGTCAGTCCTCAAAAATTATTTCGTATCTCCTCTCGTAACAGTGTGTACAGTTCAGCAGCATCAAACGCATCTTTAGGAGTGTCCCATCCATTTTCCTGCATCAGCAACACTGACAGATCAAAGACATCTTCATCACAAGGCAATTGACCCTTGGGTCTGCACTATCTTTGACTTGATTTAGATTGTTAACAGTGCTCAATAAGGACCTTCTGTAATCCACTAGTCCACCTTATTTCTGAAAGAGGCTGCTCTTTATCCAGTCTTCCATACTCAGTTTCCTCACTATCCAATGAATGACTGGCTTCTCCAAAGAGAGATATGCTGGACAATTGAAATGTTGCATCAACTAATCATTTAATATCTTATAATAACAATAATAATAATAATCCATTTCATGCATAGAGCGCTTTTCTAAAACTCAAAGACACTTTATAAGGGTACAATTCATAAAAAAATAATTCAAACAACAAACTTAATGTATTTAAAACACGCCATTAATTTACAGATTAAAAACAGTTTTTAAAAGGTGAGTTGTGCGATTTAAACATCTTCACTTTAGTGGCATAGTGGCCTTTTTAAGATATCTATAACTGATGCATAAATGTACCTGTATCACAGCCATGATAACATGCATCTGAATTTCTCTCTATTTTATTCTATTGGACTGTAATATTAAGTAATAACTTCATACAATTTAATATGAGATTTCAAAATCCTAGTTATTGATCCCATTATACTGTAAGAGACCCCACTGGAACAAACTCTAGAACTAGAAAGTAATATTTAATTTACTATCTGGTTATTCTATCTGTAAACAATGTCTTGATTAAATTGCCAGAAAATATACCAACTCAAAGTTGTGTCAGAATGATCCTTTGTTACATTTCACTTCCTAAATTACTATTATAGATATCCTGTTACCACTAGCTTTAGAAAAGTCGTAGTGATGGTGAGGCATGGAATCAGAAATTAAATCTATTATTTAAATGTCATTTTTGACATTTCCTCCCACTTTAAAAGAACCTGTTTGGCAGTAATTTTATTATTTCATGTAAATGTGTTGTGTGTCTGTTAGGGGGAACCTCAGGTATTTCAGTGAGTGCTGTGGATCCTGATGCAGGACAGGGCAAGCTCGTCATCAAAGCCCCCTTGGAGCTCTGGAAACGAGGGGACGGTAAGAACATGGCAAAAAGACATCTGAAAATCACAAAAATGTTTTTGAATCATGTTTCCTTTGAAAATCAAAGACGATCAAAATCTTAGGTCTTTTTAAATTCCATCGTCTTCATCAGTGTCAGGGTTTGGTAGTTACAGGAAAATGAAAAGGATGGGGGTCTAACAAAAAGCTAACTTCATTGAAAGCTGTACACACCAAACATAAAATCACTGAAAGGGCAGGCTAGGAGAAAAAGTAAACTTAAGTGGCAAACAAAAGGAAACCAACTGGGAAGACGTTGGAGTCACGGGAGGCAGACAGGCAGGACAGAATATGGAAGAATAGACTATACAGGAATCATGGATAAGAGAATTCAAAAGGACTTAGGAAAGACGACCGGGCTGCAAGAGGATCCAACTGCACTTATACTATCCGACATATTTATGATGCGCCAGCGGACTTATTGATGTGCGTTTGCTGTGGGGGAACTACAGTTCTCTGTACAGGGTTGCAGTCAAATTGTCAGTTTAGCAGGAAGGTTCCTAACTGAGTGAAATGACCCGGAAGTACCTCAGTGGCAGCCATGATAAGAGCTGTTTGAATTCTCTAGATCAGTGGTTTTCAAACTTTGTTTGGCCAAGGCACACCAAAGACCAAACCAAAATCTCAAGGCACACTTATAATCACATCCGGGCAAAATACCCTCTATAACAGATAGTATCCCTGTTATCACTGTGAAGAAATGTTTTTATTTACTAATGCCAAACATCATTTCAGAGACAATTATATTATTTCATTAATCCTTTATTAACAAAATAATTTTAAAATCATTCATAGCCTTTTGTACAGTTAAATGCACTAGACCTAATTGTTTAAAAATCCCAAGGCACAACAGGATTTGTCTCACGGCACACCAGTGTGGCGCAGACCATTTGGGAACCACTGCTCTAGATCAGGGGTGTCAAACTCAATTTCAATTTCATTGAGTTTGACATTAGCATTATGGTTGCACTCAAAGGGCCGGTTTTAACTTTAAGACAATATAAATATACATATATAATATATATAAAATAATGTATTATGTTACATTATTTCCTCTGCATTGGATAATTATTGGTTTTGGTAATAACTACATCTGAAAGCAGAAGTCAAGGGAAAACATGCAACAATTACACGCTTGTACAATGTTTTTAAAAGATGAGTTTGGTAGCATTAACACATAGTTGTGCACTGACATATGGTGCACGTAGACACAGAAATACTGTATGTGGGTGCACACTTCGACTTCTCTGTCTGTTAAATAAACCCCATGAATTGATAACATTAATTAGCTTAGTTATTTTTTTAGATCAAGCACTATTTAAGTATTTATTATTTGAATTTTGCAATATTTGAATAGTCTGAAAGCCAAGACTTTGAAAACCGCCTGTTCCAGACCCTGGTGTGTATCACCTGTCACTCTTTGTTTTCAGGGGTGAGGAGGGGGGGTGAGGAGAAGCAGGGAGGAGACGGTGATCGCTGGAGTTTTCCTCCTGCCTTCACAAACTTTACACACTTATTTGCAAGAATTCATCGTCTGAATAGAGAAAACAAATTCACAAGCTGCAAGTCAAGACCTCATCCATCCATCTTCTCCCGCTTTTCCGTCATGGTCGCGGAGGTAACAGCTCCAGCAGAGAGCCCCAAACTTTCCTTTCCCTGGCCACATCAACCAGCTCTGACTGGGGGATTCCAAGGCGCTCCCAGGCCAGCGAAGAGATATAATCCCTCCACCTGGTCCTAGGTCTAGCCCTCGGTCTCTTCCCAGCTGGACGTGCCTGAAACACCTCCCTAGGGAGGCGCCCAGGTGGCATCCTCACTAGGTGCCCGAACCACCTCAACTGGCTCCTTTCAACGCGAAGGAGCAGCGGTTCTACTCCGAGTCCCTCCCAGATGACTGAACTTCTCACCTTATCCCTAAGGGAGATGCCAGCCACCCTGGAGAAATCCCATTTCGGCCGCTTGTATCCGCGATCTCGTTCTTTCGGTCATGACCCATCCTTCATGACCATAGGTGAGGGTAGGAACGAAGATGGCCCGGTAGACAGAGAGCTTTGCCTTCTGGCTCAGCTCTCTTTTCGTCACAACGGTGCGGTAAAGCAACTGCAGTACCGCTCCCGCTGCTCCGATTCTCCGGCCCATCTCACGCTCCATTGTTCCCTCACTCGAGAACAAGACCCCGAGATACTTGAACTCCTTCACTTGGGGTAAGGCTTCATTCCCTACCTGGAGTGGACAGTCCATCGGTTTCCTGCTGAGAACCATGGCCTCAGATTTGGAGGTGCTGATCCTCATCCCAGCCGCTTCACACTCGGCCGCGAACCGATCCAGTGAGTGCTGAAGGTCACAGACCGATGAAGCCATTAGGACCACATCATCTGCAAAAAGCAGTGGTGCAATCCTTAGCCCACCAAACTGCAGGCCCCCTCCTCAACGACTACGCCTCGAAATCCTGTCCATGAATATCACAAACAGGATTGGTGACAAAGCGCAGCCCTGGCGGAGGCCAACCCTCACCAGAAATCGGTCAGACGTGCTGCCAAGGACCCAGACACATCTCTCGCTTTGAGAGTACAGAGATTGGATGGCCCTGAGTAGAGACCCCCTCACCCCATACTCCCGCAGCACCTTCCACAGTATCTCCCTGGGAACCCGGTCATACGCCTTCTCCAAATCCACAAAGCACATGTAGACCGGATGAGCGTACTCCCAGGCCCCCTCCAGGATCCTTGCGACAGTGAAAAGCTGGTCCATCGTTCCACGACCAGGACGAAAACCGCATTGTTCCTCTTCAATCTGAGGTTCGACAATCGGCCGGACCCTCCTTTCCAGCACCTAAGAGTAAACTTTACCGGGGAGGCTGAGTAATGTGATGCCTCTGTAATTGGCACACACCCTCTGATCCCCCTTTTTAAAAAGAGGAACCACCACCCTGGTCTGCCACTCCTTCGGTACTGTTTCCGACTTCCACGCAATGTTGATGAGACGTGTCAACCATGACAGTCCCTCAACACCCAGAGCCTTCAGCATTTCTGGGCGGATCTCATCCACCCCCGGGGCTTTGCCACTGTGGCGCTGTTTAACTACCTCAGTGACTTCCCCCCATGAGATTGGAATTGATCCCCCTTCATACTCCAGCTCCGCCTCTAACATAGAGGGCGGAGTTGTCGGATTCAGGAGTTCCTCCAAGTGTTCCTTCCACCGCCCTAACACACTATCAGTTGAGATCAACAGCGTCCCATCCTTACTGTACACAGCTTGGATGGTTCCCTGCTTCCCCCTCCTGATGTGTCGGACGGTTTTCCAGAACAACTTTGGTGCCGACCGAAAGTCCTTCTCCATGGCTTCTCCGAACTTCTCCCACACCCGCTGCTTTGCCTCGGCCACGGCTGAGGCTGCTGCCCTTCGGGCCCGTCGATGCCTTGCAACTTCGTCAGGAGTACCCAGGGATAACATATCCCGGAAGGCCTCCTTCTTCAGTTGGACGGCTTCCCTGACCACCGGTGTCCACCAGGAGGTTCGAGGGTTACCGCCCCTTGAGGCACCTAAGACCTTGAGACCACAGCTCCCCGCCGCAGCTTCGGCAATGGAGGCTTTGAACACCGCCCACTCTGGTTCAATGTCCCCAGCCTCCACAGGGATGCCTGAAAAGCTCCACCGGAGGTGTGAGTTGAAAGCCTCCTGGACTTGGGACTCCTCCAGATGTTCCCAGTTCAGCCGCACTACACGTTTGGGCTTACCAGGTCTGTCCAGAGGCTTCCCCTGCCACTCAACCCAACTCACCACCAGATGGTGATCAGTTGACAACTCGGCCCCTCTCTTCACCCGAGTGTCCAAAACATGCGGTCTCAGGTCCGATGATACGATAACAAAATCGATCATGGACCTTCTGCCTAGGGTGCTCTGGTACCACGTACACTTATGAGCATCCTTATGTTCGAACATGGTGTTTGTTATGGCCAATCCATGACTAGCACAGAAGTCCATTAACAAACCACCACTCCGGTTCAGATCAGGGGGGCCGTTCCTCCCAATCACGCCCCTCCAAGTGTCTCCATCATTGCCCACGTGTGCGTTGAAGTCTCCCAGCAAGACTAAGGAGTCCCCTTCAGGAGCCCCATACAGGACTTTTTTCAGGGTCTCCAAGAAGGCCAAATACTCTGAACTGCTGTTTGGTGCATAAGCACACACAACAGTCAGAGTTTTCCCCCCCATGACCCGCAGGCGTAGGGAGGCCACCCTCTCGTCCACTGGGGTAAACTCCAACAAAGCAGCACTCAACCGGGGGCTTGTGAGTATCCCCACACCCGCTCGGCGCCTCACACCTTGGGCAACTCCGGAGAAGAATAGAGTCCAACCCCTATCAAGAAGTAAGGTTCCAGAGCCGACACTGTGCGTAGAGGTGAGCCCCACCAGATCCAACTGGTAACGCTCCACCTCCTGCACAAGCTCCGGCTCCTTCCCCCCCAGAGAGGTGATGTTCCACGTCCCAAAAGCCAGCTTCTGTCGCCTGAGTCTGGTCCGTCGAGACCCTCTGCTTTCACTGACACCCTTCTGGCAGCGCACCCGACCCCATCGTTGTTTCCCGTAGTTGGTGGGCCCGCGGGACGGAGAAGCGGAGGTGTTGCCCACGTTGCTTTTTCAGGCTGTGTCCAGCCGGGATCCGTGGCAAGCCCGGCCACCAGACGCTCGCTGACGAGTCCTCCTTCTGGGCCTGGCTCCAGAAGGGGACCCTGGGCTTCCTCCGGGCCGGGTATCCTCGCTTCCAAGTGTGTTTTTCATGAGGTCTTTTTGAACCAATCTTAGTCTGGCCCCTTACCTGAGACCAATTTGCCATGCGAGACCCTTCCAGGAACACAGCCCCCAGATTCATCGGTCAAGACAGTCATGTCTTTCTCAAATCACAAAAGTGGAAATAACCGTAAGGCACGTTTTTTTTAAAAACCATCAATCCATGTGTGTCTCTGAATGAGCCGTAGCGACATCGGACTGACTCTAACAGAGCGGGTCATTCTGTGTCGGTTCTGGTTCCGGTGTATCTTGTCTCGGTTGCTGAAGCAGACTTTGCTCCGTGTTTGGTGTCGCTGTGCCGCTGTAAGCTGTCACTCACTGCCTCACTCCACAGTGACTGAAGTCGCTTCAGTGCGCATGTCACAAAACGAGATGAATTGTGGGACATGTCGTTTATGGGCAACGAGCTTCTGTAAAGAGAGCTCAACTGAGTGTCACTTACAATAAAAGTGTTGTGTTTTTATTTGAACCTTTTACATTAAAAACAAGAATTACATTGAAAATTCAAATTTTCAAAAGGTCTTATGTTTTTTGGGGGTTTTTTTTCAGGGGGTGGGGGAGGCCCTTTTTCCAGTTTGGGCCAATAGCCCCTCCAAATGTCTGTGCACGTCCCTGGTGACGAGCATGAGTTTCACTTTTGTTTTTTATTTCAATCCCAACCTTTGTAATGAAGAATATATGTCTCTCTGTTGTCCTCGTTCATACAGCATAAAACAACACCATCAGAGCATGGTGCAGAGTCTCTAGAACAGGGGTCACCCCCCTTTTTGAGACTGGGAGCTACTTCAAGGGTACTGAGTAAAACGAAGGGTTACTTGTTTGATACAAAGTTCCTGAATAACATATTTGCACGGTTTACCTTTAATGATAATATTATCATTAATAATGATCATAATAAATATTCACATATGTGAAAAGACTGTCTGATCACATGTTAATTATTGCTCACAATAATTATTAACAATGATTTACCATGGTAGGAAACACAGATATATTCAAACATTATTTATTTATGTTCTCAATCTATTTCAACAATTGAAAGTCAGTTATCACATCTCTGATATTTTTGTAAATATCTTTGACAGTTTTGTATGAATGAGCACATTTGTAGCATTTTTGAACAAATTATTTTTCACATTTTGGTACAATATTTGAGTTTACCGTTGCCATGGTGTTTCACTGATAGCATCTGTCATCTCTTTCTTTTCCTGTAAATGTCTGTTAGTGGGAAGTCTGGCATTGCATGCTGTCCACTAGTGCAGCCTTTCTCAAAGTGGGTGCCGCGGCACACTGGGGTGCCCCCTGACTGTGTCAGGGATGCCGCCAAAAAAATTACGTATTCTGACATAATAAACCCCCCCCCAAAAAAAAGATTTAAATTTGAATACATAAATACATTATTTGACCTACTAATGGATTACTAACATTGTAAATTAATGTTGATAATATATATCATTTTTATTTTAAAACATTAAAATTTAAAAATCTGACTCGCGGACCCGCCCACCGGGGTCAGATGCCAGCGCAGCGCATTGTTTGATTTAACTGCGAAAATACATTTAATTTCAGCAAGCAACAACAGCATGGATCGTTTTTTAAAAAGAAAAGCCCCACAAGAACCGGACATGATTGACTGTAACATGGAGCCTCAGCCTGCATGCGAGCCTTCGTCCAACAGCCCTGAGTCTGCATCATGGCTTGTTTGTGTAAGTGTGAGAGCATGCCTGCGCTCTGCGTGCACGTCGACCTCTCTCTCTCTTCCTCTCTCATTGTGGATTATTGTGTGTGTGTGTGTGTGTGTGTGTGTGTGTAGGTGCGCGGATGGAAACAAGGACTATGATGACATTTTTTAACCTGCATCTTTTTCTTATCTTATTCATTGTATCTCATTTTATTATTTGTTGTCATGTCTACCCCCTTTATTTTATTTTAACTGCATCCTGCACTTCATTTGAGTTCTCCTGGTCTCAATTTGTTGTTGAGTTCTTGCTTACTACTTGTGGTTTTATGACATTTGTGACTGGTTTATTGTTTTGTGAAGCACTTCTGTGTTTTTAAAGGTGCTGCTAGATAAAGTTCCTATAAAGTTGTTATTATCATTATTATTATTCACAGTTCGTGTTGCACTTTACTGTCCCGTCTAAATAAACAGGACATTTGCATTTATGTTTAGGCTATGCAGTTATGTAGTGTCGTTTTTAATCATGTTTTACATTGGGGTGCCTTGGGATTTTATGCACTTTTGAAAGGTGCCCTGACTGAAAAAAGTTTGAGAAAGGCTGCTCTAGTGTACTGTAATCTGGGGTATAATTTGACACTGCAACTGTGAATGAATCTTGTAGATGTGCATCAGTAAGGTGTGTGCTGTCTTTGTTCTCTAATACTCACACTTTGTGTGAAAACATAGCCCAAATTGAACTCATCAGCATATGCATTTCTTTATCTGTTCAAACTATAAAACATATTATTAAACTCACATTTTTTTGCATTAATATTTACAAAACATTTACATTGACATCTAATTGTCACACTTTGACCGAATATAAAGGTTGAACTTATCTGTTTGTGCATGCATTTCTTCACATTTTCAACTCACACCTTTGAAATCACATACGCTACTATTGATGACAAACAATTATAACTTCTTTCCTTTGTCCACATCACACGTTCAGTCATTTATTCACTAGCCTACATGTTCAGTCAAGCACCTTTAGTTAGTGAGATACCTGGCACTGCATGGAGTCAACAAGACAGCTGTATGCTGGAATATACCCACTTAGGTTCCCTCTTATAGAGGCTTTCAAATGTTCATCTGTCAGTCTTGTTCTGAACTTAGATTTGATGACATTCATGTCAGAAAAGGAAGATTCACAGAGGTATGTAGACCCAAACAAAGCAGCTGTCTTCAGAGCTGCTTGACACAGATTCTTATAGTTTTCTGGCTCAACCAAGCTCCAGAAATGTTGTGCATGCTGTTGAGATTTCAACTGGACATCATTTTGGAGGTTTAAAAGTTCCATTTCCATTTCAACAGGATCAACACAGAAAATGCTGCCTTCTGCCCACAAATCTCACTTATGTCCACATTCATGAATGGGTTGGCAATTAATGTCACACAGGGCTCAAGTTTCTCAAAGTCTCTGAATCTGTCTGCAAACTCCTGGCCAAGCTTTATTAAGAGGTCACAGTACTTCTCTGTGTTCAAAGCATGAGCTGCCCCTGCATGGGTTTCCAAAACCTTTGTGACAGAGGGGAAATGCTGGAATCTTTTGGCCTTCAACTGCTGGATGAAAAAGGCCAGTTTTGCGCTGAACGCGTTAACAGCACTGATCATGTTGCAGACGTCTTTCTCTTTACCTTGCAACTGTACGTTCAAGTTATTCATTTTCTCAGTTACATCTGTCAAAAACGCAAGATCAAGGACCCACACTGCATCAGATAACAAGGTGGTGTCCTCCCCCCTCTCTTCCAAGAAAATCTTGATTTCACCCAGCAAGGAAAAGAAACGTTG
The DNA here is from genome assembly GCF_036324505.1 of Eleginops maclovinus. Classification (NCBI taxonomy): domain Eukaryota; kingdom Metazoa; phylum Chordata; class Actinopteri; order Perciformes; family Eleginopidae; genus Eleginops; species Eleginops maclovinus. The sequence goes on from NC_086351.1 coordinate 25,780,444, forward strand.
CAGTACTTTACCCTTACTGAGCCATCTGATGTCAGTGTGGAGCAGGAGCTCTCCATAGACCGCAGCGCATTCCTCCAGGAATTGCTAGAAGGTGTTGCTTAGCCTTTGCTCTGATGGAGATGATAATCTTGACAACCAGCTTCATTACATAATCAAATCCCATGACCTTCGCACATCAAGTTTGTTGGTGAATTATGCAATGGTAGACCAGAAATGTTGGAAACTCCGGGTCCGCTCCGGGCAATAAATCCAGAGTGACGACGTGTCATCGCTTGTGCTCCGTCAGTGGTTATTGACACCAGCTTTTCAATAGGGATCTTCTGTTCCGTGAAGTAGTTCTTCACAGCATTGTAAATATTGACTCCCCTTGTTGTAGTTTTCAATGGAAGTAAAGTCAAAAACTCCTCATGCGCAGTGAAATCATCAAAAACCATGCGGATGAAAACAGCCAGCTGGGCTCTATCGCTCGCATCAACAGATTCATCACACTGAATTGAAAACCATTTACAGCGGTTAAGGTCAGTTTCCAACCGTCTTCCTGCATCCATAGCCAGTGCAGACACTCTCCTTGCCATTGTATACCAAGTTGTACACCGGCAAAAGCAGACAATATTTCTGTCTTACATTTATGGTCCTTGAATAACATTTCAGCCACCGCGGTCATGACCTCCTTTACAACACTGCCATCAGTGAAGGCCTTTTTGCGTTTTGTCAGGATGTGCGCCACTTTAAACGAGGCCTCTGTACAAGCAGTAGCCTTCTGTGCTGGTCTGGTAAAAAGAGACTGCTGTCGCTGTAGCTGTATTTTCAGGTCCTTTATCTTTTCTTTCTATAGATTGCTACGGGCTGGAAAGTCCTGTGAGAAGGTGCTGTGGACTGTGTTGAAATGGCGCTCCACATTGCATTTTTGACCGACCGCCACGCTTACTCCACAGATCAAACAAACAAACTTGTCCTTTACACTTGTGAAACAAAAGTCTATTTCCCAATTCTCATGAAAAAAGTATGTTTTCTGCCTCTTTTTGTATTCAGCGGCCATGGTCGTTAGCCTGCTAACATCACAAAACTAACCCAACGTCTCTGCTGACATGACTGAATTTAGGAACTATGACGGTATCACGACCAATCAAATTAGACAGTTGCATAACTTGTTTAAATGATTGGCAAATAATAACGTTGTGTCAGAAGGGTGCGGGATATGTGTGAATTTAATTGAATGGAAATTAGAATTGGATAAGCAAGTGACAAATGAAATTGGCATATTATGAAAATTTGTCATATCTCGGAAATTATGTTAAGTTTATTTAAGTGTTTTGGTCTTGTGACTTTTCCCTTTATTTTTGAATTAACCTTCCCTCTCGTTTCAGAATCCCTCTCCTGTGATTGTTCGCCCCGCCCCTGATTGTTTCCACCTGTTCCCCATTACCTGGTGTATTTATTGTCCTCGTCGCCCTTTGTCCTGTGCCAGTTCGTGTTTGTTCATGGTGAACTTCTACCGGTGTCATCAAGCCACGAATACGCCTCAGAGCTTCAAGCCACGTCGTGATTTAGTTGCTTTTGTTTTTTTATGCTCCCAGTGTTTTTTCCTCTTTAACAGTGATTTTGTGTTGATACTGTTTTTTGTCCATCATAGTGGATCTTAGGTTTGAATAAACCTTTTTTTGTTAAAACCTGTGTGAGTCGTGCATTTGAGTTCAATCACGTTTTCTCAGTCGCAACAAATTTTGTGTTGAAATGTACACTGTGACGCCCTGCCCCTCTCTCTGCCCATTGGTTGTGGGACTTCCCTGGGTGGAGATTGGGACAGGGCGTCAGGCCAATTGGCCACACCTGTGGGGGTATAGGGATCCAGAGTTTTAAGGGCTGGGTAGCCATGTGTTCAGGGGTCTCTTTGCTGCTTCTAGGCTGAGCTTTGGGCTCAGTCTTCCACTCGCCATGTGGTCTTAAGTATAATTTCTTTTGTTTAAGTATAATCATTTATCTTTACTTTAACCAGTAAAAATGAGTTACTAATAAATTAGTTTTTGTTTATTTCATGTGTGGACTCCCTTTATTTTGCCACTACCTGACCCGGTGTGTGACAACACTATTTGGCGAGCTACTTTGAAGGGGGCCGCGAGCGACGTGTTAGAGACCCCTGCCTCCAACAGCCTGCTTGTATAAGTTTGGAAAAGGAACTATAGACAGTGCAGGTCAATACAAATGTTCAGCTCCTCCAAGCCATCAGATCTTCTGCCAGAATGATGCCAAGAATGGTATTCCCCCTCAAAAAGCTGCAATGAAAGATACTTGCTTTTGCAGACATTTCCATTGTGGTAGACTGAGACATTTCTTCGGAAGGAACTATAGACAGTGCAGATCAATACAGACCATTGTACAAACAATAACAATAGGCTCTTTGTATAGGTTTGTAAAGAGAACTATATACATTTGAATATAAAAATTAAAGACTTTTTTTCCATGAGCATTTCTCTTCCTCCTCTACTGCTTAGTCTGCTCTTTTTTTTTTTTTAATTAATGTAAAGCGACTATGGGTTTGCGAAGAGCGCTATATAAATGTAACTTTAAAAAAAAAATGTATTTGACTATATATAGACATGAGAGGCATTGTACCCAGCCTGCAGTGTGTGGGGGGGAGGCGCTGCGCCCAGCGACCATGGGGTGAGTATGTGTAAAAGTACCGCAGCTACAGACAAGGCCGCAGGGGGTGGAGAAGGACAGGTATCATCTAAATAAATGACCCAAAAACTTTGTAGGCGTTCATCATTTAAATCAACTAGGCTCCGACAGATTTGTTTCCTGTCCAACGCATCCAATTTGTCGTGATGCACATGGCAAATGGCAATGTTGTTTAGCATCGTCTGTGTCATCGTTGTTCTCAGCCATGTCTTCAGACGTCTCAAGGCGCTGAAACCTCGCTCTGCTTCCACTGAAGAGGCAGGAACCACCATCAGCAGTCTCAAGAGGACCTCAACCGGTATGAAAAGATGTCGGACCTCTGGCACCATTTCTTGGAAAATATATACTACCTCTGAGGAAGTTGTGTATGTGTAGTTGGCCTGGAACATTCTCAGCTGTACTTCTAAAGTCATGGCATTCAACTCTGGGTATTCATCTAGGACTGCATCAATCTTCCCGGAAATGAGTACATCTTCTAATTTTTGCATCCTTTGAAGCCCATCTTGGCTGAAACGCTCAGTGCACTGCACCACGGCAGTATCCAAAAAACCGAAGCACTGCATTCTGTATTACGCTTGGGCACTAGAATGGCGATGTGGTGTGCCTGGACCATTTAAGCGCTTCGGAGGCCTCCGTACATGAGGCATCTCGATGGGCGGCAGCTTTAGAGATGTTACAACCTCAGATGCTCTGGAGTACAGCCGTTCAAAGTGCTCTTCAGATCTTTTAGCCTGGGTGGCTCTTGTCACCATCAGCTGCCAGCATCCCTGATGTAGTTTGCCTTCTCTGCTGCAGAGAAATGTTCAGCTCCTCCAAGACAGACATAATATCTTCTGCCAGAATGATGCCAAGAATGGTATTCCCCTCAAAAAGCTGCGATGAAAGCCACTTGCTTTTGCAGACATTTCCATTGTGGTAGACTGAGACATTTCTTCAGTGGCTGTGAGCACAGATTTGTATTGGGTGAGGAAAGAGCGAATGGCTGGCGTTCGCACTGTCCACCTGGTGGGGCAGAGAGGCTTGAGAGATGTGTGCGGTGAACTGTGATCTGACTTTGCTACAGAGGAAAAGATAGCCTTGAACTTCCCAGACTGATTAAATAAAACACCCAATTCATGCACTAGCTGCATTGCATCTCTTACAATGGCGGAGGACATACACATGGCTTGGGTGATCAGGTTTACACAATGCGGCCCACAATGAACATAGACGGCAAGAGGCGGCTCTTAAGATGAGCTTGCACACCTTGCATCATACCAGACATATTGCCTGCCCCATCGTATGTTTGACCCCATAGCTGTGATAGTGGGAGATTTAGGCGAAGCAGAACATCTTTAGCTACACGTGCTATGTTTTCTCCAGTAGTGGATGTGATGTAGATCAATGAACTCCTCTCTGGGTTGAAAGTTTTTGTCAACAAAGCGCAGACAGAAGAATTCTTGCTCAACTCCTGCTGCATCCTGTGTGCCATCAATTATAAGTGAATAATGAACAACTGCCAATGATTGGATCTCCTTTGTAATTTCACACAACACTGTGTTTGTTACTGACTATTTTAAGGACCTCGTTTTGAATTTTACGGCTGGTGAAATTGTTGTGCCGCTCAAGCCATCTCGTAAGTTCATCATCACCCTCTGCTTTGTACTTAATTAACTGGTGGAAGTTGGCCTCTTTGTTGTTATGCCCCCTTAAAGCATTGCCCTGTCTTGCTAAACACATCAACCCCCCCACAATCTTTAAGAAATTATTTCTCGCCACCTGCTGCTGCTTTTGTAACTGACTGAAAAGTTAAGTACTGACAGGTTGTTTGCGGTGCAAATGTGTTGTCATCGCTGCTGAATGACAATCACTCTCTTGGTGTTGAGAGAACCTTTGAAGTGCTTTTTTCCAATTGCTAAACCCTGTTGAAATAAAAGCTCCATCGGCCTTACTGGCTACAGAAGATTTGTGATCGCTAAAATATTTTGCACAATAAAAACATAGCACACCCTTCAACGAGGGGCTGTAATGAAGCCACCTGTACTGCCTGAACCAACTATCCTGAAATTTGAGAGTCTTTTTTGCCAGGGACTGAGTCTGAATGAAGTGGATATTGGGCTGGTGAGGGCAAATACCAAGCTCCTCTAATCGCTGATCTGCCTGGCCACTGCTTCCAGCATTCCTTTCCCTGTCTCTCTGTGCTGCCTGCATTGTGACCACCAGTGTTTGTAGTTGTAGTTACTGCTGACATGTACGCCCAGGTTAAAACTACTGTTATCAAGCAGTTTAGTCTTGCTTTACAATTTCTCACCTGCTCAAGTCCAGAGTCGACGCATGCCTGGCCATTGTTCCCAGTGTGCTGCCTCTCCCTGTCTCTCTGTGCTGCCTGCATTGTGACCACCAGATACCATTTTTTTTACCAGGAGAACAATCAATGACTGACCTTGATGATCATTTTAACCTAATATATTGCATATTCAGATATTGTGCTAGCATTACTAGTTTTAAGCATTAATTAATGCATGTATATCCTCTGTTTGTTTAATGTGTGTCAACACAACAGAGTAGAGAAAGCAATTTCCCTGTAAGGGATTAATAAAGTATGTCTTCTTCTTCTTCTTCTTCCAAATATTATCATGCTGTTTAGCTAACTATAGAGTAAGTATGTGTATAAAGATAAGTAAGTTATATAATACAACAACATAATGGATAATGCTGGAAGAAGCAGAATAATACATGCTGCACGTATTTGCATCGTGGCCGCGGTTGCCATTATGGATTATGAAATATGGATTTCAAATAATACGCCTCAAGGTGTAATGGCGGCCGCGGACACGATGCCAATAGCAAAATGGTGCATTATTATCCCCGCTTTATACCACGGTTCAGGTTGCCACACTTTCTTTATGTTAATTTGCAGATATAATTTCCACTTTACCTAAAAAGTTAGCGATGTAAAGATAATGGAAGCAGAAAATGATGCACGTTCGAGGTGGTATTCGCCTGGTGGCCGCCATTTCTCCTCGGTTTGCACTTGCTACACTTGCTTTATGTTAATTTGCGGATGTAATTTCCACTTTTTATCGCGTTATCGTTTTCTTAACTTATAGGACAAACTGTCCATACTAACTCGACCGACGTCATATAATGTGAAATGGATTGGTATGCAATGGCTAAGGCAACCTAGTCGTTAGTTGTCCATAGCTAACGTTAGCTAACTAACTTAACCTCTCCTTGCCAAGCTAACATTAGCATATCCTAGCACTCTGTTGAAAAACTCACTTTTTAAAAAAAAAGTCGAATGTCCTGCCAGTGGCGGCGAGGGAACATTCTCCTCTTTTTTGCGCCCTTTCCTTCCTCTTCCATTACAAGCACATGTCTTTTTTTTTTGTTGTTGTCTGGAACAGATTTTTTTCGCATCAACTCTAAACTCCACTCTTCTTAAACCACCAAAGCTAATCTGAACTCAACTCAACGGCTCGTGGATAAAGGACCCGGGTGGGCGTAACCAAGTGTGTCAAATTGGGAAGGGGAGTCACACTTATATTTTCCTTAAAAAACGGAAATACATATTTAACATATGTTTTACTGTATATATTGGGGGGGACAGATTGGTATCCCCCCCCCCCCAAAGAATGCGTGGTTACGCCCATGGCAAGAACACTTTGATTTCACCCAAAAGTGACAAAAAACGCTGCAAAACTCTTCCCCTGCTGAGCCATCGAATTTCTGTGTGCAATAACAGTTCACCATATTCAGCTGACAGCTCCTCCAGCAGCACTTTGAATGTCCTGTGTTGTTTGGCTTTGGAGCAGATGCCATTTATGATCTTAACGACAGGGGTCATCACATGATCAAAGCCGGTCACTTTTGCACATAGTGCCTGCTGGTGAATGATGCAGCGGTAATGTAGAAATTTCGGGAAGTCTGTGTCACCTTTGCATTGCGCAATGAAGCCTGCATGCCTGGCCATTGTTCCCAGTGTGCTGCCTCTCCCTGTCTCTCTGTGCTGCCTGCATTGTGACCACCAGATACCATTTTTTTTACCAGGAGAACAATCAATGACTGACCTTGATGATCATTTTAACCTAATATATTGCATATTCAGATATTGTGCTAGCATTACTAGTTTTAAGCATTAATTAATGCATGTATATCCTCTGTTTGTTTAATGTGTGTCAACACAACAGAGTAGAGAAAGCAATTTCCCTGTAAGGGATTAATAAAGTATGTCTTCTTCTTCTTCTTCTTCCAAATATTATCATGCTGTTTAGCTAACTATAGAGTAAGTAAGTGTATAAAGATAAGTAAGTTATATAATACAACAACATAATGGATAATGCTGGAAGAAGCAGAATAATACATGCTGCACGTATTTGCATCGTGGCCGCGGTTGCCATTATGGATTATGAAATATGGATTTCAAATAATACGCCTCAAGGTGTAATGGCGGCCGCGGACACGATGCCAATAGCAAGGTGGTGCATTATTATCCCCGCTTTATACCACGGTTCAGGTTGCCACACTTTCTTTATGTTAATTTGCAGATATAATTTCCGCTTTACCTAAAAAGTTAGCGATGTAAAGATAATGGAAGCAGAAAATGATGCACGTTCGAGGTGGTATTCGCCTGGTGGCCGCCATTTCCCCTCGGTTTGCACTTGCTACACTTGCTTTATGTTAATTTGCGGATGTAATTTCCACTTTTTATCGCGTTATCGTTTTCTTAACTTACAGGACAAACTGTCCATACTAACTCGACCGACGTCATATAATGTGAAATGGATTGGTATGCAATGGCTAATCGCCTTGTTCACCTGGCGGCCATTTTGAAACTCGAACGAGGCTGAGGGGTACACAAACCCGGAAGTTTGACTCCGACGCATACGATCTATGGAAGATTCAGCAGCACCAGCAATGGAAACTCCAGTGTGGACCACCAACCTTTCTTGTTTGCCAGAATTAACAATTCAAAATGTGGAGCAGTGGGCCAGTCCGACTGCAACATCCCCCGGGCGGTGTTAATTAAAGGATACAGTAACTGGATCGAAGGTTTTATCCACGACATTGAAGGTAAGAATGGACGCTAATTTACCTCAGTTTCTGCTAGCGAGTAGCAGCTAGGGGTAGTAAGCTTAGCTGTGATATGGAGTTGTTGACTGTACTATGTTTGATTTTATTTAAAACTTAACATGTATTTAATCGACAGTTAATAGGAGCCCAACACACATATTTGTGAGGGCTAGGTTTTTTCCCTCGGTGCGGAAAAATGAGTCACCGTACAACATACAGGTATCATAGTGCTAAGTGGGCAAACTGCTCGGTTCGCAGAGCAGTGCCACAGTTTAAACCAGCTTGCTAAATGTTCATTATGAGTTTTATCAACGATGTACCTTTCCCTGTCTGACTGAAAATAACATGTTGATTTTATCTCATTAACATGTGATCTCTAGTTGATGTAATATCACATAAGCCTCATTGATATCTACTCAAATACAGTATTATCTTGTTTCAAATTAGCAAAGCCAGACAGCGCTAGGTGCATGTTGCTATTGCTTGATGTTGCTTAAAACTCAATAAAACTTACCTTAAAATTACGACCAGGATCCCTTCTGATTTTTACTATCCATTGCCGACGTAGTCCATGATCGATGGGGAAACGGTGAAAAGTTTGTCCTCGGTTAGATTTTTTCCTTTTTGATGATGTGCATTGGGGAACACAGTAGTGAGGCGCCATTGAAATCGCGTTGTGAGAACTCCCGGAAGTGGTAAGTGTACCCCTCAGGCTCGGTGGAACGTTCGAGGTGAATAAGGCGAAAGGCAACCTAGTCAATCCGTGTATCATTCGTTCATTTGTTTTTCCGATTTAGTTGAGGATTGAAAAAATGAAAATAGCATTTGATTTCTCGTTTTTCCCATTTCAAAACCAAAACCAGAAATCGGATTACGGTTCGTTTTCTCGTTTTTTTGATTATGCACCCCCAAACGGAAAATGGAAAATGAAACAATCGGATAACAAATCCTGGCCGCTTGCGCAGGGCTGGCAGGGCTCGTTTGGTTGTCAGGGAAACCAAACAATCGCAAGCCACAGGGTAAAAGATCATCGGTGCCTACTGTATGAAGCAGCTTGTAACATGGGGGTTTTGAGCATTTGATCTAAATAAATACGTCATATGTTTAATAATATTCAAACAAATGCCTAGTTCTAGATCTAGGCTTACTCACCTTTTGAATAGATGTCAGGACAGCTTCTTCCAGCTCTTGGTCTGTGATGTGCCCCTTCCGTCTCAGCCCAACGTCGCCACAGAATCTCCTCACCGACATCTCCGAGGACCCCTTAATTCCCATACTCTTCAATGTCTCAGACATTTCGGCGTGAGTTTTCCCCGACAGAAAGAGTTGATTTATCATCTCGTAGTGAGACTCCAAATTAGCCATGTTTCCTTACAGATCAGTTGTGGCATGAGTCAGTTGTTGGCTCGCGATCGGTTTCCCTGACAACTAACACAATCCGTGTATCATTCGTTCATTTGTTTTTCCGATTTAGTTGAGGATTGAAAAAATGAAAATAGCATTTGATTTCTCGTTTTTCCCATTTCAAAACCAAAACCAGAAATCGGATTACGGTTCGTTTTCTCGTTTTTTCGATTATGCACCCCCAAACGGAAAATGGAAAATGAAACATTCGGATAACAAATCCTGGGAGTGTTAGTTGTCAGGGAAACCGATCGCGAGCCAACAACTGACTCATGCCACAACTGATCTGTAAGGAAACATGGCTTATTTGGAGTCTCACTACGAGATGATAAATCAACTCTTTCTGTCGGGGAAAACTCACGCCGAAATGTCTGAGACATTGAAGAGTATGGGAATTAAGGGGTCCTCGGTCCTTTCATTTTCCATTTTCCGTTTGGGGGTGCATAATCGAAAAAACAAGAAAACGAACCGTAATCCGATTTCTGGTTTTGGTTTTGAAATGGGAAAAACGAGAAATCAAATGCTATTTTCATTTTTTCAATCCTCAACTAAATCGGAAAAACAAATGAACGAATGATACACGGATTCTAGTCGTTAGTTGTCCATAGCTAACGTTAGCTAACTAACTTAACCTCTCCTTGCCAAGCTAACGTTAGCATATCCTAGCAATCTGTTGAAAAACTCACTTTTTAAAAAAAAAGTCGAATGTCCTGCCAGTGGCGGCGAGGGAACATTCTCCTCTTTTTTGCGCCCTTTCCTTCCTCTTCCATTACAAGCACACTCTTTTTTTTGTTGTTGTCTGGAACAGATTTTTTTCGCATCAACCCCCCCCCCCTCAGCTGACAGCTCCTCCAGCAGCACTTTGAATGTCCTGTGTTGTTTGGCTTTGGAGCAGATGCCATTTATGATCTTAACGACAGGGGTCATCACATGATCAAAGCCGGTCACTTTTGCACATAGTGCCGGCTGGTGAATGATGCAGCGGTAATGTAGACATTTCGGGAAGTCTGTGTCACCTTTGCATTGCGCAATGAAGCCTGCATGTCGGCCCGTCATGGCGGGAGCCCCGTCTGTAGTCACTGACACCAGCTTTACTAATGGTACCTTTTTCTCTATGAAGAACCTCTTCACCACGATGCAAATGTCAACTCCCCTTGTTGTTGTCTTCAGTGGCAGTAGTTTCAGGAGTTCTTCTTTTGTGGAGAAATCCTCAAACACCATTCGGATAAATATCATCAGCTGCGATGTACCGCTTCTGTCGACTGACTCTTCGCACTGGATGCTAAACCACTGGCACTTAGCCAGATCCCGGTCCAGCTGCTCTGTCAAGTTCCTGGACATAGCCGACACTCTTCTACAGGGGCGTCTCTGCCGGGCCCCACCACTAGTGGCCGCTGTGGCGCAGTTCACGACATGATCAATAATTCGATTTCCACTAACAACAAGTAATATATATGTATTTGATTTCGTAACTAACGTTATTGCGTGTTTATTACATGATATGACATAACATGACAATGGTAGCGCTGTAACTGTCTGGTACATTCCAAATCGCTTCCTGTACGTGTTGAGTAATGGTCGCGCTTCTCCTAGCAGTCTTCCTCAACGGGCATGGGGCTGGCCCCTCAGCCCCTGTTTAACCAGGTTAGCAGTCAAAAACACAGTGCGCTTGCTCAACGTGATTTCAATGATGAGCGGTGGGGCTCAACGGTTTTGGCCCAATTGCCAATGAAAAAAAATATAAGGACATACGTCATATATTACCATCCACCGTTGATGCAGAATTCTGTACATTTAGACCAATCAGAGTTATTTGTTTGATGCATTTTTATTTGAATTTTGAACGAACCAATAGTCATTTGTTAATTCACTTTGCCCGTGATAGGCAGAGACATTTTTTCAGTCCAAGTTTCTGTTCTGAAGCGGCAGGTGCCATTTTGTTCTTTGCTATTGAGTCAGACCTTTATAGTTGTATATTACTGACATTTCTTTTTTTGTGAGTTAGTTAGGTAATGTTAGTGAGTGTAGCAGAATGACCTAATCTTAGCCAACACTGCTCAACTTTACGGCTCTTTCGTCATTGAGGCTGAGTGGGCTTTTTGCTAGTGGCTGCTGTTAGCCTAACTTAATTAATGTTAGCTGCGGTCCACTGGCACCTAGCCGTTCCCATTGAGCTTGAAGACAACGGAGGAGTTGTTCTGCCAGGTGCTAGGCCCACCGGAGAGCTGCCACTACCTCATCAGTCTCTGCTAGTGCGGCTGTTAACGTTCCATCTCCCATTTTGCTTGAGGACGGAGGAGTTGTTTCTGAGTGCAATCGTGGTGAGTGAAGCCAGTCCAAAATGAATCAAATCGATAACTTACTCAGAGTAAAATTTAGTACCTTAATTGCCATTAGAGCAGAAATTCGAGATTAAGCGTTTGGGACCACACCAGCCAGTTAATTTTTTATATTATTCAGTCTGGAAAGGACAGAAACCGCTCCTTTAATTCAGAGTGGTTCAAAAAGAAGGCATGGCTAACTGCAAGTGTGGCTAAAGGGGTCTCTCTTTTGCTTTCCTTGCCTGTTCTTTGGGGGGGACACTACTTGGACTACAACAGGGTTCAAGGACTTGAAACATCTTTCGGAACGTCTGGACAAACACGAAAGCAGTGGTTTGCATGTTGAAAATGCTGTTAGGTTAGGCTTGCTTGGAAGGGTTAATGTAGCAGCTCAAATTGATAACGCTCACAGACTAGCTATTATTGTACTATAGGCTACTACACCTGGCTTATGTGATCTCTTTTATTTAGTAGGTTAGCAGGTAGGTGCACTTTACACGACTGACTTACAGCGAATATATGTGTACTACTTCAACAGCCCCCTGCGTGCGCGCGCACTCGTGCGACCGGGCCCCACCAGACTTTTCATGCCAGAGACGCCACTGCTCTTCTAACCATCGTACTTGCACCCAATTGGACATCGGAGAGAGTGGAGATGACATCGGAACCATTCTTCTCATCTTTGAAGACAGTGTTTGCAATAAGCATCATTGCACCTTTCAAGACCTCTCCGTCCGAAAAGGATTTCTTGATCTTTATAAAAAAAAATGTGTAGCTCTAAATAAAGCTTCCTTTACTTTTTGTGAGTCTTTCACCAGCCTCGTGAAAAAAGACTGCTGCTTGCCCAAAGCTGCCTTTAACTCAGAGGCTTTTTCTGCATGTACTGAGCTACTAGGTGGGTAGTTAGCATGGTAGCTTTTGTGACACGTACTGAAGTGTCTCTCCACATTGTGCCACTTTGCCGTCGCCACAGTCGCCCCTCAAATGAGACATACGCACTTTTCTTTCACTGTTGTAAAAAATAATTCTTCCTCTCAATCATTGTGAAAAAAAGTAATTTCTCTTTTGCTTTTCTGCCATGTTTAGGGTAAAAACTATTTCCCAAAACTGACAAACAAAGAACCACAAAATCTCCGTGAACTTGGAGATCTGTTATTAGAGCTTAAAGCAGCAAAGCTGAATGGTTACCTACCTGGACTGGCATACTTAGACACATCCAGAGGAGTTCATCCCATTGCAGAAAAGTTGCCGTATAATCTCCAGGAAAGGTGGATGTCTTTCGGATCGAAATACAAGCGTGACAACAACGTCAGTTTTCCTCTATTCTCTGTCTTTGATAACTTGTGCACACAGAAGCTACTACACATACAGATCCCAGCTTCAATTTTGCTGTTTTTCAGGCACCGTCAGAATCATAAAAAAGTCAGACAGGTTTACCAGAGCATCTGCATCCGTCAACAAGACAACTGTGTCCCCACCTAAGGAATATGGAGGTGAAAAGAAATCCGTTGATCTCAACAAGTTCTGTCCCATACATGGGAAGCTACACCCGCTTAAACGGTACAGAAGTTTCAGGGAGAAGACCATCGAGGATCGCAAGCAATATCTTAAAGATCACTCCATATGCTTTAGATGCTGTTCCTCTACAAAACATCTCGTGAGGGACTGCAAGGTGGAAATTACAATGCAGAGAATGCCAGAGTGATCATTATCTGTCAGCCCTCCATCCAGTTCCTGCACCACAATAATCCTGGCCTTTCCCCCCTTCTCCAGAGCATGGCGGGGAGGAGGACCAGCTCACTCAAGATGTAACCGCTATGTGCACAGAGGTATGTGGAGAAGGAGTTAACGCAAGAGCATGCTCAAAGATATGTCTCGTCAGTGTTTACCCAGAGGGGCACCAAGAGAAATCAATGAAAGTTTATGCTATACTTGACGAGCAAAGCAACAAATCTCTGGCGAGGTTAGAGTTCAACTTCCTAGGTGGTTAGTTTCCATACATGCTGAAAACATGCGCAGGGCTCCAAGAGACAACTGGAAGAAGGGCGCACAGTTACGTTATAGAGTCAATCGACCAGAACATCAGTGTTCTGCTTCCTACTCTCCTTGAATGTAACCAGATCCCCAACAACCGTTCAGAGATTCCAACTCCCGATGCAGCTTTGCTTCACAATCACCTGAGGAAGATTGCGGATGAGATACCATCCCTTGATCCACAAGCAGAAATACTCATGTTGCTTGGCAGGGACATCCTTAGAGTCCATAAAATCAGGAAGCAAATTAAAGGACCTCATAATGCTCCATTTGCCCAGAAGTTGGACTTTGGTTGGGTGGTAGTCAGTGAGGTCTGGCTAGGACAAGCCATCTGAAGTGAGCACCTTCAAGACTGTCATTTTGGAAAATGGCCGCCCAAGCTACCTGCAGCCCTGCCGCAGTCATGCGCAGGTAAAAGAAAGATTCGGTCATGACACTATGCAACAAGCTTGCCCAGCGACCTCTTCAGACAGTTCACTCTCAACAACAGATGAGGAGAACCTGGGTCAATTCATCTTCCGTTGCACTCCCAAAGATCACAAACTTGCCCCATCGAGAGACGACACAAGGTTTCTCCACATCATGGACAGCAAGGTCCATCAAGACAACTCCAAAAGCTGGGTTGCACCCTTGCCATTTAAGAGACCCAGACAAAGGCTACCAAACAACAGAGACTGTGCCTATAATTGTCTCATCTTGCTCCGTCTGACTTTAAAGAAACATCCCCAGATGAAGACACACTTTCTCGAATTTATGGAGAAATTGTTCAAGAACGAACATGAAGAGGTAGGTAGCTCCCCCACTGCAGGAAGGCCAAGAAGTCTGGTATCTCCCCTCCTTTGAAGTCTATCATCCGAGGAAGCCGGAGCAGATCTGAGTTGTTTCCGACTCTAGTGCAGCATATCAGGGGGTCTCACTCAACAACATGCTTCTCCAAGGCCCAGACCTGAACAACACCCTCATTGGTGTACTCATGAGTTCCAGGAAAGAGCTCGTCGCAATAACTGCTGATGTCCAGCACGTTTCACTGTTTCGTAGTGAAAGAAGACCATAGAGATTTTCTGCGTTTCCTGTGGTATCGCAATAACAAATTTGACAGTGACAGTGTGGACTACATAGTGCGCATTCATGTGTTGGGAAAACAACCCTTCCCCAGCTGTTGCCATCTATGGTTTGATGAGAGCAGCGAGGGAAGAAGAACATGACTTTGGTAGCGATGCAAGAATGTTAGACAAGAGAAAGTTCTATGTTGACCGCTTGTTAAAGTCTTGCCCCACTGAAGAAGAAGCTATCAAGCAAGCTCAAGAAATGCTTGCCATTTCCAACCTTAGGCAACATAGAGTGGCTTCAAACCGACAGGCTGTCCTTTATGCTTTCAGCCCTGAAGACTGGGCCAAAGACAACCAAGAACGCGATGTCTTCCGCAATGATTTGCCCCTGATACGGACCCTAGGGGTGACATGGAACATAACAAGAGATACGTTCATGTTCCAAGTTGCTGCTTAATAGAAACCCTTCACCCGGCGATAAGTGCTTTCAACTATGAATAGTATTTACGACCCCCTTGGCTTCCTTGCCCCAGTAACTATACAAGGAAGGCTACTCCTCAGAGAACTCGCCATACAAGCTTAAGATTGGGATTCTTCCCTTCCAAAAGGTATGGAAGCAGACTGGGACAAATGGAGGGAGTCTCTACAAGACCTTGAAGATCTCAAAATCCCAGGAGCATACACGTTTACTGCAAGCCCCAATGCTCAGCTCAGGGAGCTATGCATCTTCGTGGATGCATCAGTGAAGGCAGTTTCAGCTGTGGCATACTTGAAAGAAACCAACCATGCTGGTTGTGTAGAAGTCGGCTTTGTCTTCTGAAAGGCCAGACTAGCTCCAAAACCAGACCTTTCCATAGCTCGGTTGGAGCTATGTACGGCAGTTCTCGCTGTCGAGATAGCCAACATGATAGTGGAAGAAATGGATCTGAAGTTGGACAGCGTCAAGTACTACACCGACAGTAATGTGGTACTCGACTACATCCATAATAAATCCAGGAGGTTCTACGTTTATGTGAACAACATAAATGCAGTGCAGGAAATCCATCAGTCCTCAGCTCCATTCCAGTGGCAGTATGTGTCAACCTAGTTGATCCCATTTCAGATTCTGAGGTTCGCCCACAACTTGTTGTTAACATCACTGACATCAAAAAGGATACTTTGGACACAGCACGCTTTGAGCGCTTCTCCGACCTTAATGCTCTCATCAAGGCAGTAGGACACTTAGTCCACATCGCGTCGTCTTTCTCTCAAGCTAGAAAAGGAGACACCTGCTACGGGTGGTACATCTGCTGCAAGGGGCCGTCAGATGGGTAGTTGGACAAAGCTAAGATACTGGTGATCAAAAGTGTGCAACGTGAGTCTTACGCAGACGAGTTCAGGTGTATTGAAATATCAGGTAACCTTCCTTTCAACAGCAGTCTGCAGAAACTACATCCCTTTGTTGACAACACTGGAACACTCAGAGTGGGAGGTCGCATCAAAGAGGCCCGGTTAACCACAGAAGAAACCAACCCTATCATTATTTCAAGCCATCACCATCTAGGAACCCACATTGTTCGTCATCACCACCATGCTGTGAAACACCAGGGAAGGCATTTTACAGAGGGCGCCATCAGATCATCTGGAATCTGGCTGATGGGAGCTAAACGAAGCATCAGTAGCCTGCTCTTTAAATGTGTGACCTGCAGAAGACTTCGTGGGAAAACAGCAACAACAGATGGCAGAGCGGCTACAGGCAGCACCACCCTTTTCCTATGTGGGAGTAGATGTATTTGGGCCTTGGGACGTGATCTCTCGACGTACCGAAGGAGGGCAAGCCAACAGTAAACGCTTGGCAGTGTTGTTTTCATGTATGTGTAAACGAGCTGCTCACATCGAAATCATTGAAGCTATGAGTGCTAGCAGCTTCATTAATGCAGCCAGAACATTTTTCGCTGTCAGAGGGCCCACAATGCAGCTGCGTTCAGATTGTGGCACCAATTTTGTTGACGCATGCCGAGAGCTCGGAATGGATGGTTCCCTCCCTGACCCACATGGCGTGGAAAAGTATCTGCGGACCCAGCAATGCACCTAGGTCTTCAACCCCCTCATTCATCTCATATGGGCGGTGTATGGGAGAGGATGATTGGGATTGCTCGTCACATCCTGGATTGCATGCTTCTTGAAGATAAGTCACACTTAACTCATAAAGTCCTGAAGACCCTCATGGCTGACATCAGTGCCATCATGAACACAAGACCTCTTATTCCTGTGTCCTCTGATCCAGAAGCTCCTGCTATCCTATCTCCTCTGATGCTCCTGACCCAGAAAATCGGCGCTCGTCCACCTCCACCAAGCGACTTCAAGAAAGGAGAGCTTCTCAAGGCAGAATGGAAGCGAGACCAGATTTTGGCTGACACTTTTTGGACAAGGCAGAGAGTATTTGAGAACCTTGCAAGTCTGGCATAAATGGATAAACAAGAGGCTTAAACTCAAGCAAGGAGATGTAGTCTTAATGAAAGACACTCAAGCAAAAAGAAATGACTGGCCCATGGCAGTTGTCACGAAGGCCTTTCCGAGCCAGGATGGATTAGTGAGGAAAGTACACGTGCGAGTGATCAAGGATGGCAAGCCAAAACTTTATTCAAGATCTGCAATGGAAGTGGTCCTTTTCTGTCGCCAGAGGACTCAAGATTAAAAGTAGAAGTGGTAATGTGAGGTCTTGTCTCCAAAACCCCAAGCGGGAAGTGTTCTGGTCTGTGTATAGATGTGCCCTGGTGGCGTGTGATGGTAGCACAGGTTTATTTATTCACACAGGAAATGGTCACACAGGAAGTTGTCAGTTTCTTGGGAAGACTACATGTGGCAGTCCTGTAGTGATAGCTCCACAATCCAGTTGAAGCCATCTTCTAGAGACTTGTTACATGCATTGTCCATCCATCCATCCATCTTCTCCCGCTTTTCCGTCAGGGTCGCAGAGGTAACAGCTCTAGCAGAGAGCCCCAAACTTCTCTTTCCCTGGCCACATCAACCAGCTCTGACTGGGGGATTCCAAGGCGCTCCCAGGCCAGCAAAGAGATATAATTCCTCCACCTGGTCCTAGGTCTACCCCTCGGTCTCTTTCCAGCTGGACGTGCCTGGAACACCTCCCTAGGGAGGCACCCAGGTGGCATCCTCACTAGGTGCCCGAACCACCTCAACTGGCTCCTTTCAACGCAAAGGAGCAGCGGTTCTACTCCGAGTCCCTCCCGGATGACTGAACTTCTCACCTTATCCCTAAGGGAGATGCCAGCCACCCTGCGGAGAAATCCCATTTCGGCCGCTTGTATCCACAATTTTGTTCTTTCGGTCATGAACCATCCTTCATGACCATAGGTGAGGGTAGGAATGAAAATGGCCCGGTAGACAGAGAGCTTTGCCTTCTGGCTCAGCTCTCTTTTCGTCACAACGGTGCAGTAAAGCGACTGCAGTACCACTCCCGCTGCTCCGATTCTCCGGCCCATCTCACGCGCCATTGTTCCCTCACTCGAGAACAAGACCCCGAGATACTTGAACTCCTTCATTACATGCATTGTCTGTAAGTTAATATATTAGTTAAGAGTATATGCAGAACAGTGTTTATTTTACTGTTTGGTTGTGTATTTTGTACCTTTATTAGATGAGGTTAAACTGCATCTTTACCACTAGCCCTAAGCTAATGCCTCATGGCAACCCTTTACAAATATGTTAGCATATTAGCTTCTCGTTAGCTTAGCATTGTTAGCATGTTAGCTTCTCGTTAGCTTAGCATTGTCAGCATATTAGCTTCTCGTTAGCTTAGCATTGTAAGCATATTAGCTTCCTAATTGAAACTGTAATGTAAGCACGTGTTTTTTGCAGTTTTTTGCAGTTTTACAATAAGAATATGAAAGAGCTGGAAGTCATCTCTTCTGGAGTTCTTTAGTTCATGTTTATGCTGGTTGAACAGCTAGATCGTGGAAATCTTGTGAGTTCGGTTACACATCCCCTTCTCAATAAAGTTGACTTTGAGTTGACTTTAGCCCTTTCTCATTTCTCAATTGTCTCCTCCTCGATCCTCCGATAGTGACCCGGAAATCTAATTTCTCTAAATGCACATCAGGGATCTAGGATCGCTCTAAATAGTTTCACTGACTGTCTCCAAACACCCTGCTATGCACATTTTCAGTGAGTGGGTGTAAAGACCCAGCTCTGCACAGTGTCAGTGAGTATTTGCACACACACCTGCTCGGCTCCTCCTTAGCATGTTCAGCCTGTGCAGTCATCACCTCCCTCTCTTGCTCCCTCTGCAGCTGCAGCAGCTCCACCTGCTGCATCAGAGCCTCGCTCTCCTGCACCACCTCTGATACGTGGCTGCCTGTCAACAAGCAGCAACAAGAGAATGTTAATCATTATGTATTCATTTTTTCTGCCTCCTTGGGTCTTTTGAGTGAAACAGACCAATTCTTCTTTTGTTTGTGTGATAATAAGTGTTGTACAATATTGCAATACACTGTGGTATAAATGTTTGTCAATTGCTTTAAGTCAAAGGTTAGAGTAAGGCAGTCTTTTGTTTATCATTCAATTCTAAATGAAGTCAAGAGTTTATCCCACACTAGTCCCCATAATGTTACCAGTCTCAGGATTAGGATCTGAGTGCGGCTGAGAAAGAGAGGTCACACATGTTAGCGTATCGAATGTTCTGGCTTTATTAACAATATCCAAATATATGTCTATGTCTCAATATAATGTTGTTTTCTTTCAATCCTCAGGCATATTAGCTTAAACAGATCACTTAAAGGCCAAATAGCAAATATCGAATTAACTTTAACGGTCAAATCTAGTTTAAAATGAATATGTGTAATATTTATTTTTCTTTACACAATAATACAACGACAATAACTGACTCATTGTAAAGAAAAAAATAATAGAGTTAAATGTTTGGTCGGATTTTAAATCGTTTTTGTTAATTATTATAGTAATTATTGTCAGCCCACTGACTCAGTTCTGCTTAGACTCACATTAGAATACTGGTAAACAACTGTATACAATGAATACAAAGATAATGTTTAAAACATTTCAATTGAAAATAAAAAATAACCTGTTAACCTTAACTTTTGGTACTCAGAGACCATGGTGTGCTGTGGTGAAATGGCAGTTTTGCTTTTACACTTTTTGCAAAACACTGCCCACAGTTCTCTGTAAGACACAGAAATCTGTCAGATTCACTTGTTTGCCATTTTCAAAACACTACCATTAAAAATGCTACACACATGAACCAGTTAACAAACACACGCACCACATGACCATAAACACGGAAGTGCTTTATTCTTGACACAACAATCAGGATGTAAACTCTAGAAAAAGACTACACGTAATAACGTTTTACAACAACAATGGATACATGGACATAGCAGCGAGAGGAAGAGCTAGAGGGAGATCTAGTGATGGAGGAGTTGTTTTCAGCATGGAGCTGTATGAGCGTCAGCCCTGTGTCCATGCCTCTTCTACAGGCAGTGGGAGAGAGGGCAGATATCCTCTGTGAGGGTGAAGAGGTGCTGGGGCCACACACAGCAAGGCCACACATCTATTTTTTTTTCTTTTATAAATAGATCTTTATATTTTTAGCTCAAAGCTACTTTTCAATGTACTGTATTTGATAGAAAATAGATTTTTGTTCAAACAGCTATCACCTTGCATGCAAAAAAACGATGTCTGTAGTGCACAATTTTCTAAAAAAGACTTTCAGAACAAAACTCAACTGAAAATTCTTATTTTTAAACGTATCTTTTGGCCAGATGGCCATTATTGGAGATGTTTAAAAAAAGAGGGAGTTGGAAGGGAGCTCATTGCCAGATTTGTCCGGCTGGCCTAGGACTTGAATCAGCCCACTAGGCTTCAGATTGAGAACAACAGTGTGTAGTTGGTTTGACACAGATCTAGCTTCTTCCCTCCATGTCTGCAGGGAAGGTGTTCCTGTTGATGATGAGGCCAGACCCAGCCAGGTGGTCAAATGCAGCCTAAAGACTTTTATTTCCTCAATTTTTTTGAAAAATATTTTCAGATTTTTAAAATATTTTTTTCCTCAAAGTTTTCTTTTCCATTTACTGTCTTTGATATGAGCACAATTGTGTTCACAGAACTGTAACTGTATGTGCTGTGCATGGATGTTGCGCTCATTAGTAGAAAAATAAATAAGGTTTGTTTCAACAGAATATTTGTGTTTCTGCACATAGTTCTTTAGTGCAGAATTCTCCCCATACAGAAAGAGCCCGTAATGATGAGCTTTAGATTGATCACATCTGTGTGGAGTTGGTTGGACAAAGTGTCTTTTACTATTAATGAAGTGTGTGCTATTTGGTGCTAAAGTTTGGTTTTGGTAAGTGTTTATGTAGTTTTGGGTGCAGTGCTTCATTTTGGAAGATATATGATGTGTTTTGTACTTTGAGTTTGTGAATGTAGTGTTTTGAGAAAATGAGCCCTGCTTTCAAAAAAAGATTTTGAAAAAAACTGTAATAGGGAGAGGAACTTGCTGGAGCTGGAGATCTGTCAGGACCACACATTTTCTGGAACCCAGAAGTATATGGTGAGCTTTTACATAACGTTTGGAATGAATGAACTGTCTGGGTCCAGAGCAGCCCATTTGGAGAAGTTGTTTTTTCTTTTTCTTCAAATGATATTTCTTTTTTTTTTTTAAGTTATTTTTGTTTTGTTTTTTGCCTTTAATCGGATAGGACAGTGGAGAGTGACAGGAAAGTGGGAGAGAGAGTCGGGGTGGGATCCGGAAAGGACTACGGGTCGGGAATCGAACCCGGGTCGCTGGTGTACGGTGCAGGTGCCCCAGCCAGTTGCGCCACGGCCGGGGCCTCAAATGATATTTCTAATAAAAGCCCCAAAGACAAGCAAGCTCACGTGTCTCATTAAAAGCTGTTAACAAAGAAGATGTTGAAACTGTTAGAAGTGAGTCTTGATATTATTATTTTCACTGTCAAGTGTAAATGCATTTGTGTAAAGGGTGAGTTATACAAGGGATTTTCATCCAAGCAGCAGTTGGGTTGAATGAGTGCTCTATGTCCCACATGATGGGATTCAATCACAGATGGCTCAGACAAAGATGTATCTAGAACAGATTCAGGCGTTAACATGTTATATTGCAAACAAAATGAAGAGTACGGGCCTAAGAAATGAGCATGAGATGTTCCCTCTGAAGCTTGGACATGAATGTTTCGACATCTTTAGTTTGGGGCCCTCTAGTGATAGTCCTAAGTAGACACAGGAAGTAAGCAATCCACACCAGAAGATCACACATTTCTGACCTACAATGTGATGATTAATGATAAAGCCCAGTAATTGAAGTCTGACCTGATTTTCCCACTGAAACTATTCCTGTCTATTAATTAAAAACAGCCAACAGTCAATTTCTCAATTTTATTGTAAATACTTTTTATGTCATGTAAAACTGAGGGTGAGCCTGTAAAAAATTATTTAATAATGCTTCTTTGATGATTTTTAACAGCAACAGACTTACAATTTGGTATTATGTACAGATAATACATTTAAATAAAACCCCACCCAATGATCACACAGTTAAAAGAATGTAAACGTGATAAAAGATGAGTGGTCCCATGATACCCAGCACCCGTTTAAAAGTTAAAAGCCCTTATTCTTCTGTTTACTCATCGACACAATGATCTCTTCTGCCTGAGGTCATTCACTGAAAATCCAGATAGAGCCAGCAGAAGTGGACACATGAGTTATTAAACATTAACATAACATGTTTATCCCCACACTGTTAGAGTTGCTTGTCAATACATATAAGGCACAAAGTGAAATTAATTCAGTTGGTTGCCACCTCACTACTAGATCCCACTAAACCCAACACAGTGGACCTTTTTAAATCCTCCATCCTCTCAGATCAGAAAGGCTTCTGAGAGGTGGAGGAGCTGGAAGGTGTCAGTACTCTGTTCTGCAACCACTTTCTTTATCGTCGCCAGGGGATCATGCAGCCAGCTGTGTGTGTATGTCCCTGTTCACAGCTAATGTTGCATAATGCTGGACAAACAAGCCTTATATTTTTGGTGTTCATTTATGTCTCTGCTTGAGGACCTCCCGGGTTATGGTGAATTACAAGTTTTAAAGAACCTGTTTTATACTGTCATTACCGCTGACTGACCCCCACCCTAACCTGCCCCTGGGTCTCCGTTTGGGATGGTGTGATTGGCTGAGAGCTTACAGCTCACAGAAATGAATACACAGCTGGACAAAGGACAGTACGTTTTTTGGCCAACTGGTTTAATTTAGCTAATAATTATTTGGTATAGCTCTGAAGATCTGGAGCCACTCTCACAGCTGAGCTAATTCCTGATGGTCTTTTGATTTGTCAGAGCTAATGCTAAGCGGTCTGCCTCTTATGGACATGAAATGCTCAGCTGGTGCTCAGCAAGCAGAGAGAGAGAGCAGCCTGTAGAGCTACAGTATACTATATATTTACACAGCCAACACAAAGGGTTTATTTCCACCAAAGCAGTATTGGTTATTGTTTGAATCGCAGTGGGTTAACAGCAGATAACTTGGATATAATCTGGATTCTCTTCAAAAGAATCCAAGTGACACTTTTTCTTCTCTAGGGCTGGCAAACTAAAAAGTTTTTTTTCCTTCAACTTTTTTTGGTGTAGTATGTAACAAATAATTATAGATAAAAAAATATGTTTGGAGTCAGACACCTGGCAGAGTTATTCCACTGTAGTTAAACAATGCTTTCAGGAGAATACTGGAGGTTTTTAAAATCATTGTGTGCAAGAGCATTCTGCACTGCTGGTTTGTTAAACGTATTTACAAAACTGTCCTGTACAAGTACATGGAAGTTTTACTTGTGATATTATAACATATTTTTAAGAATAAAAAAGATAAATAAAATCAAAGTGGTTTATTCTATTTATAGAGCCCTGTTTGGTCTTATGGTGCACATAGTGGACATGATTCAGCGCATATTGGGCCAGATGTTTTGGAAAGTAGGCAGAGGTTTCACAAATTCTTGCACCTGTGCCAGGGGTCCTAACTCGGGAATTCTGAAAGCACCAAAAGAGCTTTCCTCTGCTTTGGCCTGGCTTGAAATCATTGAGTGTCAGGGTACAGCTGGAGCTGGTGCATCCTATTTCAAAGCCAAGTCCATGTAGAGAACCCTCCAAGACTGGGCTAGACAAGTGGTATCTCTATGACGTCCTCCTCGATGATGTCCCCCTGGGGGAGGGGGGTGTGCTCTGCAGGGCTCCTTGTGCAGCTCAGCCCTGCGAAGGGGCTGCACCAGGACAGAGAGAAGGGGCCGCCGAACGCCATCTGCATGGCCTCGCAACACGGAACTTTCCCCCACTTCCCCGTCTCTCCCTTCAGCCGCTCGATGCCCTGCAGGAGAAACCACAGTGAAAGTCTGAGGAGAGCAGAGCTGAGCCACAAGGGACCGGAAGAGATGTGTTACATGCACTATCAATCCTAACAAACACACAGGGGTGATGACTGCAGCAACACACTATGATGAGCTCTGTGGTTTCTCAGACTCCAAGCAGACTAAAGAGAAGCTTCTGGGTTAAATCTAAAGGATAGGTTCAAATGTTTTGTCCATCTTATTACAATACTCATTTGCTGTATGCTGTATGCATGTTGAAGGAGTAATTGGTTTCTGTAATTAGTCCTTTCTTTATTGGCCATGAAGCCTCCCTTCCTAGAATGAATCTGAGGCTAACAAACTGACGAGGGGGCAAATAAAGATGGAGGCCTGAACTGGAAGGGAAGGGATCATCGACCAGTAAGAAGCCAAAGGGGGATGTTTTACCAACAGACTACCAGGTTTAATTCCATAGTTAAAACTTCATCAAACCCTTGATGATCATTTCATCATCCTGTGCAAATAAAACGTCAGTGTAAAAGTGGAACATGCTGCAGGCTGGTGCTCTAAAGGCTTTAACTCATCTTTTGACAGGTTGGTGTTCTCTTCACAAACACAAAAAAAGGAAAAGAACCAGCCATGATATATACCATATAATACATGCAGCTAACTTCTAAATATTTATCTATCCATAAAGATGCAACAGGAGCAGTGTTAATGACCACAATGTGCAAGGCATTTCACCATTAGAGATCATGGGTTTTTATGTGAATGAAGTGATCAAATAAGTAAAATCTTGTTGGTCCAAAATGCTTTTGCTTTTGTTTTGTTAAAGAGGGATGGTTATAAAACATTTATTCGATTTGGCTACCTAATCAGATTTCTTCATGGCCAGTACAGACAGGAGAAGTAGCTATCCTTTCAATGTACATAAAACATACGAGTGTTGCAATAATTAGTTTTAATCTATCCTTTAAATGCTTTTTCTATCTTCTAAATACTTGCTCAAACAAAATACTGTCCAAAATGACTCACATGCACTGACAATAAAGAAAACCTGCAGAAGAAGCAAACAAGTCACATGGTGCATGCTTCCTATAACACAGAGCATTCATCTGTAATGTTTGGTTCTATCTGTACAGAGACATGAAGCACTCCGGCCTTCAGATGGACATGCTGCTGATGTGTTAAGCTTGACGGGACGTCTGTGTGACCTACAGTATGTGGCAAGCTTACCTCATCAAGATTACAAACAGGGCTCTGCTTCAGAAAGCTCGGGACACAATGAGTTATCAACCAAAGCATTGCATGAGTGTGGAAAGAGCATAGCATGGGACAGAGGAGTAAACAGTTGAGTTGGAATAGAATGAAGGACAGAGTGGAAATGTCAAAATGCAGGGAGTGAGAGGACGGTATGCAGGGAGAGAAGAAACCTTAAACAGAAAAATAAAGGTTGAAACATCCGGGAGTACCAGCTCCAAATTTAAAGAGTACATTACAACATTAAAAACAGCAAGCAAACACAGTTTTTGCATTGCAACTGAGAAGTATTTATTCTCCGCACTTGTGCTGAATTATTTTCAGAATATTTAGAAATAATTAAATTAGTATTTTCTAATTAAAATGTCTGTAAAAAACAAATCATCTCCAGCAGCACACTCACCAGCTGTGATTTACATACATTACTGACCTCACCAGTGCCATGCATTCAGATAACACAACATTACACATTTCATAAAGAATAGAGGAAGAAAAACATCTCAAAGGATACAAAGAAGGAATTAGCATTTTTAGTACTTTCGTAAATGAGAAGGATTCAAGTTAAGACATTATGAAATGATTTAGTTCAAATAGTGCACAGATACAGTCCAGATAATATCCTGCTGCTTATTAACAGGATGTATGCACAGCTATATATTTTATATAAGGACTCCCTTGGAATTTTAATTTAAAGCCAAGTTTTTAAATCAAAACTTACCCACACACACATTTCTGTCTGGTGAAACACTCAGGCTGGTTTAAGTGGAAATAATCTGATTTGTTTATGTCAAGCATGTATCAGAGAGGAATCAGGGAGGATGTTCCATACTTGGGTAACAAGTAAATATTATTTAAACATGATAAAAACTGCAACTTCACTTTTTGGGGGCAATGTATGTAGTTCAGAGGGATCTTCATACTGTCATGTTAAGGTCATGTCAGTTTCAGGGATCACTTTGAACATGTTCTGCTTTCTGTTTGGTTTCTGTCAGTAACTTGAACCGTCTCACAGACGAGCTGTGGACACTTGGAATTTGGGGGGGCAGATATAAAAGTCATTTTTTTCACAATCGAGTTGACCCCAGTTGTCCAGTGTTCCTCTACATGCTGTGTTTGTAACTATTGAAGGGATCTGTTTGCAGCTCCCAGAGGGAACTATTCAAAATGTTTATGTTCTCCACCTCCAGAACAAAGTGATTACTGTGACAAACTTATGATTTAAAGGGTCAATTCATCCAGATGACAAAAAGAACATTTTCCACTAACCACCAGTATTATGTAGTCCTGCTGATAGCTTGGGGTTTATTTGCCAAGGATTATTATTTTCCACCTACAATGAAGATGAATGGAATCCTGTTTGTGATGATTCCACAATTTGAAAATCTGGAAAAACTCAAAGTCCAGGTTACACTGGAGGTCAGTTAGCGAGTAACATTTAGTGGCCTTCAGGTAACGAGAAAACACAAAAACAGCTTCCAGAGCCAGGGTTTGGTTGGTCCTTTCTACTGTAGAAACATTACGGTGCACCTTTGTACATATGAAGGACTCCTTAGGTACAACACACAATGAGTTTCAGTTTCGAGTTATTAGAAAATAATATAGTCACTACGTTTGATTCCATCTTCTATTGTTTTGCAATTGTGGTTTGAGGGGTAGATATCTTGAATTGTCTGAAACTATAACTATCAGCATGGCAAGCCATGAGTAGGGGTTAGTGAAAATATGCTTTTAACCTAAATAACCCCTTAAGAGAAAGCAAGAGTGACCACACAAGAGAAGCCATCTGATACAGACATGGAACAGCTCGGAAAAAGAACAGATTCATCACAGTGTTTCAAACAGGATTCACAAACTCAAAGTGCTTTCTTTTTCTCTGCAACTCGACTCACTGAAGGCAAAACAAAAGAAATGGAAGGGGCACATGGATGGAAATATAACAAGCAGATGGAAAGCTGTCCATGGCTAGTGTGGGAGATACAATGTCACAATGTACAGCCGTGTTGGGAGCGACACTGCTCTACAGGGGGGGGGGGGGGGGAGCCTCCTTGCTCAGCTTTCACACCACATACTGATAGGTCTCAGCTTTTCCATGGTCAGGGGTGGAGAAGGGACTAAACCACAATAAGGAGAAAGGGTGTCCAAATACCGCCCTCATGTTCATCCACTTAGTTTTTTTAGACCATCTTCTCTCTTCCTTTTTCAACTGCTCTATGCCCTGAAAATGAGAGACAACCAAACTTCAGTTGGTCTGCTTCAGTTGGTGACCCAGCCAGTTATCACAAACCATATTCCAAATAGGAACTTTTTTCAGTCACTAGATGTAAAAAAAAACACACAAGAAAACATTCCTAAAAATCATCCGGGCGATAAACCAGTGTTAAGTGAATACTATACAGACACAACATGGGGCTTGTGTCCTGGTGCCTTTCTCTCCCTGATGTCCAGTTCCCTACACCTCTTTCCATGATTAATGATCAAATGTATCCCATAATGTAAATCTGACCTAGAGTTGCAGACAAAAAGAAGTTGAAAACAGGAAAAGGAGTTTGGTTTGGTGAGCTCCTAAACACAGATCGGCTGAATGCTTTTAAGATGACACCAAACTACTGAACATAAAGGGGGGGCAGATTCCTTTGTTCACTGATACATGGACACATTTACCTTTCTATGAAATGACTAGAAAGGTGCCAATTGCAATTCTCTTTGTCATATCGGATTCCCAACTTTTTTAAAGCACATTCGGATTCTTCTTGAGGTAAGAGTTAGTTTCAGGATTAGTTTGCGACAAGAAACCCTCACACCATCAGTGGTCTGAGCTACAGATCTATTAATATTTTTTATTTCTGCTGTAAAGTTGGGCATTTTAACAATGGACATTTTTGAAACTTCCACATGAATTGTACTTCTCTGAGACGAAGTTTGCCACTTGCCTCATACTCACACGTGGGACATAAAATATAATAATAATGATCAAACATTTCACGTTTACCAGCATGTTCACTTAAGATTCAGAATCTCTTTTACCAGAGAGTCAGCACTATAAAACTATTCACATGTGTAAAATGACCACAGAATTCAAATAGTACGCCTGTCTGTGCCATTTCTTTGCCTGCGATAGAAATGTGTGATTTTTATTTGTCATAAACACGTTGCTCATTTTATACATTACGGTGCCCAGAGCAGCCACAAATGTTTAAGAGCTCATGCGTCGATGTCAGCCTAGCTACTGTAAGTGTGTGAATAGGTTAAGTGCATCTCTTATTGAACCGCACAAAAGACTAAGGACTCGATTCAGACACTGAATAACTCTCAGAAAGTCACTTTGTCAAAGCTCAAACTTGCAGCACACTACACTACATCATGCTGCAGAACCAGTACGTCACTCAGCTGTTAACAGATTCATCAGGAGGAGGTCACAGATGTTAGAGGGAGGCAGCAGCAGGAGGAGAGCAGCAGGAGGAAGTAGTGAGGCAAGAGCAGAGGATTGTGGGTCACTAAATGGATCACTTACAGTCTCATCCGTACAGATGGAGTGGACTTGGGTGCCGAACATCACAGAGGTGAAGATGAGGAAGAGGAGACCCTCAAAGCACAGGAGTATAAGGAGGATGACTGTTGCTGGAGGAGAGAAGGAACTGCACTCTGGGGGAAGGGGGGGCATGGTGGAAGAGAAGTGACAAGGCAAAAAAGAGGAGCATATGAAGAACTACACTATTAATGTTATCAACATACAAAGATTATGACTGTATACTATACCTGCATCGATACTGCAGCAAAACAAGACATCAGGAAAGTTAAGGAATAAAAAATGTCAATGCAAGGTCGTGGAGGAGTTATTGTACCATACGGAGTTAATTCATTTAAACATTCAAACAGGTCACACACACACACACACCCACCCACACCCACCCACACCCACACACACACACACACACACACACACACACACACACACACACACACACACACACACACACACACACACACACACACACACACACACACACACGGCAGCAGAGATAAGTGCAAACAGCACTGTACGCTCATCATGAGTTGCCTTTAAGCAAAGTGGCCTGAGTGAAATGTTCCTTTAGAAAATGCGGTGATGTTAAGTTTTAATTTTGAAAGGTTGGATCTGATCCTGCAATTTCTATAAGCACACACAACTCAGTCTGAACACATTTTAGCGGCATAAATTGCTCTGTGAGTCGGATTGTATGACTTGTATTTGCATTGTGCATTTGAGGGAAACACACTCACTATGTCTGCAACAAGCAGAAGTAGAGCAAACACACACAGTCCGTTCGGCTCACACTGTGTTCCTAAAGTACCGATACTAACAAAGTATCTACTATAGTATTACATTGAGGAGGCAAATCCTTTCAGCAGTTCTGTCAACAGGAAGTCCATGTGTCACCTGCTTGGAGGGGGCTTCAGTGGAAGGGGAACGGCGGTGAGTCCAGGGTATCAGGAAGGATAAGGTGTGCTTATAAGGTTAGCATATATACAATGTTAACCTTTTACAAAAGATCGATAAATAATGTTGGCTGTAGAACAGCCTTAAAGTCCATTGGTAATGCGATGCAATCAATCACTGTCTCAGTACTGAAGTGAATACATGGTTGTTACGTGCAGCTGATAAACTGTTTGAGAAATCCTCTGGGATTTCACTAAGGACAAGATCTATTCTCGATTGATCGTGAATCCAGCTGCTGGGTAAAGTAATCAAATCTGTGTCGTTAAGGACAGATAGTTTTTAAAGTGGAATAGCTGGCTTATTCTTCCAACGAGCTACTCCACCCTGTATCCGTGCTATGTATGGAGTATATATAAATATATATGGAGAGAACAATGGGTCGGCATGTTGTGGGTGGGAACTGTGAAACTGATGTAAAAATTCCATCGGCTAAATCAAAATGGAAATTACAACAGAAATAGATTGCAGGTCTGGGGTCAGGGCTGCAATCTTTTTTTCTCAATTTTATTTCAGTGTTGGGGATACAGACTCGGTGCCACTTCCCCCAATCCCACAGGTGCCTCGGCTTCAAGAGAACAAAAATTTCACTGAGACTTTGAAGGAAAACAACAGTCTGAAATCCAGCTCTTACACATCAACTCCAGGATGACAAACAGCAGTTTCAGGGGGTGCATATGCCTCTAGAGGATTCCCATTGCAAGAAGTTCACTTTACCCAAAACACAACAATAACAATGTGGCTTGCATGCCATCGGAGAGTGGTGCTGAGGTTCACTGTGCTGAGCAGCCCAGATCCTTCAGAGCCCAGCAGGAGGAGAAAGCAACAACAGGAATGTATTGTTTGCACAAAATGTTATTTATTCCTGTGAATGTTTACCTGTGTTTTTGATAGCTGTGGCGAGGATCAATGTAAATAATACTAAAACATGACTACAGTGCTGTTAAGTGGTAGGATAAATGTATTAATCCAATCATGACAATATCATTCAAACATTAAAAAAGTTAAACACTGAGTGTAGTATTCCTTTCGGTTTATATGTTTGATTCTGTTTGTAAGTCTTATACATTTTAATATCTATTGGCATTGCATGTAAATGCATGTTCCTTTAAAGCCAATACCAAAAAAAGTAATTGAAGACAAAACTATTGAATATATAAGATATAGGTTCCTTTAAGGATTTAAGAACAATGTACTGTTTTAATTAAACAATATACAACAAGCATCCTGACACAAGTTTATAACTCCATTTTAGACTAAGATTAAGACTTCTCTTAAATTACTCACTTGTCCAATCATCTTCAAAGCAGTAGAGGAAATGGAAGACCACCATGACCAGACAGTGGAGAGAGAGGAGTGCAATGTACATCTTGGTTAAAAAGGAGAAATGAGGAACCATTATTCACAAACAACAACACAGAGGTATTCACTTTCATCTGCATTTGTATTGCATTAAAGTAGAAACTACTACTGATTTCACCTTTTAAGAATAACACATGTTACATATATACTGTAATGATGTGTGACCTACAATTTAGCTACATCTGATGGCAATTTCCTATTGTCAAAGGTTGTTTTAGTTTATATCAGACTAATTAAGCAACTAAATCATTAGTATTTGAATTACTCAACTTAAATACTGAACGTCTAGTGCGGTAGAACTAGACAGCACCACAGCTTTGACTGTGCTGTGATTGGCTATTACTCTAAATCTGCCTTACAGCTGATAGCATTTCTGATACTACTATGACTAGTGGCTCTAGCATGTCGCTACAGCATTTCAATGTTGTGAGATTTTACGCATTTAGAGCCTTGCTGGCTTGCTAATTCAACCAATCTTTAATGCAGAAAATGCACTCAACAAAGTCTCTAGTCTCTCGTCTGTCCTCTGGCGATAGTAATGTGCTTTCCTAAACTGTGACACAAGTGTATTGATGTAGTAATAATCCTGTGAATTGCTTATGCTAACTGTCAGGCATCGTCCAGGTCATCGTTATTTGTCACCATAAATGACGTTTTGAGGCACTTTTTCCATAACTTAATAAAAATAAGCCAACACTGAGCAAATCCTTTTCTGGTGTTCACTCGATGAACCTTTTGCTGTCACCACTAATGCTAACCGCTGATGCTAATCAGTGAGAATAACAAAATCCCAGGCTTATTGATGGGTAATGGCTATCAGTTAGGTCTAGCTGCAGTTCATGTAGGGCTTTAATAGTTATGACCTAGTAATAGCGTTTGTGGATTTGAAACAGTGTGGAAGTTAAATATATTTCGCAAGAAGACGGCTTTTCAACAAACTGAAACTATATTGTAAGAACGGATTTTTAATAGTGAGAACTGAATGTGCGTCTATCTCTACAGATGAACTTTCAATGAAGTTAAAAAACAGACCTCAACATATTACTTATAATAATAAATTCAATTCCAAAATAATATAACCATTCTTTTGTATGCAATTATTGTATTTAAGTACAACAATTCTAGGGACACACATTTCTGCTATTAACCCTTCTTCAGTTTATAATTTAACAAGAGACTGTCACTGTACTTACTGTAAAAAGCACAAAGTACTTTTGGTTGCTCTCCCCAACACAATTATTGACCCAGGGGCAGTGGTGGTCCATCTTACGTATGCAGCGTTTGCAAACACTGGGAGAGAGAAAGCAAGTTAGGAAATAAAGAAAAGAGAAGATTTAAAAAGGACACCATTAGAGGATGCGAAGAACTCTACATTTTGAGAGAAGTTCTTATTTTACTAATGTACCAAAATCAGAAATGAGTCCGACTTTATTCACTGCAAGATGCAGCTGTAAGCATGTGACTGGGTAAGTGAACGCCTCATACGGCAGTGACAATGTCACGGCCTCTTTGTCCTACCTGCAGTGGTGAGCTCGGTCAGGCTTGATGCTGGAGCACTTGGGACATTTGTAGACCACCTGCCCTGGTTTCAGCTGAAGGCTTTCTATGTATTCCTTAGTAGCATTCCCTTTTGGCACGGCACCCTAGCAAGAAACATGACCACACAGTAGATGACTTTAACAGCAACATAATAATGAAATAAGGAAGGGACAGGCTACACATTCTCTGATACCTCTTTGGAAGTAGGCTCAATTTATCATCACTGTGCCCTAAACTTGCCTGCAAGACATTTTCCTCTAAACCATGCTAGCCTGGAGACACATTTTTAATTAACGTGAATAATTCAATATCACCAAACAGGTGCCACTTACAGGGTCAGTACACATGGCCCTGAGGTGTGAAGCAAGGGCAAGGAAGGCCAGAATGTTGAACAGTGTCCCGTTCACAATGCTGTACGTCAGATTCTTGGAGGGCAGCAGCATCACAAACAGCACCACGAACTCTGCATACAACACCAGCATCCAGGTGATGATGGCACACACGATGCCACAGGCGTCCCTGATGAACCACATTGCCGAGGCAGCAGAGGAAGTGATGACGTCTTTGGAGATGGGGATGCGCTGCTCGGCCTGTAGGCAGTTGGTCCCAGCACCCGCTTTGCCCTGCCCACGGCCATGCTCCACATCCCTGCATCTGTGCACCGGGCTCTTCATCCTTCATCTAAGCCAGACGCCTGCTGCTGCCGCCAGATCCACTGTGCCTGTAGGCCTCAGACTCAGTCACCGCATGCTGGAGGAGAGGAGACAAGGAGAGGAGAAGAAGATGGAGGTTAGTGGCATAAAATTGTCAATGAAGTAGTAAAAAAAAAGGCATTGATAAAATATATGTCATCGTTATTTTTAACAATACTATTTTATTGCATCTAGTGATTTTTAGATAACTTCATCTATAAAATACCTTTTATACATTACTGCAACTGTTAATTAAGGGCCTCGGATTATTTTAAATAAATACTTTAAGAATGTAAAACACTGGTGAGTAAATCAAAGAGGTCAGTACAGAACATTTAAGAGGTAATAACAGCTAAGACTCCTAGCCCTATCTGTGTGAACATGTGTAATGAGGCACAGCAGAGGACTCTGACTACAGCTCACTGGCCGGCAGGGCAGTAACTGTGACCCCCAAAAGTTTTAGCCCACAAGACATAAAAGTGTATCTTTTATAGTAATACACTACAATCATTTAAAGACAACATGTCAGGTTGCCGAAGTGTACATTGATAACCTTTCTCTACCTGATATATGGGTCATTGGTTTCCTGCTCACTCTGCTCCAGCGGGTCACAGTGTCTGCGCCCCTGCTCACCTGAAAGCAGTACACTTGGCCAGGCAATGTTAAAACATACCGATAAGTAAAGTGACCCTCAGTGAAAGCCGCCTGCTGTTCGGTTAGGTCCCACAGTTACAGGCCTATCGAAACCTGGCTGGATCTCACAGTCCAGCTCTGCTTCTGCTAGCTGCTGTTTCAGAGAATGTACTGAATGTTTGCACTTCCTGTCGGTGTCCTTCACTTCAGCTTTAAGGCAGGAGACACTCAGGAACGTCTGTCAGATTAATTCCCTTCATATCCCGCTGAATCTCACCTGGAAACCGAGCATCTATCGGCGGCTCTCAGATGTTGCTGCTTCGTAGCTCCCCTACACGCACTGGCCCCGCCCATCCGCCAACAACAACACGTCATGACGTCAGGTAGGTGAGCCAATGGGATCCTCA
Organism: Eleginops maclovinus; assembly: GCF_036324505.1. Lineage (NCBI taxonomy): Eukaryota > Metazoa > Chordata > Actinopteri > Perciformes > Eleginopidae > Eleginops > Eleginops maclovinus. Next base: position 25,814,708 of record NC_086351.1, read on the forward strand.
GAAATATTTCAAGCCTATTCACGTCAGAAGACATGTCCGAACAGTCCAGACCATGGATGTATGAGGTTTTTTTAATTGCTAAAACACGTTTTTTGAAAACAGGGCTTATTTGCTCATAACACAATTCACAAAACCACACACCCAAAGTGCAAAACACATCATATATCGAGCAAAATGAAGCACTGCACCCTAAACTACATACCAAAACCAAACAGCACACACACACTTCATTTATTGTACAAGACACTTTTTCCAACCAACGACACACTAAAATAAGAAAATACATGTTAAACACAAAGCATAATTATTTGAAGTGGCACTCAAAGAGCAAAACCTCAGCTCAAGTCTCCAAAATTCTAAACACATTCTCAGCTTTGCACTCAATGTTTAATTCATCTTGGCACTTTTTGCAAAACACTGCCCACAGTTATCTGTATGACACAGAAATCTGTCAGATTCACTTGTTTGCCATTTTCAAAACACTGCCATTAAAAATGCTACACACATGAACCAGTTAACAAACACACGCACCAAAGGACCATAAACACCGAAGTGCTTTATTCTTGACACAACAATCAGGATGTAAACTCTAGAAAAAGACTACACGTAATAACGTTTTACAACAACAATGGATACATGGACATAGCAGCGAGAGGAAGAGCTAGAGGGAGATCTAGTGATGGAGGAGTTGTTTTCAGCATGGAGCTGGCCCCAGGTTAGCTGAAGGTTTACATCGCTCACTCACTCAGGAAACTGCCATTAACGACTAAATTGAATGAGTCAAAGTCTGTAAACCTTCTGGAGAAAAGCAGGGCCCTACTTTCGGTTCTAAAGTCAGTCGTATTGTGTAAATAAGATTTTACATACATCTACATACAAATAATACAATAATATAATATGTTTTCAGTCTTTTTAATGAACAGATTAATCTAAATCATATTGGGATGCATTATATCAGTATCATATTGATCATTATCCACATAGTGTCATGATCCTTGTTTCTTGTCTTTGTGTTGTGTGTTTTATTTTGAAAAGTTTTCCCCTCTTCTGTCATGTTAAGCTTCACTTCCTGTCTGCGTTTCCCTCCTGTGCCTGATTGTGTCATTGTGTTCACCTGTTGCCCCTGTGTTTCTCCTCCCCCTTCCAGCTGTGTCTCGTCTTGTGATTACCCTTGTGTATTTAGTCCCTGTTTCCCTTTTGTCTGTTGTTCGGTCGTCGTCATTTCTTCCCAGATCTTGTCCATGATACCTGCCTGTTCCTGTCGCCCTTCATGTCTGGAGCTAAGTGTTTTTCATGTCCTGTGTTCCCCTTGCTTTGTGTTTTCATCAACAGCTTTTGAATAAAGCTTGCTTTTTGTTTGGACCCTTACCTGCTTCCCCTTGATTTACTGCACTTGGGTCCTGTCTCCCCAACCCTGACACATAGCTGACATCTTCAAATGGTTATGGTGTATGGTAAATATATTATATCAAAAAACACTTTGTTTCTTTGAATGCAAACATTCCCCCTTTCCCTGCAATTTCAATGGATGGGGCCACAAAACGGTCAAAGATAAATTAGGCTGTATATTGCAAGCATTTCGCAAGTAAATGACTTCGTCAACGGATTATTTTCATCATGAAATAAATTGGATCACCACGATAGTAATCATAGTATTTACTATTATCATGTAGCTGTTTGTTTTCCATTCAGTTACATTCTTACTTTTTTGTATCGTTCAGGATTTGCTTTTTACGGCTTTATTGTGTTGTTTATAAATCATGACAAAAAAGCATTAAAGAAAGAGAACAGCTCTATTTGTCCTTACTCTTAAACCTCATGCGATCACTAGAGGGTAGTGCCACACCACAGCTCCCTCTGTGTGACGCATCACCAATCATTTGGGGCTGTGGGTAACAATAGATAAGTGTGGCAATAATATGAAACACAGGTGGCACACAGTGAGGGCTCGGGATTCAGGGAATGAGGGTGCTTTTGAAAATTGGCTGATGTTGAACAAAATAGGTTTATGCCAGACACCTACTGATTCATCTGGATTCATGGACTCATACTCCATCTTAGATCATCTTTAAACAACCAGAACAATACTTTTGAACTGTGCAGCAAATGATTGAAGGAACTTCTGATATCTCCTTTTCCCTTTGCCACTAGAAGCATCCTCACATTTTCCATCCCAGAGTGTTGTCTTCTCATTATTTCTCTTAGTTTAAAACGTTTTCCTTTGGCAAGAAGAAGTCAACAAAGAGGAAGGCACCTGCTACACCTGGTTTATGCAGAAACATTGACCTTAAAAAGCTCCTGATATCTGATACCCGATTAATGTTAAGATGTAATACACACATCAATTTTCATCAACTAGTTATTTAAGTTATGCTTAGTGATGCTGATAATTTGAGTAAAACATGAGCCTGGAAGTTGTTAAAACCAGGCATGTATTCTTATCTTTTCAACCCATCCCAGCTTCTCCGACTCAGGCCCTAACCTGCTGATGGCAGCAAAGGCTTTAGGAAACCCCATGTCCTGCCGTTTGTAACCTGTTGCAGAAGATTCCATGACATGTTTACACTGTGACCTCAAACAGCTTGCATTTTTTCATTTGTGGCCTATTATGCTGACTTTTTGCTGGTAATGGTTGGACCTGATGTGCCCACTTAGAATCGTGCATTACAGTTTTATGATGATAATAACTTCATCATCATGAGGACTTTTTCTTCCTCCTAGCAAAACGCTGAGAGGCGGAGCTTGTCCAAACTGCTGTGCCAGCAAATAAAGGTGCCAGCATGGTTGAAAATTAAACATGGTAATTGCTATAATGAGAATATCTGGACACATGTTCATAATCACCTGGGCCCAGTTTTTCAAAAAGTGTAATCTGGATCAAATTGATCCGGATTTGGAAATCACATGTTTTGCTATCCAGGATCACCTGATCCATCTTAGTTTTATGCCAGTTTTTTAAAGGAACATTGGATTGGATCACTGTGATCCAAATACCAAATTTCAAGATTACCAAATCCTGTTTACCAAAGCCTTAAATGGAACCAACAGTGTAGCCTACTGGCTTAGCAAAGAACAACAGTAAGGTAAAATACCGGAGGCCACAAATAGCCATTGTTTGTTTTAATTTTAGGAAACAGAAACAGTTTAATAAACAGAAACATTTTACAGTCCTAATGTTAAATAACAAAAAATACTATCCAATAGTCAAAAACCATTCACAGGACAGATACCAGCTCTTTTCATTTCTTCCTTTAGGAGTTGTATCTCCATATGCACTTTTGTCTGCTGCAGTTGGGTAAGCAACATTTGTTCTTTACCCAGTTGAATTTGTAGTCCTGCTCTTTCAGTTTCCCGTTTCAGAAGCAACTCATAGCTGTCACCATCCTTGTTTGTAGCTGAGGAACGTTTGCGTTTTCTTGAAGGAAGGTCTTGGACTGGTTTCAAGGTTTCAAGGTTTTATTTGTCATATGCACAGCAGATACAACGTATATGTTGGCAATGAAAATCTTATGTCGCATGCTCCTCCAACAACTCCACATACATGGTGCAAATAAGATAATAAAATAGTGCAAAAAGAGAGAAGAATATTTACAATATTAACAATAAAGATTTGAGGATGTGAAATATATACATATGTGGAATACATTGAAAGTATTTAAATACTTTACACTGTTGAATGAGGAGGTATGGACAGATGCATATATTATGTATAACAGATGTATATGGCAGATATGTATAATATATATATATGTGTACTATAAACAGATATGTATGGCAGATGTGTATAATATATATATATGTATGTGTGTACTATAAAAAGATGTGAGTAGACATTCACACAGCTCAGGAGTTCAGCAGTCTTATAGCCTGTGGTATAAAACTGTCTCTGAGTCTGGTAGTCTTGGTCCGGATGCTGCGGTACCGTCTGCCAGACGGCAGCAGACAGAACAGATTGTTGCTGGGGTGAATGGGGTCCTTTAATATCCTACCGGCCTTCTTCCTACACCGCTGGGTGTAGAGGTCCTCCATGGATGGCAGCTCCGTCCTGGTGATGTGCTGAGCAGTTTTCACCACACTCTGTAGAGTCTTACGGTTGAGGGCGGTGCAACTGCCATACCAGGCGGTGATGCAGCCAGTCAGGATACTCTCGATGGTGCACCTGTAGAAGTTGCAGAGTATCCTGGAGTCCATGTTGAACTTCCGCAGCCTGCGGAGGAAGAAGAGCCGCTGTCGAGCCGTCTTGGATATGACCCTGGTGTGATGTGTCCATGTCAGGTCCTCACTGATGTTTACCCCGAGGAACCTGAAGCTGCTGACTCTCTCCACAGGAGTCCCGTCGATGGTGATGGGTGTGTGTGCCTCTCTCTGCCTCTTCCTGTAGTCCACAATCAGCTCCTTTGTTTTGCTGACGTTGAGATGGAGGTTGTTGTCCTGGCACCAAGATGTCAGGGCTCTGACCTCCTCTCTGTACGCCGTCTCGTCGTCGTCTGTGATCAGGCCGATGACGGTCGTGTCGTCAGCAAACTTGATGATGGTGTTGGAGCTGTGTGTGGCCACGCAGTCGTGCGTGAACAGGGAGTAGAGGAGAGGGCTGAGCACACAACCCAGATGATGAATCGGGGATGAAACCTCTTTATTAGTCACATACTGCACAGAGAGAATGTGAAATTTTCCTCTGCATTTAACCCATCCTAGTACTAGGAGCATGGGCAGCTATTGTGCAGCGCCCGGGGAGCAATGGGGAGGGGGGATTGGAGGTGTCCGGTGCCTTGCTCAAGGACACCACAGCAGGGCTTAGGAGGGCTTAGGAGGTGAACTGAGGGGCTCCGGTGTTGAGGGTCAAGGTGGAGGATGTGATGTTCCCCATCCGCACTGCCTGGGATCTGCCTGTTAGGAAGCTCATGATCCAGTCACAGAGGGCGCTGTTGAGCCCAAGGTCCCTGAGCTTAATGATGAGCTTGGAGGGCACAATGGTGTTGAATGCTGAACTGTAGTCAATGAACAGCATTCTCACATAAGTGTTCCTCTGGTCCAGGTGGGAGAGGGCAGTGTGGAGGGTGAGGGAGATGGCATCATCCGTGGACCTGTTTGCTCTGTAGGCAAACTGCAGGGGGTCCAGTGAGTCAGGGAGGGAGGAGGTGATAAAAGTTTTGACTAACCGCTCAAAGCACTTCATGATGATGGAGGTGAGTGCAACTGGGCGGTAGTCATTGAGGCAGATGGGTTTTGTCTTTTTGGGGACAGGGACAATGATGGCCCCCTTTAAAACATGTGGGGACTACAGACTGGAGCAGTGACCTATTGAAAATGTCAGTGTCTCCCTTACTTCCACTGGGGATCTATCTTCCTCCTCAATAACTGGTCCAGCACAAACATTTCCTCTGCAGGAGAATTTTGCTCGCATTCTTCTGAAGTCATAGTCTCTGTGATTGTGGGCTGTCCATCTGCTTCTATGCCTTCAATGCCATGCAGAGCCTCTGATTTGTCTCCTCCTATTACATCAAGGACCATATCAGTGAATTCCCCCCTCTTATATGGCTTGTTACCTGTTTCAGCAAGGTCTTTTGTTGCCTTGGCCCTAAGGTTCTTCCATCGCAACATTACTTGTTTTATGTTCCTCTTCTGGCCAGACCCAGTGGCATTGACATGATTGGTAATGTCCTCCCAAATATTCTCTTTTACTTTCTTGGTTACTTCTCCACCCTTTGCAGAGCTGAAACCTCCTACTATCGATCCAAAATTGCCCCGAACACCCTCCAACATTGCACAAGTTTCTGCCACAGTGAAATTAGGCCCTTTTGAGTCCATGGTTCCAACTCTTTGGTGTAGCCAACATTGACCTTATAAGCCTTGAGCATGATTGCTTTGGCTTGTGCTCAATTAGGCTTACACAACTCAGCTTGTTGCTGGTTAATGGGTGAGACCATTTAAACACATCATGTCTTTGCACCCATTTCTTCTAGCATACAGAGGCATCCACATGGCGGGTATTGTTCATTGTTACCGTGACAGGGTGTATGCTGAGCGCGCCAAACCACTTCAGCAATACACATCAGAAGAACTGTTTGCATGTTTTCGCTTTGGGAGAGATGACATTAAGTACATTGCAGACCTTGTCAGGCCAACACTCCAACGCTAAACCCAAAGGAGTCATGCTTTATCCGTGGAGGAATAGTGTTAAATCGCTCTGCGCCTTTACGCACGTGGGACTTTCCACCAAGTAATTGGTGACAATATGGGAGTGACAAAATCAACTGTGAGTAATGTGGTGAAAGCTGTGTCAGTAGCACTGGGCCGTCTGATCAATGAATTTGTTTCCTTTCCTCAGGATGACCAGACAGCTCAGACTAGGCACACGTTTTTTCAAATGGGGAACATGCCTAGCACAATTGGTGCTATTGATTGCACTCATGTCCATATCCAAGCACCTTGTGAAAGGGAGTGGGTGTATGTCAATCGAAAGGGGAGGCACAGCATCAACATCCAACTTGTGGGCAACGCTGACCTCATAATCACAAACTGTGTTGTGAAATGGCCAGGTTCATGATGCATGCATTCTAAGAGAGAGTGCACTATACAGAGAGTTTCAATCCGACCAAATGGCATATTATTGGGAGACAGCGCATATCCACTCGTACCATGGCTAATGACCCCTTTTTCAGTTGGAAACACACCTGAGCAGGCACGCTTCAACTCCTCACTTTGCAGAACAAGATGTGCCATTGAACGCCTAAATGCAGTCCTGAAGAGACGGTTTGCGTGTCTAAACTACTTGCGAGTACAACCCAAGGTGGCATGCAACATAATCCTTGCCTGCATTGTTTTACATAACATTGCCACCAGTCGTAATGTCCCTCTTTATGATGGACCTGAGCCTGATGTAGAACCAGAACAGCCGCCAAGGTTCTTACCAAATGAAGGACACACTGGACATGCTATTAGAGATGCAATTGTGAGAAATTACTTTCAATTAGTCTACTGAATGACTGCGTATATATTTTTGTTGTCATTGCCATTACTATACTGTGGAATCATAGAGCTGTGAGCAACAGTGACATTTATTTGACAGCTGAGAGCTTTGAGATTTTTTTGATTTATTTTTGTTGTTTACCATATCTCATTAGCTGTGACATGCTTCATATATTTTCTTTATATCCATGGTCACTGTCTTGATTTGTAATCATACAATATCTGAAAAAATGTACATATCATCAGTAGACGTTGATTTTGTGATCATTCACTTAAAAAAAAACCTCTCTTATTTTGTTTGGTTCGAAAAATCACAACTGAATCCACCCTTCTAATGGGATCTGGATAATCCTTTTTTTTTCTTATCAAATAGATCCCAAACTGAGTTCAAAGTTTTGAAAAACCCAAAGGGCAGGTTTGATCCAGATCAAATGTAAGATCGGATTACATGATCTGATCTTATCTGGAAACCCTCTTTTGCCTTTGAAAAACCCATTTCCAAGATTTGATCCAATCCGTGATCCGAAATCCCACTGGATTACTTTTGAAAAACTGGGCCCTGATCTTTAATCAGCTCTGCAGAGTTTGTTTGTAGCCTTTCACATGTGGAAGTGCCTCCTGACCGCCTGACGGCTCCACAGGCCACTGCCTCCTTTAAGAAGGGCCTAAAAACCTTTCTTTTAAAAAAAGGGTTTTATTAAACTTGTGTTTTTTAAAGTATATTCTGCCCCTTGTAGCGCTTTGGGATTACTTTTAGCAATGAAAGGTGCTTCACAAATAAAATGTATCATTATTATTATTATTATTATTAGCTGCATCTGTGTTGCTTGGCAACTAGAAGAACTACAGAGATGGTGGAAGAATGATGAAAAACAATTACTTTGTTGTTGTGAGTCGTGAGTATATTATATTAAACCTTGCCCAAGTGTATGTAGTCACTGTTTTACAAAATAAATTAGTTTGTGGCTGTTATTTAAAGTGATTTTACAAGAGCTGTGTGGCTAACTGCCTAAATTGAACCAACAGATTTCATTCATGGACTAAAACAGCAATCAAATATAACAGCCATAAGACAAGTCATTTCATTAAAACAGAATGATAAAGGTGGCTACTAAATTACATTAAAACGATTAACAGCATATTTAACAAATACGCTTACCTGTTAACAGTTTAAAATAAAATCAGATTTACGAGGTTATAAATAGGTGGTTATCTCCCCAGATTTTTGTTCATGCATACTGCTCCCTGTGTTGCCTGGATAATATTCCAGTAGCTAATAATCTGCAGTACAATTCCTCTCAGTTCCTCTCCAGCATGCAGATTACTGCTCAGTAGGTCACACACACACCCTGTAATAACAGAACAGGCAGTAGTATACATTCTCCCTGTGATGACCTTAGAGCTGGTGTTGTCAAATTATTTCTGGTGTAATTGGGCAATCATATTGTAATGATGTCCTCTGTGAGAAACACTTCACCACCTTGTCAAATTTGATAAAATAGAGCCAGTGATGGGAGATTTTTACAGGTCATTTAAAGAGATAGCGTTCCTATGAGCTGTTCTAACCTCAGTGAAAGCTGGTATACAGAAGAATATTTATCTCAGCATTGGCTCAACCGTAACACTAGACCATACATGGCAGAGCAACCAGAAACAGAATGAAAACAACTTGTAAAAACCGGAGGAGAACATTATTGGCAAAGCGTTTAGAAATGTAAAGGTTCCTAAACAATTTGCAGAAAGCTAAACTACAAGCAATATAGCCACTTCAGAAAGCAAATAAGTCGCTGAGAGGCTGAGGCTGGGCCTGGTCGCAATTGTGTTACACGCCAGTGACGTGCGGTGAGGGGAGGCAGGTGAGGCGTGCCTCACCTATTTTCCTTTTAATTTCACCAGTTTTACATTATTTTGATCCAAAATCGCTGAATTTTCATATTCACGTTCAAACACTGAGAACAGCTGCTCGGTGAGGCACCAACCTGCTGACATGCTATACAGTGAGACTGTAACTGCTGTCTGTCTGTATGTCGCTATTAAAATGTTCAAACACTCTGGCTATATTAACTAATTTCCATACTTTAGCTGGTGTATATAATATACAGTGTTTTTTGTCAACTGTAGGCTATGTCTGTAACGTGTCTCTTGTGCTGAGCAAAACCGCTGCGAAGAGAGACTAGGTGAGGCACGCAGTTCTCCTGCCTCATGGCAGTGGGTGCTAGTGAGTCCAGTGATTCTTCGTGCGCTGCAGAATAAGTGACAGCGAGCTAAAATTTACAGTTAAGTCAAGTGCAGTCGTTTGCTTATTTTTTCGTCTCGCCTGACCCTACTTTTAGAATGGAGGATTGCATATCCAAACTAAAACAATTTTCATAAGATGAACATTTAATAAGATGCTCTAAGGTTCAAATCTGATTGTGATGACGTCAGTGCCTCACCAGCCATGAACTTCACCGCACGTCACTGTTACACGCTATCAAAAAAATGACTTACTGAGATCAAAAATGAGGTGAATAATAAAGGGCTTTAAAGAAACATAACGACACGATCAATTCAGGACAAGAAATTATGATAATAATTGTTAGAAATAATCAATATATTGAAACGGAACATTAAAAGATAATTCACTGTTTCTGGACGGACCATATTTGTCCAATTCCGGTAGTACTACCGGATGTTGGTTTTAGCCCCAGATAGCATATAGCTAATATTGTATTGTGTATATGAGTAGAGGGAGAAGGACACGTGGAGTTACATACTAAACACACCGCCTCTACCTCTCACTCATTGATGCTGCAATGAAACTATTGCGTGTTTAATAACTGATAAACCTCAGAAGGATTGCATAATAGAATATCGTAGATGAGAGCTTCAGGACATCACTAACAGGATGGCGACGAAGACGTCATAAGAGGACCCGCCCCCGACGACGTCAGCCTATTCACCCTATTACGCCCCGCCCATTTTTAACGGCTTTTTTCTTCCGCTTTGTGTATGATCTTCCGGTCAGCTAGTTCCGGTTAGCTAGTGTAACCTAACCTTTAGTGTGACCTTTAAGATGGATGTTACCTGGGCAGAGACAAGCGATGCTGTTCGTAGTAGTGGAACCTCTAACCAGAAAGAAATTACCTTGCTGACAAAGGGTTGTGACACCTGAAACCTCTCTGCGATGTCTTGTTGAAGTAGGTTCAGACGAAGCTTCATGAGAGTCATTAAGACCTGATCCCACGGATGAATATGAGAGCTGTTAGAGAAATCACGGGTTAGGTCATCAGCCAAAGAGGTGAAAGCATCCAGATGCAACCCAGTGTAAAGTAGGCTCAGGTTGTCATTTCGCACAAGCTCTTGATATTTTGCAGTGCTCGCTGAGCACTGGGTTGCCTGGTCACACAGCAGAGGTTGGTGAAGTAAAGGTCTTGCAGCATAGTTGTGATGGTCATGCATTGATCCTCCCACTGCGTTCCGATGTCGCGATGTCCATCACCCTCCGGCTCGAGCTCAGGCTCAGCCTCAGCAGCATTGCTGGTTGATGCCTCTATGAAAATAATGACTCAGTTAAAACTAAGATGTATCCGTGTTGTCATGGCTTAACTAAGGTTAACATTATTTCCGAAGAATCCGGAGAACCCCATGTGACAAGCGGCCAACTGGATCCAGCCCCCCGCTACCAACCAATCAGAGCACGAGAGCGGAGCACATCTTATTTCGAAGCTGTTTATTTTATGACCGGAAAGGGATGGTTCTATAAAACATGTTTGTAGGCCTATTGTGAGATCAATCTCTCTTTTGTTCCGGACCGCCAGACAGTAACTACTGATGAGCTACACTCTGTCAGCGGCCTGTGGACACGTGTCCCGGACTATTGAGCCACAGCTGTGAAACTTTTGTAAAACCTACTGCTGCATCCTTTTATTAAATACTCCTTTTAAACTTATGAGAGGAGCTTCACTTCGTTTGTTTTAAATCGACTCCTGGGCTTCGAATAAAAGAACATTTCTTACAATTAATCCAAGTAATCATACAGTTTACGGCAGGGCCGCCGCTCCCTATACGCAGAGTACGACGAGCGCGTAGGGCCCCCAGTACCTGGTGATGGCCCCCGAAATTAAGATTGAAAAAAATCAAAATAATCATTACATTATTACACAAATAAACATTTATATAAATTAGTTATGAACAGGCCCACTGTTGTTTTTAAAAAAAAAGTATGTACCCTATCCCTCAATTGGGGCAAATTAGATGTTTTTACCTGTAAAAAGAAGCCCCACCCCTTCCCCGAAATGTAATGTAATGGTACAGTCTTCAAAGTTATCTTCTTTTCACAACGGCGTTCGCTCCGGTTCTCTGGTAGTAGCCTGAAGTTTCCGATATTTCTTTATCAAGCTGTTTTTGAATGGTGAAGATGGCATAATGGCAAGTAAGAAATATGACTCTGGCGATCAAAAACGGAAGAAGAGGAAACTGCGAGATGATGCCCGTGCACGTTTTTCTGGTAAATCTGTGTTTTATGTCTAATTGTTTGGCTAACATTTAGTCACATTGCTCATAGCTAAAGCCAGCAACCTAGGCTAGGTTAACCATCAATTGGATTGTATGTGGCTCTAAACTCTAAATTAGATCATCTAGATTTCACAATGCATGTGATACATTTGCAAATAGTTGACAGTTGTCACTGTAGATATTGGGCGCCTTATGTTTAGTCAGCTAAACTGTAGTTAGCTAGCAGTCCATGCACGGGGTCCAAAGCAATTTACAGTTCTACATAGTATACAGTATAGTTTAGGGAAAATATTTAGTTTAGGACAATATGGCACTTAGAGGTAGTTTTTGAGTGTGTGAAAAATGGTCTGGTCTGGTCTGTGTGTGTGTGTGTGTGTGTGTGTGTGTGTGTGTGTGTGTGTGTGTGTGTGTGTGTGTGTGTGTGTGTGTGTGTGTGTGTGTGTGTGTGTGTGTGCGTGCGATCGCAATGGCTTGGTTTGTTTGGGTCACATGGATATGGGTGGGACTCAGCAATTCATTATAATCACCTGTTCACCTGAGGCAGGTGTGTGTGTGTGCGGAAGAGAGGGTGACAACAGGGTCGTTGCGGTCAACAAAAAATATCACACACACACACACACACACACACACACACACACACACACACACACACACACACACACACACACACACACACACAATAACATCTTATAATAATAATAATACAAACCATTAACCAAATAGGAACTAGTACAAACCTAATTTGAGAATAATACAAAATATATCATCAGTTTACATTTCATGGCTCCTATAAGCAACATTTTCTCTCTATCTATTGAACAGGTCATAGATACTGGAACAAGCCTTATATCACAGTAAGTCATATCAAAAGTCTTTCACTGTCACAAGTTTTCAAATCAAACAGGTGTCAGGAACACAGTCACAGTCAAAATGTTCTGACTGTCGAGTGCAAAAATACCTTCCATTCTTCCAAATCTCTGGGACGGAAGTGTTTGTTCTGGGAAGTCAAATTTTCAAAAAAAGTGTTCTGTTCATATACAGAAGTTGGTGTTCCACTATAAATCAGTGGGGAAAGTATTTCAAGGCCCCTTGGCATCAGGTAACCAGAGTTTTAAAAAAGTACTGTGATCTTGTTAAAGTAGAAGTACTCAGATCTTGTACTTGAGTAAAAGTAGAAGTATTCAGATCTTCTACTTGAGTAAAAGTAGAAGTACTCAGATCTTGTACTTGAGTAAAAGTAGAAGTACTCAGATCTTGTACTTGAGTAAAAGTAGAAGTACTCAGATCTTGTACTTGAGTAAAAGTGGAAGTACTCAGATCTTGTACTTGAGTAAAGTAGAAGTACCAGAGTGTAGGAATACTCTGTTACAGTAAAAGTCCTGCATTCAAAATGTTCCTCCAGTGAAAGTAGAAAGTACTCTCATCTAAATGTACTTAAAGTAGCGACAGTAAAAGTAGTCATTGTTTGATTGGTCCATTTCAGAATAATATCTCTGATATGTTTTATAATTATTGATCATTAAAGTGTTCTCAGAGCTGGTAAAGGTGCAGCTAGTTTGAATGGCTTTGTATACTGCAGGGTAGCTGCTGAATTTACTCCAGGTGAACTAAAGTCTGATTTAAGGGCTGATTATATTTACCATCATTAATCCAGATCTGTAAAATATGTGTGTAATTTCATTGTTTTGCCCGTACAGAAATGTGCTTCCTTGGAGCCTGAATGAAGTGCCGGACTTGTGTGATGGAGGGGCTGAGGACATAGAGTGGGATGTGGAGTGCTGAAGGAGAAGATCTGTATCCCATAATCTCCCTCTCAATTGTTGGTTTTGTTGTGTCCAGATTCAAAATAACCTGGGGTACCGCTTTAATCACAATATGCTAAAGGATTATTCTAGAGTTTTCAAGATAAACCCCCTTTAACTGTCTCATTGTCTGTGAGTGTGCCATAAATTATAGTTACAGTTACACTAGCAGTTCAACACACATTCCAATCCCGTACAATGACTGCATGTCGGTCAATCCTGTATATCATTTTCAAGTTGATATGCTGGTATCTGTGCCATTGTGAATCGTTGTTGATGGATTTGGAGCAGTGCAGTTTGTTACACAGTAAAGGTTGTAATGTTCTGTGAAAATCTTTTTCCCAGGCATTAGTACATTTACAGAGAGCAATTATAGAGTGTCACTGCATTGTTAATGTGATGATGGATAGAAACATGCACTTTGTCTGACTTTCCTGTGCTCTATTTTATCAAATTCCCCCAATAACCCCATGCCTGCATACCAAGTGAAAATGATGTATTTCTAGAGACTTATTAAATACTTGGTGATTGATTGGATGAATCTGTCAATCAAGATCTTGCTGCAGGCAGAACAGCACAAACATCGTCTCCATTGAGAGGAGCCTTCAGTGGTTCCTCAATGAAGAATCAAGTTCTATATCCATTAACTGCAGCATCTATGTTAACTCTTTAGGAGCTCTGTTGTAAGTCTTCATCTGAATTTATGATTGTTTGTTAAAAGTCTGATACATTTCATTACTCTGTGCCATAGAGTCATAACATAGTGCACTTATTGTGATAATGCCAAACAGTATTTAGTCCTGTTCCAGCCATGGTGGTTCCATGGCTGGCTGTTTTCTGTTATTTTTGAAGATTAATGTCTTTGTAGGAACCAGTGGGCCTTGGAGTGGACAGTTTATTAAAACAAGAAAGTATGGATAGGCAAAATGAAGCAGCTTTTAATTTTCTCTTTTTATCGGCTATGATGAGAAATACAAACATATAACATAAAAGTGCCAGCCTTGTTTCTTACCCACTATGTCTCAACATATTCTATGATGTTTTTTTTAACAAGCACAAAGGAGTTGTAAACTTAATATTATAAGCTTTGTGAATGTAGACATTATGGCAGCAGGTGTATGATATATTCAAGTATTTTTTACACAGCAGCACATGCAGTAAGCTGACTGTTCATACCATACACTCGTACAATGCTATGGACCTGCACCACCCAAGCTGCTATCTCTCTACTACCTGCCTTTATCTGCCTTTCTTCCTCTTTTGTTTGTTTCTCTCTTTCTTTCTCTCTTTCTTTCTTTCTTTCTTTCTTTCTTTCTTTCTTTCTTTCTTTCGTTCTTCGTATCTCAGCTCCAGGATAGACTCGTGTTGACCCTGTGTCGGGTTTCACTCAGCACACCAGCTCAGTGATGCTATTGGCTGTTGGCGCTGTGCTGGCAGCCTGTTGCAGCAGCTCCCTGTGTTTTATACATTTTAATCCTGGATAACTGGACTTAAACTCACACTGTACATTTCACATTTACATTCAATTTAATATTCCATTCTTTATACACATAATGTATACAGCCCCGGAAAAAATGAAAAGACCACTCCAGCATTATCATTTTCTCTTGTTTTATTATTTATATGTATGAGTTAAACAATTTTTATTGTATTCTATAAACATTTCTCTGTGTTGGAATTCAACAGGCACTGGAATGGCTGTCATACATGTAGAGATACAGATTTAAGAACAATTTGGAGTGGTCTCTTCATTTTTTCCAGGAGCTGTATGTATAATATCCTGCTTTATATTTTGTGTACATTTTTATTCTGACATGCATATTTTATCATGTTTTATTGGTATCAATAAAGAACTTGTCTGTCTGTCTGTCTGTCTGTCTGTCTGTCTGTCTGTCTGTCTGTCTGTCTGTCTGTCTGTCTGTCTGTCTGTCTGTCTGTCTGTCTGTCTGTCTGTCTATTTGCATAAAGTCACAGAGCCTATATTAAAATTGTCTTTTTGTTGAAAATACTGCACTCAGATTCAAGTAGAAGCATGGACACACACACACACACACACACACACACACACACACACACACACACACACACACACACACACACACCTCCTTACCCTGCTTATTGAAAACAAGTGACTTCATATAATGAACTGGTAAGACACTCTACACCTCAGTGTTGCTAATGTAATCACCTCAAAAACATAAAACTGATATTGTATTTGCTTCTCCATCACATACACATTTATTAGACAGATGAACGTGTATTTTTATCAGTTGTCACAGAACTATGGAACTTGACAGAATAAGAGAAATTTAGAGAATGACAGAGAGAAGGTCACTATCCTTGTGCTGATATTATAAATAAACACAGACAGAAAAAGAAAAACAAAGTAATGGACAACATAACATGCATCACAGCCTTGGTGAAGCAGCCTTTCAAGGCTACAATAACAAGTGTTCCCCCTCTCCCCAACAAAAACCCAGTCCCAACGCATCAGAACCTCTTAAGGATCGGTTCACCAGCTCTTACGTCAGTGCCTTTATTGAGAAGCTTTATAAAAATGTAAACAGAATAATGACCAAAAATCTTTGAAAAGGCCTCGAAACCAGAAGGCTGTTTCCGCAGCTGTCAGCAGAGTGGGGAACAAGTAAGGCTTTTACATTTCATTTTATTCAAGCTCTTACCTTTACAATGTTTTTTCCCAGAATTCAGGGCTTTTAACGTTTATTGTATATGTTCAGATTAGTATCTGTTACCGATGACAGCTTGGAGGATGAAAACAAACAAATGAAGTTTACATAAGGAGAAAACACTGATATGAACCTTTTACCTTAAAGTACACGAAGGAAATAAAAACACATCTACATTATTGAATGATGGAGTGATGAGGTGCTTAGGGACAGCACTCTTCATCCATCAGCCCTCGGCTCACTGCGCTGCTGTATGAACATGGCTGTGATCACCTCCAGTGGGAGCCCACATTTAAGTGATGGTTCTTCTAATCTTCACGCAATCTTCTAAGTAATTGCTGAACAATAAATCCTGGTATGTTTCCAGGAAATAGGGAGGAAATAAACACAGGCTTATATACTCAATCCATTAACTGAGAAAGGTCAAATGTTTAAAAAAAATGTTGTGCCAGCTGTGTGTGTCTTACCTTTATCGGCAAATGTGTACCGAACCTACAGGTCTATTATCCTTCCAAAAGTGCAATGTGGGAAGAGAGATCATATGAATATAGCAGGAGTGTCAGTCCTTTTTAATCCAGCTGTTTGATCAGCAGCTCATTAAAAAACAAGAGGGAGCAATTACAGAGGCAAGAGTCGGGAAGACCTGCAGAACTGTTTAATAAGCGATAAGGAAGGTATTGCACATAACGTGTGTGTGTGTGGGGGGGGGGTGTGGGTGTGTGTGTGTGTGTGTGTGTGTGTGTGTGTGTGTGTGTGTGTGTGTGTGTGGGTGTGGGTGTGTTTGTGTGTGTGTGTGTGTGTGTGGGTGTGTGTGTGTGTGTGTGTGTGTGGGTGTGGGTGTGGGTGTGTGGGTGTGTGTGTGTGTGTGTGTGTGTGTGTGTGTGTGTGTGTGTGTGTGTGAGTGGGTGTGGGTGTGGGTGTGTGTGTGTGTGTGTGTGTTTGTGTGTGGGTGTGTGGGTGTGTGTGTGTGTGTGTGTGTGTGTGTGTGTTTGTGTGTGTGTGTGTGTGGGTGTGGGTGTGGGTGCCGGTGTACGTCCTTAGAATTGATAAAGCAGTGAACAATTTTCCCTGAAAAGACACCGGGAAAGTAACTTCAGAAACCATAAAAACGTCAAGAATACAACATTTTTCTTTCCTCTAAAATACCCAATACTCACAAAATATTTACAGTACAAATGATCTTCATTTGACTCTGAAATACTCCACCAGTAATAATTATAATTATTTGATGTTTTCTTCTTTAATATCCAGTAGGTAACCTTTAGGCTTTCAGAATCCTATAACTCGTTTCGTCTTTATTCTAAAATTCCTGTTTGTCACTCCCTTGTTTAACTGTAACTACTTTTAACTAATAATAACTTTTAACTACTATTAAAAACCTGTGAGTTTTTACTGTTTACTGATTCATTTGATGATAAGTAAAGAGAGATTGCAGGGTTCACAGTGGGCTGTATTGCACATCGAAGCCCAAATGCTCTCAGTTCTGCACAGCATTGTGAAGTTTCCCAGAGTGGATCACACAAGCTGTGTGGGGGTTAAAGCCCCAGCTAGAGCTTTTCTTTAAAGATTTAGATCATTTTTGCCTAGCTTTTTTACCTGAGAATAATGAATTTCTCATTAAGCACTACACAACTACAAAGATTGCTTTCTGTCACCTTGGCAACTGTACAATAACCCGCGACAGGTGTGCAGAGGTGTGAGGGCTCGGTTCAAACTTCTCTCTCCAGCTCTTGTTTCAGGCAAACACAGAGACAATTAGCTATGGCAGATGCAGAAGGTGTATATTCAGTTGAATAAAAATGTCATAAAACCATAGGCGTCATTTTTACTGGGTACTCTGGGGACACGTCACTACCATTTTTGGAAATTGCCAATTTTGTCCCCAGCGCTTTGCATTAGGATAATTTGTTAAAAAGGTTCTGAAAATAGCGTGCACAAATAATTGGACACCATGAGAGAGGTTCATTTGCACAACAGAACCTGTTCAATCTGGAGGACTGTTCTCACTTTCCGGGTGTATTTCTGGCAACCCAAGCATGACATGTTTAATATTAGTAATAATTGAGAATAGCGTAGCATAGCAAAGGTTACTCCCACTTTGCAGCAGCGTAGCATAGCCCTGCAATAGTTGTCAACAAAAGTATTGTGAGCATACAGTATGTCTGTATGTGAAGGAAATAAGTATTTGATCCCCTGTAGATTTAGCTTCTGCCTGGCAACTGGAAGCTTCAGCTCCCTCCACAGTTTTTCTATGGGATGGAGATCCGGAGACTGGCTAGGCCCCTCCATCACCTTAATGGGCTTCTTCTTTAGCCACTCCTTAGTTCCCTTGGCCGTATGTTTTGGGTCATGGTCGTGCTGGAATACCTATCCATGTCCCATTTTCAGTGTCCTGGCTGAGGGAAGGAGGTTATCAGCCAATGTTTTACGATACATGGCCCCCTCCATCCTCCCCTCGATGTGGTGAACCACCCTGTCCCCTTAGCAGAGAAACCCCCCCAAAGCATAATGTTTCCACCTCCATGCTTGCTGCTGGGGATGGTGTTCTTCTGGTAATAGGCAGCATCTCTCTTCCTCCAAACACGACATGTCGAGTTGATGCCTAAGATTTGATGTTGGACTCATCTGACCACATCACCTTCTCAGAAGCCTTCTCTGAATCATTCAGAGCAGGGGTGCCCAACCAGTCGACCGCGGGCTGAGTTCCAGTCGATCGCGGTCTACCAGTCGATCGCGGGCTGAGTTCCAGTCGATCGCGGTCTACCAGTCGATCGCGGGCTGAGTTCCAGTCGATCGCGAGAAAATGTGAGTAGGCTATCCTCCTACTGTTGTGTAAAATAGGCCTACATCAAAACTTCCATCTTAAAACATCTTAAATAGGCACAATGAACTGCTGATCGCGTGAAGCAGTGTGTAGATTTGTACAGCTATAGTAAGCTAGATCAGGCATAATCACAGAAAAAATCTCACGTGCTTCTTTCTATCTGCGCGCGCATGGTATGGTTGCTAGGTTCTAACTAAGGACTCGGAAGGGCGCGAGAAGCTTGACTAGAGCGAGTGGATACTACCATGGCGGCAGAAGCTAAAACATCTAAAACTTCTCATTTTCATTCAGAGTGGGAGGAGGATTCTTTTTTCGTGTATTCGAATGCCAAGTCCATCTGCCTTATCTACAATGCAAATGTGGCTTTACCAAAGAAAGGGAATTTGGAGCGGCATTTCAAGACGGTCCTCCTGTAGTTATTGGCTGACCCCTCACCTTTCTCATGATCATTGATGCCCCAAGAGGCCAGATCTTAGGTCGTGGAGCCCCAGACCGAGTGCGATTGATGGTCATTTTGTGCTTTTCCATCTTCTAATAATCAAACCAGCTGTCTCCTTCTCACCAAGCTGCTTGCTGGTGGTCTTGTCTTCTATTCCAGTCTTGTGCAGGTCTACAATCTTGTCCCTGATGTCCTTAGACATTAGTTCCATAATGATGAGAACCTTGAGAATCACAAGACCTGTCTCTGGTCTGGCCCTCGGTGGAGAGGTTGTAATCTTATTTATTGACTGTGGACGGTGTCTTTTATCCAGACAAAGAGTTGATATTCGGAGTACTTTCTTAAAGTGAAAAGTCTTATTTAACCGGTCTAGCGCCAGAATCCTTGTTGGTTTCAAGGGGATCAAATACTTATTTCCCCCAATTAAACCCAAATCAATTAATATATTTTCTTTAATGTACATTTCTGGATTTTCTTTTTGATATTCTTTCTCTCACTGAATAAACCTACCTTTAAAAGTATAAACTGTTCATTTCTTTGTAAGTGGGCAAACTAACAAAATCGGCAGGGGATCAAATACTTCACTGTATGTATTGATTGTGGGGGGGTGTTTAATGCAGTTGTGTTTCTTTTTATCTGAGAAAAAGATTGTGAACACAGAGACGGTGATATTAGAGAGGTTTAAAGTGAGGTGGTAAAGTTCAGTTTATGGATGGATACCTGCATGCGTATATGAATTCCATGTCTGCCAGAAATCAGTAAACAGAGGATGAGGATCATCATGGAGATGATTTATTTCCCGCTACAGGGAATCAATATAATTGTATTATTTAATCAATAACCTGCCAGCTTCCTGCTAATTTTGCCCCAATGGTTTATTTGACCTTTTGTTTGATGACATCTGAGTAATGACTATGTGCCTGGGTGTGAAAAGATCCCCCCCCCCCCCCCCCCCACACACACACACACACACACACACACACACACACACACACATTTGTACATTGATTCTAAACAAAAAAATGTAAAGTTCATGAACACATAAATAAAAGCTACGGTACTTCGGAAGCACTTTTACAAAGGTACGTCACACACACAAAAGCTGAGCGGTGAAATGGCCGTGTGGCAGATATTTTTGGATTGTGAACTCAGTCCTAGAAAATCGAAAGCCTGTGGCAAGAAACACTCCAGGGAGACGTGCAGAAGACTTTTTAGTTTTACCACCTTCATTATTAACCATGAATGCTATTCCCTAATCGATACAGAAATAAGGACACAAACGCTAGGAGAGCGCTAAATATGTTTTGAGTTGAGGAAAGATTCTCTATCAAAATTAGCAAATGGAGGTCTGTAGAGACAGCTGTTTCAGCATGTCAGTTTGAGACACGCACAACAAGCATGGCTTCCTGCAGTTCAGAAAAGACAACGTGTCACTCTCTGAACAAGTGGCATTGATATTGTGATTCAGCGCATCAAGCTGAAAATATGCTGCAGAATGCTGTCGTGTGCTGTGTGCCTGGCGGGAGCTTCAGCTAGCAGTAAGCCAGCAGGATCTGCTAAAGATAGGATATTTGTGCAACTATTATTTTAATGCTCAGGGAGGACAAGATTATTATGATCAATTTTGTGCATTGCCAAACAATAACGCACAGCATCATGAGCTACTGGCTGGGACTGTTAGCTTAGCAGGTGCTGATGAATTTGACGCAAAAAACAAACACAAATAGCTAACTAGGCTGCGGAAAACAAGATTGATTGATCCCGGGCGGATACGCTGCATAATTGAAATGCACGCCAAGGTTTAATGTTGTAAATACCACAATCAATTATGTGAATTAAGAATTAAGGAAAAAAGGAAATGCATACACTTAGTTCATGACAATTAGCACAAAAACAAATCGGGATCATAGTCAGATGGATTCAAGGTGGCACTACTCATCAGAGAAAATACAGGTTGACTCCAACTTAACCTCAACTCTTGTGTCTTTACCTTGTTGGTCCGTGAGCGTAACCATTGCAAAATGTGATGATATTTAGCATTGCGGCTGATGTGATGTCATAGCAAGAATGATTTGTAGTTCTTACCAAACTCATTATGTGAAGCATAGAAGGGGAGGTTCCGCATTAACAGAGGCAGGAGTATAACATCTGGATTTAACTGATTTATTACATTTTTCATTCCACAGGAGATGCATCAGGAAAAGCTTCTTACCAGCTTCAAGAGAGTACACAGGGTTTGAGTGGCACGAATCAAAGGCCAGCATCAAAAACCACTGCGCTGCAATCTGCTTTCACCACTCAATCAATTACTGACTGTGTGACTCTAAGCCCAGGAAAAACACTCACCATCTAAGCAAAACCCTTACAGAAAAGAATTGATTACATGTCCCTTGTGTAAGGAGCCAAAGAAAGGCAATTATGACCACATGGCTGTACATGATGACTGAGCTGTGCCAAAACCACCCACTAAAAATAACACATTCAGGATGTGAAAATTTATAAACGGCGGAGTAAGAAAGCACATTGGATCAGCTGAGAAAACAACCAATTTGGTTCAGATTGAATCTTTAATCATTGCTTCTCACAAACCATACACTAGGCATACACTAGAATGGCAGGATTTAAAAATGGAGATACTGTAATAGCTAACACTATGACTGACACAATCTATAATTAGCTGCAGTTTAATCTAGGCCAACACCAAAGATAAGAATAAACATTGCATGTTAACATTATTCCTTTGAATAGTTCTCAACATTTTTGAGAACTCAACGTCTAAATAGCTAAAATCAGCTTCCTGTATGGACGGATAGCTATCTTGGCTCACTATGAACACAACCACAGTGAATCAGTCGGACTGCCTCGAGGTGAAGGTCCCTGTCCCTCTCTTCTTTTCCATCGGTGTGGTGAGCCTTGCTGAGAACCTGCTGGTTGTGGTGTCCGTCATACACAACAGGAACCTCCACTCTCCCATGTACTGCTTCATCTGCAGCCTGGCAGCCTTTAACACCATTGCCAGCCTCACTAAAACCTGGGAGACCCTGATGATTGTGTTTGCCAACGTGGGCCAGCTAGAGAAGAAAGGTTCCTCTGAGATGAACCTTGATGATGTGATGGACTCCCTGCTGTGTATGTCCTTCGTTGGCTCCATTTTCAGTTTCCTGGCTATCGCTGTGGACCGGTATGTATTAATGGTTTTGATTCTAAACCATATGCTTCAAAGAGTGAGGGGCGGACTTGCATCTGTGATGGTATAAATGTATTCCACCCCTCTAATACACCAGAATCCCCGTTGCAAAGCAGTTAAGTTCCATTTATATCAAAGGAAAAGCTGGCTCCAGTGACTAAATGTAACCAGAGCCGGTTATACTGTAGGCTGAAAAAACAAAGAGACAATTGATATTTGGTCTTGTGATGGAAACTTCTGAAGCAATGGAGATAAAATTCAGAGAGACACGGTAGAGCTGGAACTTTGATAATACTCACAGCTTACCACAAGGAATGTAAGTCACACTTGCTAATACTGCCTTGTTTACAATATTTTACACCTTCGACAAAGCTGCTCATTTCAGATCATGTGAGTATGGTATACAAATATGAAGTGACTCTAAACATGCATGAAATTCATTCATCAAATTATCCATAAAAATGATGTATGCATTTCTACAGTTGTAACACAATACCAAAAGCTTAACTGAGCAGATAATGAAATCACATTGTTTTTCTCACCAGTTATATCACGATCTTCCATGCTCTGCGATACCACAACATCATGACTATGCGGCGCACAAAGGCTGTCCTGGGTGTAATCTGGATAACATGTGGGGTGTCAGCTGTGCTCATGGTGAGGTTCTTCGCCTCCAAGTTCATCATGATCTGCTTTGTTGTCTTCTTTGTCATCTCCTTGGCAATTATCTGCTTCCTCTACTTCTACATGTTCATGCTGGCACGCATCCATGCTAGAAAGATTGCTGCCCTACCAAGCAGCAGTGGGGGGAAGTGCAGCCGCCAGCGGTGGTGGGGCAGCAGCATGAGAGGGGCCCTGACTCTGACCATCCTGTTTGGGGTGTTCGTTGTGTGTTGGACGCCGTTTTTCCTCCACCTCATTATCATGATGGTGTGCCCCATGAACCCGTACTGTGAGTGCTACCGGTCACTGTTCCAGCTACACGTGGTGCTTCTGATGAGCCACGCCGTCATCGACCCGGCCATCTACGCTTTCCGCAGCGCTGAGCTCAGACACACCTTCAGGAACATGCTGCTCTGCTCAGACTGGAAGCAGCGATCATAAATAGCATCTATTGGCACCTTTTGTTTATCCAAAGAAAGCAGTTGCTTTTTACGGGCAGACTGCTTTACATTCATTTGTTGCATATAGTCAGTGTTGCGAAAGCTAACTGAGAGCATCCTCCAACAATGCAACATATTATAAAAGGACATAAGACAAAACAATAAAAATAAAGATAATAAAATGAAACAAAAAGATAGGGCAAAATGAAACAGAGTAGGATAAATTAGATTAAAATAGTGCAGGTAGTTTGGTAGCCCAGTCAGTAAGTAGTGCAGATGAAGTATATACTTGTTAGAAAAATAAATAAATACAATAAATTATGCATGGAATGTTGAAAGTGGTCAAGTAATGCAGGATTGTATGAACATGTAAATATAATTAAATATAGAATAACAGAATGAAGGTTAAAGATTACATATTTTACAGTGAAATACAATTAAATACTGTTTGATATACTAATAACTATTAAGATAACAAATTAAATAAATCAATTGTAAGATGCAACCCCTAGAAAAATAAAGTTTGGCTCACTAAAGAACCCTTTAAACAAATCTAAATTAAATTGATTGAGTGTATAACAAAAAGTGCATTGTTCACAGGTCATTCATTTTATTTTTTCACAGTTGACCTATAGATGAATGGTAAAAAGATAAGTACAATTTATTTCTGTTTATGGTCCAAAATAGTTAAATGCACCAAAAATAGCAAAATTGTAATGTAACTAGTTGAATCACCGTGCAAATATAATTTCTGTTGTAATTAACTTCGATTATATCAAATACACTTGGATATAAAATAATAAATACTTGTCTTAGTTAATAGTTATTATGTATATTTTTTACTTACTTTTAGAACTTATTTTTTTAGATTGTTTATGTTTGCACCAAAAGACACCAAATCAAATTCCTTGTATGTGTAAACGTACTTGGCAATGAACTGGATTCTGATAAATGTGACATCCCATAATGAGTTGTTGTTCAAGGAAGGAACATTAGCAATCACATACTGTATGGGTCCAGTTATAAGAAGCTTTTGTTATCATTGTATTTATCTACCAACATATTGATTTTAATTAAAAGTAATGAGCAAAAGAACCATAGGCAAAAAAACCCAAAAACATTTCAGTAAGGAAGATACTCATAGTTGGGCGTATATTTTGCAGACGATGCTCTATTTTCGTTTTTTCACCCTAATCTGTGGGATCTGTCCATGGTAGCCTAAAGAGTGGTGCAGTGATGATGTATATTTAGGCCGACCCAGAAGTTAGCATTGCAAAATCTTTGGACAAATAGCATGGCATTTTTTCCTTGTATTTTGGAATATTGCAGAACTAAGATGGCCTTTAGGATACTTCCACATAATAATATCAGAAACTCAACAGACACCGCTTGATGATTTTTGTAGCAGAAATGCAATCCAGAAGTAAAAAGCTCAAATATGATTATAATCAAACTACATCCCGGTGACATGATGCTGAGCTGAAGGTGGACTGTTTTTCGTGATGACATTCAATGGTTTCATCACTTTTTAGCAACTGCTGTGTTTAACACCCATAGCTTCGGACATTCATCAGTGGGGTATTAACTGATGTGTTTAATGCCGTAGAACACAAAAGGAAAAATCTCTTTAGTTTTTATTAACCAAAGAGATTATTTCAGGCGTCTTACCAAAAACATATTTTACAATCTGAAACAGGATGTTGTGAAATGCTAACTAATTTCCAGGTTTTAGGACTCTTTCCTACACCATTCATTCTTGCGTTACACTACAGTAATTCATATATTTTGGGTTAGTTAAATGTAACGCAGCCTTATACAACCTTATGTTGGTAAGTGTTCAAAGTTGCTGTTAGTGTTTGATGCGGTATGTTACCGTTGTGTTGATTTATACTTTTTGTATGGATTGTAAAGTGGCAAATTGCCAAATTTGTCTTCAGATATTATAAAATAGCATTTAAGAGTACAAATGAGCAATTTCCCTTGTTGTTTCTGAACTTTAAACTGTGAAATGTACTGTACTTAAATCAGTGTTAATGTTAACATTTCCTCTACCTTTTGAGCTAAGCTAGCGCAGCTAACATTTAAACAACGTTTGCTGGTCCGCACTTATCTGTTTAGCTAACTGATCAATAGTGTTGAGAGTTTATGTCACCAATCAGCATTCACTTTTTCTTAATGGTATAATTGCCTATTTCACAACCTTTGGTAGTTTTAATCTCGTTTAATCTGTACTGTGTGTGAAGTGATGCCCTCTGGTCTTTTTGGTGAAAAAATTCAATGCTGCACAACCACTTCCTGTCCATAGACAATCATGTAATGTTGCAATTTTTTTGAATAGCAATGAAACTACAAGCAGGGTACGGCAGCATGTAGGTCAACTACATACATTAACAATACACACTGCCACTGAGAATGAGGACAGTCAGAGCCATTCTGCAGCAGAAGGCTTTTACACCTGGTTCTTAAATATAGGTGATTCATTAATTCATTTTGTGTTTAAATGTGCACATGTGACATTCAATCTATGCGTTGAGTGTCTTAAGTATTTCTGTGTATGTATTTTTTAATTACATACCATCCAGCTATCTTCACTCTGCCTTGCTGATTATCTACTACTCCACTCGTTTTCTGAAATGGATGTACTCGCATTTTAAACCAAGTGTCAAACTTATAAATAATGTATTTCCCAGATACCATTTTCAAAGATCACGTTATTATTTTTTCACAAAGATCATAATCTGGAGGTTTCCATCATTCACATAACCACGATGTACCACAGTGGATGCAAACAATTATATAACTTTACCTTTTGCTTTTATTCACACAATAATAAAATACATCATGTTAAGCAACATCGCCAACACTGACATCAGTCGTTTCTCTTGCAGTTCACATTTATATTTTTGCATGCCATGAATTTACCATATCTTACATGACTGATGTAACTGTTATATGCTCTCACTGTACATAACATAGGACTGATCATGCACTTACTAAGTGGGCTTCACCTCTGTCTAATGTAATATTACATTCAGTGTTCTTGCTGCTGTTTCTGTCGGGCCAAATAACTACTTCCCAATGAAAAATAACAATAAATCATTTTGAATCATTCCAAATATATGTCATGTCGAGAAGCAAAATGCAACAATCTCTGCTTTTCTCCTACAGATAACCAAATGATGAATGATGATATCATTGGGTTCTAATAAAAGCACTTCATCCTGTGGGCGTGTACAGCTGTTTGCATATTCATATGCAATTCTTTAGATCTCACAACTACAATGCATGGGGAATACAGTAAGACCATTACAACATGATTTTGATGCAAAAACATTTCTTGTCCCACAGCCTTTATGCATACTCTAAGATATGCCACAGATCAATCAAAGACACAACTAATACAAATGGCTTGCTCTTTTTGGAATACAAATTACAATAAAACACTAAAGAAATGTTTAGCTTCTAGCACTTACAGGAGATGCTTATCTTTTGTCATGAAAAGCAGTTTCAGAAGGTTGCATTTCATAGCAAAGATCTATTTAGCTTCTTAGTTGGGTGGTGGGCGCGACTTACAAACACTTACAGATAGCACTTTGAAGCTACAAACAGTCGACATTTAAAGTGTAAACTTATGACATGTTACATTGTTTCATACAATCAAAGGCAGGAATGTGTCATGAAGAGATCATAGGCGGCACACTGACAGAATATAGCAGCTATAAATAATATGAAGATACAAGATATATGCAGAAGAGCATCCACATAATCATAGCAGAAAATGGCTGTTCTAATATGAGCGTTAGCAGATTTAAGGAAGTTGTTCATTAACTCTGAGTTTATTCAGCAGCAGGTGGAGGCAGGACAAATGTAGTTCAGCATACTATCTGTTGACAGGCGATAACATCCAAAGGTTCAACAGCACATGACTTTTCACCACTGACCAAGTAAGCCTCATCCATACAGATACAGTGGGGCAAAAAAGTATTTAGTCAGCCACCAATTGTGCAAGTTCTCCCATTTAAAAAGATGAGAGAGGCCTGTAATTTTTATCACATGTACACTTCAACTATGAGAGACAGAATGAGGGAAACAATCCAGGAAATCACATTGTAGGATTTTTAATGAATTAATTGGTAAATTCCTCGGTAAAATAAGTATTTGGTCACCTACAAACAAGCAAGATTTCTGGCTCTCACAGACAGAACTTCTTCTTCAAGAGGCTCCTCTGTCCCCCACTCGTTACCTGTATTAATGGCACCTTTTTGAACTCGTTATCAGTATAAAAGACACCTGTCCACAACCTCAAACAGTCATACTCCAAACTCCACTATGGCCAAGACCAAAGAGCTGTCAAAGGAGACCAGAGACAAAATTGTAGACCTGCACCAGGCTGGGAAAACTGAATCTGCAATAGGTAAGCAGCTTGGTGTGAAGAAATCAACTGTGGGAGCAATTATTAGAAAATGGAAGACATACAAGACCACTGCTAATCTCCCTCGATCTGGGGCTCCACGCAAGATCTCACCCCGTGGGGTCAAAATGATCACAAGAACGGTGAGCAAAAATCCCAGAACCACACGGGGGGACCTAGTGAATGACCTGCAGAGAGCTGGGATCAAAGTAACAGAGGCTACCATCAGTAACACACTACGCCGCCAGGGACTTAAATCCTGCAGTTCCAGACGTGTCCCCCTGCTTAAGCCAGTACATGTCCAGGCCCGTCTGAAGTTTGCTAGAGGGCATTTGGATGATCCAGAAGAGGATTGGGAGAATGTCATATGGTCAGATGAAACCAAAATAGAACTTTTTGGTAAAAACTCAACTCGTCGTGTTTGGAAGAGAAAGAATGCAGAGTTGCATCCAAAGAACACCATACCTACTGTGAAGCATGGGGGTGGAAACATCATGCTTTGGGGCTGTTTTTCTGCAAAGGGACCAGGACGACTGATCCGTGTAAAGGAAAGAATGAATGGGGCCATGTATCGTGAGATTTTGAGTGAAAACCTCCTTCCATCAGCAAGGGCACTGAAGATGAAGCGTGGCTGGGTCTTTCAGCATGACAATGATCCCAAACACACCGCCAGGGCAACGAAGGAGTGGCTTCGTAAGAAGCATTTCAAGGTCCTGGAGTGGCCTAGCCAGTCTCCAGATCTCAACCCCATAGAAAATCTTTGGAGGGAGTTGAAAGTCCGTGTTGCCCAGCGACAGCCCCAAAACATCACTGCTTTAGAGGAGATCTGCATGGAGGAATGGGCCAACATACCAGCAACAGTGTGTGAAAACCTTGTGAAGACTTACAGAAAACGTTTGACCTCTGTCATTGCCAACAAAGGGTATATAACAAAGTATTGAGATGAACTTTTGTTATTGACCAAATACTTATTTTCCACAATCATTTGAAAATAAATTCTTTAAAAATCCTACAATGTGATTTTCTGGATTTTTTTTTCTCATTCTGTCTCTCATAGTTGAGGTATACCTATGATAAGAATTACAGGCCTCTCTCATCTTTTTAAATGGGAGAACTTGCACAATTGGTGGCTGACTAAATACTTTTTTGCCCCACTGTATATTTAGCAATTTGTTTTGAATTACCTCCAGCCACATCCCCCCAACTCAAATGAATTATCCTCGGCTTACGCTGACCCAGGCGACATCTCCTGAGGCAACTAACTATTATTATTCCCTACAAAACGTTTCCAATAGTTTCCTAAATCCCCCAATGAATACATACAGTAATTAAAAGCCAGCATATCCTACGCACTTGTCCTATACAACAGCAATTACGGTAGGGTTTACTTGTGATAGTACATTTCCTCTAAAATGAAATGTAGGACACAAACTGTTTTTTTGTAATGCAGTTTCCAGAAATCCTCATTTCAAATGGTCCTGCTGTGTATGTTCAAATACTGAAATGGCAACTCTTTGTTTACATGGAGGATATATTAGAAAGTAGTGTAGCCTTCCTACTGTGAGGGACCCATCTCCAGGTAATCCTGAGAGAAAACAAAAATGGTCTTCATCAAAGACTGTACTTTCTGAGAAGTGCAATGAACCATTTCACAAAGTGTATTTTTGATACTCTCGTATGGTTATGCTCCAGTGTCAGACTCAGCAGTTCATCCTACAAATCCTGTCATTGGTTTCTTAGTCTGTGTCCCTCAGTACTTACCTGTTAGAGCGCAGATGTTGGTGCAGGCGTTTTTCAGGCTGTAACAACAGATTATTTCTTTAAAAGTCTTCCTCATCTCCTGACTCCTGAAGGCATAGATCAGTGGGTCAATCACAGAGTTGCACATGATGAGGATGAGGTACATGTTGAAGTGGGACATAAAGCACACGCAGTAGAGGTTCCGTGGACATGAGATCATCAGGATCAGGTGGAGGAAGAAGGGAGCCCAGCAGACGATGAAGATCCCCAACAGGATGGTGAGCGTGATGGCCCCCTTCATGCTGGCCCGCTGGTGGATAGAATTGTAGCCAGGGAGCGCAGCGATGCGTTTCACATGTGAACGTGCCAACATGAACATGTGGCTGTAGAGTGAGGCCATGATGACCAGCATAGCAAAGAACATGGAGACCAGGCAGATGATGACCGGGGTTGTGTCTGAGTAGATGATGAAGACGATCCCGCAGCCCGTGCAGAAGGTCCAGATTCCCCCGATGATGCAGCCAGCTCTCCTCACTGTCATGATGTTGTGGTATCTCAGTGCATAGAAAATAGTGACATACCTGTAGATTATAAACCACAACCAAGTCACCTACGATTTCCTAGAAACCTTTGTCATGCCAAATTCAGAACAGCGGTATTACCTTCATAGAACTTTCAACGTAGCGACAGCTTAGCCGACTGCTAGCTGCTAACAGTGCTTACAAAGCTAACAGTGTGATCCAGAACAGAAGGGATACCATTACAATATCTGTGACAATGCTGTCAGAGGGTAGGCCTTCTGCTTTGTCAGCGGTAAACGCGATATAACTGTTAGCTAGACACACTCACACAGACTCACAAGCTTCATGTAAAATGAATGTAATGCTAGCATGAGAAAAGCAGATACACCTGAATATGTTTCTCTGCTACTCCACTATCCTAACATAGAACACATGTGTTTGCTGCCTTGCAATGCTTTGAATTTCAAATTGAGAACCTTTAAGCCACTGAGATTTTGAATAAACTAATGATGGACATTTATTTTGATTGCTTTTATGGTTAATCTGTATCATTTGCTATAAGCTTTTTGTGAAACAACCTTACACATAGTATGTAATATATGTATTTCAGTTTTAAAGATCTACTCCAGGAACTGGGTATTGCAGCTCCTCCTAGCAAGGATATTCTGACTTTTACTCCCTGAACTCCACTAACAGGATCAGTAATTACATATTGGGCAGAAATTAGAGAGAGGTTGATGATTTCCTGGAGTGTCTCAGCAAAACAAAGAGCTCATAAAATGTTAATGACTGAAATATACCAAAAGATCTACTGACTTTCTTATAAAACACATTTATTAACTGAACTAAAGAAGAGTGACTTGTTTTGGAAAAAGCAGAGTAAAGTAATTACGCACAAGGACTTGTGTTATTCATGAAATAAAAGTGCTTGATTCTTTCCATCATTACCTGTCTACAGCGATGGCCAGCAGGCTGCACATTGAGGCCACCACAGAGATGCAGATCATGGAGTCAAACACATTGTCCATCTGCCGGATGAAGTGATCCTCCACCACCAGCTGTCTGTTGTTGAGGAGGTAAATGATGATGGTCTCCGAGGCGTTGGAGACACTCACCAGCATGTCCGCTACTGCCAGACTGCAACAACCAAACAGGGTAGCTTAAGTTTAGAAGAACATGGAAGCATAGATGTTTTTAAAGATGCACATGAATCCAGGAGCCTGCAGCGTAGAAGTCATAGTTGCCCCCTTCGTGTCAACATATTCATTTCAGAGTGTAAAACAACAACTTAACTAGAAAATGCATTTCATGGTAAAAGCTGCTTGCAAAATCTTAAACAGAAATGCATTCCACTGCAGAACCTCTGACCTTGCGGTTATCACAAGCTGTGTGGACATGTGATCTAAGCTGAAACCACGCTGACACAGTACAACATGATCTCAGAGACTTCATAAAAGGGAACGTAAACTTCTATGCGGATACTGAAGTACAGCGAGAGCTGAAGAAGAGGATTCAGCAGAAAGCTACAATAGAATCTGGAACAAAAACCCGATCTTACCTCTACTAGCGTTCCTCCATTAACAACACTCCGCCAGCTGTTTTTAACCCCACATCAAGTCTCACAGACAACAGTACGACGTCCATCACACTGCACACCTGCTGCACAACATGGCAGGTGAATAGAACCTCACAGACACCATTCAGTCAATGTGAATGAAGGTGTCAGCCTCAAAGCATGTGCTGTCCAGCTGTTTGGACTTCTCCAGCACATCTTTGAACATACCTAAAATAATAGAACAACGGCTGGCAGATGGAATTTTTGAACTTTCTTGCGGTGAGGAAACAAGCTATGCCATGATAGCATGCCAACATTCCATAATTTGTGTCGGACTAGGTCAAATTAAAGCAGAATGCCGATTTCTTTTAAAAGATTCATCCTCTAGTGGAAAATGACTGTCTGTACTACATTCTAAAAATGTGGTTCATGTCAGTTTCAGGATGTAACGTGTTTCCTCTTGCATCACAATGTGTGACATTGTGAGAACTAATGGACAGATCCTTCCTCACAATTTATTTGAGAAATCTGCTTCTGTTAAGCTTGAGACTCAACACTTTATTTTGTTATTGAGTTATCTATTTTAATATTTCAAGTTTTCATTCAGGTCTTCAACATAAAAAGGTGGTTTTAAACGTTGACTCGTTATCAAGAGTAACAAGGCACAGCTTCTACCTTCGTGCAGCTCTCTTGAAATTACAAATCCACAACAGCGGAATTAAGTGGCAACAGATGAGGCTGATGGGATATGTATCTATTTGTTTGTATTTCGTAACAAATCAAAGTATTGGGCACGTTTAATTGGCGTGCTGGTGCGCTAGAGGAAACTGCAAGGGCTCAAGATATTTATATTTATGCTCCCTATACTTCCTATATTGCTACAAAATGTCAAAGCAGACTATTGAACAGTTAGTGAGACGTTACAGACCAAGTGACTGACTGACAGACTGAGCTTCAACACTGCCCACTGAAAAGTATTGGCAATAAAGAAAAGATGAAAAATCACCATGTACATTCAATACTTCTGAAATGATCATGGTCTGAAGGAACTCCCACATATTACCCAATGTTCAATGAGTTAGGGTTTAATTTAAGACCCTCATTGTCTCACTTTGTGTTGTTCTCTCATTGTATATACATTTTTATTGATATCGGTGTATTACAAAACAATTCAAAAGTGATCGAAAAGCAGGGGTTCACTCGGGGGAAACAGATGATTTTTCCCGTTGACCCAAATCATGTCAGGCACCAGAAGAAGTGAAACTGTTTAATGATTTATTTAACTATGCAAAAGCTTCAGAGAGGATAAACACAAACAAACTAAGGCTACTGTTGAAAGATCAAACATTTCATGGATTTATCGGCGCCCACATAAGAGCATAGCACTGCTGAGAACCCATTTGAATTCATGAAACAATTTCTCTATTCAAATGTTTATCCAAACACTGGAGAATGGTGCACATTGAATAGTCTACCTAGTATAATGATGAAGACCTGGCACATGTAAAAAAAAAAGAAGGTTTTGATGTACTGAAACATTCACCTGCAGACGAAGAAGTACATGGGTGAGTGAAGGTTCTTGTTCTTTACTATGGCTGTGATGACCAGGATGTTTTCCAGCAGGGAGATGATACCCAGGATCAGGAAGACCTGATGAGAGTAGAATACAGTGTAACAGAGAGGGATGTTAGAGTAGTTGCAGAAAAGCAAAAAAAAAAAAAAAGAGGAAACAGCAGAGTACGGAAAAATGCCAATACGCAAAAAAAAAAAATTAGGAGTGTTCACCTCATCGGAACATATTAAAATGAATTCACGTGTCAGCGAAAACACTTTCATGCCAAAAAAGTTAAGGAAACACTGATAGTCATGTTCCCCAGAGGATGAATTAAATAGTGTAGATCAAAAAAAGCATAATGGTGTTCAGTAGCACCCGCTGTCCATACCTCTACTGCGATGTGGACCTGCTCACAGGCTGCAGGTTTGGAGGTGCTGGTCTTGCCTTGTAGCAGTGGGGGGGGCAGGGTGTAGTTCTGGTGATAATAGGAGTAACCCCAGGAGGAGTTGCCCAGCATCTCCTCCTCTTGGTAGGAGGACTCATCAGACAGATTCATGCCTGCTGCGGCTCTGCTCCAGATCATTGCTGCTGTTTTGTGGGGGACATTTTCCAAGCAGGCTGCAAAGGACAATGTCACAATGTTCACAGTGCGATGTGTTCAGCGTTTTCACTTTACATATATGTGTATAAAGGCCTATATGTTTTTTCTTTTGTTAAAACGCCCAAATGGAATTGTTTTCCCTTGAAGCAACTTTGATTAAAGTGTTTGTGTCATAAGCAGTTCAAACTAGTGACCTTCAGGTGCCCAGGAGGAAGGAATAAAAGTGAGCGATGAGCTTCAGTCGGCACTAGAACAACAGATAACGCCAGAAATCTAGGTGTAGTCCTGGACTCTGACCTGAACCTCAACAGTCACATTAAAACAGTTACTAAGTCCGCCTACTATCACCTGAAGAACATATCTAGGATTAAAGGACTAATGTCTCAGCAGGATCTGGAAAAACGTGTCCATGCTTTTATCTTCAGTAGAGTGGACTACTGTAACGGTGTCTTTACAGGTCTCACTAAGAAATCCATTAGAAAGCTGCAGCTGATTCAGAACGCTGCGGGTCGAATCCTCACTAACACTGAGAGAGTGGATCACATCACTCCAGTTCTGAAGTCTTTACTCTGGCTTCCTTTCAGAGACTTCAAAGTTCTGCAGCTGGTTTATAAAGCACTGAATGGTTTATTCTGATCCCCTGCTAAACCATGAACCATCCAGAACTCTCAGGTGTTCTGGGGTCTGCTTTCTGTCCCCAGATTCAGAACTAAACAAGGAGAAGTTCAGTTATTATGCTCCAAATATCTGGAACAAACTACCAGAACCCTGCAGGTCTGCGGCTACACTTTGACTCCAGGCTGAAGACTTTTAATTTTGCCACTGCTTTTAATTGAACTCTTCATATCTCACACTGCACTGTAACTCTTATTCTGGTATCTTGTACCTGCATTATTCATACCTGTGTTTTTAAATGCCATTTTATAATGTGTTTCTCTTAATGCTCTTAATGTCTTAGGAACATTATTTAAAAGTATTGAAGATCAACCACAGTACTGAAGAGAAGAAACGTTAGGGATTGTGCCATCAAGCAGTAAATCAAATACACATACAGGAGGATAACTACAGGGCCTTCACACCAAGCTTTAGGACTTCTTCAGAACTGTGGACAGAGCAACCTCACTGTCACACATACTGTCTCATTGTAAAGTGTTAATGTGACTCAGAGGTGCTGGAAGTCATACTCTGTTACCTTAAATAGAAGCAGCCTACATATTTCCCCCTGTTTAAGCCCAGCTCCTGCTGAATGTAACATGCATACTCTATTTACATTACAAACATGGAATAGATAAGTCTTCTTCTCTGTTCCTTTAAGACTAAACATGTACTGGGTTACTCTTAAGATGATTCAATTGTTTCCTGTTAAAAATATAAATCAGTCAGCCTCAAATAATAAGTGCTTCAGTAAATTGGTTGAGATGGTTGAGGATTTGTTTTCTGGTTAAAGCGCAAAGTGAAATTATTTCATACAGTCACAATAATCTAAACAGGGCATTCTAATTAGATCCCATCTGTACATCAGTGAGACAGTTTGGCCATAATGGGATGTAATCTCAGCTAAAATTAAGACAGAGGAGCCCTGGAGGTTATGAAAGGGAAGAGATGAGGGGCCCTGCCATCACACTGTGACTGAGACACAGAGCCTCATCCTGTTTCAGCTGATTATAAGTGATGAGATCTGACTGGAACCCCCCCCCCCTCAAACCACACCCCACAGAAAAGTATGGACCCTGAAAAAGGTGTACACAGAAAGCAAACACACTGGTGGGAAAACAAAGCCATTTCAGCTTAGTTAAGAGATAAACTTAATGCTCCATTGTGCCTATCGTAGCCTCTGTGTGGACTGCAGTCTGACTCATTTGAGCAGAATGCTAATTATTCAAATCCCATAACAACAGAACACAACGACACAATTCATCTCTGCTGCTTGGCTAAATGAAAAAACCATGCCAGTTAAGTTTGATTTTATTGCTGTTAGAACACAGTAATTGAAGGTAATTCACATTTTATCAATCTACTTGGAATTACATTTTACCAGTAATAATTGTTCAAACTATTTATAAGTGCAAATGTCAAGCAATTCCCAGTCACTGGAGCAATTCTATTTCAGTCATTCAATTTATAGCTGTCTTTCCGTTTCCATTTTCTCACACTTGTTTATTTTCAATTCATATCAGTATCATGGGATAATCTCAAATATGCAGAACTTGCAAAAAGATCTGTCCTGTTGTCATGACTGAAGTGTCTATAATTAAATCCTACCCTTTGTTGGTTTCCATATATGAATGAAAGAATATCACATTTCACCGTTGTCATACTTTCACACACTGATGAAAATATATTTAGGTTGGCTCTATATCTCACATTCAAAGCAGCAAGCACACACATTCAAACCATTTGATGCTCTCTGTTTTACAAAAAGGAACAAAGTGCGAACATTGTGGCAGGGGTCGGACTGCATGAGATATCAAGAATATTTGCTTTGACAAAATTGGTTAATGAGCACAATGATTTATTTAGATGCTACGTTAGTTTACAAGCATGCCTATATGCACTCTGTTATCCAAGGTATTTATAAACATCTCTAAAGACTTTCTTCAAATTGTTATATCAAGAGGTGTCAGATTGAGATATGAGTCGGCATAAATCACAGCAGCTACTGTGTTGCGTCAACAGCACTGGTTCTGAAATTCTAGGGAAAGGCATTAGTACATTAAACACTCCTCACAAGTTACACTATCTTTAATACTGTGAGGAATTTGTGAATTAATATTA
The DNA here is from genome assembly GCF_036324505.1 of Eleginops maclovinus. Taxonomy (NCBI): domain Eukaryota; kingdom Metazoa; phylum Chordata; class Actinopteri; order Perciformes; family Eleginopidae; genus Eleginops; species Eleginops maclovinus. The sequence continues at coordinate 25,851,374 of NC_086351.1, forward strand.
ATGGTGATAGATTGACAGACAGACAGACAGACAGACAGACAGACAGACAGACAGACAGACAGACAGACAGACAGACAGACAGACAGACAGACAGACAGACAGACAGACAGACAGACAGACAGACAAGACAGACAGACAGACAAGACAGACAGACAGACAGACAAGTTCTTTATTGATCCCAGTTTGGGAAATGTTTGCATTGCAGCAGCGTAAAAAGGCAAGGCATTGTACACAGTCAAATTTAAAGACTAGAAATAAACAATTCCAAATGTAAACATCTCAATAGAAATAAAATAGCATTAAAAAAAGTAGAAAATATACATGTTGGAATAAAAATGTACACAAAATATAAAGCAGGATATTATATATACATTAAGTGTGTAAGGAATGGAATATTACATTGAATATAAATGTGAGTTTAAGTCCAGTTATCCAGGAGAGACTATGGAGAAAATAGTTATCTGCCGTTGTGTTAAATATCACTGAATGTTTGAGTTTAATGTTCACTGACAACTCTTTTCTTTCTTACAAAATATGCACCCTCACACTAATTTACTCAAAGTGACTACAACTTCATCTATTTAGTTAAGGTTTGCACATCAGCACCAAGGAAACATTGAGCTTTAAATTGATTACAAAATCCAGTCTGCAGCTCAAACACGGAGGAAATTATCCAGCAAAATGTCAAACATGCTGACTAAGAGCAACACAACTCTGCTTCTGCTGTTCCCAATTCCCATCTTTTATTCAGACTTGCTCATGCTAAAATATCAAAGTAATCTATGAATCCCCTCCATTAACATTTTTGACATTTCACATTCATATGACTCATCAGAGCATGGTGGCAGATGTCAAGAGGTCTCATTCTAAAAGTGTCTTCCCCACCAATTCATTTCGAGATCTAGGTTCTGGAAGTTAGACTTTTAGAAAGTTTGGATCAAGTTTTGTATGATGCTGCATAAGGAAAACCATACTTCAACATTTTTGGTATTAGAAAGTCAACAGCAGGGCCCAGGCTGACTGGACGAGCCTTAAAATAGGATAACCCACACAATACCTATACCTTTGGTTTATGTGCGGGCTGTAGCCCCCTGCGTTCTCTGATGTGGTGTGCTGACATACTGATATCTGTAGTTCCTTTGCGACTCCTCTGTCAATGCACAGCTGTGATCCTTTAATCCCTGTGTTGTTTCTCAGGTACACTCCATCTTCCTTCAACCCCAGAGGATTATTTATTGACATCAACTATGTGTCACAACAAGGAATGCAATTCCAACACCTAGAATGAATAGATTCATGTTGAAGATTTTGACGGCTAATGATTTCTGAACTCAAATCCCCACCATGGATGCAGACTATAAGCAAGATAGGACATGTTTTTAGCTCTTAACTGTTAAAATGAGTGATCAAAGGAAGCCTATTTGGTTGCATGAGCTAATGTAAGATACTGATACCGCAAGGGCTTACATTGTGGGAAGCGGTTGAATACATGAATAGCTATTACATTTCATTAATCAAATATAAACACTGACCCCAAGCCCTTTCAGCTAGCTACACTGCTAGGCTAGTCAGTACGTGTACTATTCATCATGGACACTTTACAAACACTTTCAACAGCAGCTTTAGCACTTGAAACATTAGAAACACTCCTTCATCTTTTCATCCATCGACCCCGTTTGACGATAAACCCCTATATCCTTACATCCCTTCATCCCGCCTCCCTTTATCCCTACATCCCCCCATCATCTGCCTGTCTCCATCCATATTTAACTTGTGTATAATTTCTACTTCTAATTCTAGGAATCATCTGGGGGGGGGGGGCGTACTCATCCCGAGCGGAACCGTGCTGGAGACGGATCCCCCACCCTGAGTCTCCATCTGCACGGACAACACAGCACGTCCTCCCAGACCAGACCAACAAGCGGCATCGATCATAATCATATCACCCTCACCTCCCCCCATATCAATTCACTGTCACTATTTTCAATACACCTACAAACATACCATCGTTGTGGCATGGTCCCTGCTAGTGAAACAGTATTTACGTGCCTTAACTGCAACAGTAAGAATTATAGCAAATGATCGTGTGCATATTCAATCCCTACACACACACTGTCACACACACTTATTTGTTTAACTAATACTTTATGACAATTGTTCTGATAACCAGGTAAAGTATCTAGTGCATCTGTCCTCAGTGTGCCTCTTCTGTCCTCAGTGTGCATCTGTCCTCAGTGTGCATCTGTCCTCAGTGTGCATATGTCCTCAGTGTGCCTCTTCTGTCCTCAGTGTGCCTCTTCTGTCCTCAGTGTGCATCTGTCCTCAGTGTGCCTCTTCTGTCCTCAGTGTGCATCTGTCCTCAGTGTGCATCTTCTGTCCTCAGTGTGATTCTGTCCTCAGTGTGCATCTTCTGTCCTCAGTGTGCATATGTCCTCAGTGTGCATATGTCCTCAGTGTGCATATGTCCTCAGTGTGCATCTGTCCTCAGTGTGCATATGTCCTCAGTGTGCATCTGTCCTCAGTGTGCATCTGTCCTCAGTGTGCATATGTCCTCAGTGTGCATATGTCCTCAGTGTGCATATGTCCTCAGTGTGCATATGTCCTCAGTGTGCATATGTCCTCAGTGTGCATCTGTCCTCAGTGTGCATATGTCCTCAGTGTGCATATGTCCTCAGTGTGCATATGTCCTCAGTGTGCATATGTCCTCAGTGTGCATCTGTCCTCAGTGTGCATATGTCCTCAGTGTGCACTGTAGCAGTCCTGCTGAATGCCTGCATGCTGCTGCTCAGCCTCCTCTCAGCAGACCTGCGTGTTTAGCACCAGAAGAAGATCTCTATCTGCAGCTGATCTCCTGATGTGACTGAGTCCAATAAAATGACATGGAAGATAGCAAATAATTATGGTCATGAGCAGCTCTTCAAAGGTTGCCATGACAACTCATGACAAACAGTGTCTCATGGCCTCCCAGACACCCCAAAAATAAGCAAAATCACCATTCAAGCGTTCTCTTTTCCACCAAAAGATTCACCTGCAGGTTTATTCAAATAGGTTGTAGAATAGTTGCCAATATTTCACTGGAAATCATCACAGAAATAAATAATACATTGATTTGAATTGTAGTAAACCTAGTGTCAGCCTGTGATACTGAACTCTACATTGTATCATATCAGAGACCAATCATGCAAAACAGCAGGAAATAATATTTGTATTTTATTTTAAAACTAAATCACAAGATGAATTAAAGAACATTTTATATCACAGTATTATTATTATTTTTTAAATTATGTTAAAGCACCAACTGATTTATTTCCCCCCACCAAGAGGTCTTTTTGTAGTGTCCGCTTTAGGATCTCTTTCACAACAGCAGACACACTGCGTTGTTTTTTTTAAATCACTCTCCCTCTTTGCCTGTTTTGCCTCCTCCTTTAACGGGCCCTCCGTTGTTAATATTCCTGTGGTTTTAACTCTACCCCTGGATAGCTACATTTTTTATTTTCCATTGGAAATAAGCTGTGAGATCTAAATGCTGCTAATGATAAAAGCAAAAATGTTGCCACTTTAATGTTCCCTCAGCAGGAGATGTGTTCATCAGGAACTAGCTCCTCTCTCACTGTGATACTCACAGCTGCTGTTTTCACTCCTTTTCTCCAGGCTATCATTATAGTGACAATTATATTGAAGAAGCATACTGTAATTTTCTCCAGACTATTATCAGAGAGACACTTCACTGAGCAAGAAGAGCATTTCTGCAAAATTGGGGTAAAATCTGTTAAATGTGTGATGTGTGATCAGCTTTTGCTCTGCTCAGTTTGTGAGCCACAGTGTGCAGCATCAGTAACTCTGTGTTTGTGTTTCCAGACGAAGTAGCAGAGCGGCTCAGAGGGAGGCTCTCCCTGATCGGGGCTCTCTCTAACTGCAGTGTGAAATCATATCTTCAGAAGCATAATGCATGCATATTACCATGGTGACCTCATTTCTTAACACGCGTCAAGACTGATGATAAAGGTAAAAATGTTTCAGATACAATACATTCTACACAGCTCCTGTATAAACACTTATATTAAAACAGTTTCGTAACACATAAAATATCCTTTTATTCAGTAGACATCATTGGTTCTGAGCAAAAAACTGTTGGTTGTCCAGTTGATCTTATTCTCAACAGACGATTTAGGATTTAAACGTTTACATTCAAATATTGATATAATAATATTAATATGATTTATATTTTTTGAAAAATCTGTCAGTTGTTAATCTTCAATTATTATTAGTATGAGCAAATAAATTGAAAGTGCATTAAAAAAAAACTACAAGTAGAAAATCCATTGCATTGTAAAACACCCATGAATGTCATCCATGTGACCCTAACTGTAAATTCAATACAAACTCTGTTTTAATAACAGAGAGAAACATGGAGTTTCTATACAAATATCATGGGGACAAAAACGATAATGAATAATGATCGTTACACTTTACAGTAACACACACAATATTGAAGTCTGGCCATTAATACCAGCTTTTCTATTAGTTACAGTTTTTACCACAATCAATGTAACAACGCAAAGAGGTGGTGAAATTGTGAAATTTATCATGAGTAGGGAGATGGAGAAAAAGAATGACTCACCTCTCGTAGGAGCTGTGACTCAAATCTTTCCCACAAGTGGCTCAGATGGACTGGATGAAGCCTCGTAGGAGCATCAGACCGGTGCATGCATCAAGGGAGAGAGACAGACAGAGAGAGAGAGAGAGAGAGAGAGAGAGAGAGAGAGAGAGAGAGAGAGAGAGAGAGAGAGAGAAGGAGAGAGAGAGAGGGGGAGAGAAATGGAGGGAGGGAGAGGAACTCCCTCCTCAGATCTGACAGTGTGGACACGACATGCAGCTACTGCCAGCGATTTTTAACCACCCCCTCATATCGGCTGAAGGAAGCTGAAGCCAAAAGAGCAGAGCTTCTGTTTCTCCTGTTGAAAACACTCCGGCTTTGAGAAACTCCACCTTAAAAATGTAGCTGTTACATGTGAAGTTGTGCATAAACTGCATACCCTGCAGTGAAAAATAGAAAGAGCAACAAGATGAATAACAGATATTGTAAGACAACTCCATAGACTTTCTAATGTGATTTTGTTTGGTCCCAAAGACTCTGAGATGCTGTATATACATACATACATGCAGCTAGGCTACCTGACTGAAGACAACATTACGACTGGTTTCAACGATTGTTTTGAACAAAAACTACTCAATGCCTCACTGTCAAATAAGGCTGTTAGTTAAAGGATATTTCCCCCAAAAAGTATAACAGTGTTGTTGTTAATTGCATTTCTATTTTTAAACCAGCATGTTACTTAACATAGTTGTGGCGGCTACCAGCTAAGGGAGTTAGTTTGACTGAGAGTCACTCGTCTAAAACTTATGAATCAGTGCTTAAAATGGCCATAGAAAGCATCTATCTGGTATTCTAAAGTGTTCTCTGATGTCTACAAAGAAGGTATATAACTTTGGTTGATCTAAAAGATGTACAGATGCTGTTTTACAGGCCCATTTACAACCCTATGATTTGGTCCTAGAATGAGACAAGCTGAATTGCCTTATTTGGGGCTCATTTAAATAATGATGACATACTCTGCTCTGATTGGCTGGTTTATAAGGAGCAATCCATGGCTGCCTCAGAGTCCACAGAAGTAAGTGAAGTATGCGAAACTTTGAGAGATGCACTATGGAGGCTATTGGCATCCAACCTTACATGTTGGAGACTTTATCGGAGGAGGAGACCAATGAATTTGAAGAACAGCCATTTGGTCGGAGATTGGAGAGCAACGTTACGGAGTGGTAAGTGTTAGCGTTAGTGTTTCCAGCAGCTGCTGTATGCAAATGTTGGGACTGGACTACCGTGTGTGACATCACACACAGGGATTGTTGTAATTTGCCCGTTTTCCCGCTGTGATATGCATATTCATGATTTGCACGTGAAGGAGGAACCAATGGTGTTTGAGGTTCACGGTATGTCAGTCCAATGTACCGAACTCCCCTTATTCGACTATGCCGAGGTAAATACAGTTTTCCATTCTATGGCACCTTTAATATCTTGAAAATATTCGGTTTTTTCCCGCAAGCTGTACAGAAAGAGAGGGCTTTCACCATTATCTTTGTCAGATGTCAATCAATCATCAAAGAAATGTAGCAACGTGTGGGTGGAGTGGCAGGCTCATATATAATATGGATGTGTTTGTGGATAGTAGGCTACTAATGATAATAATACATATATATATTTCGATAGCGCTTTTCTCAGACTCAAAGTCCCTTCACAATATAAGGGAGTGTTGGGGTGGAGGGAATACAAACAAAACAAGGAAAAACAAAGACGATCAATGGGCATGGATTGATAAGGGGGGGGGGGGGCATGGGTAGGGAGAGGAGAAGAGATGAGTTTTTAGGCGGGACTGGAACAGTTTGAGGAACTCGGAGTCGAGGATATCTTGGGGAAGGGAATTCCAGAGCCTTACAGCTGCCACAGAAAAGGCTCTGTCCCTGAAGCTGCGTGGATGAGATTTCGGGATGGATAGCAGACCGGCTGAAGTGGATCTGAGGGACCGTTAGGGTTGGTAGGGGGTGAGTGGGGGCAAATATAAGTCCTTTACTTGCATAGTTTGTGCAAACTGTTATAGTAAACCATTGTTAATATTAAGCTAAGGGTTTCAATAGAAGTATTTATTTTGAAGGATTGGGTGGACATAATTTAAATCAAACTATCTTTTATCATTGCAGTAACAAGTCCTGCATTTCCCCAAACAAACGCACTCTATGTCCCACATGTCGCTGGTTGGCACCTGGTCACCCGGGCAGTGCAAAGCTGCGGCAATAAGCTAGCCTGACATCCATTAACATACACACACTGCCAGACCATGGATGTATAAAGAGAACTGGATACAGCATCGGAAGCCAGCACCATTTATTCCTATGAAAGTGGATCAGTGGCGCATGAAGCCCAAATTGAAGCGACTGTGTTCAGAAAGTACCGATCATAGGGCTGTTAAAATGTTTAGGCTGGCTAGTTTATTTAGCTCAAAAAATCGATACACTGATTTACAAACATTCCTTTCCCAATGTGAGTCAATGGGAAAAGTACTTTTGGGTCAAAATGATGTCGCAAACTACAACGGGAGTGTAGTATAAGTGTTTGGCCACAATGGTCATTCCAAAAATCTGCTTCAACGGTCGATGTACATCCTGGTGACTTTAGCCGGACTGGCTATGTAAAAAACTGTTTCATATTGATTTTACCTATATTCTTTTGCCTTTTTCGATTAAAGACTCAACTAAACCCTTTGTCTGCTTGAGATTTTGCTTGATATACAGTTTATATGACTTTAAAAAGGGAAGATAATGTGCCGTTTCAAAGAGGTGTCAGTGAGCAGAAATGTGTAAAAGAGTGAAAGGAATGTGTAAGGTTCAGGGTGCAGAGTATCAGGAAGGACACAATGATATCACATGTCTTCATTAATCTGACATATATAATATTTAATAATATGTTATGCTTATGTTTATCTAATGTGTAGTGTCTATGGGAGATGTAGAATTTTTTTCAGTGGGGTCACAGAACATGTTGATGAAGCCAATGGCTTAGAGGGTGAAAAAGGTTGAATGACCTACTGTATTCTTAATGGAAAACCACACACGTTTAGTAAAATAGTTAAGTTGGATTTTAACCAACCTTGGTTTAAGGTAGATAAATGGTATTAGGGGAGAGTGGGGTAAGATGAGCAAATTTTACCTATGTTGTGTCTCTAGGGAAGGCAGAATGAGATAAAAGTCAAATGACAACAACAACCTTTACTTCAGGATGTCTTCTGTCAATCAAAATGAAAATAATGCATCTATCACAAAGGGCCATGAAAATATGAAAAAAAGTGGTCTTGTGTTTTAATTTGCCCCTTCTAAGGGGTAAATTGATCCGCTTCAAGGGGTAAAGTGACCAATTTACTTTTTCAAGATTAAACCTGAGGTGTTTGGTTCAGGAATGTTGCTTCTGTCTGTCAAAGGCCAGTTCCCAGCATTTCTCTGGAGTAAAGCCATGGAACTGGTCGGCCAGTTTTTTTTATCTGGTCTGAAGCTCCTTCTCTCTCCTGTGTGTAGACCCTCTCAGTCTCTGCTGTTCCATTGAACTGTTTTCATTTCTGCTTCCTTCATTTGACAAATGACAACAGTTGTGCACAGTTCCCTAGATACAGGGGATGCTTCAACTTACCCACATCTCATCCCTCTCTCCCTGTAAAAACACCAGGTGGGAATACTAGTTAAGCCAATGTTATGTCAATTTCAATATTTTTTTATATGTAAAGATAACCCTCTAACATCAAGGTGGGGGACTCATAACAGACGTTAATGCAAGACTGTTCCAAATGAATGCAATCGAGGCCAAGTTACCTTGACTCTTAGTCCATAGAAACCAAGCAAACAATTTCCATGATAGAATTTGACAGCATCATTTTAGTCAACGCTTTCCACTCTGTCTATCAAACTGCAAACACTCACTTTGTAATTTATAAATCTGAATGTGAGCGAAAACCAAGATAACTGATGAAATCACAATCACATCCCTCAGGTTATTTTCTCGCCTCTTACACAGCCAAGAGGAGCTGAGGAGTTCTCCCTGTGGCAAGTTAACTAACCCTGGTGTTTCAAACAGATAAGAGGGAATCTTTGAGCGGCAGTGTTTTTTTGTGCCTTAGTAAAACAAAACCAGAATGTAATCCTTGTGCCCCCCTCCCCCACAGTAATACCAAGGTAGTAAAACTACACTATATTACCTTCATACACAACCAACCTGTCCAGCTTTGGATTGTGGAAGCGGTCAACATACCATCTAAATAGGTTATAATTCACAGCGAACCTGCCAGAGCAATAGTCTGTTCAGATAGTCAATACCTAAGTTCAAAGAAATAAATGATTGCTTCACTATAAACTCATGAACCTACAAACTGAGGTTTGGAATGATGTCTCAGAGGCATTTAGCTTGACTGTGCTCTGCTTTTTATAACTTTTACACCAAAGACAATTTTTATCTTCCAAGTGCAGCAAACGGGCTTTAAATATAAGAACAAAGAGGCAACGATGTGATAAGAATTTAGCAAAAACACAGTTCTATTCCAGTCCCTTTCACATGTTCTCTGCTTTTAGGACATGCTGCATTTATTGTTCACATGTCTAGCATTTCAGCTGAGAGTAAATGTAAAAGTGTTCCTTGTTCTCATCAATCCAGGAGCTGAGATCCGGCTCAATACATCAGACTTTTTCTGCTTTACCTCCGCCTTTGTTTCCTTTTATCTTAGATCTCTTTGTGCTTTCTATATTTGCTTTAACGTGACAGTCAGGGTCTCCAGTAAATATTTGCATTGCCGCAAGGCTAACTGGTTTCACACACAGTGCCGACATTATAGCCTGATGAAAATCTGCTCTGTCTTTATGCAGTTTCTACATATGTATCTCCAAGAAGCAGCCTGAGGTTGGCTTTAAGTCAGAACATTTCGTGGAACAAAAAGTCCCTTGAAGATACATAAATGACACAGTTACAGAAACACCAAGAAGAACCCTGCTGGCCTGCATTATGCGAGTCTCAGGATGACAAAGGTTGACATTGAATATTATAAAAGTGTGTTGCTTAATCACTTCGATCACTTGAGTGCTTTTTCCATAATTACTTCCCCCGCAATGACTATAGAGCAGTCTTTCTCAAAGAGTGGTCCACTGGTGGTCCGTGAGTACTTTGGTAAAATGTCACATTTGAAATTAATATATTATAAGTTTAAAGTGTTTCTCAAACTGTCTTAAAATGACTAGTATAGAGTGTAGCATAGATGTAGCGTAGCTACATAGGTTACGAACTTACGTCATAAATGATTTGCGCGGTCAATTTGAGCTGTCAACTGACAAGATGGATCGATGGCTAAAGACAGGGTCAGTTAAAAGAAAATTAAATGACAAATCTGACGTGACAGTCAAGGTGCATCGTCCTGATGCAGGAGATCCAGCAACTACAAGTGGTTCAGCCGCAGCGACAAGTGATTTTGTGTGCGTTACTGAGTCCCAGGAGAGCGGTTCCCTGTCTAACCACCACCCGGCTGAAAGCTGTGAAACTTGGCTTGATCGCGGAAAGTCCAGCGCTAAAGTGAAGAGAAAATATCACAGCGACTACATAAAATTCGGATTTTTCTGGACTAGAGATGAAGAGGATCCCAATCCACACTGTGGTTTGTGCTACGAGGCTATGAAACCCGCCAAGCTCAAGCGTCATTTTAAGAGCAAACACAAGGATTACATCGGGAAACCTTTAGCATTGTTTGAGAGAAAACGTGATGAACTTAAAAAACACATGACGAAGGCGCCCTCACATTTTTTTTGCGACGGGGGAAAATGCGAAGGCTAGAGGCATCATACAGGGTATCCCTTCTCATCGCAAAAACAGGGAAACCTCATTCAATAGGTGAGAATTTAGTCAAACCAGCTGCTAAGGTTATGGCTAATGTATTGTTTGGGGAGAAAGCAAGCGACGAAATTAACAGGGTCCCCCTCTCCAATGATACGGTCCAGCGGTGAATAACAGCCATGGCCGAAAATGTGAAAGATCAGCTGATCACACGTTTACGCCAAAGCCAGTTTTTCACACTGCAACTGGACGAGTCAACTGATATCGTGAATGAGGCAAATCTGCTGTGTTTTGTAAGGTACATTTATGATGGCGGTGTGCAGGATGAATTTCTGTTTTGTCGTTCCCTGCCGACCAACACCACAGGGGAAGCCATTTTTGACTCAGTCAACGATTTCATCCTGCAGAATAATATCGACTGGACACGATGTGTTGGTATTTGCACAGATGGTGCAACTGCAATGACTGGGAAACGCAAGGGACTGGCAGCGCGCGAACGCGCAGTTGCACCTTGCGCCACAGCAACACACTGTTGCATTCACAGAGAACAGCTGGCTGTGAAAAAAATGCCACCATGCCTCAAATCAGTACTGGACGAGTCTGTGAAAATTGTTAATACAATAAAAACCAAAGCACTGAACACACGTCTTTTTAAAGCTCTGTGTGATGAAATGGGAAGTGAACACACAAAACTGCTTTTCCATACTGAAGTTCGCTGGCGTGGGAAAGTTCTCACCCGTCTCTTTGAACTGCGCGATGAGGTGATGTTATTCTTGCATCATACTGATGAACTGTATGACAGACTGCATGATTTCCAGTGGCTCTCAAAATTGGCATACCTGGCCGACGTCTTTAGCGCACTCAATGCTTTGAACTTAGCGCTGCAGGGAAAAGCCGTCACCGCCTTCAATGTGCAGGACAAAATTAAAGCAGCATGCCTCAAGGTGGAATTGTGGTGTGTCCGTCTGGATCGCCAGGAGTTTGACTGTTTTCCGGCGCTTGTGGATTTTCTCCTCGCTGCAGATGAAGAGCTGGACAGCGGCACAGTTGCAGCCTTCAAGGAACATCTGCAACCCCTTCACTTTCAGCTGGGAAAGTATTTCCCAGAACAAGATGCAGGCTATGAGTGGATCAGGAATCCATTTGGGGACAAAACGCACATCGAACACGTCAGTTCCAAGCTCCCATCAAGACAGGTTGACAGCCTTGTGGACATCGCATCTGATGGGACACTGAGGACGACTTTCAGAGAGAAAAGCTTGACGGACTTTTGGGTCCACGTCCAGCCTGAGCACCCAGAGCTGGCTGACGCTGCTCTGAAACTGTTGATGCCGTTTCCAACCACCTACAACTGTGAAGTTGGTTTTTCTACACTTGTTGGTCTGAAAACAAAGCAGCGTAACAGGATCAATGTGGACTGTGATATGAGACTAAAACTCTCCAGTTTGGATCCAGACATTGTTTCACTGATGTCTCAGCACAAGCAGCACCATTCCTCCCATTAGGTAGCAACAGAGACACGCAGTGTATGAGTGAGTAAACAATGCTATTTGTAAATGTAACAGTGTAAATAATTACCTTGAGTTTATTGTTAAATTCTTGTTAAACTTGGGCCTGCAACCAGAGTTTTACTGTATTTTATTTTTGAAAATACACAGCAGAAGTTTGTGTCGTACTAAATGAGGTGCATTTTGCGTATCTCTCTGTTCGCTCGGACATAAACTCAGTAATAAATGTAGTCTATGTTTCATATGATGTGTAAAATATATCAGCATTTACCGTTTAAATCGCATGTGAACGAAATGCTTGTAGAATCCGTAGTTGTATTTGTATTGTTGATTTAATGTGTGAACGAGCGATATAGAGAAGGTCACATAAAGCTGTTATTATTAGGCTGTAATTTGTAATATACTGTTGGAGTAGTAAGCAGGCCTATTGTATTTATTCTAGTTTATATTTAGTTATATTTAGTGTATATTTCTCCTTCCTTCTTTGTATTGAACTGTTGCACCTCAATTTCCCTCGGGATTAATAAAGCTTCTTGAATCTTGAATCTTGTTTTGGGATATTGATACTTTTGCCACTCATAAAAATAATAATTATGGCACGATGTCCATTCCATCTTAGAATTACTTAATCTCTAACCTTCAACGTCTTGCAGAAGGTCTTTTGAATAACAACACATTATGTAAAGAACAGTTTCTGCAGCACACACCCCTTTCTCATTCATTTACCCTCACAGCATTAGCGGGAAATGAGGCTTGAACAATGAATAGTCAATGTCGATGGTGACGTCACAATGATATTAAAGAGCTTCTGTGGTTAGTAATAGTAAAATAGCGTGTGAGTTCCAGACTCAAATTCATTATACCAAATAAAAATGGCATTTAAAAGATTCTCATTGGAGAATACATTAAGTATTAAGGAGCACTTTGGGTGGCAATCAAAGCAGAGGATGTGAAAGCAGTCTTCAGGCAGACCTCCCACTAATCTGTTTATTTTTTTAATTACTTCAAGCTCCAAAGAACCACTGGAGCAATTTCATTATCTAATAGTGAAGAACTGTTAATGTTTTTCTTTTTTCCTCAGGCTTTTCAGTTTGCGATCAAACCTAATTTTCTCTTTGCATTTTGTATCACAGAAACAAAATCAAATCAGCACATCTGCATCATGTTGCACAGTACCAGTAATGACAGTTTAATCTTAGCCATTGCTTTTTTTCAAACGTCTCTGTAAATCCCTCTTGTCCTTAACATACCTTTCTCGCTCTCACCCGACATTTCTTTTGATCACTTGTGAAAACTCCTCTCCATTACAATCACAGCTTCCTGTGAAGAGGCATTTTAAATGTAATCTTTAAAGTTTAGGAAAGAGGGTTTGAAATTCCAATGAGGACATAGTATGCATTTAAAGAAAGAGTTCCAAACTGTTGGTAATATTCTTGTTTTCCCCAGAGTTACATGGGGATATTGCAAAGCTTAGCTTAAAGAAAGAGGGGGAAACTGTCTCAGTCTAAGAGTACACAATAACTCCACCTTAAGTTGAACAACAACAAAGAAAGAAAATAAAAAAGAAAGATGTACTTTTATTAATCCCTGTGGGGAAATTTGAGAATTCCACATTTGACCCATCCTAATGTTAGGAGCAGTGGGCTGCCATATGTACAGCACCTGGGGAGCAGTGTATGGAACGGTGCCTTGCTCAGGGACACCACGGTAGCACTTGGTTTTTCAGGGACTTTCCAGTTCCCAGGCCAAGCCCCTAACCACTTTGCCACCACCGCCCAATCAAAGACTTCATGGGCAAGTACTCAGAGCGAATCATTTATCCAGCACACATTGTACAACCACAACTTCTCCTTTTACACTTCGTTATGGATTAAACAAACCAGACATGATTGGTTATTACTGAGTTTAAGAGTGCCTGAGTGGTTTGGTTTTACTTTGTGTGTATCACTTTCATTTAGACTGGAAGATGGATTATTTGTTTTCATTAAAATAAAAATGTGTCTGGCCAATGTAATGTGAGTGTGGCCTTACCAAACAAGGACAATATGCCCTTTACAAAGTAGGGGCACTACTTACTGCAAAGGTGAAAGTAAAATGCTCAGTTAGTCGCAGTCCATTTTTAACAGGAACAACACCCAGGGTCCGGCTGCTATGACAGCATCTTTTTGCACCAGTCAAGTTTGCTAAACACAAGAAATCTTTCAAAGAGTGAAGTAAAGTATCTGTTGGGACTACAAATACAGCCTAGTGAATTCAAGAATATAATCAATATCTTTGCTGCTTAAAGGGTGTGCAGATATTCTATATTAGTGTTACAAGATGGACATTTTCTCTCCAGCTCGATGTGTCAACTGATATAGTGGATTTTCTGGAGGCGAAGAAAATCCTCCTAACTGAGCGGACAATCCCTTGGGAATCAGGTATGAAGAGGCCTTGGGACGAAAAGCCACCTAGAACCAGAACTTGGTGTCTTGATCTTTGTTTTGTTTCTGTTTCATGTTTTATTTTGAGATGTTTTCCCCTCTTGTGTCATGTTTAGATTCACTTCCTGTCTGCGTTTCATTCCTGTGCCTGATCGTGTCATTGTGTTCACCTGTTGCCCCTATGTTTCTCCTTCCCTCTGCAGCTGTGTCTTGTCTTGTGATTACCCTTGTATATTTAATGTTTGTTCCCCTTTTGTCTCTTCTCATTGGTTCATCATAGTTTTCTTTTGCTACTTTTCTATTTTTGGTACGTTGCCTTTGTTGTGTTTGTTAACAGCTTTTATTTAATAAAGCTCGCTTTTAGTTCAAACCCCCATACCTGCCTCCCTTTGTTCACTCTGCGCTTGGGTCCTGTCACCCAACCCTGACACTTGATCTATCAAAGCAGGGACAGAGGGACCTGGCTATACCCAGGTAGGATCGGCTGCAGGGGATTCCAGGTGCAACTGTGTGTAAGATGTTCCATCCTCTGGGAATAACCAGTAGGACAACAAAAAAAAAAGAAGCAGTTTGTAGTTTGGGGTTGGCAACAGAAATCCCTCTTGCTGAGAGGAGATGTGCTTGAACCCATGGGAGGGTGAGCACTGAATGGTGGCAATCACTGCAGATCCCCCAACGAGGAACTAGTAGAACGAATCAATGTGCCTTTCAAATAAAATGAGTCAATTCAATTGAATGTAACTTAAACAGGCCGATGACACTTTCACATCACAGCACTACCCTGCACTAACCGCCACAAACACCTGGCTTGATGTATATTCAGCCTAAGGACTTACCTTGCCTCTTCTGCCCTCAGCTATGTGGCGCTACACAGCCTAGACAGCGAGCTAAACAAGCTGGTCGAGGAGTCTGAAGAGGCTTTCAGAGCGTTTACTTGACACAGTAGAATTTTGTGAAACTGAAAAATACAAAATAAAGACATGTTTCAACCCACTTTCATTGTTTACCTATTCTTGCATTACGCTATTTAATTTACGCTAAACAAAGGGCCAGTTCAATGCTAAGCTTCACAGAATTGCAAGCTAGCACAACATGTTTCAAACTAAATGCACAATTACACTTTACACATTACAAACATGAAAATATACGCTTAAAGTTACCTAAGCACATATAGTTGACCTAGTTGCAAGATAACTACTTACAGATTGTCCTGTATCAAGTGCATACGCGAGCAACAGAAACAGCACGTCTTTTTCCCTCTTTTACCGTTTGCACACTGACTACACAGAACGTAACTTACTGACAATTAAAAACGATACCTAACTTGGCCACTAGATGGCAGTATGTTACCACATAAAAGGTGATGTTAGCAACAAACCTAGGGACAGAATACTCCCCGCCTGACATCTTCAGGATGTCACCCAAACAAACTTATGTAAAATATTTGAAAAGGATATCAAATTAGTCCACAGTCTCTTAAGCAGTGTCCTTAGAAACCAGAAGGACGACTTCACTTATAGGCCGTAGGAAGAGTCTCTGTTCGCCCATCCGAATGACTTTGACCTCTATTTTCCTGACTCTGCCATCCTCACTGGAAAAGGTTTTGTTGACGAGTGCGATGGGCCAGTCATTCCTCTTCTCCTGACCATCCTTCAGCAGGACCACGTCTCCTTCTTGTAGGTTCGGTCTCGGTGTCCGCCATTTCCGTCGGTCTTGGAGCCCACTGATGTAATCTTTTCGCCATCGTGCCCAGAAGACCTCAGCCATGTACTGCACGCGCCGCCACTGCCCTCTGAAGAGGTCACGGCTTTCAAACTGGCCTGGTGGTACTGGTTGCGTGCCATACTTTTGTGTGAGAAGCATGGCAGGGGTGAGAATCACAGGGTGCTCTGGATCTGTGGAAACTGTCGTAAGGGGCCTTGCGTTCACTATTGCTGTTACTTCAGCCATGAATGTTACTAACACCTCCTGAGTTAGCTTTGCATGCCCATGTTGCAGTAGCATCGCATCCAGGATTCTGCGGGCAACTCCAATCATGCGTTCCCAGGATCCGGCCATGTGTGACGCATGAGGAGGATTAAACAGCCACTGGCAACCGTTGTCTTCAAGGTAAGTGTCAATGTTTTTGTTGTGGCATCCGTTCTTGTCAATCTCTTTGCAGGCGCTCACAAAGTTGGTTCCACAATCAGATCTGAGCAGCTTCGCAGCACCTCTGATCGCTAAGAACCGGCGCAGAGCATTTATGAATGATGATGTGTCCATTGATTCTATGATTTCAATATGTATGGTACGTAAACTCATACAAGCGAAGATGACCGCCCATCTTTTGGCCTCCGCGTAACCTCCCCTTGTCTTCCTTGCTGTGACGGTCCATGGCCCGAACACATCCAGACCCACATATGTGAATGGAGGGTCTGAACGTAGTCTGTCTTTAGGCAGGTCAGCCATGAGCTGCTCTTCTTGCTTGCCTCTTAGCCTGCGGCATGTGACACAATTGAAGATTGTGCTGCTCACCACTCTCTTTCCTCCCACAATCCAAAATCCAGCGGCTCTAACCGCCCCTTCAGTGAAATGTCTGCCCTGGTGGTACACTTTTTCATGGAAGTGCCTGACTATTAGCTCAGTCACATGATGTCTTCCTTCTGACAGAATGGTGGTACAGGTCACAACATCTGGTCGCAGTTCTGGATCCACGTCAGGTTCGACAAGGCTGAAGGGCTCCCCCTGTCTTTGACTTTGCCTCGGGCTTGTGAGGAAAGCAGTTCCACTCAGCCATGTAGAGAGAGAGAGCTGTTCAGCAGGTAGTGCTCTCGTCGCATGATCAGCTGGTTTCAGATGAGTTGGCACAAAATGCCACCGGCGCACCTGTGTGGATCGCCTGATACGTTCTACTCGGTTATGGACATAGACATAAAACCGTCTCTTCTCATTAAAGATGTAGCCCAGCACCACTTTTGAATCTGTAAAAAAGTTCACTTCATCCAAATCAATGTATAGCTCTTCTTGAACTAATTCTGCTACTTCCACAGCCAGCACTGCAGCGCAGAGCTCCAGTCTCGGGATGGTGATGTCTGGTTTTGGAGCGAGTTTCGCTCTACCGAAGAGGAAGCCCATTTCACTGTCACCATCAGCGTTGGTAAGCTTCAAATAAGCAACAGCACCCACTGCTTTTATGGATGCATCACAGAAAATGATTACCTCTTTCCTCTGTGCTGCGGACGAAGGGATTGAGGTGTACATCCTTGGGATGCTCAGCTGCTGTAAGTGTTTTAAAGAATCTTTCCATCTTTCCCACATACCCTGCTTTTCTTCTGGCAGCTGTTCGTCCCAGTCACAGACATCATAAGAGATGTCTCTCAGAATGACACGACCTTCAATGCTGACAGGCACCGCAAAGCCGAGGGGGTCAAACAGGCTGTTGATGACTGATAGCACTCCACGCTTTGTAAATGGCTTCTCATTGGTGGTCACCTGAAACATGAACAGGTCTGTGGACAAGTCCCATCCTAATCCTAGGGTACGCTGCACAGATGGTGTACTTTGTCCAAGATCCAGGCCCTGTAGCCCGGTGGCCAGATCTTCATCTGGAAAGGCGCTTGTGATAGTCGAACTGTTGGATGAGATCTTGTGCAGGCGTATATTTGATTGTGCCAGCATTTTCTGAGTTCTGCGCAGCACATCAATAGCCTCGGTCTCTGAAGAGAAGGATTTCAATCCATCATCCACATAGAAATGGCGTTCGATGAACATCCTTGCATCACATCCATAGTCTTTCCTCGCCTTCGATGGCTGTCCTTTTTAGCCCATAGATGGCGACTGATGGTGATGGACAATTTCCAAATACATGGACCCTCATTCGAAACTCTGCAATGTCTCCATCCAGGTCGTGGTTCTGAAACCACAAGAACCGAAGGTAATCCCGGTGTTCCTCTTTGACGATGAAGTTGTGGAACATTTGCTCCACATCTGCTATCACTGCATAAGGTTCGAGTCTGAATCGGATGAGCACACCGACCAAGGTGTTGTTGAAATCTGGGCCCTTGAGCAGCACATCATTAAGGGATACGTTATTGCATTGAGCGCTGGAGTCGAAGACTATCCAGATTTTTCCAGGCTTTTGCGGATGGTAAATGCCAAAGCTCAGGAGATACCAGCATTCTTGATCAGCACTAATGGGAGGAGCGTGTTCTGCATGGTTCTTCTTAAACATCTTCTCCATAAACTCCACAAAATGATCTTTCATCTCTGTGTTCTTTTTCAGCGTCCGATGGAGGGACATTAGACGATGGACAGCTTGACCTCTGTTGTTGGGCAGGCGCTGTCGAGTGGAACGAAAGGGGAGTGGAGCCATCCAACTATTTGCCTCATCTTTGTGGAATTCTCTGTTCATGATATCCAGAAATGTCTGGTCTTCTACAGAAAGTGCCAGTTTATCATCATCTACTGTTTGCTCGAATATGTGTTTATCTACATCCTCCTTGGTCTGCGTCTTTTCACGTAGGGGGCAGGTGTCTGTGTACCTCTCCCTGACGTGAATTCTGCTATCACAGGGGGTGAGAAAACTGAGGCGCCCATTTTCAAGTATGCTTGTCTTGAAAGAACTCACAGTGGGTTTGTGAGCTCCTCTGAGCCAAACGTCCCCTATGATCACCCACCCTAGATCAAGATATTGAGCGTAAGGTGCGTCATGTGGGCCGTTGTGTGCCCTGATGATATCCCTGCCTAGGAGGAGAAGGATCTCTGCAGAGGGATCCAGTGGAGGTATCAGAGACGCGATGGACTTCAGATGAGGGTGATGAGCTGCAGCCTCAGGAGTAGGTATTTCTTTCCTATTATCAGGAATCTGGTTACATTCAGTGAGTGTCGGTAATGCCATGGATGTTTTCCCATCCATCCCCTCAATGGTGAAGCCGTTGACTCTTCTTCCGCTGGTGTTCGTTATGCCAGAGCATGTCTTCATGTATATGGTAGAGCTTCACTTTGTACGTCAAACATATCAAAAAAGGAAGACCTTGCCAGTGATACATTGCTCTGGTCATCTAACATTGCATACATTTTCTTCTTCTTTTCAGGGAACTTGGTTGGATAAACATAGACCAGGCAAATCTTCGAGCATGACTTTCCCTGTAGCCCCTTTCCACATACCTCTGTGCAACTGGACGAGGTTTCAATGGAGTTTGGGTTGTCTGGCTCCCTGCCTTGACCCTCTGTAGGTGTCTTTGAATCTTTCACTGACCAGGGCAGTGGGCCAGCATGCAGTGCTGACACGTGACTGTTGCTGTTGCACTCTGAACAGTGAATCACTGCTTTGCAGTCTTTGGCCCTGTGCCTTGTCGATATGCAACATTTGTAGCAGATGGAATGCTCTTTGAGTAAACCTTTTCTCTCGTCCAACGTCTTCATTTTAAAGCTCCAACATTTAGAAAGAGAATGTGGCTTCTTATGAATGGGACATTGTTTATCTGGATCAAGAGGTGGTGTATTAGCATTTGCATTAGGCGTGTCAATTTCTGTTTTGTTTGCTGTGATGGGTGTTCTAATCTTTGTCTGCTTCACTAGTGTTTTTTCTGCTTTGGGATGTGGCGTGTTGTAGCTTTGTAACATAAAGCTGGGGTCTGTTTTAATTTCAGCATGACTGTTCAGAAACTCAACAAAATAAGAAAAGGGTGGATATAAAGCATTATGTTCTTTCTTATATCTTGTTCCTTGCTTGATCCAAGCCTCTTGGATATTATTCGGTAGCTTTTCAACTAGTTTATTCCTCTCGACGTATCAAGAAAACTGAGGCCTGGTAGTTAGCCTTCGTTCTTGTAGCTCAAGAAGGAGGTCAGCGAGCTCTTGCAGTAGGTGGTTGTGTTTGTAGAAGATCCGGGGGAAACTTTCCAGATGCTTAAACAGGGACGCCTCAATGGCTTCTGATGAGCCGTAATTCTTGTCCAGCCGCTGCCACAGATGCCAGAGGCCTGTCTCTGGATTGTTCACATGAACTGCTCTAATCCTCAGGGCATGTTGAAGCGACTCCCCGTCAAGCCACTTTGTGAGTAGATTGAGCTCCTCGCTGGCTTTGAGGTTTAGTCCTTCGATGCCATTGCAAAACATAGACTTCCAAGACATATAAGTCTCTGGTTTGTTGTCAAAGACCTTGAACCCAGTGGTTAGAAGATCACGGCGTGCAAGGTAAGTGGCGAGATCTGAGATTTCTGTTGTTCTGGACATTGATCTGCTTTGTGAATGTGTGTTGTCTGTTCTGGTACCTATGTTAAAGACAGGTGGGGCTCGATAAGGATGCCATCCAGCTGGGGTCCCTGTAGCCCACCCAGGTGTGTACTGAGTCACTGGTTGTGGCACACTGTACCTAGGCCTTTCTTCCATCTCAGGTTCAGGCTCATCTTTAAAGTGAGTTTTGATGTATTCTGCAACGCGTTTGACTGGCTCATGCGTTGTTACTGGGATAGCTGGAGTGGTCAATTTGCGGTCATCTGGGCCTTCAGCTGCCGCCTCAAGGACTCTTGCTGCAGCGAGGGCTGCTTCAGCCTCCCCCTTCTGCTTTACAGCATTCAGCCTTGCTTCAATCCGTGCCTTCTCAACCTCAATATCGATTTGGCGTTTGGCAAACTCGGCTTTGGCGCGGGCAGCTTCAGCTACAGCCCGTGCTCAGACTGCAGCCAGGCTTGCACTTGACTTGCTTGACCGGTGTGAAGCTGACGTTTTGGCTGATCCACACTCTGACCTAACTTCCAATTGGGAGATGGAAGGGGTGTTATCTGCATCGGACATCTTGACTGGTTAGAGATGTAGCTCTTGGTGAATAACTTGATGTGTTGACTAATCTTTTCACTCTTCTGCCCTCAGCTATGTGGCACTACACAGCCTAGACAGCGAGCTAAACAAACTGGTCGAGGAGTCTGATGAGGCTTTCAGAGCGTTTACTTGACACAGTAGAATTTTGTGAAACTGAAAAATACAAAATAAAGACATGTTTCAACCCACTTTCATTGTTTACCTATTCTTGCATTACGCTCTTTAATTTACGCTAAACAAAGGGCCAGTTCACTTACACTTTACACATTACAAACATGAATATATACGCTTAAAGTTACCTAAGCACATATAGTTGACGCCAGTCTACGCCAGGGACCGGCGGTCGAACCCTTCCAAACTCGCAGTAGCGTAGGCAGAGTTTTCGACCATGAAACGCCTGGGTATCATCCGCCGGTCTGACAGTCTGCACATAGTCCCCAAGCCAAATGGTGGTTGTTGCCCGTGTGGGGACTACCGCCGCCTCAACGATGCAATGCTACCTGACCGCTACCCGGTTCTGCACATTCAGGACTTTTCGGCGCACCTGGCGGGTAAGGTCGTGTTTGCTAAGGTGTACCTGGTACGTGGTTACCACCAGGTGCCCATACATCCTCTGGACTGTTGTTTGAGTTCCTGTGGATGCCGTTCGGGCTCAAGAACGCTGCTTAATCATTGCAGCACCTGATGGATTCAGAGCTGCGAGACTTGCAATTTCTGTTCGTCTACCTGGACGATATACTGGTCGCCAGCACTTCAGCAGAAGAACACCTGTCCCACCTCCGAACCCTTTAAACAAGGCTCAGCCAACACGGGTTGATAATCCACGCTGTAAAGTGTCTGTTTGCGAAATTGACTTCCTTGGGCACCGCGTCACCAAGGCCGGCGCGGCACTCCTGCCGTCAAAGGTTGAAGCTGTGGCAGCTTTTCCTCGCCCGCACATGGCCCGGTCGCTCCGTGAGTTCCTCGGTATGGTGACCTTTTACCACCGTTTCATCGCCCGGGCTGTCCACATTATGCGGCCACTGTACGAGGCATTGAAGGGTAAGGCCCCAACCAGGAGATCAGCTGGACGGCGGAAGCTGAGGTTGCCTTCAAGGAGGTCGAGATGGCGCTGGCTCAGGCGACCCTTTTGGCGCATCCGTCATCCACTGCCCCGATTTCCATTACCACTGACGCGTCGGACTACGCCGTCGGTGCAGTGCATAGCAGTTGGTCGAGGAATAGTGAATTCCCTACAAACAAGAAGCAGATGGTGGGGGGTTGCCAGAGGTTAAAGGATGAAAGGATACTAAGACAACAGAGAAGAGAGACAGCTCTCAAATAAGAGAGAGGACAGAACATGGGGTGAAGTAGTTTAAGTAATAACCATAAAGATAAAGCCTGTATAAGTAAGGGAGGGGGTTAAGACAATAAAGGGGGAAAAGGAAGTAAACTGCATAGGGTGGTGCAGGCGACACCCAATTGTTCCTGTGTGAGTTTTGTGAATGGGGAGACATCTTGTGAGCCCAAATGATATTATCATGTAAATTAACTTTGATGTTTCTCACACACAGAGAGGAGACTCAGGAGTCATCTGTCTATAAGCATTAAACAAGAGAAGAGAAACAGTTTAAAGAACAGGGATTACTTATAAGAAAGTGCTGTTAAAAGAAGTTTAGCGATTATTAATATATATAAAAGTGTTAACACTAGTAATTATAAAAATACATACAAGAGTGAATCATATCACTAGACTTGAGTCAATTTACATGTTAGTGATCTGCTAACATGCTCTGCTGGGTTGTACAGGTTAAGTTACAGGGATTTTATCTTTTTGAAGAAAACATTGGAATGTTCTTATTGTAGAGGAAAAGAAAATAGAGAAAACAGAGGCCGTAATAAGATAATAAGTGTGGGAATATGGTTTTTGGGCGTGAATATTTAAATTATGGGAGAAAATAGTTCCCTAAAGGAGTTAATTTAAATGCATTTGAGAGATATGTTATTAGAAGACATTAATTTAGTTGATTACAGTAGATGGCATTTAATATGCAAGACAGAACACATGTTTAGTTGAAAAAGTGAAAATTAAGTGGATTTATTTAACCAGTGTGTTGAGATTCATAGGTTAAAGTGAGCTGCAACCTGGACTGTCCCTCTGCAATCTGGTGACTGACCCCCGACCCCCCTGAGCAATGCGAAAGGCCAACCCCCGCAGCGATTTCCTCACTATTCAACAGAGATGGAAGGCAAAAGCAGGGCTTTGTCTAGAACTGCATTCGTCTGCATCTCCACCTGGGTCAGCTACAAACACGCATCATGCTGACTGACAGAGATCAACTCATCACCAGTCCCTCTGATAAGAGCACAGAGATCCAGAGCAACCAGGTTTGATTCAGAGCACAGATTCTGATGGACAATAATGAGACACATGAAAACGGGGTTCCGTCTCCCATGAAAGACATCCAGAGACGGTGATTGAGCAGACTAAAGCTGAAATGAAAATCAGTACAAGGAGAGAAGCTTAATGTGGAATGCGGGTTCAAAAAGTCAAAGGCTGTCAATAACCACATGCAGAGGAAGGGGCGAAAAGGTCAATAGGCAGAATGTGAGGAGGTCGGGGTCATCAAGCTAAAGAGCAGAGGTGGCAGGAAGGGGAGCTGGAATGGGTGAGTTTGTGAAAACACATTCACTCACGTAAACACATAAGTGGAACACATTAAAGAATTTGAATTGACTTTTTAAATTTAAGATCAAATATAAAAATGTTTTGTTACACAAGGTTTTATTGATTAGTAAATGATAATTAAAAAAGGGAAGTTATTAAAGTGAAGGAGTAAATAAATCTGAAACACATTATTATAGGGGGAAATTATAGAGATAAGCAAGATCCACTACACTTTTGGTAGAACCTGTTCAGGAGTCAGGAGAACAGGGTAGGAACATTTTAATCATGTTAACCTATTATTATTTCAGAGCCCGTATTGGGGTGTGACTTTGGTAAAGTTAAATTGTGGGAGTTTTGATCTACAGAAGGAGGGAGAGATTCAGTACACACTTGATCTCAGATATGATACTTAATTGAAACAAACTTGTCATAGTGATAACTCCAACATTAGATAACAGACCATGTCAAATATAATTAACCACATGGATGGAAACCATTATTAAAGTCACTCCTGTTTTAAAAATTAGGATTGATTGAAGGTGTAATTATAACATGTCAGAGGTCTCATAGTTTCACACATTATTTTCCCGATTAAAGACTTGAAATATTTTTCAAGAAGACTAGAATTGATAATAAATAATGAAGTATATTAAGAGAATCGAGCAGAGTCATACAGATCCTAATAATGTTCTGATTTAAGATAGTGAGTATGTGAAAAGTATTGGAAATAAGATCTATTAGATATTTTGGTATGAATTAGGGGGTGATAAAACTCCAGTGGGAGAAAAACAAAGTGATATCTTTATAATTATTTAATTTAACATGAGGGAAGCAGTTTTTGTTAATGCAATCTAAGTAAAGTATATAGAAGTAGGAAGGGACTGAGATTCTTTAGAAGGTTTCACACAAGGGGCGACACCAGATGTGTGCAATATCTCGACAGTTTTGACATTATACAGTGGGGCAAAAAAGTATTTAGTCAGCCACCAATTGTGCAAGTTCTCCCATTTAAAAAGATGAGAGAGGCCTGTAATTTTTATCATAGGTATACCTCAACTATGAGAGACAGAATGAGAAAAGAAAATCCAGGAAATCACATTGTAGGATTTTTAATGAATTAATTGGTAAATTCCTCGGTAAAATAAGTATTTGGTCACCTACAAACAAGCAAGATTTCTGGCTCTCACACACCTGTAACTTCTTCTTTAAGAGGCTCCTCTGTCCTCCACTCGTTACCTGTATTAATGGCACCTTTTTGAACTCGTTATCAGTATAAAAGACACCTGTCCACAACCTCAAACAGTCATACTCCAAACTCCACTATGGCCAAGACCAAAGAGCTGTCAAAGGAGACCAGAGACAAAATTGTAGACCTGCACCAGGCTGGGAAAACTGAATCTGCAATAGGTAAGCAGCCTGGTGTGAAGAAATCAACTGTGGGAGCAATTATTAGAAAATGGAAGACATACAAGACCACTGCTAATCTCCCTCGATCTGGGGCTCCACGCAAGATCTCACCCCGTGGGATCAAAATGATCACAAGAACGGTGAGCAAAAATGCCAGAACCACACGGGGGGACCTAGTGAATGACCTGCAGAGAGCTGGGACCAAAGTAACAGAGGCTACCATCAGTAACACACTACGCCGCCAGGGACTTCAATCCTGCAGTTCCAGACGTGTCCCCCTGCTTAAGCCAGTACATGTCCAGGCCCGTCTGAAGTTTGCTAGAGGGCATTTGGATGATCCAGAAGAGGATTGGGAGAATGTCATATGGTCAGATGAAACCAAAATAGAACTTTTTGGTAAAAACTCAACTCGTCGTGTTTGGAGGAGAAAGAATGCAGAGTTGCATCCAAAGAACACCATACCTACTGTGAAGCATGGGGGTGGACACATCATGCTTTGGGGCTGTTTTTCTGCAAAGGGACCAGGACGACTGATCTGTGTAAAGGAAAGAATGAATGGGGCCATGTGTCGTGAGATTTTGAGTGAAAACCTCCTTCCATCAGCAAGGGCACTGAAGATGAAGCGTGGCTGGGTCTTTCAGCATGACAATGATCCCAAACACACCGCCAGGGCAACGAAGGAGTGGCTTCGTAAGAAGCATTTCAAGGTCCTGGAGTGGCCTAGCCAGTGTCCAGATCTCAACCCCATAGAAAATCTTTGGAGGGAGTTGAAAGTCCGTGTTGACCAGCGACAGCCCCAAAACATCACTGCTTTAGAGGAGATCTGCATGGAGGAATGGGCCAAAATACCAGCAACAGTGTGTGAAAACCTTGTGAAGACTTACAGAAAACGTTTGACCTCTGTCATTGCCAACAAAGGGTATATAACAAAGTATTGAGATGAACTTTTGTTATTGACCAAATACTTATTTTCCACAATCATTTGAAAATAAATTCATTAAAAATCCTACAATGTGATTTCCTGGATTTTCTTTTCTCATTCTGTCTCTCATAGTTGAAGTGTACCTATGATAAAAATTACAGGCCTCTCTCATCTTTTTAAATGGGAGAACTTGCACAATTGGTGGCTGACTAAATACTTTTTTGCCCCACTGTATATTGTGGGAATAAAACTGACGCCTTAGAAGGTCAAAAGGCAGTGACCTACACATCTGGCATATGTTCATTGGACAGGTTAATTTATGTAGATTGGAATGTGCGTACGTCCGGGACATCTCTCTATATAACCACGATACTGTCCTAATAGAATGATTAGACATATTTTTAAAATAGTAGTAATTAAAAGGAAACATGTGATGACACTCTTTTTGTAAATGAAGGGTATGACGGAATAATTAAAGACTCTGCAGAGCATGACGTGACCATAAGACTGAGACCAAATGACCTTTGACCTGGACTGACAGTGTTATTTTACAACAGCACTGTTGATGACTGACTCTGGGTTGAACCCGACCAGACCCGACTGTGTGAGTGAGAATGAATGTTTGCATCTGATCAATGCAATTGCATGAGTTTAGAGAGGAACAGAGAATAACTGAGCATGTTCTGAACTAACACAAGCTAAATCCAGAGATTTCGTTTCTTCCAGGACTGAAGGAAGGAGAGAGACACTCTTTAACTGGAGCGTTTGATGTCTAGACAATAATGATTTGAAGTGTCTGAATAATGATTGATGTGTTTTTTAACCTTTGCTTAACTGAAGTTCTTTTTCTTGAACAGGTTTTTCTTACACATTTTTGTTAAGATGTGTAAAAAGGGGGAGTGGCAACATGTTTGCTCAAATTAAAATTCCATAATAAAATTCCATAATTAACAATTCCATTTTTTTTAAATGATGATATGGTTTGCATTTTCTTTACATTCTTTACAGGAAAGGCAGAATCAGTTGCGGCTGCTGAGAGAGATATATATATCTAATTCCAGAGTGGAATCATGAAAGAAGTTCACCTGTGATAATGATATTGAATTTGTAAATGGGTTTTTTAACAGATATAATACCTGGGGTTAGTAAGTGTGGAGATAATAAGAACAGTTAAAGTTAAGTATGTAATAGTATGTGATGAAACGGGAGCTAAGTTAGTCAGCGCCCTTTCTCTAGTAGAGACTGAGAAGTATCAAAGGTTCAGAGGTTTTATTTGTCATATGCACAGCAGATGCAGAGTAAATGTTGGCAATGTAAATCTTATATCCCAGGCTCCTTCAACAACTCGATATACATGGTGCAAATAAGATGAATAAAATAGTGGAGAAAAGGTAAGGGTCAACTACAGACAGTTGGAGATTATGAGTATAAGGAGGGTGATAAACACAACAATAATTTCACAGAAGTAATCTAAGTTCCTAGGAAAAATGTGATGACATTATGTTGGAATTCTGAATTCCTGTTCCAGCTCTCTGACTTCTAAACACTAACAGGTGGAAGCATTTTTGTCTGGTGCTTAAGGAGGGATTTCTGCACACGATTCAGGCAGAGATTGACATGGGGTTGTTGAATGGAGTTTGGCACAACAGAAAGCAGTTGCCACACGGCGAAAACTGTTTACCAAATCCCAGAAGAGTCATTACAGTTACATCTAAGGAGGTTATGTGATTGGCAGGAAGGGAAGACTTGGTTAATTGATTCTGATCCAGAAGTATTTTTCATGCACACCTTTTCAGGAACAACAGCCAGGAAATTCACTCATTCTGCCTGCATCATGGTTTCACCAGTGGCGGTGCGTCAATAGTGGGCGCTTGGGCGCCGCCCACCCTGACTTTTTGAGTTAAAAAACTTTATATATACAACATAATTGAAATAAGAAATGTACCGTGTTTATGGGTTAAATGTGTATGGGAGACCACTGTCAAGAACCGCTAAAATGTGTCCGGACATAATATATTGCCATTCGCCTTTTCTGAGAATAGGCAGGTCGGCTACCGTCCGTGGGCGCCGATAACATGGGAGTCTATAGGAGAGCTTATACTTTTCTCAGTCATTTTAGCAAGGATAGCTTTTCATTGGAGGATGAAACTTAGATCTGTGGGCGCAAATCTTTGCGCCCACAGCCAATGGCATTGTTTCTTAGTTCAATGTGACATTCTTAGATACGCGATTGGACTATTTCGGCGAATCAGCATCGTTATCATTCCCTAACCACAAGCGTAAAGAGCAGCACCGTAGCTAGCTGAAACTTAGATTGAGTGAATATGGCGACATCGATGGCTGAGAACTCCGTGCAAGCTCTACTTAAAACACCGTTTCATCGACTATCAGATGTCGAAAAGAAGAAATTGAAAGACTTGGGACCCGAGCGTCCGGATTTAAACATTCAACAGACGACCACTGATCGCGGGAGAACCTACACTCGGACTTTCTCCTCAAACTTGTATGCTAAGCGGAATTGGTTAGCTGGTTGTACAGTGAGCAATGCCTTTTTTTGTTTCCCTTGTCTGTTATTTCAAAGTCCTGGGACTGAAACACTTTGCTACGGACTACAACCGGGATGAAGGATCTAAAGCACTTCACACAAAAATGTAAGAAGCACGAATGTGGCCGCAGCCACCTAACCAACTGTCTTAAGCTAAACCTCTAAAAAAGTGCTATTTAAACCGTGCCGCCCAACTGCGCCCCCCCCAAAAAAATGTTCACCAGCCGCCACTGGGTTTCACTGGTTTTATTCTATCTACACAGTCAATGTTTCCTTCTCCAGAAATGAGAGCGGTTGTTAACTAGTACATTTTGACTTTAAATAGGGATTTTAAAATGTAGGAATAACTTAGATACTCATTGGAAATTCAAAGCTAATTGAAATATGTAACATCATTTACCAAAAGAAGTTGGAGTTTCATCTTGAATGTAATTATGGCACAAGCCAATTAATAACATTTTGAAGCTACGTCAGACCATAAGGGGTTTTTCAATGACAGGAACAAATGTTGCATAACAGATAATACTAGATGGGGATTGGAAATGATGAGGATAACATTCATAATTTAATTATTTAGTGTTTTGAAACAGATAAGAAACATACAGGTCGTTTCAACGATCCAGAGGATGGTTTGAGTAAGTGGTGAAAGTCAAAGTATGTTGATTATGTAACTGGATAGGATACAAAGAAGAGAAAGCTTGCAGTTACAATGTTGGGTAAGAGAATGTGTTGTTTCCTGAAAAACATGAAATAAGAGAAAAGGGTAAATGACAGAGTGTGTGTTTGGTACTGTGAAAGTATGCAATGGTATTACATGATATAATCAAAATTGCAGGGCTATAACTCAATAAAAATGTATATTATTATAATATATTATAGACACATTTGACCTAAGGAGAGTAATAAGAGACAGTAACCAACCAGCCAAAATACAATTAAAAAATTAACTTTAGACTGCAAGGAGTTTGTTCAAGGTCAATTCCTTTTAAAGGAACAGGTAGAACCACTGATGAAAGATGTTTTGATCCCTTATTCAGACCATGAGGAAGATGAGTTTGTCTAAAGGAAGTGCCTCTTGATACAACTTGGTATTATTATAGAGTTGATTTCTGTTATGATTTTACACACAGTTCATTTATGGTTACATGATCATATTTAATAAGTGCCTTTACACAGGACTAGAATCCTAAATGATTTGTTTACCTCATAAAAAGATGTGAAAGGAGGGAATTGAAGATTTTACGCATTTAGGAAATTGCTGCTATTTTCCTAGGTGCCATTCCGGGATCTCAACCACAAGTATTCAATAATAAAGGATTGTATGATCATGTATAATTTTTCCATAGGTTTATGTATTATGCAAGGTTCGGATAAAGAACATATTGATTGTAGTATTGTTTACACACCTTAAAAGGTGTGTAAGGATGGAATTGTAAGAAATAATAATCAATATTATGTGTAACTCCAACACTGTCTTCTGAAAACCGTTTTACTTTGAAACTGTTTATTTTGTAACCGGATGTTGTTTTTAGCCTCAGATAGCATACAGCTAATATTGTATTGTATATATGAGTAGAGGGAGGGCGCGTGGAGTTACATACTAAACACACCGCCTCTACCTCTCACTCATTGATGCTGCAATGATACTATTGCGTGTTTAATAACTGATAAACTTCAGGATTTCATAATAGAATATCGTAGGTGAGAGCTTCATGACTACGTTAAAAAGATGGCGATGGTGATGTCATAGGAGGACCCGCCCCCGACGACGTCAGCCAATACAAGGGTCCGGAGAACCCCATGTGA
The DNA here is from genome assembly GCF_036324505.1 of Eleginops maclovinus. Taxonomy (NCBI): domain Eukaryota; kingdom Metazoa; phylum Chordata; class Actinopteri; order Perciformes; family Eleginopidae; genus Eleginops; species Eleginops maclovinus. Next base: position 25,881,847 of record NC_086351.1, read on the forward strand.
CGACAAGCGGCCAATAGGATCCAGCCCCCCGCTACCAACCAATGAGCGTACGAGACCCGAGCACATCTTATTTTGAAGTTGTTTATTTTTTTGACCGGAAAGGGGTGGTTCTATAAAACATGTTTGTATTGTGAAATCGATCTGTGTTTTGTTCGGGACCGCCAGACAGTAACTACTGATGAGCTCCACTCATTCAGCGGCAGTTCTGGGCTATTGAGCCACAGCTGTGAAACTTTTGTAAAACCTACTACTGCATCCTTTTATTAAATACCAGAGTTGTGGAATCGAGTCACATGACTTGGACTCGAGTCAGACTTGAGTCATGAATTTGATGACTTTAGACTTGACAAAATCTAAAAAGACTTGCACTTTAATTTGGACTTTAACATCAGTGACTCGCATTTGGACTTGGACTTGCCCCTTTTGACTCGAAAAGACTTGCTACTTTCCCCAAACCCAAAGATTAAAAAGTATGTTGACATGGACCGCGCTATCTCTCTTTGCACCTGTGTGCATCTGTGTGCGTAACGTATGTGTGTGTATTAGATCCACGTTGTTTTGATCGGACAGCATCCAACCAATCAAAGTACTGGACAACCAATGAGGCGGAACAAACTATAAGGCGCCAAGTAGGCAACAATGATACCACGGGTAGTTTCGTTTGGATTTAAAAACTTTGAGGTGGTCAACAAAAAAAGAACTGCAGTCTGTAAAACATGCGGGACAAAGATAACAGACGGAGACGCTACAACTTCCAACTTCGTTGGACATTTGAAGTTGCACAAAGAATTGTAAGTTTTGAATGAAAGCCCACACTAGCTTACTGGCTAATTGCTAGCTAGCTACATATCAATGAGACTGTAAACGTCACCTTAGCTTACGAACACGCTAAACGGTATCTCCTGTGGGTTCATTAATGGACAAGTTCACTATTTTGCACTTTGAGCCCCCTTTCTGGGTCGTCTTGGATGAAATAGAAATGTAATGACGATTGGTCCAGTCTCCAGCTTTTGGCTAATTTGGAATCACCCCCTGCTTCAGAATGGTTGGCTACAGGCATTCATAACATTGTCCTTAAAACAACCCTAAACATTCGCTTTCAAAGATGAGCAACTCACCGAGTGGTAAGTGGTGTTCGTAGTTGTTTTAAAAAAAATATATCGGCGAAATATTTGGTTTCCATCCTGTTATTTACTATTGTGGAACTAGCTATGTTTTCAGATACCTCGCTGAGTAGGCTATTAACTTCCGCTTGATATTTGGAATACAAAATGGCAAATTAAACACGACAGAAACTGTATTTCGCTAAGACACTCGTTTTGGAGCATCACCACTAACCAGTGACCACTCGGTGAGCTGCACATCTTTGAAAACGAACGTTTAAGGTTGATTAAAGGACCGCTTTATGAATGCCTGTACATGAAGCATGGGGGACCAATCGTTAAAATGTCGGTGTCAAACACACTATTTCATCCTAGACAAACCAGAAATGGGGCTCAAAGTGCAAAATAGTGAACTTATCCAATAATAAGAAGAAGTTGTCATTCACACCACAAGAGTGGAATCTGTTGAAGGAGAAGTTTGGAGAAGCAACTGATTTGACACAGGGAGAGAAGGTCTTCACAATCAGTGCAGTTGTTCCATCCGTCTTGTCCCTCAATCATCACCTTGACAAGCTGAAGCCTCAAGTTCGTTTCCTGAGCGGCCTGGTCGGAAGTCTCCAGGCATCCCTGAACAAAAGATTTCTTGGGATCTTCATTAACGTGAAAATGGCCGGGACTCAAGATGGGATCACTGCCCCCTTTTCAGACCCAGTCTACCTCAAAGCAGCCGCCTTGGATCCAGTCTTTTCTCTGCTGTGGGTGGAGCACCATGTACTGGTCAATCGTGACATCAAGGCAGAGGTGGCACAACAAGTTAAAGGTAAATATTATTGACTTCAATGCAACTTTTTTTCTCGTAGTCTGATCTTATTGACAGCATCAGTAATTGCATTTTTCAGTTTTTCCAGAATTGATCCTGCAAGATGCTGCAGAGACTGAGCAACCTGTGCCTCTGGTTGATGAAAAAGAGCAAGAGGACCTTGGACAAGGAGAAGGGCTGTTTGCTGCATACCATAAGAGGCAGAAGAAGGATGTTGGGACCACTCCAGCACTACAGCTAAGTCACTACCTAGACACAGCCGAAGGACAGAAGGCCCTTTTGTTCTGGGCACTGAACATGAAGTCTCTTCCTTCACTCTTCCGAGTGGCCACCAGAGTCTTGGCAGTGGCTGCCTCTAGTGCTCCAGTGGAGCGAGTTTTCAGCCATGGTGGCATCATACTACGTCCCCATCGTGCACAAATGACTGACAGACTTTTGGCCAATTTGATCTTTTGCAAATGCAATGCAGCATAGGGCCCTGACATAGAAAAGCACAACTCTGTTCAATTGTCATGTTCATGACACTTCACATCTAGTCCCCTTCCAGACACACACACACACACACGCATGCACGCACACACACACACACACACACACACACACACACACACACACACACACACACACACACACACACACACACACACACACACACACACACACACACACACACGCACACACACACACATGCACGCATAGACACACACACACACACATACACACACACACTTTTTTGGGAGTGAGCATATCTTGTATAAAGTGGTGACATGTTTGAAAAGGTTAAGGTTACACTTAGGTTTTGAAATGAGTTAAAAAGACTGAAAATATTGTTTATAAAGTGGTAACACATTTGGAAAAGTTACATTCAACTGATATGTGATCCCCCAAATACCTGTTTGAGGGTGAAGACATGTTTTTTAGTTCAAGGCTAGATTGAAGTTTTAAGGTGAAGAGTGTTTTGCAAAAATGAGGATCTTTTGAGACAGTTATAGTGCAATAAGCAATGGAAATACAATGTCAGCACTTTCTGTGGAAATTACATTTGCCTTTGTTTATTTCAAATGTGTTTGAACAATGTTCTTGGTTTGATAAATATATACAGATCTTAAAAGCATACACGATCTGTGTAAATATTATTTCTCCGCTGTTAAAAGGACTCGAAAGGACTTGAAACTCAAACGGTAGGACTTGGGACTTGACTTGAGACTTGTCGGTCGTGACTTGGGACTTGACTCGAGACTTGCTTGTCTTGACTCGGGACTTGAAAGCAAAGACTTGAGACTAACTTGTGACTTGCAAAACAATGACTTGGTCCCACCTCTGCAAAGAACTACGTTGTAGAGATGGACGAGTCCTGATTCCTCCGGATCATTAACCCGGATCCTAATAAGGACCCGGGAGTCACAAGTCTCCCCTCTCCATTAACCTGAATACTTTGAGTCCTACACCTGGTGACATACAAATTAAAACTATAAATTGCGTCATTCAGTATGCTCCCTATAACATGTAAAACCACATTACAACATATCCCCATCCAAATGCCTAGCCTTTAGCAAGTAGCTACCAGAACAGAAGGTCCATAGTTTATCATAGATAAGGGTTTGGATCCACTTGCCACCACAAGTCATCGCTTGGCTCAGGGGAAGCGGATCAGACACACTTCCTGCAGACTCGTCAGACTCAGAGCCCTAACCATAGCAGATCCAGAGATCCACACTTAAACTTCCTTTAGAGCCGGAAACATAGTGGACTCGCGGGATCCGTGGATCCAGATCAATGATCCAGAACAGTAGCCTACGAGTGAGTCAGCGGAACTTCACAGACACAGATTCGGTGAGCGTACTGAATGAGTGGACTATTCCACACCGCTCGAAACAGCAAACTCGTCGGTCGGACTCGTCTTGGTTTTCAGTGAGTGTCAGCTCTGTTTATGATAACGTAGATGCATACTTTGCACAGATAATTTAACAATTTCACCCAGTCAAGTGTGAGAAGCCAAATAATAATATATAATAAACAAACAATAAACAAGCATTAAGACAGAAAACACTGACTGGCTCCCTGTTTCACCGGTAGGATTTGTACGCTCTTGGTGATGCTGACTCAAATGACTCAAAGGACTCATACGATCCGGATCTCTTCAATGACTGACGTAGAAGACCTTGAGTCCGTAAAAAGATCCGGATTTGCCATCTATACTACGTTGTGAAGGAGTCATTCGGCGCACTCCGACCACGAACATTGAACATGCTCCTGTTCGCATTCCAGAGGGAGAGACCTCTGAATATAACCACACCATCGCCTCTTACCATACAAGCTACACGACGCAGGTAAATTACCCCCTCAACAGCACTCTGAAACCCCATATGCACAGCACACCCCAACCCAACATCTGGCTATGGAGGGAGACATTATATAGAGCAGTTTGTGCAACGCCACACTGATTACATGCCCCCAAACCCTACCACACACTGACTTTGTACAGCATTTAGGCAAAGGCTACAGCGGCGCTGATTATAACAGACTGTCAGGCAACCCCAATGTGCCACCTGATGCTGCTTACCACTAGAATGGCCCTGTGCATAGTCGTGATGCAGATGACAACTGAGGCATGACAGACCTTGTCAGATTCATGGCTCGGCGTGAGCTAATCTCCACTTATGCAGTTTAATGACCGCCCTGAATGCTTTAAGGCTTGGAGAGCATCTTTCATGAACTCTATCAGGGATCTTAACCTCTCAGCTAGCGAGCAAGTCGACCTCCTTCTGAAATAGTTAGGCAAAGACTCATCTGAACGCGCCAAACGGATAAGGACTGTGCATGTCAATTATCCAGAACATGGACTCAGAGCTATATGGGACCAGCTTAACGAGTACTACGGTGCACCAGAGGTCATCGAGAGCTTCGATGTTCAAGAGGCTAGAGAACTTCCCCAAGATCCAGAACAAAGATGGACGTAAGTTGAGAGAAATAGGGGTTAGTGTTGCAAGGTGCACCGGTACTAGAAAGGTATCGCGATACCCTGCCGTTAAAAACGCAACGATTCCCCCATTTCATTAGTATCAGTACTTTAAGAATGACATTGTTTTAATAAGAGCCGTATTTCCTGTGTGTGTTCAGCGCGTGCAGTGCCTTCCCTCTCTCATGCACGCTCTAGCTGTCATATCATGTGACAAAACGAGAGCATGGCTGCAAGTCAGTGTTCCCGGACTCGAGTCCAACTCGAGCACTAATGACTTGAACTCGGACTTGGACTCATGCATTCGGACTCGCGATGACTCCAAAGAACTCAACATTGTCATTAAAACCCTGAGGTCAACGAACACGCCGGTGCATTTTGGCAATGTTTTCGATACGTTTCTATTAACATTTATGCCATAATATGGTGTAGAAATGTTGCCGGAATCGGTAGACTCTTCTTGTCCGATGCATTCTCCCGCGTGATTCACAGCCAGAGCTAGGGGGCCAATAATAGAGCTTGACACATACATCTTTGTGAATGATGTGTGTGTCGAGCTCTCTCTTTTGCCCTCTAGCTCTGGTGCAAGGGAACGTTTTTCTGCTTCCATTTCATACATCGCACATGACGTCATGTCATGTTCTCATTAAAAAAAGAAACTAACATGAACTCAAGTTTAACCGCGAACAACAATGACCCAATGCCCCGGAGATTGTTCGTTTAGCGTTCAAAGACTTCACGTGCCATGGCAAAAAATGGAACGCAAAATGTTCCCTCGAAGTCGATTGAGGAGACAGCGGGGACTACCTCGAATTTCAACCTGCTGTCTCTCTCTCTTACACTTACTGTCTCTCTCTCTTACACTTACTGTCTCTCTCTGTCAACTGCTCTCTCTCTCGCTTACACTTACTGTTTCTCTCTCTCTCTTACACTTACTGTCTCTTTCTCTTACACTCACTGTCTCTCTCTCTTACACTTACTGTCTCTCTCTCTTACACTTACTGACTCTCTCTCTTACACTTACTGTCTCTCTCTCTCTTACACTTACTGTCTCTCTCTCTTACACTTACTGTCTCTCTCTGTCAACTGCTCTCTCTCGCTTACACTTACTGTTTCTCTCTCTTACACTTACTGTCTCTCTCTCTTACACTTACTGTCTCTCTCGGTCAACTGCTCTCTCTCGCTTACACTTACTGTTTCTCTCTCTTACACTTACTGTTTCTCTCTCTCTCTTACACTTACTGTCTCTTACACTTACTGTCTCTCTCTCTTACACTTACTGTTTCTCTCTCTCTTACACTTACTGACTCTCTCTCTTACACTTACTGTCTCTCTCTCTCTTACACTTACTGTCTCTCTCTCTTACACCTGCTGTCTCTCTCTCTTACACTTACTGTCTCTCTCTCTTACACTTACTTTCTCTCTCTCTTACACTTACTGTCTCTCTCTCTTACACTTACTGTCTTTCTCTGTTACACTTACTGTCTCTCTCTCTTACACTTACTGTCTCTCTCTCTTACACTTACTGTCTCTCTCTGTCAACTGCTCTCTCTCTCGCTTACACTTACTGTCTCTCTCTTACACTTACTTTCTCTCTCTCTTACACTTACTGTCTCTCTCTTACACTTACTTTCTCTCTCTCTTACACTTACTGTCTCTCTCTCTCGCTTACACTTACTGTCTCTCTCTCTTACACTTACTTTCTCTCTCTCTTACACTTACTGTCTCTCTCTCTCTCTAACACTTACTGTCTCTCTCTCTCTCTTACACGTACTGTCTCTCTCTCTCTTACACTTACTGTATCTCTCTCTCTTACACTTACTGTCTCTCTCTCTTACACTTATTGTATCTCTCTCTCTTACACTTACTGTCTCTCTCTCTTACACTTACTGTCTCTCTCTGTCTTACACTTACCGACACTCTCTCTCTTACACTAACCGTCTCTCTCTCTTACACTTACTGTCTCTCTCGCTTACACTTACTGTCTCTCTCTCTTACACTTACTGTCTCTCTCTCTTACACTTACCGTCTCTCTCTCTTACACTTACTGTCTCTCTCGCTTACACTTACTGTCTCTCTCTCTTACACTTACCGTCTCTCTCTCTTACACTTACCGTCTCTCTCTCTTACACTTACTGTCTCTCTCGCTTACACTTACTGTCTCTCTCTCTTACACTTACTGCCTCTGTCACCTGCTGTCTCTCACTCTTACACTAACTGTCTCTCTCGCTTACACTTACTGTCTCTCTCTCTTACACTTACTGTCTCTCTCTCTCTTACACTTACTGTCTCTGTCACTTGCTGTCTCTCTCTTACACTTACTGTCTCTCTCTCTTACACTTACTGTCTCTCCCTGTCACCTGCTGTCTTTCTCTCTTACACTAACTGTCTCTCTTTGTCACCTGCTGTCTTTCTCTCTTACACTAACTGTCTCTCTTTGTCAGCTGCTGTCTCTCTCGCTTACACTTACTGTCTCTCACTCTTACATGGATAAACTAGTTGCATGTTAAATTGATGCGTTCAATACTTATTTTTCCTGCTTTATTTGTGTTAAAAGTACATTAAATAAAGCGCATTAGAGTTTTGCATTTCTGTGAGTGTTATGTTTTTCAAGTTTAACAAGATCTATGCTTAACATTGGTGCTGCCAGCCTTTTTGTAAATAAGCTATTCATGATTAAATACATGGTTATGTATGTGCAAATAAAACACATTAGAGTTACATTTTTGTGAGTGTTATTGTCAAGACGACAGGAGTGTAGTTATGAGCACTAGAGTGCATTAAACGCTAAAATGCATATGAAAGCTCAAAGCGCCCGCCATTAGGACACGCCTATGAGCTGCGGGACCACAGTTGTGTTTTTTAAAAGTTTAACAACATACATATGCTTACTTTAGTGCTGGACTTGGACTCGGACTTGATCAATAGGGACTTGACTCGGACTTGACTTGGATGAGTAGTGGACTCGACTTGGACATTTTTTTAATGACTTGGACTTCACTCGGACTTGAACACTGGAGACTTGAACCTGGACTTGGACTCAAGGCATAGTGACTTGACTACAACACTGCTGCAAGTGCTATTGCCGATGCGCCTCGGCTTGTTTACAAAAAAGACGCAAGAAACAAAAGTTGGAAATATTTTGGTTACATCTCTGCTGACTGAAAACACGCAGCTCTATGATAACCGTTGCAGCTCCGCCGGTTGTGACGGGACCGGTGCGAGCAAAACACGTACTTCAAGTTAAAGACCTAACACACTTAACTATCTTATCGACATCTGGAACTAGCTAAACTAGTTATGAATATATGGTTATTCTTCACTGTCGAGTCACTCATTACTGGATCATTGAGCTGCATGAGACGGATACGACTGGCTGTCAGGAGAGGGAGAGGGGAAAAGAGAGCACTTTATTTATTTCTCCTGTGTCATTATCCAAAGTTAATGTAAACTTTTGAATAGTGTAGTTCATCTACTATAGGTAGTTTTTGATTGATTTTTTCCCCAGGTTCGAAATAAAGCACAATAATGACATTAAGACGGTTTCCCTTTTTTAAAGAAGAGTATCGAGAAAGTATCGAAATCGCAATTCTTGACTTGGTTATCAGTATCGAAACGAAAATGTTGGTATCATGACAACACTACTAGGGGACTTACTTCTGGAAATACAAGCGGCTAAGGTTGATGGGGACCTGCTTGGACTTAGTTACTTAGACACACCCCGTGGGGTTAACCCTATCGTACAGAGACTGCCTTTTTACATGCAGGAAAAGTGGCTCACACTAGGGTTTACATTTAAATAAGAACATAGAATCCCCTATCCCCCATTCAGTTTCTTTGTGAACTTTGTATGCCAGCATGCAAGAAGGCGAAATGATCCTGGCTTTATGCTGGCAGCGTCCAGTAATGAATATCCTGTTAATAGCAAGCCAATCTTTAAATCTGACAGTCAGAGGGCAGTGGCCGTTCTCAAGACCGGTGTGTCTCCCAACACCTCACCCACACCGTCTGACTTCCCAGCTACAAGTAAGTTCACCAACAAAGAGGATCCAGCGAAACATTACCTGCAGCACAACAAAGCTCACCCCCTCCAGAAATGCCGTGGGTTTAGAGAAAAGTCTATACTAAACTTTGAACTGTGATTTTTTTCAGACAACAAAGGATGACGACAAAGAGGCTCCTTCCATTGAGGACATGCAGTTTCTAAGCATCATGGACTGTGGAGTCTACAATGAAGAGGGAAACAGCTGGGTGGCTCCCCTGCCCTTCAGAGCTCACCGGCCACGGCTGTCCAACAACCGCGCACAAGCAATGGAACACCTCAACTCACTGGTTTGCGCTTTCAGAAGGCAGCCTGAAATGAAAGAACAGTTCATCACATTCATGGAACATATCTGGACACGCTGAGGGAGCCCCCACACTGAATCCTGGAGAGGAACACTGGTACTTACCTTGCTTTGGTGTGTATCACCCGAAAAAGCCCACTCAGATAAGAGTCATTTTTTACTCCCATGCACAGCACAAGGGACTGTCTCTGAACCAAGTGCTGTTAACCGGACCGGACCTCAACAACAGCCTCATGGGGGTCCTCCTCCGTTTCAGAAAATAACTTGTCGCTTTCTATGTAGACATACAACAAATGTTCCACTGCTTCAAGGTCAAGCCAGAGGATCGCAACTTCCTCAGATTCCTTTGGTTTAAGGATAACGACCCAGAGAAAGGGATATCCGAGTATCGCATGAATGTCCATGTCTTTGGAAATAGCCCCTCCGAGTGAGTATGGAGAGGATGCGCAACAGTTTGTGGCACATGATTTGTATGTGGACGATGGGATGAAGTCCCTCCCTGCAGCAGAGCAGGTGATCAATCTGCTTAAAAGGACTCAAAACATGCTGGCGTGCTCCAACCTCAGGCTGCACAACCTGGTCTCCAACAGCAAAGAGGTTATGGAGGCCTTCCCCTGTGAAGACCGCGCCACAGACCTAAAAGACCTGGACTTTGCTGCTGACAGCCTACCAGTACAGCAGAGCCTGGGGCTACACTGGGACCTGGACTCAGACGGTTTGAGAAGAATGGATGAGGATGATAGGAAGCCGTTCACACGACGAGGAGTCCTCTCCACAGTGAACAGCTTGTATGATCCACTCGGATTCATCTCTCTCGTGACAGTCCAAGGTAAAACACTCCTCCGAAAACTCACCAGTGACTCTCCTGCCTGGGACGCCCCGCTGCCTGCAGAAAAGGATAAGTTGTGGGACAGCGAGAGAGATTCTCTTCAGGAACTGCAAAACCTAAGAATCCCCAGGGCTTACACAGGTGAGTCATTGTCTGTAGCTGAACGAACTGAACTATGTGTCTTCTCAGACGCATCAGAGAGGGCAGTCGCTGCGTTGCCTATTTAAAGACTGTCGATCTAGATGGAACATGCTTCACAGGACTGATCTCAAGCAAAGCCAGACTCGCTCCACACCCAGAACACACCATACCCAATCTGGAGATGTGTGGAGCAGCTATGGCGGTGATCTGGCAGAGGCCATCATGTCTGAAATAGACATCACTTTTGATGCAGTTACATTCTACACGGACAGCAAGATTGTGCTCAGGTACATTTTCGATGAGAAAAGTAGATTCTACATGAACGTGAGTAAACGTGTTCAAAGAATTAGACGAAGTACTCAGCCACAGCAGTGGCGCAGAGTAAAAAGCCTGTCCAACACATTCTGGGACAGGTGGCGCAAACAGTACCCGGCGACACTGCAACCCCGCAGGAAGTGGTCATCCGACCAGCCCAATCTTAAGGAGGGAAGTGTGGTACTTCTCAGGGACACTCAGTGCAAAAGGAATGACTGGCCCCTAGGTATCATCACAGATGTTTACCCCAGCAAAGACGGACGGTGCGGAAAGTTCAACTGAGAGTTTCCAGAAAGGACGGAGTAAAAGTGCTTCTCAGACCCGTTCATGAAATAGTGTTGCTCATTTTCCCAGATAAATAATTCTGCAATGGTTTGAATGTATTTGATTAGAAAATCTTTGAATATCAGACAACATGAATGAATGCTTAAAACAGACTTATTAATGTTGAAAAACGATATGTAAAGACAAAAAAGAAAAAAAAGAAAGGTGAAACCCACTTTACTGGGTATCAGGCAGAGAGTGTTCTGTTACACGTATTTTCCCGTGTCCCCAAATGTAATTTCATGTTTTAGGTTTATTAATGGTCCACTAATGCTATCTAGCGGAGAAGGTTGGTAGTGTTTCGGAAATACGTCCGTCTTGATGACGTCATACACTTTGGACTCAGTTATCGTTACACTGACTAACACTGGATCGGAAAGCAGGGTGCTCCGCACTCTTCTCGTTTACATGATCTCCAACTTCAAGTTGGCCTTTGAAAGCATCTGTCGACCCTGGCAGGGCGTTGGGGGTAGAGGGCAGAACAATTTCAATCAAACAAAGTGCACAAACACCCATTACTTAAGATCTATATGAAATCATTCACAGCTGTTGACATCACTTCGGCTTCTGTTATATACTGTAACACTTTTACAAGCAAATTCAAGGAGATATATAATGTCTTAACAGTTTGGACCGAACAAGCTAGTCTACTGACAGAGTAGCCAAACTGTTGTAAGCATTGTTGTTGTTGTTGTTGTTGTTGTTGTTGTTGTTGTTGTTGTTGTTGTTGTTGTATTGTTAGCAATTGATTATTCTGCTAATCGGGGAAAGGAATCACTTACTAACTTATTCTTTGTAGTCACTGGCTGCAACAAAATAGCTTTTGTTTACCTTTTATATACCTGTACCAACACATTCTGAGAGATACAGCATGCTTTTAGACACAGTAAATGCGTTTACTGGTTAGCTGGTTAGCTGGCTGTTGTTAACAATTTAATGAGAACCAACTTTTCTGATGCTTAATGGGACAAATGAAAACATTAGCATAACAAATGTATTCAGTGTAACATATTCTCACTTACCACAGTCGCGTTTTTTCTTTTACTCTTCCTCTTGCTTCTGTTTTCTTTTATTATGCCCTGAAGGGTAATTTCTCCTCATCTTCAGGCCGCGCTGAAATTACGAAGCATTTGACAGTGCGCTCGTAGCATGGGGCCCCCTTTAGGGGGATTCCCGATGTGTCATTGCAGTGTTTCTTCATGGCAAGGAATTTAAGGTGGTTTCATGTTGTCGCTGCTGTCTACCAATGATACCCAAGTAGCAAAGGGACTCTTTTAGGGGGGTGCTGGAGATGTCATTGCAGTGAGTTTTACATAGCCATTTCAATGTTTCCGTTGCTGTGGACCAATGTAATCAACCTTCTTTGGGGGCCCCCTTCCCGCTCGGCGCCCTAGGCAATTGCCTAGTTTACCTACCCCATTGCAACGCCCCTGTGAAGGCCAACCACTGCTGCTGCAAATCTGTCCTCAGCAGCTCCGCAGGTGAATGAACACAGATGTTTCCGAAGTGCTAATTAGCTGTCTCAAAATCCCCTTCTGTTTGAGTTTGGTTAAAGGAGCTCTGTGAAGACCCAGAACAGGATCTGCATGTAATAGTAGCCACTTGATCCAGAGAAAGACCTCATCTTGGTCCAGGAATTAAGCTGGGGCTGCTTGCTACCTGATCCAACTAAGGCTTCCCTTCCCTTAGCTGCCCTCAGGACTCAGCTTGGCTAATAATCTAATAACATTTAAAATGTCTCTATTCCTCCAGCACGTTTCTATTGGTAACCTGGACTGCTCTCAGGAGTAAGCCCTAATTGTGAGCAGGTTAAATATGGTGGTAATTACTCATTTTGAGCTAAAGGCACTCCATTTGACTTACTGACATTGATGTTTATCTGTTACTTATGTCCTTTCAATGTTTCAATGTGTCTGGGAGAGTCACCAATGCCTGACCACTGTACTTTGCTGTGTCCGGCTCTGTGTGAGTTTGTGTGGGAATGTTGGTTCTTTTATTTTTGAGCACTGTTCTTTGTCTCAATTAAGTATTGGGGGCTTTTAAGCTCCAGGGCATCATTTACTGAAGTCAAGAGTTAAGGATGAGGAACACATGCATCCGCCTTAGGTCACCATAAACAGTGTATCCGTTGCAGATCTTAAAATCCATGGATGGTACAACTTTCTGACTTTCCTGGAGACGGAAAGTCAGAGGGTTGATGCAATTCAGTCAAATCCAATGCTACTTAGATTATGCTAGCACATCCTGGTACTGTGGTTTTCCCGAGCTATGGAAGATAAAACTTCATGTCTCCAAAAATAAATGAATGAGAGGGTTGAAGGTCTTGATACAAGAGAACAGGATAATCCAATTCATGCTAAACTGGCCTGCTGTGCGTCAGAGTGACACCGCTCTGTAGGAAATCTGGAGTTGGTAAGAATGAGTAGTTTGTTGGGTTAAAGTTAATTCAGATATTTAGGTGCAACATGAAATAAGGTAATAGGGTTATTAATAGCGATTACCAGAATACCTGTTACGTTTAAGGCAACGCATTAAAGGCCACAGTTAAACACGTGTGTTAACAGAGTGCATTTAATGGACCACTTTTAGTATAAGGAAGATTATGTCTTAGCACGAGGTCCACACATCTCAACGCCATGTTATTACAATCAGCACCGGAATGGGAAAACCCTTGAGACTTGCTTGTGTTATCCCTGATGCTCTTTTTAACATTGCATTCACGAACAAAACTGTAAATGCCACAATCTACTGAGTGCTGGTAGCTCAGATGCATGATGCATGGATAATCATTCTCAACATTTGCAGGACGTTTGCCTTTAGGTGGTCATGAGTTACTTGTAAGTACATCACATGAACTGAAAGCCACTGTAGGATTTAGATAATGGAAAAGCGGTTCATGTGATGTGAGTCACAACTTGTCCTTCAAATGTGGATCTTTTTCTTTTTTCACCACTGTTGATTAGGAGTCCATTGAGGACCACCTTAACTCATCATTTGCACTGTCTATGAGTCTGGATGACAGAGGGACAAGTGAGCAAGAGACAGACAGAGGAAAACATAGCTACAATCAGACTCAGCTAGATTGTTGCAGGTAAAAGAAAAATATATGGTAATTAGTGTTAAATCGTTATCTTTATATTTTCCTCTGTTTCTCAACTGGATATTACTGGTCATTTAAAAAAGTTTACCTTACTGTTCACATTGAATTTCACTAAAAGATGAAATGATTTGAAAGCTGATGTCTTTTTTGTCAGCAGAGTTAGGAGGAAGAGGAGAGTAGAGACAACAGTATGTGGGAAAGGACAGAGTGTGACCGTACACTCCTGCACGTCTCACACTCATTAAAGCACTGCATCATTATTCAGGCTGGGCTGACTGGTCGGTCACTGGTTAATGGTGTGATGAAATGAATCCATGTGTTTTTGAATGTATGGCAAATGTCATTAAAGTTATTGTTGGTGTAAGTAGTTGTTTGGATATATATTGAGGGTGATGCCAAATATAATCAAAAGAAAATCTCTCTCACTCAGTGCTTATTCAAAACCCTGCAGCGCTCAAACTCCGATGCGTAAGTTTGTGTCTGTAGAGCACCTGCCACTTGATGAAGCACTTCATGGGGCATGAAGAGGTTGTCCAGGGAATCAGCAACACAAAGCATGTCATGTCATGCTCATCTCACCATGGCTTAGGAAGCTCCGACTTGGCTGCATATCTTGACGACACTTAGAGGTTCTCATTATCTCAGATCCCAAGGGTTGCCTTGCAGATGTACAGCAGTGACACAGAAAATGGCAAAAGTACTTGGCAGGTGATTGGATGAACTATATTTGAATTACAGGCTGATTTCAACTAGCAATCCGAAAGTTTTCCCTACAGGCAGAGCCAGTCGGTAAATCAAACTCTTGCCAGAGGTAGTTTGGAGAAAACCAAAACCCGTTTTCCCTGGAGAACAGCGTGCTGTGCAGTTCTTCTTTCAATTAAGAACTCTCCAGTTCAGAGAGAACTGCAGCATCTAAACTGACAACCATCCCATTCTACCATTGTTGTCTTAACACTTCATTGTCTTTTGTTTGAGACATTTATCAATTAATTAGAACATACCTTCAATGCAAGTTAATTGGTTTGAAATGGTTTGCAAACCCTTCTACTAATACAACTAAGATTGTTAAGGCTTAGAACCCAGGTGCAGAGCAGAGACAGGAGGCAAAATGCTGGTAAATAATACGTTTAATCAAGAGAGTAGAACTGCTGGGGGGTCAGGGCAGAGGGTAGCAAGGGAGCAGTGAAGGCAGCGGCAGAGGACTATAGTACACGGAATAACAGGTAGGTAATAACTGACTGTGTTAACAGAGTCTAAGATCTGGCGCTGTGGAGGAGTCAGGACTGGAGTTTTTTGGCAGAGTAGATTGGATTGTTTGCAGTTGGCAGCCTGGCTCCTGCTCACCTGTCTTCACTTCTGCAATCAGACACACACACACACACACACACACACACACACACACACACACGCACACACACACACACACACACACACACACCTACACACACACATACACACACACACACACACACACACACACACACACACACACACACACACACACACACACACACACACACACACACACACACACACACACACACACACACACACACACACACACACACACACACACACACACACACACACACACACACACACACACAGGGGGGGGGGGGGGGAGTGCAGGCTAGAGAGGATTGAAAGCCATGACAAAAATGTAATGGTCAGAGGTGGAATAAGTACTCAGATCTTGTACTTGAGTAAAAGTAGAAGTACTCAGATCTTATATTGAGTAAAAGAAGAAGTACTCAGATCTTGTACTTGAGTAAAAGTATAAGTACTCAGATCTTGTACTTGAGTAAAAGTAGAAGTACTCAGATCTTACATTGAGTAAAAGTACAATAGTGTCTTCACATTCACCCACATCCTCCTGCCACTCAATGTGCTCACTACACTCATCCACACTTTCTCAGATGCAGGCCTCCTAATAACACTCCCTCTCAAACATTTAAATATACTTTTCGTTTTAACATTCTCTATTTTAACCCTCGCTTCCCCTTCTCCCACATGCCTCTCAACCATACTCTCCCCCTCTATTAAATCTCACTCTCAATAGATTTTAACCACTCTGCATTCCCTCATGAACTTTCTCAATCATACTTTCAGTTTTCCCTAACCACATAACCTCATCAACTATCAACTGTGCCCTCATAAACGCCGGTACAAACCCTAACCCTCTTCATCCCTGCCCTCCACATCGACATACTGAATAAGGAACACTGCTCTTGAGTGATCTTAGGGTTAAGGAAGAGTGGCTGCTCCCATTCATCCCCCTTTTCAATACCATGAAAATGACACTTTCACCACAACCTGCAAATTTCTTTATTTGATCCGTCAAGAAAACCTTCCAAAGTCGGTCTTATTTATTCTTCAGGTACCTTACCATTGCTTTAATGTTCCTTGTTATATTAATTTGATTCAAACCCCTGTCCCTATACTCATTTTCTAAAACTTCCTTAGCTATGCTAACCCACCTCCCATCCCGTATAAACTCACTTACTAACCTATCTATTTCCTTCACTACTCCATCCGGCACATCTAAAAGTGTCATGACATAAATTACTCTGCTATCTTCCCCCTCAACTAAATCAGAGCTGGTAAAGGTGCAGCTAGTTTGAATGGCTTTGTATACTGCAGGGTAGCTGCTGACTTTACTCCAGGTGAACTAAAGTCTGATTTAAGGGCTGATTATATTTACCATCATTAATCCAGATCTGTAAAGTAACTAAAGGGATTAAATACATGTAGTGGAGTTAAAGTACACCATTTACCTCTGAATTATAGCGGAACAAAAGTACACCATTTACCTCTTAACTGTAGCATAAAATGAAAATACTCAAGTAAAGTACAAGTATCTCAAAATTTAAGTAGAGTACTTCAGTAAATGTACTTAGTTACTTTCCACCTCTGGTATTGGTACAAAGTAAGAAAAAATCCAGTTTCATCAGAAGCACTACATACCACACAATTCTCCAAATGACATACATAATGCATTATATCTCTTGTGACTTAGGAGAAATCAGAGCTTAAACAAGGAATCATTGAGCCTTTTATTCACAGAACATTTTGTTACACTGTGAAATTACTAATGCTTTCAGCTGACATTAGAAACTAATGAACATGAAATGAAAAGTATGCTCCCATGATGAAAGGTCGATTTTCAGGAGTGAAAAACAGCAATCATCCTCACATCACAAGGGTCTTCCAAGGACTCATGGTGAATTTACTGTCATTGTGCAACACAGTGTTGTGCAAGCCATTACAATCAAGAAAAACAACTGTTATTTTATATTTTATGAAGATGGTGAGTTTATGAGTTTTAAAGGCTAGGGTAAGAAGCTGCCCTGTGATCTGATGTATGGCAGTGGATCCTTCTGATCATTTTCCAGAGCTACAGGCTGTGGCTGGGCTGGGTTTTGTACTCAAGCAACTGTTGTGCTCTTGACAGGCCCACATTTTCTCACCAATATTTATGATGTTCGGAACATTGGTACCACTGATAGTATTTGACTTTATGCAAGTTTTCTTTAGGCTTGCTTGATGTAGATGTTAAGGTTGATGAACTCTGTTTGGATACAGGTATACTGGTTTTAAACATTATTATTTTGAGGTTTTCTTGTGCTTTGTTATCAATGCTTGCATCATTTACAGTGTTTTCTTTTGTTGCTGTTACTTTTTCAACCATACCCCCACCCTGAATGCCTGTCTTGTTTAGTGAAGAATAACCCACTGTTTCTCTGGGCCATGGTACCAACATGCTATACTGTCCCAGAGACCAAGCACCTGGCCACTAGCCAGCAGGATTCCACCCTGGGCTTCGCCATGCTAGCATCCAGCCTGCTAGCTTTCTGTCTGCTCCTCGGCCTGCCATAACCCAGTCTTTTAGCCACCAGCTGTCACCATCCTGCCCAGAGTTTCCTCTGCACAGCAACCCAGAGCTTCCTGTGGGCGGTCCAGCTGACAGTGACTCAGGATCCATTGAGGAAATTCCACTTTACTCAATAATGAACCTATTTCAATTCGGTGGACAAAGGACACTGTATGCCTTCAGGGCAGAAACATCCACTTAGATTTTGGTTGCCAAAAGGCCAGGGGGCATGAACGAGTTATTCCAGAAAAGGTCATTTCTTTAAATTCAGCACAAATGTTCTCTTCTCAGAGATTAACCAATTACATTTTTAGGGTCACTCTGACCTCACAAAAAAGGTTTTTAGCCATAACTCAAGAATGCGTTCTCTAGATACAAGTGTTTAAGGAATAGAATCATGCTGCAACTTGTCTGGTTGGCTGATGACAAACTCGAGAGAATACAACTTAGTTCCCCTCTGCTCTTCTATTTATTTTTGTTTGAATTGTTTTGGTTCTACAGAAGCAACTTGCTCACTGCTCTATCTGTGGGGAAGGAATGGGGTGCCTGCTCCTGGCATGACTGCCTGTCTGTAGGCCTGCCAGTTTTGAAACCCCCTGTTTCATTTATCATACTTTTTGGAAGTTGATATTTTTGCCTTTCGGGACTGCAAACCGAATGTGTTATGATTGAATTGTTTACAAAAGCAAGAAGTTAAATCTTAACTTTTTGTTTTCTTCTCAAGGTGCAACAGAATCATGCATTTAACTTTGTCCATGTACCGGCACCCTCCACAGTAAAACCCTGTGAACTCTGGGTAAGGCCAGAGTCGGGCTGGCCCTTGGGAACTCCAAAGAGCTGAGACCACTCCCCTTTTGTTTCCCCACACCTGATGCTCTGGCTGCTCCTTTGCTCTCACTCATCAGTGCCAACTCCAGCAGCAGTCGCAGCGGTTTTCAATGAAATAGCTCTGAGAAAGCCACTGCACATTACCCACAGCTAGAGAAGAGCATATGTGCACATTTAGCAGCTAAAATGTCAGATATTCTTCTCAGGAGTTGCAGGAGGAAAGATAAAAGGAGAGG
Organism: Eleginops maclovinus; assembly: GCF_036324505.1. Lineage (NCBI taxonomy): Eukaryota > Metazoa > Chordata > Actinopteri > Perciformes > Eleginopidae > Eleginops > Eleginops maclovinus. Next base: position 25,900,719 of record NC_086351.1, read on the forward strand.
GAATATGTACCATGACTCCAAATAATGCTTATGTTTATTTGTCTGAAGGATGTGTTTACAGGCAACTGTGAGCCATAGAACTTTACGGGACAGAAATATCAGAAAATAATGAGTCAGCCCCTGAAGCTGTTGTGATCACCATGGAAACAGCTTGTGTCTCACTGCTGCATTGAACAGAATCACTTGTTGGTATGGCATAGTTTGAGACTGATTCAGTTTATGTTTATATTGTATGTGTGGAGATTTATTTTCAGTCTGTTCTCATAAATGATCTTCAAAACGAGAACACGGGTCTGTTAGAGCATCCTGAGACTTCTATTTACATACAAAACAGAGGAGGGGGGAGCAACGGGGGGGTCCACAGTGATAATGACACTTAGTGGAGGAATCAACGCTGTCAGACTGAAATTGTTCAGGTTAAAGTGACGATGGACCTAGTGATCATTCACACCTTTTAAAGGCCAGTCTGGGTTATAGTGGTACTTATAAACACACTGAAGGCAGAAGCCTGATCCAGCAGGGAATCAGACAAACTGAATAATAAAAGTGAAAACAAATTGTATTCCAATCCTAAACTGCAGCTTGCTGTGTCAGTGAATAACCATGAAAACTCCTGAATTCTTATGGGTTAATATCAGCAAATAAGCCATCTTCAATTCTGAATTTGATCTCAGACAAATGTGGCATACGCAGGCCCGCTGCAGTTTGTATTAAATGAGGTGGAGGGCTCCTCACAGACCAATATTGGCCCTATTGTGCATTGTTGTCTGCATACTGCTGCCTGAACAACCTCGACAACAATGTGCACATAAAATGAGACTAAAAGACTCGTCTGAGATACAATAGACTGCCATTCACATAGATCCTTTTCAATTTCAAGTTGTACATCACATCACTCCTCAGCCATAACCTACCCACTTACAGCTCCAGGTATCTCTTGAGTGTGCTGCAGCTGACCTTGCTTCACTGGTTACTGATCCCAAATGCAAAGCAAGAACATGCAGTACCACAACTAGAAGCTAGATACTAGTCTGTCCATCATCCATCCATCTGCTGCCGTACGTACGTGAGTCTGTATTTCAGCAGGCTTAATAAGGTGGCCCTGACATTTCTCTGCACAACTATGTTCTCCAGCTCTTCCTGCAGAATAACAAGGTGTTTCCAGGACAAATCGGATATCAAATTCCTACAGCTTGTTGGCATGTGCGTCCACAGGAGGCACCAAAACAAAAACTGATTCCTTTCAATGTGATGGAGCAGTTCTATTCCAACTACAAAAATCTATTTTAAAAAATTGACCCAATTAATCCTCTTCTTGGTCATTTTGAGATCTATATTGTAGTTTTTTATATTTGGGGCTTGTGAGAGACAGATTTGAAGAAAAAAAATTCAAATGTATAAATGTTATAAATGATAAAATGTAGAATTTTAAGTCCCCAGTATGGGTCAATCTCCAAAAATCCTGTACTGAGCGGTTCCCAGCATGTGGGTTTTTTGTTAGACCCTCCCTGCTTACTGATTAGATTTATTTCAAACTACTTGCCCCATTAAAAACACAAATTTCCAAATGAATGCCAATGTTGCTGTGTGTCTGCAGCACCAGAACATTGACAACAGTCTGCACACTCATCCTTACTCTGGGCTGATATGTTAATGTTGTGTTATAGCTCGTTGTGATGTCCAACTGCATCTGTAAACAACTTGAAAAAAAAGACTGGATTTTGTTTGCTTAAATTTGATGATGGAAAAAGTACAATCTTCCACTTAAGAAATGTTTCAGTTTAGGTTTAGGCTCAGCCCAGCTTTGTAAAATTGTTGAACATGGTTTATTTACGAATATTAAAGGCCATAATACTTGGCCAATATTTATAATTTTTCCATCATTTATTGTTGCCATCAGTTTTATAATCTTTTCACTTATTAATTTACTATGTTTACCTGAGTTTTCCAAAGACTGTGGAGCTTTGTAGGAATGAACAGCAGTTTTCAGTTTCTAATACATGGATCGGGACAAAGATAGATAGATAGAATTACTTAATTTTGTTTTTCGTTGCAGCAACATAAAATAAAAACAAGGCAATGTAATTACAATAAAATAGCATTTAAAAACAAAGTAAAAAATATACATTTAAGACAAAAAATGTACAGAAAATACAAAATACAAAATATAAAATATAATGCAGGAAAAAAAAAAAAAATTATAAAGCAGGATATAAAATATAAAGCCGGACAATAAAATATAAAGCAGGATACATCATCAAATATCTTTGAAAAGCTTTAATCCATCAGTAAATTGACTCTTTGCTAAGCCCCCATGCCCCCCACCATCAAAATGTTGAAACTACAGAGGAACCCATGTCACTAACACTAAAAATATATGTTTGTATTCAATCAACAAAACCTGGCTGAAATTAAGAACATCTGACATGATTGCAGAATTGACAGTTTATGGAGCAGCGCTGTTTATTTGTTGAACTCTAGTTGGATCTGGCTGATGCTACAATATGTTGGCCGGTCAGTAACACAATGGTGGGACTGAGAGAAGAGTCATTCCCCAGCCTAATGCATTACCATTCTCGTTGAACGTTGACACGTTCCCTGACCCTTACTTCGACCCACCTGCTGCCCTGTTTTAACTTTCCCTTCATTAGCATTGCAGAAGAATATATTACTGGCCTATATCCAATCACTTCCGGCCTGGTCAATGTTGCTTTGAGTTTTGCTATTGAGCCTTCTGAACCTGCCTACCTCTTTAGCTTATTTATGGTCACTTCTTCAAATGAACTATTCTTGTTATTCCTTTGTTCCTTTCCCTGCTGCCACCCACATGCCTTGCAAGTTTTTTTTTACAGGTGTTCTACTTGTGTAATTGTTGCACAATGTAGTATTCTCTGCTTGCTAAAGCACAAAACATGACTTTTATATGACATTCATGGCAGAGAAATAATTGTATTGTGCTGCTGAAGTCAATGCCAGGCTACATGCTAGTGATGTGAAGACATTAATCAAGAAATATTTTTAATATCTGGGTTCGCCCATTCTCTGTGCCGCTCACACTCTGCCTGCTAATGCTGCTGACGCTCATGTCACAGATGAATCAGAACACTCTTTGACTTTGACAAACACACAGCGTATCCTTGGTCTTCACTGAACTGTAACCAGTGCTTAATTTGTAAATCATAAGGTGCCGGAACGCAAAGTACATGACAGCTCAGGGATGACGAGACGCGTACAGGTCCCGGAACGTATACATAAAAGGTGCTGAAAACAACATGAACATGTCCACTTGCAACGCTGTGGGACATACAAGCCTCGATTTCAAATAGTATCCATGGTATAAATGTTATGACGATAATTTACAATTATTTTAGGATAGTACGCACAACGCACAACAACAACACATCACCACAGGTGGGACTTCAGTATACAGCCAGCAATCAATTTCTCAACAGGTTTAACGTGTAAAAAAAATATGTATTATTCAAAGATTGGCACGGCGGCCTATTAATAGACAGTATGTTTGCTCACCATATTTAGTTGTTTAAAACACCCCACATCACGAGCATGTCCGGATTGTCCTCCATCTCTTTTTTTCTACTTTTACTGCGTGTGTCTGTGGCAGTTCTGTGTCCTTTGGCCACCCAGGACCTCACGTACGGGACTGGATTGAATTTAGCCAGGGGGGGTCCAACAAGATTTAGGAAGAGTAAAGATGACATGGTGGATGTGAGCAAAGAGCTACGGTTGGGAGTGCAAATCAAGTTCATTTGTGAAAATCCGCGCTCACATTCAGCACTTGCAATTGGAATGCTGTTGACAGCAACAAGTAACTCCATCAGCTCATCGGGGGGGTCTTTGCCATCTGAGTCTCTGTACCTTCTGTAGGCCCGTATGACTGCGCGCGGGTTGGCAATGTTGAAGCGCTGACACAGTGACTCGACCTCAGTCTCTCCATACAGCGCACCTGCGTCCTCGGGCCAGTATTGTGCGTAAAGCACCTTCACAGGGGCGTGGCCACGTGGTGGCCAGGGGGGGCCACGGCCACCATTGGTCAGAGTATGGCCACCCTGCCGGCCCCCCCAACCTCACGGCACGAAAAAAAAAAAAAAAATACAACAAACCCTCATGAACAGAAATGGTATAAAGCTGAAATAAATGCATTAGTATTTTTTTTTTATCAAGTCGTTTTATATTGTCATTCGTCACTTCTGCTACAAGCCCCATATTCGCAACATGTTGGGCCACGCCCCCTCCAACGTGCCTGCATTCTGACAGCGCTTCAGTGGAGAGACTAGCACTGGAGACGAACGCGCTGGATATACCACTGTAACTAACAGGTGAGTAAGTTGGTGATACTTGAAAGGATCATTGAAATGATAAGATCATTTAGTTATCTTCACACTCAATTAAATGTGTCATGATGTCTCGACATTAAGGATTTGTGGCAGAGTGAGTTGAGTAAGGCTGCTGCTGTTATTTTTGCAAACTTGTAAAATGATCTATGGCTAGCGAGCTATCGCTAGCTAGTTAGCTTAAGTCCATTCCCAGGTGTCACTAAGTCATAGATAACGCACTGTCGCTAGTTTACACTTGAAATGGAATAAAAGCAATCTAAAGTTAATGTTGTGTAAAACTTTTCTTTAAAAAGGACACAATGAAAAGGATAAGTGCCTCAGGGGGAGACAGAAAAATCAGCGCTTTTTTTGCCAGCACCAGAGACCAGCAAGCTAGCACGACAGAGAATGTTGCAGACAGAGAAAGGGAAACAGAAGGAGCTAGTTGCGAAAGCATGACAAGTACAGAAAGGGAAGCAAGTGGCAGTGAATATTCAGCAGACAAGTTGACAGAGACAGAGCAGGAGGAGGAGACTGATACTAGGAGAAGAGAATTTAATTACAAAGTCTGCCCTCCAGGTGAGTGGTTATCAGTAGCTGAATAATGGGACATGTTCGGTCGGGTTATGGCAAACAACAATAATTTAAAGGCTGGCCATATAATAAACATGTATTTATTAAATCTGTAAAATGTTAATGATTGCATGTTTAGTCTTAAAAAACAACTAAAGAACAACATGTAATTGGAAGTGGATAGCATTTATGTTAAAAGCTGATATTAATGGGATTCTTTGGTGTTTTACAGACATTTCCAAGTCCAGGGGTGAAGCTCCAGCTCAACCTAAAGTTAATTTCCCCAAGACACTCCAGGGAGACAGAAGCAGGAGCTTCAAGGGTGAGTGGTATGAAGTTCACCCCTGGTTGGAGTACTCAATATGTGAAGACTCCACCTTTTGCTTTGCCTGCAGGCATTTCAGCTTACCTGGCCATGAGTCTACGTTTAATTCAGGTTCCGGTTTCAAAAACTGGAAGAAAGCTACCTATACAGACGGAGGGTATGCTGCACATAGTAGATCTGAGCATCACAAGAATGCCATGCTAGCATGGAAAGAATACCAAATTGCAGAAAAAAATCAGGGATCTCTAATGGGGCAATTAAATAAAGAGTACAACAAAACTGTTGAAGAGAACAGGGGGTACATCAAAACTCTTGCTGAAGTGGTTCTTCATTGTGCAACCGAGAACATTGCTCTGCGAGGGCATCGTGAATCTGAGGCCTCAAGCAGGAAAGGGAACTTTTTGGGTATGTTGAATATCATAGCAAACCATGACGACAAGATTTTGAAAAAGATGGATGGTCCCAGGAATGCTAAATATACAAGTCCTGACATACAAAATGAGATTTTGTCATGCTTAGCAGAGATGGTGCGCACATCAATAATCAAAGAAGTCAAGGAAAGTGGTGCTTTTAGCATACTTGTGGATGAGACTAAAGACAAAAAAAAAAATGGAACAAATGTCTTTTGTTTTGAGATACTATTACAATGGTGAAATCCTTGAAAGTTTTCTGGAATTCGAGGTAGCAGAGAAGCTAGATGCGGAGAGCTTGACAATAAAAATAATTCACCTCTTGTCCAAATATGGTCTAGAATATAAGACTAACCTTGTTGGGCAGTCTTATGACGGGGCTGCAGTCATGAGTGGCAAGCACAGTGGTGTGCAGGCCCGAATTAAGGAAGTAGCGAAGCTGGCTTTCTACGTTCACTGTAATGCGCATTGCCTTAATCTGGTGCTGGTGGACACTGTGAGAGGGATCCCAGAGGCTGATTGCTTCTTTTCCTTATTAAAACAGCTGTACGTCTACATGTCTGGATCGGCAGTGCATCCCAAATGGTTACAGGTGCAACAGGAGATGTATGCAGGTGCACCCAGAGAGTTGCAAATGTTGAGTGACACACGGTGGGCCTCCAGATATTATGCTTGCCGTAATTTGTGGGATAGGTTGCCAGCAGTTGTGAAAGTTCTTGAGGAACTGGGTGATGAGAACAGTGGCGAGAGGTCAGTAGGTGCCAGAGGCCTTTTGCCTCAGATTGATTTCCAGTTCATTGTGTTTCTTGCCATATTTAAGAAACTTCTGGGAGATGCAAAATTACTGTCAGACATGCTCCAGTCTTCCTCTCTTGATTTGGCCAAAGCAGTGGATCTTGTGGAGGCACTTATTAGTACTTTTGAATCTTACAGGAGTGAGCAGCAGGTGTTTGGTGATTTGTGGGACACTGTTTTGGAGCTTGCAAAGCAATGTGATGTCTCTGTAGACACTGCTCCAAAACGTAAGAGAACACTAAGTTCAAAGCTACAGGGATACCATGTTCTGTCTACTGTGGGCAGACAAGAAACAGGCGATGGCAAAGATTATTACAGGACAGGAATCTTTAATCTGGTATTGGACCGGATGCTCATTGAGCTCAGGAACAGATTCTCCAATCAGAATTGTGACATAATGCGTGGAATACAAGCTTTAAATCCAAGTAGCAGAAGCTTCTGTGACAAAGATAGCCTTTTTGCATTTGCCAAATTGTATGGGTGTGACCTTGTGGACCTTGAGCATGAGCTCTACCAAATTAAAAGAGTTTTAGATCGTAAGATAAAGCAAGGGATGCAGAGACCACCTACAATTGTAGAGCTGGCAGCTTTTATTGAACCATACCAGGATGTCTTTGATGTTTTCTCCAGGCTTTGTAAAATTGCATTGGCAATACCTGTCAGCACAGCTGCTTGTGAACGCAGTTTTTCCTGCTTGAAGCTTGTCAAAACACACCTGAGAACTACAATGGGAGAGGATAGGCTGAGTGATCTAGGGGTGTTGAGCATAGAACACAGGAGGGCAGCGTCTTTAAATTTAGATGAGTTTGTTGATCGATTTGCTAGAAATCATCACAACCGAAGAATACAGCTGCTGTAAACTAACAGCTAAGTAACCAGCATCTGTCTGTTATACCTGCCAATTCTGCATCATTAACAGCCCCAACATTCTTTTGTTTTTCCTAAAGTGTATTATGTGACATGGGTATTGCAATGTTAGTACATGTCTGTTCTATTTAGACTTATCTGGTCAGCTTCCCAGACAGACACTCTCAGATATGTTCTCAAGAATTACAAAAAAATACAATTGTCAAATTATTTACATGGATCTACACTCACTCACTCACTCACTCACTCACTCACTCACTCACTCACTCACTCACTCACTCACTCACTCACTCACTCACTCACTCACTCACTCACTCACTCACTCACTCACTCACTCACTCACTCACACTCACACACACACACACACACACACACACACACACACACACACACACACACACACACACACACACACACACACACACACACACACACACACACACACACACACACACACACAATTCAATGTACATTTTACACATTGTTGATATTTGTTTTTCTTTATGTTTTATGGGACATGTGTGTGTGTGACGTTTATTTTTTACTCTTTATATATACATATGTTTATTATCGCAAATAAAATGAATATTGCACTTAAAAGGCTACAGTTTACTTTAATAAATGATCGCCTAAAATGACAATTCATATCGTGTCTTTCTGTCATTTGCACTAAAAGCTTCCCCTTCTCATGTTAAAGTCCTGAACCCCCTCACATAATCATGACACATCGCACTCGCACATTATCTAAGCACCCATTCCAATAACATGGGATTATCACTAACAGTAAGACATCATTAGTGTCCATAAGAAGGTTCAATCCATTGTTTATGGCTAGATGAGCTGTTAGAAAAACTGCTGCTCTGAGTGATGCAGTGCGTGAGTTTTAAAATAGTAGTTTTTGACAATCAAGTGCCACCCCAAATAAAAGACTGGCCAGAGCTGGCCCCCCCAGAAATAATGTCCTGGCTACGCCCCTGCACCTTCAACTCCTCAATGAACTTGTTATATCCAGTTTTATCTGGCATCCGGCCTCCTTGAGATAACATACGGTCCTCCAAGTTCTTGGCCACAGTTAGAAAAAACTGCTTGGGGTCGAGTGATCTGTCGCTTGATTTTCCTCCATTCAGCGTGATGCCATGGAAAGAGTTTTCCTCAATTCCCCTTTGGCTCAGTTCAGTGTAGCGACCTGGCCGATCCGACATGGCCTCAAGTACCCTGATTTCCCGACAAATTGACTTGTGTGCTGAAATGATGGTAATGTCTCGTTTTTGAAGCTCGACTGAGAGCTCAGATAATTCTTGCAATGCATCGCACATTATGCCTAAATTGTTCACAAACGCATGCGAAGATAAGCGCATAGCAAGCCCACTGTATGTTTGCTTTGTGACACTGTTACGGGAGGGATCTTCTGATGCAGTTTTGAAATGCTTGTAAAGTGCTGGGTAGTTCTTCCACACTGCTTCAACGGTTCTAAAACTTGATGCCACCCATCTAGCGTCTAAAATACGACCTATTTTGCATAGCTGGACATCCAAGCTCTCAGCTGACTCTCTCAGCTCCATTCGATTTTTGTTAGATGTGCTATACAGTGCATATATCTTGTCCATCAATATTTTAAAGTGATTTATAGCACCCATCTCTTTCACTACGTCTGCGACTGCAAGCTCAAGCCTGTGGGCTGAGCAGTGCCACACAGTAATGTTGGGAAACATGGCCTGGAGCCGACTCGCCACTCCGCTTTTACGCCCTAACATAACCGAAGCACCATCACAAGTTACTCCAATGAGGGTCTTAGAGAGAAAATCCTGTGTCAAATGCAGGCGCTCCAGAGCAGACAACAGTTTGTGGACAATACCTTGAGCAGTTAGATCATCTAGCTCTACGAGTTCAGTAAAAATGTTTGTAGGCTTGTCCATATCGGGCAACTGAGCCCTAATGTATATTATCAAGCAGCTCTTTTTGCTTAAACTGGTTGACTCATCCAGCATTACACTGATTTTAGGAGTGCACTGTACTATTTTTTCAAACAGTTTTCTTTTCATTTCTTCAGAAATATGTTTCTGTATGTTTCCACATGCAACATTGGAATGTAAAATTCTCCCCATATCGAGTCCATTTAATTCTTGGCAATCAATCTCACTGTTCGAAGCCATATGCGGGACGGTGGCGTTTAGCCTCCTTGTACGCCATGCGAAATACGCGAGCTGTAGTGGCCATCTGTTCAGACTGACTATTAATTATAGATTGTCCTAAAGTGTCCACTTTTGCCTTTTCGAGAATGTTTGCTGCTGCTAGGTGAGCCTTGGTACGGGCATGTTCAAATACCTTTTTTCTAAGTGCGCGTTGCTGTTTTATAATATCTGAAGCAGATGAGGTTACTGTGCATAAAACCCACTCTTTTGCCAGTTTCATCCCCGACGTCTTCTCTGCCCCCAAAGTCCCCACCGCCTTACACGTTGTGCAACCCAAACCTGATTTTCCCCTAAAAAGCCAGGGATAGTAAGTCTGCTTCACTTTTAGCTGAGCTTCTGTCCAAGCAGTTGTGCATCCCATCCCTGACCTGTCGCTGGACGTCCCACACTCCTCTACGCTCTCCTCTCCTACTGACTCTTCCTGCTGTAAGCCTGATGTCGCGGTTCCACTTGCCTGCTCCAGCTGTTGTACCGGGCTAGTTGATGCCAGGGTACCCACCGGTTGCTGTTGGTGGTCCACCTGGCCGACGGTAGCTGGCTCCTGCTCCGGCTGGCGGTGAACCTGACCCGCTGCTGACACGGTGCCAGCCTCCTGCCCGGGCTTGGCTAGCTGTCGGTTAGCTAGCTGGCTAGCTGTTGCGGCGCTAACCTCCTCCTGGTTTTGACCATCAACATGACCGCTGCAGCTGCCCTCGTCGCTGCTTGTGGAGGCTTTTCTGACTCGTTTTGAAGTGTCTATTACCTCTTCCTTCTTTTTGAAGAAAGACAGTAAATTTAACTGTCTTTTTGACATGCTTGCATTTAATTAGTTTCTTCCTCTCTGCGAAGTGCTCCTCATGTGGCGAATTTCAAAAGTGAACGCGTTTGTCCGTTGGTCCAGCTTTTCAGTGCGTCAACACAGATCTCCGACTCTTTCAAATCTTAATCTTAATAAACGACATGAAATTCTTGGGATTTTTTTCTGTAAATTAATATCTGTATATTTTTTTTCATTTTAACCATTTTTTTTATTTTTATTTTTTGTGAGAGGTACCGGATCTGCCCAAATAGGTGCCGGAACACAGGGTGGCCAAAATGAAGAGGTGCCGGATCCTGTTCCGGCAGGATCCGGCTCAAATTAACCACTGACTGTAACCCATTAGACTGCAGAGAGGCATCTTCTGATGTGAACCGTGCCTTGCAAAAAAAAGGATCTCTCTAGAATTGTTGATTTGCTTAAAGCTTGAGAGGGTTACAAAGTAATCTCCAAGAGTTTAGATGTTCATCAGTCAACAGTTTGAGGTCAATGAGGTAAAAAAGGACTTTAGAGAAACAGCTGTATCTGCATGTATGTGTCAATGGAACCAGTTAACATCTCAGTTCAGGATTCTACCACCAGTGGTGTAAAGTATAGTAGATTTACTCAAGTACGTTATTTAAATACAATTTTGAGGTACTTGTACATTACTTGAGTATTTTAACTACAATTCAGAGGTAAATGGTGTACTTTTACTCCACTACATGTATTTAATCCCTTTAGTTTCTTTACAGATCTGGATTAATGATGGTAAATATAATCAGCCCTTAAATCAGACTGTAGTTCACCTGGAGTAAATCCAGCAGCTACCCTGCAGTATACAAAGCCATTCAAACTAGCTGCACCTTTACCAGCTCTGAGAACACTTTAATGATCAATAATTATAAAACATATCAGAGATATTATTCTGAAATGGACCAATCAAACAATGACTACTTTTACTGTCGCTACTTTAAGTACATTTAGATGAGAGTACTTTCTACTTTTACTGGAGGAACATTTAGAATACTTTTACTGTGACAGAGTATTCCTACACTCTGGTACTTCTACTTTACTCAAGTACAAGACCTGAGTACTTCTACTTTACTCAAGTACAAGATCTGAGTACTTCTTCCACCTCTGTGTACTACACATAAAACATGGATCAGGCTTGGTGTCTATGGCAGAACATTAAATCTCCAAAATCCCACCACAGTGCGCCTGAAGAGCACCTCAACACTCCACTATAGGGGCGGTGGTGGCAAAGTCCATAGGGGCTTGGCCTGGGAACTGGAAGGTCACCAGTTCAAGTCCCCGAAAGACCAAGTGCCACCGTGGTGTCCCTGAGCAAGACACTGGTTACCTACACTGCTCCCCGGGCGCCGTACATAATGGCAGCCCACTGCTCCTAACACTAGGATGGGTCAAATGCAGAGACCACATTTCGTTGTCCTAGTACTTGTACTCTGTGCAATGACAATAAAAGTTGAATCTTGAATCTGAATCTATAATACCGCACAATTGTTTTGTCAACTGATGAAGCTAAGGTTGAACTATATTGGAATAACACAAAGCACTTTAAATGGCATAAAAACAGCACTGCCTACCAGTATCAAAACCTCATGTCATCGATGAAGTACAGTGGACGGAGCATCATGATTTGGGGCTACTTTGCTGTCTGGCCGCCTGGACAGCCTGCTACCATCATTATTTAGATATCCTAAGGATAATGTCAGAGTGACTGTCAGGTTGGGTGATACAGAAGGACAATGGCCCTACACCTAGAGGTAAATGTAATACAGAATGGCTTACTACAAAGAAAAATTAGAGTAGTTCAGTCAGAGCCCAGACCATATCCCAATAGAGAAGCTGTGGAATGACCTCAAGAGAGCCGCCAGACATCCTGAGAATATAGCTGAGCTGAAGCAGTTCTGTGAGGAACAGCGATCCAAAGTTTCTCCTTAACGTTGTGCAGGTCTGATCCTGAGTTACTGAAGTGTTTGTTTGAGGCTATTGCTGCCAAAGAAAGTTCGACAAGTTATACATACAAGGGGTTCACATTTTCCACCAGCACTGTGAATGTTCATAATCAACACAGTTGACACAAACACAAACATCACAGAGTGTTTACATGTACGCTAGTATCCTGGTTATAACTACTTTCTGTCATTTTTTGTATTCAGTTGATACATCCTGTCCCTGTTTTGAATAGGTAAGCTATATTGAGAGAGCCTTAATGTTTTCATGTTCCATGGAAACATCATGTATAAGATCAAAACCGACATTGCAATGTGTTTCATCGATGGAATTCAAAACTGTCATTCAGGATTGATCTGATCTGTACTCAGGTTGGATTAACCTGTCAATAGATCAACGTTGAGCTGTGCTGGTGAGTCTCAAACAGGTCTGCTGTATGCCAGGTCTTGGGTGTGGATGGAGCTCTGTTACAGATTCATATTTATACAAACGTGTGCAGACCAACATTAAGAGGAATGGCGGAACAGAATTTCATGAAGGTTTAGCAGGCCCTTCGTTAACTAGAGGGTTTGGTTTGAACCCCTCTGTCAGAATGTACCCTCTGAGCATCCAAAGAACCTGACCATGGATCTCAATCTGCTCAGCTTCAGGGAAGATCTGTCATACAAGTTTCATAATGATCTAAAAAATAAGTGTTTTTTATTAAAACACAATGCAATGAACATTTTAACTTTGTATAGCAACGGTGGTATAGAGCTCCTGCGGTCACGTGACTTTTGGTTGGGAGCCACCATTTTGGCAGTCAACATGACCACCGGTGCCAGTGTTTTCTTACCGAGCGAGTATACTTCTCATTTTAATTCAAGTGAAATTCGGCTTTATAGTACAAAATTAGAGAGATTAAATATAAGCGACCCATATAATTCACCCGGTGTGCTTTTCAAGAGCATAACCTCCTGCTCTGAAGACGATGTACCCGACTTGCGCTACGCAGACATCCACAGCTATCTTGTAAGCTTTCCATCAGTGTACTCAGGAGACTCCCTCAGAGCGTACAAAAGCTTGGAGGCTTACAAATGGTGTCAGTCCGGCTTCGTAAACAACATTCAACTGTGGAGTCTTACATCCAAAAACTTCGGCATCATCACTGCAAGGGTAAGTATTAAATTATTCCAGTTTGATAGGCAGTGTCACGTTAGCATTGTTTGTTTATTAGCTTGGCTAGCTACGGAAGTGTCACGTTAGCATGTTTTTTAGCTTGGATAGCTACTGCAGTGCGAGAGATTATCACTCTTTCTCCCTACAAAATAAGAAGGAATATTTCAACACGGGTTTGTTTACCACTAGCTTGCTACAAGCTAACTTGCTAACTGGCTAGGCTGCGCCAGAGCCACACTTGTTGAGTTAAAAAGGGACATCACAGTGTCCGTTAGCTATAATAACTGGGTGCTACTTCTTAAATTAAACTAATTAAATTTAATTAAACTGACCAGAAACTTTTTGTAGCATTGTACTGTATTCCTTCACCCACCTGATATGAAGTGATCACTGCATAAGCGAAAGCCAACGGCCGGGGGGTCCCATCTTTCAGTCTTTTTCTGAAGGCTCCTGGCTCTTTTAATCGCTCCAATCCACTTCTCCCTCCTCTCCGCGTCTTTAGGAATGCGATAATACGATACACCTTTCTTTTTCCCACGCCTATTTGTGCAACCTGGTGCACAGCAGTTATCCACCATCCTTGACAGTCTGCCAGTGCCTGTCAATTTACTGCCGCGATGACTGCCAAAATGGCTGCCCCTGTCGTATCTCGTCACGTGACCAGCATATATGACATCATCTGCAGGAGCTCTATACAGCACCTTTTATAGCCCAGTACTGAAAGTAGTCTTACTTTAAGAATGTGAGCACATTGCCCTCTGCTGATGGAACCCATGTACTGCACTTGTGTGGCTGTGTAAAAAAAGAAGGCCAGTGTTATCTTGTTAGTAATGAGAATGGCGGAAGTACACAAGCCATGTTAAATCCAAATATGTATTGCTGTCTATTGAACATGGTAGCCAGTAAATTTGCATTGTACATTTGGCCTTCTTTGGTGTTGTTGAGTAAAATTGACATCTGCATTTAACCTTTAAAATAAAACGAAATAAAAGTGAATGCTATCTAATTATTTATTGGAAAATCAAACAAATGTAAAGGTTGTAAAGGGCACATTGAAAGCCAGAGAAGGTGACTTTGCTCTAGGCAGTCTGGGAAATGAAGTTCTAGCTCGTCTCTGCAGCGTTTTACGTTCGGACCAATTACAACTACATTTCCCATGGCTCTTTGCGTGCTGCTATTCACGCAGTCTGTTCTGTGGCGGTGAGAAATGTGGTTCTTGGACGACTCATAGCCCAGGAACATTTTCATGGCCCTCAGGATTAAGAGTACAGTTTGGTGTTGACCTTTACACGTAAGTGTAGACTGTTCTCTGTCCTCTGCTTCAGCATGTTATACTTATAAAGTGACCACTTGTGTTCTTCCCGTGATGGTTAGCAGTGCAGCTAGCTAACAGCTAACAAGCTAACGTTGGGCGTCAGAAGCCAAAGTTGGCAGCTGTTCAGAGTCTGGCCTTAACAAGGCCGCCCGTTAGTCCGTGTCTAAAGAATAAACTCTGTCTGCTTTAATTAGAAAAGGCTCTCTACATTTCCTCCTGCTAAAAAGTGCCCTGGCAATCTAGGAAGTAAAACGTGGCTCCTCCTGTCCTCCAGACAACACTGGCCAATGTCAACTAGCCTAGGATAGCTCTCTCTGTAAAGCTAACAGGAGTGTAGGTATATACATCCGGTCGGAACTTCCATAATTGGCCAGGACAAATGCCGACTGCCTTCTCCCCCCCTTGTCGATTTCAGCACTTTTATTGTGAAGATACATCCAAGCACTTCCGGTCATGTTGTGGAAAACTTTGCCTAGCACTAGCTCAAAGTTTTGCTAATGTTAGCTGCTTGTAGTTTTAACCAGAAGTTTAGTCCCCTTGTAAACCGTACCTTGTATAGCAACAGGCGGATCGGCCAACGTTTACATTTATTTAATCAATAGTTGAGATGGAGTTGGGTCTGTGTGATGAACATTCTGGGACTTTGTTCCTGAAACTCACCCACTCGTTTATTTGCTTCAGGAGCTAATTTATGGTTGTGCAATCCTAACACAGGTATGTCCTGGAACTGTAATCCTCCATTAAACCTGTTTAATCACTTAAAGCAACGAGATAACGTCATAGTAAAGCAGGGGGAAATGTAGGGAATGTCTGGTTCTTTCCTGAATATTGGAGTTGTCTTGGTGTCAGGGCTTTTTATCATAATATATATTCATCTAAAAGTTAACTTTACTATGGAATAGTAACTTATGTACAGTGTAAAGCCAGTTGATGAGGTCACACAATGTCCAGTGTCCACAGAATGGACTGCAGATATGTCAAATGTATTCTAAGGATAACATTTTGTAGCACAAATCAAAATGGATATCCTGCAGGTTATCCATGCAGGGAAGATCAATGTTAGGAGTTTATACAAATGAAAGTGTGCATTTCAATTCCATTTATTTTTGCCACATTAATGTCAAATTTGAGAGAAAAATGGAAAAATAGTTCAATGATTATGTCATACTCATCATGGCTCATTTGGTCTTGTTCCACAGACTTTAATCAGAGTGAATAAGGAAGGTTAATACAGCTTAAACAGTTAGTCTGTTGGCAGTAAGACTTTGATAACCTCAGTATTTTAAGGTTTTAGGTGGAGCTTCGTGGTCCAAATAATTTAAACATGTTACCTTAGATGCATAGACTTTATGATGGACATTTTGTATTGTTCCTCCGTTTTACAAAGTTAATCAGAAACTGATTACCTTAATCCAATAATTGGGAGAACTGTTGGTTGCCGCACTAAACAAGAATTGAATGGAATGTGTCACTGCATAGAAGTGGAGGTAACCGTTTCTGTCTGGTCTCCTCCTGTAGTCTGTGTTGTCTCATCGCAGAGAGAGAAGCAGGATGATAATGCAGAGCCTTCTCCTTCGTGGTACACTGCGTCGGGTGGCAGCAGCACGCCACTTCCTGCTGGGCGTCACCGCGCATCCGACACCAGTAGCACCTTGTTGCTGTGTCCTCCGCCTGTCACTTCAACCCCCCACAGCCCACTGCTGGCTGTCCACCTCGGCTGCCAGCCATGCAGCACATCAGCCCAAACACCAGGAGGAGCCACAGGCCAGCTCCACACCTCAAACACAGGAAGCTGCAGATGCTGTAGACCTGGACCCCCTGCAGGACAAGTCCATTGGTCTGGTGCAGAGGTTTAAGAGGACCTTCAAACAGTACGGGAAGGTGATGATCCCTGTGCATCTCCTGACGTCCTCCGTCTGGTTTGGAACCTTCTATTACGCTGCTATGAAGTGAGTCGTGGGGTTCTGAGTTTGTTAAAATGATTTGATTTATCCTCAAAGTTAACAAATCATGGTTATAAATGTCATGCTGATTTAACAGAGCACAGTTTGTTGGCAGCTAATAAGAATCTTCCCTGTGTCTACCTTCTCCTCAGAGGTGTGAATGTAGTGCCCTTCCTGGAGATGATTGGTCTACCAGAGAAAATAGTTGGCCTTTTAAGAGGCTCTACGAGTGGATATGCTCTGACTGCATATGCCATGTACAAGGTAATTCAACCTGGCATCCTCTGGGTTCTTATTGAAATTAAAAACATTAAACACCTGTACTCATTGATCAGCATTAAACACGTCTACTGAACCCCAGCATAAGTCTAATTTTCTCAGTCAAAAGCATACACATGATATCCAGTAAGTGATTTATCATTGTTTCCTTTGTTCTGCACAGATTGCAACCCCTGCCAGATATACAGTGACTCTAGGCGGCACGTCACTATCTGTTCAGTATCTCCGCAAGCATGGCTATTTGTCCACACCACCGCCAGTTAAAGACTACATCCAGGACAAAATGGAAGAGACAAAGGACAAACTGTCGGAAAAGATGGAAGAGACAAAAGAGAGATTTTCTGAGAGAATGGAGGAAACAAAAGAGCGTTTCTCTGAGAAAATGGAAGAAACCAAGGACAAGTTTTCTGAGAAACTGCAAGAAACCAAAGACAGAGTCTCGGAACGAAAATCATTTTTTAGAAAGAAAAACGATTAGTGTGTCCCGTATACAGACTGCATCTTTTTTAAATAAATGATCCATTTTTGATTTCAAAAGTAATCAGTGAGAAGAGAGAGACTTGCACTATCCTTGTCCTAAAATACCCCCTCACACATCCCAGTTATCAGATGGTGTCTCTTTAAATGTCTTATTCAGTCCCTAATTGTCCAAACGCTGCCACACGGCACTGTAAGTCTAGACCGCAGACTCCCAGCAATGCTACATTCTTTTCTAATGTAATTAGAAATAAATTAAGTTTTTCTAATGTCTTTTTATCCCATAGTCCAAGCTAATATATTATATAATTGAGGTGTCTGTCATTTCAAGTGTTAACTGAAATATGTGTATGAACCTGAGAGCTTCTCCTCCAACAGCACACGTCATGAGCTCTCCGTCATGTACACATGTACAGCAGCAGCTCACTGTGACAGCTGGGCAGAGGTGTTGTCAGTGTGCCGTGAGATGTCTAGGGTATTAATGCACGTGTTCTCGTCCGAGGTTCAAATAAAAGTCTGGTTAAAATCACCACTGAATAAAGTGAAAAGCAAATCATCACAGTTTGTACGCAGCTTTTTCTACGTCGTGTGATAATGACAGATACCACTGCAGCTGCAGCTTTTAGTGTTTTTGCTCCAAGTTTTGGTTTCGCATCCCTGGACATTCCTTTTGGTTCACTCGTCCTGCTTTCATCAGTGTATTTTCCAGCTGTAGCAGTTTTTCATCAGAGAAAGTTAGCGATTAGCTGTGGTGAACACAGTGGAGCATTTAGCAGCTGAAGACCAAGTCATTTAACTCGAGAGACCAGAACCAAATGGAAAGTGAATGTTCCACTGTGACATAGTACAGTAGGACAGATGTGTGTGATGTCAGTTTAAATTCTGCCCCTGAGTGCTCAAAACAACTGCCTGCAGCTTTACAATATTCAAAGTTATAGTGCTCAAAACTTTCCTCGACAGGTGAGGGAAAAGACATATATTTTTATAAGATATCATACAAATGGTTTTGAGGATAGGTTGAACACTTTCAAATGTTGCTGGGTAGATTAAGTGGATCATAACTAATACTAAGCTAATCGTAGTGATATATTGGGCTAAACCATATTCTGAATAGCTGTCGGATACATGCAGGGATTATCCCATATTCTGGCTCTCACATTTGTGGGTTTGATGAAGTCGGGACCATTTCCCCTTTGGACGGAGGAATCTAAAGAACACCACTTAGAGCCCCCCGCTCTGACCCCTGTGTTGATGGAACAGATCAACAATTATTTTGACTATACTTCTGTCCATAAAAAGGTAAAGTAAAGTGGAATAATGATCCCTTAAATGTAGCTGAGTAGGTACAGTAATCGAGCTTCCCACCTCTCTTGTTTAATAATTAGCATCTAAAGGCTTATCAAACGCTCGACCTTCAGATGTAGTTTTAAAAGACACCCCATGCTTTTCCGTCACAGTACTGAACAGTTAATCCGTAATTTCTCCAAGCCCCTTCTTGTCCTCTGTTGTGCGCCTGGGCTGAAGGGCTTACACGCATATTATTTTCTTTGTTACCTCAATTTTATTTAGCTTTTTTCGGTAAAACTCCTTTATTTACAGTTCTCTTTTTTACAGACAAATGAAGCAGATGATGTTGGCTCAGGCAGACAGTGAAGTGAAATAAAAAAAACAATTTAAATGTACTTTTACTTTGCACAACGGTCAAAAAAAGGTGCATCTTGAAACCAAAAGAACAAACAATAGACCCAAGGTGAGTTTATATATATATATACAGTATATACACTTGCCTTATATAAGGACTTGTTTATCCCAGCAGAGAGAATCACTGCCTCAATCAGCTGATTGAATGTAAAGGTTGTTAATTAATGTTAAATAATTGTTCTCCACCTGTGCATCGCCCTTCCCTCGTTGACAATTTCCATTACCAACATTCTTTATTTTTTCACATAAGGAAACGATTAAATAATCTATGTAAATATGAAAGTGTTGCTCTGTGTGAGATACAAGGACCTCTGCTGTCCAAACTAATGAACTACTGTTTATGCAGTCCACAGCCTCTCTCTCTCTCTCTCTCTCTCACACACTCTCTCACACACACACACACACACACACACACACACACACACACACACACACACACACACACACACACACACCTGTCTGTTCTCCCAAAGGGACGATGACACAGAGGACAGGGGGATGTGAGTCCTGAAATCATTTCAGTGTAACGACAATCTGTGTTCCTCAGGTGTGAGTCGGGTGCCAAACACGACTCAAGTGTCAAGATGCCTCTGTGAAGCCTGGGGTGAAGCGCGGGTCAGGAGGAAAGCTGTCCGAGTTGTCCAAAGTCTGGGATTTTCTCCACTTTACATGTTTTTACAAAGGTCAGGCTGGATCTGTGATGTAGCTGACAGACTGTGCAAAATGTTGGAGGTCACAGGAGTTTGGTTCTTTGAATGGGACAAAGCTCAAGTTGTTTTCAGATCATGTAGTCAGTAAGCAACAACATCAAAATTGTCACATTAGAAACAAACGTTTTACCAAACATTTATTACTTTTTTTATTTTTTATTCCCATGGTCTCTCTTCATGGTCCGTTGGCCAAGTTGTCCTGAAGGGACCGGAGTGTAGAGCTTTGCTCAATAATGAAATGCATGGAGGGAGAACCAATGATTTGAATTGGTTAATGATTTATCGTGACTCCTTGTTAATTAAACAATCTGACTGCCCGGAGGTTGTACTGGGACCACCTTAGTCCCATCTTAATGTCATTTTCTTTCATCTTCATCAACAAAAGATAAAGGCTCACATCTCAGAGACTCCAGTAATTAAGGCAGATACAGTGCCAACTTCCTCAAGAGGAAGATCAGTGTATCTTCATCATGTCCTCCACAGGCTGCGCTCCAAGTAAAACAAATTAGGAAGAAGTCATACCATAGCAAATCAAATTTTAAATAAAGGTCATAGTGTATTATTTGTTTAAATGTGAACCAAGTCATAGTATAGTATGTCTAAATATATAACAGGAAGTCATATGTTGATATTTAAAGAAAACCTTTTGTACCTCATTAAATATGCAAAAAGTAAGAGTATAATATGTTTATTATCTGGAAAACTTGATAGGATTGTATGTTGAAAAATGTGGAAACAAATCATAGTATGATACGTTGAAAATATCATGAACAAAGTCACAGTAAAGTATGAAAAAAATAGGTGTGTAGCGTTCTTTTCCACAAAAATTGATAAAAATAAATAATATAAGCCGTTTAAAATATGAAAAATACATAATATAGTCTGTCAAATAATATTGTAAAACATTCATAGTATTTCTAAAAATATGAAAAAAGTGATACATTATATATAATATATATATATAGGCTATTCTGTGGAGCTCATGTCTGTCTCATGTATGTGCTTCGTTTCTCCACTCAGTAAACAGGGACTCCATGTCGAGCAGCTCACTAATACACATCTGTTAGATCTGATTTCAAAGTGAGGTTGTTGCCTCAGTTACAGCTGTTAAATGTTTACATTTCCTTCAAACCAGTTTTCAAACACGAGTCATCATTTTTTGCACTGCTTCCTGATCAAACGAGGAAGTACTTCCTCCTCTTCTGTTTCCTGTCTGACATGCAGAGGTTCAGACTGCACCGTGTCTCATCTCTGAACAGACTGCAGCTAGTGTGTGTGTGTGTGCGTGTGTGTGTGTGCGTGCGTGCGTGCGTGCGTGTGAACACAGTGAGTCAGCAGGAGTTCACGGGGAGGACAGCAGCTCTTGTGAGGCTAAGTGCTTTGAACATTAGCTTGGTTTCACTCCGGTGAATGTTATGACATCTTGCCAGATGGGGTCTGTCTATAAATAAACGGTCTTCTGAAAAAGACAGAATATTATGTTTTATACATTCCATTACTTTACGGGGCTGGGTGAGTCATTTGCTTCTGGCTCAGGACGATCTTTGCCAACTACTGTTTCACAAAGAATCAAAGGCGGACGAGGGAGAAGTTCTGAGCGACCTGGATCTGACCTGGTGCTGGAACAAGAGGAAGCTCCATCTGATGAACGCGGGTTAACACCTCAGCTGAAGCCCACCGGAGAGCTATCTCTCACACATGAAGGAAGGAACGGACTGAATGAACACAGGATGTGATGTTGCCTATTCTCTGTTTCTCTGAAAGAGGAGTTACAACTTTTAGAACAGTTATTTTCTCCACAGTAGACTGAGAACGTTTCAAATGGCAACGTTCGATTAGATCAAGGGCACACTCAGGTTAATCATTTGTATTATTTCACATTAAAATACGTTTTTTAATGTCTCCAAAAGCGTGGAGGAGATTCTCTGTGTTTTTCGAAACCAGTTATCTCAGTTTAGTTTTTATAATATTTTGCCAAAAATACATTATTAACAAACTGTGCACAGAGCTAGGGGTATTTACCAGAAAGACAGGGTCTAATGATGAGCTTGATTCGTAGGGCTGCACTTGTCATATTGAAGTTACTGTTTAACAGTGTTCACATCATCACACAGGAGTCTGAGGATGTAAACGGACACAGGTCAGTCAAAGCTGTGTGTAGAACCCGAACCATTACTTTACACTGCAAACTGAATGGCTCAGTGAAATGAACATCATTGCAGTATACGAGAATGTGTGGACACGGCAGGATATCTCAGTAACATGGACTGCCATTATATTCCACAATCCACTCACGATGACTCATCGCTTTAGTGGTCCTCTGACTTTTCCTCCAGCTCCATCACCACATCACCTGCAGAGCTGAGGACATCACATCAGCCTCAGCTCTGATGTGACGAGCAGCAGAGCATGCAGTGGCAGTTCTAGACCAATATTACTGGTGTGGGGGGGGGGCAGGGGCGCCGCCAGAAATCTTGGGCCCCATGAAAGATTTCAATTTAGGCCCCCCTCCACAAAAAAAAAATCCACAACTGTCTGAATTACATTGAATAGACTTAAAATGAAAATGCTCTTTCTCCTTTCGTTTTTGATAGCCGGACTTCATCATTTACTGGACTGCACTTCTAAACTTCTACACTGCACGGCACCGCATTTGAACCAATCTGTTCATTCACGGAGGCAGAGCATACACATTTCGCGTGTCCCGCTGCCAGAATCAGACTATACCATTCAGTAAAAAGGGAGAGGGGTGAAATGATAATATCATACATAATTCGAGGATTTTTTTTTATAGCAAATCACAAATGATTTATTTCATTTCAAAAACTTAAACAAGACAATACTATTAAAATAATATTGATAGCCCTCAAAGGGCCCCTGTCAGTGCTGGGCCCTTAGAATAGTCCTAACCTCCCCCCCCTGGCGGCACCCATGGGGGGGAGGGGGGGGGGGCAGGCTGGGGCCAGTTATTTTATCGAGAGGGGCACAATAAACACGGGTTAAGACAGTAAAGTAATTGCGTGGAATAAACATAAAACACAATAATTGGTATTTGTTTCTGTAACATTAAGTAAAAGTTATTTGTTATTCGTTTCATTTACAGAACTTGTTTTAGTAACTAAGTTAATATTAAATCACATAATCAGTTGCTGCTACACTGAATATTAGGATCACTCCAGTCTCCTCTGTACACCAGGGTCTGTGCATCCCAGGCTGAGGTTTCTTCTTCTCTCACATTACAGGAACAACATCCTGCGTTTCTTCTGATGTTTAGTCTCTCAGCATCTAGGTTTGAATCTTGCTTGAAGTAAAAAGGGAACAGCCTCTGTGCGGAGATGTTGTTGTTTTGCACGCTTCAGCCGGTCAGTGTACCGCTGGGGTCCGACTAGAACGCTGGGTTACATTAACTCAACCTAATGAGCGAGCGCTTTAGCCAATAAATCGTAACATTATGAACTTGTCTTTGCCCCAGAACCCCCGCTGAGACCATGCCAATAGAGCGCCACAGGGATGACATATTTTTGTAGCACGACCCGGAAGTAAGCTGCACATGTGTTCCCTTGACAAAAAGCAATGCGATTTCTCGTTAGGCTTTTGGAATATTGTATAAAATAAGATCTGTGGAAAAATGCACGTTTTGTTCAGCCGGATAATCTCCACGTCTAACCTACTTTTATCATTTTCTAATCATAAATCTAATCTCCAGAAGCAAAATGCTAACGTTATGCTATAAACAAACTAAGAGTACAGCAGGGTCGCACGACTTCAACGTCCCGCCAACTTAAGATCCTTTCAAATGACTTTCGTGCGCTTGCATATTTTAACAAAGCTTTTCCTATTAGCCACACTGAATTTAACTAGAAGTATTTCAAGCAGAACAGGGGAAAACAAACTTAATGGGGGTATTTACGTGTTCGACAACATTCAGCCACTTGTTAAAAACCATCGTTTCGACTCACTAAATGCAGGTGAGGGTCTCCTGTCCTGGTGGTCTGTATAATACACAGATCAGCCATTTACCAGCAGCAGGGAGGATAAGGAGCTGAGTGGCACCAGCTCTAATCACATTACACAAACTCATTATCTATATAAGGCGGGGGGAGAGAGAGAACACCAGAGTAATCACTTTTAAAGTTTATTCATTACGCTGCAGTTTGACTACAGCATAAGTACAAGCATAAAATCTTTGACTACAACAGCACTTAGAGCAACATTTTTTGATTTTTTTTCTTCTTTTCTGTAAAAGTATTGCAATAACAGACCTTAGGCCTAAAACCTATTACATCACAATTGCTTAAATAAAAAGAGGCAAAAATACACAACGATTTTAACCTCGGTGTTTAGACATATATACACTGTATGGTTACTGGATACAGTCATATATATCTCCATTTGAACACAGAGGGGAGGGGGGGCAACAAGAAGGATTCATTTTGTAAATAAAGCAAACGGATGTTACAAAACCCATGATGGAAGCAGTCCTATGGTAACTGTTGAGACAGAGAATACCCAACTGTTGAGACGTTATCATGTGAGTATTATTATTATTAGAAACAGCTACTTGTTGTCAGCAGTTGCGTACAGACTTCTGATAAGTGGAAAGAGGGAGCACGCTGTGTGTGTGTGTGTGTGTGTGTGTGTGGGGGGGGGGGGGGTCTGAGCCCCAGTTAGTTCTTCAAGCTAGTGCAGGAAATGAAAAGTGTGTTAAGAAAGCCGAGCGGGGCTCCAGCCGAAGGTACAATAGAGACTTTTCCAGATGAACCTGCACACTGCCACTGACCTGGTGCTTTGAGAGGATGGCGCGTTGCTATGTACATCGTCTATAGATAAGAATGAACATGCTCTGCGGTTATTGTACAGTGGAGTTATTTTCAGTACAAACTGTAAATAAATGACTACAGATTAAACATGACCTTCGTTTCAATATACTGTGCCACATATAACATTGTAATGTAGAAAATAAAACAAATAATAAAAGAGAAAAAAAGATAAATAACGGCATTTTCACTCATCTAGCACTGGTGCAACACTCCCAATCTCGAGTGAAAAAGGAATGACCAGTTCTCCTTGAATGTTCCACACTCCTCCTGCTCACCATCTGAAGTCAGGGGCCTCCTGTAACGGAGCTGAAATGCTTGAACCGGAGCCACAGTGTGCTCCACAGATTTATTTGGCAGATATACAAAATGACAGCTGAACTAAAGAGTAGTTAACATCTATGAGTATTCTTCCACATCTGAAGTGCTGACTACTCTCATGTGCATTGGTCATGTGATCCTAAACCAGAGAGCCTCAGGTTTTTGTTCATCAATTTACAAATCGAGTAGAAATTCAACCAGAGCCCGGCTGAAGTCGTGGCATAAACAGAGACTGATGAGTGTCTCTGTAAGACCTGTGGATCAGCCGGACGCTTGTAAGGGGTGAAGCAAAGCATCGGCTGATCCCACATGATGGAGAGACATGAGAGCTTGTTCTTAGAGGAGTAATCCAATAAACAAGTGAATAATATCCATCTCAACTGTTCCTTATACAGAGGTTATCTCATCCTTTTCATAACAGACTATTATTTATAGCAAAATATTATAAGTAGTAATTTGTATTTGTGTTGCAACCATATTGTAAGCATATTTGCAAACCATGTTTTCTCATAAAAAAAGACAAAGCACATTTTAAACTGTAGGCCATTTACAAATTTGATGCTGCCTTCTTAAAATTCTTATATTGTCTATACATTATATTACATTATTCACAACATTTTTTGTGGTTTCTACCCATTGGGTAGGATATGTGCATAATATATTCAAGTTATATACAGCACCTTACAAACAAACAAAGAAAGACAGACTACTGAAAAAAGCACCGTTGGAAGTGAGGCACAACGAAGGTGGGAGCTTTTTGAGTGCAAGTGGGTTCCTATGTCTGCTCCACACGCTGGACAAATGGCTGGTTGGAACGGCTCCAGCTGGGTTCTCACGAGTGACCACATCTGTCTGGCACAATGGAAGCGTGTCACCAAATGTATAGATCAGATTCAGTCTGAGGCCTGGATCACCACTGTGACATCTGTCCACCAGGATGATTTTCGGGCTAACCTCGCTAACTTTCCCACAGCTTCCTGTTCCACTGAGCCAGTCAGGAGTCTTTGGGAGATGGAGCAGCTGGGGGGGTCCCGAGCAGCAGTTTGACTGAGGTGTGGTCTGCTCAAACATGAACATTAGGCACCTTATTTACTCACATAATAGTAACATGCAAACCTCCTTGTAGAAAACATAAAATTCATCTTTATATCCTCAATTTACAAGCTGACTGCGCAGACAGAACAAGGCGAGAAAACAACAGAGAGGAGGAAGAGAGAGGAAGGAAACGCCGTTTGGAGCGGGTCAGTCAAAGGCTGAAGTGTTGGGACAATCCTCTCACCTCGGACTCACCCAGGGGGGTGTGGAACAACATGAACATTTAAAGTGGGTCTCACAGGAAACAAGACCCCGCTTTGTCTCAATACTTGTGCTTTTGACTGCAGAGAGTCAGATTTCTCTCCTGGTAGGTTTTTGTATGAGTGGATGGACAGAAGACATGGGGGTGGGAGGGGGTGCATGAGAAGCAGCAGTAGCAACAATATTAGCAGCAACAGCAATAGCAGCAGCGATGTAGTAACATGCACGCGCACGCACGCACACGCACACACACAAATACATTCAAACACACCGATGCAATCACAACGCCTTCGTACAAACTGACCAATAGCCCCCCTCCTTCATCACTTCTGAAGGTGTGCAGCTCTGTTTGAACAGTAACTCATTTAAAATGTGAACAGCTCCAAATGAGACTTTGGAATGCCACAGCTGATTCAAAAATAAGGCTGGTGATATTTCTGTTTTCGCCAACAAATCCCACAGAAAAAACCACAGCGTGTGCGTTAGAGCTGGACTGCCTTCCCTCTGTGACATCAGCGAGCCACCCTGATGTACCACCTTCCCTACTGTGAACACAAACACTGTAGTTCATTTCACCCCCACACATAACATATATATTGATTAATTAACTGCTGTAAATGCTAAACTTCCTCCCCTCTGCTAAAAATTATATTGCACAGCTGTTTTATCAAATGATTGACTATCATCTAGAAAAGTAACCCGCTCACATGTTAGCTTTTCTGTGGCAATGAAAGAATAAAATGACCCAGGATCAACTAACTGTCCCTCATATTAAAGACATCCTGTGACTACAGGTGGGGTTCGAGACCGGGACGCTTGTGCCAAAGACAGGAAACACTACCAAATGGTCAGGTACCCTGTAGTTTGGTTTTTGTACGAGATTTGTTGACGTAAAAAGATGATTGAATAACACCAGCCTCCTCCTGGGACCTCATCAGAGACAAAGCACTTTTTAAAAGAGTTAGTAAGAGATATATTTTGTTTGGTCAGATCTTCTATTTGTGTTCATATTTTGAAACAAAAAGCATTTCCTGGTGCATTGCATTGAAGGACACACACACACACACACACACACACACACACACACACACACACACACACACACACACACACACACACACACACACACACACACACACACACACACACACACACACACACACACACACACACACACACACACACACACACACACACACACACACACACACACACACACACACACACACACACACACACACACACACACACACACACACACACACACACTAACAAGGGCTCCACTCCAGACTCCACTTTAAAGGGCTTGGCGGACTCTGCATCATTTGAACACATGTTTCTGCACACAGATGGAGGGATGTATGATGAACAGTGTTTAGCAGAGACACTGTAAACACACTGGGGCGGGGGGTCGGGGGGGGGGGGCACTGGTGTTGAGAGCAAACAAGATAAAGAGACAGGAAGCGCAAGAGCTGAGGAGAAGGCAACAATGAGCAGAGTAAAAGGCTCAATTTTCAAAAAGGTTTTCTTTTACAAAAAGGACCCTCCCATAGCCCTTTGACTTCGACCACAGACAGTCTTCATTAAACCTGATCGCTGTGCTGGCGGATGCAGACATGAATCTTCATTTTGTGTCGTCCTGTTTTTTTGTGGCTTTAGAAACGTGAAGACGGAGAGCCGAGCCTTGGTTTTTTTTTGTTTTGTGTTTTCATTGGCGGGGTTGGTGTTCAGTATGGCTGTTGGCAGAATGAACTGTGCATGTAAAGATGAGCGGTGAGGGGGGGGAAAGGTTAAGGGTGGGGGGTATGGACGCAGGAAACAGGAAAGAGTCAGTGTCAGGTGCTCAGAGGTGAGAAGTGGAGAAACTGCTGTGACCAGGCGGCTGGACGGAGACTGGATATGTCTTTTCATTACGGAATAATGTGATGCTGGGTTTGCTTGATATCAAACCAGCTTCAGTGAGCATGGAGCATGCTGCTGCTGCTACTACGTCCATCCTGTAACACACTAGTAAAGTAGGACAGGTGTGGTCCGCCCAGCCGCTGGTCACAGGTTACTTGTTGCTGTCTCACTGTGGGTAAGCACATGTTGTAGGCTGGGTACGAGTATTTCAAGCTGTTTTCAAAAAAGGAAGGACATAAGCTTATAATACTTGTTTTGCTCCCAACTGTTTAAAGAACTTTGGAGGCAAGGTTCAGTCAATCAGTCCATTCATGAAAAGGACAACAGAAGAAGAAAACAGAAAAACAAACACATCATCATCATCATCATCATCATCATCATCAACATAGCATCATTCCCCTCTTCTCTTTACAACAAAAGATAGTGCAACTTTTAGATAACATTTCTTTTTTGTGTGTTGAATGTTAGAACGAGCTGTTTGTCCCCCTCTGCTTTGCTTCCTCTTGAACCTTGGCACTAAGACTTGGGTTTGTAAGTCTCTTGTTTTGTTGTGTTCTCTGTAGGTCCTTGATTCTCAGTTCTCGCTTTGTGCACAGATCCCGGTCCGAAAAAAAGAAACAAAAAAAGGAAAACATCGCCCTCAGTTCCCAGGGATAGCGCCGTCTCCTGAGGGGACAAAAAAGCATATCCTTCCAATCTGTGCTAGCAGTGTTTTTTCATGTAGAGGACAGGAAGTCTCCACGCAGTGCATACATCCTGCTCGCTGCTCACTGCCACTCACAGGAAGGAAGGGACTCAGGGTTCCTCTCTCGAGCTCAGGGTGATATTCTTTGTGCATGGGAGTGTGGAGAGGACATGAGACAGAGTGACAGAGATCACTGCTTACAGGGACCAGGTGGAGAAGACAGACAGCGTTCAGTCCGGCGTGTGTGGCCCCCTGCCGCTGCCCTTTTCTTCACACCAGGTCCTCCGGTTGGCCATCCTTGGCCTTGGCAGGTACTATTGTGCTTTCTGATTGGCTCTGCTGCTGGATCGTCCTGCCCCCCAGCCCCCCCACCCTCTGGTTATTGCTGTGCTGGTGTAGAAAGAACGCTGAGCCGGGGTAGTGGCCCATCACCTCGCTGTACGCCGGCGGGGGCCCCTCCATGCGCCCATGGCTGCTGGAGTTGGCCGCGCTGATGCCCGAGTTACTGCTGGGGGGCCTCGGCCCGCCCCCTCCCATTCCTCCCCCTATTCCCCCAACCCCTCCCAGGCCCCCCCCTCCTCCCATGTCGATCAAGTCACTGTCGTAGATGGTCCGATTGGGCGGGGCCCTCACCGACTCACGGTTCAGCTCCATCTGCTGCTCGGGGTCCCGGAGCTGCAGGGTGCAGGGCCCCTGGTACGGTGGGGGCTCCTCGCCGTCCGACAGCGAGATGGTGGGTGGCAGGTCGATCTGGTGCTGCAGGTAGGGGTAGGTGGGCTGGAAGCGACTGAAGCGGTCGCGCTGCATGAAGGAGGGAGCAGTGAAGCGGTCCCTGGCCTGGGGGGCGTATAACACCTGAGAGAAGGGGGGGTTGAGGGAGGAAAGAGAAAACTGTTATTTATCTGATATATGTACCACAGTACGGCAGATGGATATAAAACCCAACTGATGAAGTGGGATTCATGTTGATCAGAATAACAATAACAACAATAAGGCTTTGTCTACTAAAACAAACATATCAGCAGAGGACAAAACCAGTGAAAGATGAATCAAGTAAAAAAATTAACCTTCTTTTTAATGATCAATAACTTCCTGCCTGGCCTCAGTGTGCTTTTGTATGGAGACAGCTGCTGCCATCAGGTTATTACAATATGTGCCCGAGGATCACAAGAACTCTGACTAGAATCAATGACATTCATTTGTCATCCATATGCCTGTAATATTACAGGCATATATATATATATATATATATATATATATATATATATATATATGTATAGAAATAAAGTTAACCAGTCTAAAGCAAACACTTCATCCTGTTGCAGCCCTCACCAATGTTTTATACATTTCATGATTAAAGACATAACCATGTAATGAGAGTGACGGATCAAAAAGAACCAAAGTGTCTGATAAAAAACATGCCCCCCCCAAGCTTTTGTCAGGAGATCTTCACCTCCATTAACTCTTCAGACTGTGACTCTATGATCCATTTCTTCGTCTCTGTCCAGTGCAACACCTCTCTACTGTGGCATTATCAGAGAGGACTCGTTTCAATTAGTGGCTGTGGCTCTAATAGTCAACCCTCACTAAGAAGGCAGTCTCAGTGGAAAAACCCTGGGGGGGGATCATGGCAATTGAAATGGGGGGAGAGACAGAGAGAGTGAAGTGAAAGGATTAAACAGAAAGCTGCTGAGATAAGGAGAGAGGAGACGAGAGGACAGAGGAAGAAAGAGCCGTGCAGATAATGAGAGGAAGGAGAGCTAGGACGATAATGGCAGAAAGAAATGGAAGAGAGAGAAAGTATGAAGTCAGACAGAGAGAGGGGGGGGAGGTGTACAGCTGATAGAGAGAGCCAGCAGAGCAGGGCAGCTCTCAGACGGCTGTCTAGACAGTGTCAGGGGAGGTGTTGCTGATTAATGACGCACCAAACCCCCCCCCCCCCCCCCCGCCTCACACACACTCAGCCCCCTCCCCTGCATCTATCAGCCTCCCACACTCAGTGCTGTGTGTCCCTGTGTGTGTCTCTCCATGGCCTTTCCTTTTCTCTACAGCTCTCGGGGTGCTGACTCTGCTTTTACCTCCCATCCCATCCCTCCACCTCTCATTCAGTTTCTCCCTCTTATCCTTTCTGTTTACACACAACACTTTCAGCAGGATAATGGAGACATGTTTAGTGCACTTCTCACACAGAAATATACCATGCGCTAGTTATCAATCCTTTCACGGGATTGGTTGTGTTTCAAAGTATTTTCTAGTTGTGTGTTTCTACTTTTTCCCCAGTGCTTCTCCCCCCACCTCCACCTGGCAGGATCACCATCAATCCAGCAGAAGGGACGACAGGGAGAAGGCTGGCTCTAGTTGTGGGTCCTGTATTATAAGTTCTTTGAAAACATGCCACATGTATGTGTGTGTCGTGCCAGTCATAGCATTTGAAACATACAAGCTCCAATTCCTGGATGATAAAGTTACAAGTGTCAGGGTCTTTGTCTGGAAACACACACACACACACACACACACACACACACACACACACACACACACACACACACACACACACACACACACACACACACACACACACACACACACACACACACACACACACACACACACACACACACACACACACACACACACACACACACACACACACACACACACTTGCTGGCTTTGAATAGAAATGACATGGAATTGGGGAGCTCTCAGCGATGCAGTCTGATTTAGATGTCTATGGGGTCCACGGTCAGGGGTCTGTCTGAGTCCTTATGTCTGGGGGAGTTTAGAGGACAGCCACTTCAAAAATAAGAGATTATAAACTATTCTTTCTCCTCACATCCAGCATTTACTCACCAAGCCTTTTTCAGAGTCTCTAATGCTCAGTGGTGGTCATTTGAGTGAGTGTTTGTGTGTGTGTGTGTGTGTGTGTGTGTGTGTGTGTGTGGCAACATATCGATGTAAATAAAGCGTTGCATCGTTTGAAGTTCCTCTCTTACATTACATGAATGATGTTGACTCATCAATAACCAGATCTAGAGACAACTTACTAAGAGTATTTGTTTTGTTTTTAGTGTGCTAAATGCAATCACAACGGCTAAACAAAGACATAAAATGGAAAACTTCAAACTGATCTGCCGCTGGGGCACCAGAAAGCGAATCATACGCAGAAATAATGTCCAATGTCCAGGAATACCGTTTCGTTCTTTTATTTGGTTGTATTCCAAAGATACAAACATGAACAAAGCTTTCATGCGGACTCTCCTGCTGTGTTTCTCCTGGTCAAAAAAACATTGCTCATCCGGTACAAATGCCCCCACCACCTGTGTCCAATACATACACTAATCACCAGGTGCCCAACTAACCCAGTGCCCAAAACCTCCTTCAAAATAAAAGTATAAAGAATTACTGAAACAAAAGTAACTATGATTAATAAGGATTTATATAATACAAACAAAAACAGCTAGAAAATAAATGTTGAATTACCAAATAACATAAATCCTTAGATAGTTCCAACACATCCTGTTAGGCTCCACGTGGCACAACGTTAACCGGGCAGACGTATGGCATACTCATTTTTTCTCCATCAGTATTTGGAAAGAGACGGTCACCACAATGAGAGCAGTAAAGGACAGCTGTCCTAGAGATCTGACCCTAGATACAATATTTCATTGGCTGTAATGTGAAGTCCACCTCCATCGGCCCCTCACAGTAACAGGGTGTGGCTGGCTTGGGTTTAATAGGGGTCAGTGTGGGGGGCTTACCTCTGAGGCACCTTGTCGAGAGCTGCTTTCTGAAGGCCACAGACACCCCTCCTACACATCGGGACAAACACAAGAAAACACGAAGAGTAAGATTTGGGTTTGATAATGTTACGCACTCCTCTGAAGCCTGTAAGCTATTTCATGTGGGAGATTTATTTAGATTTTTTTTATATCTATGATACTTTCAGATATTTAGAAAAACAGAAACATGAAAAGGCAGAGCAGAATGCACATTCTGCTGGTTCATGGTCTGCTCTCTGAGGCTGCATTAATGGCATCTCTTTGCTATGTGTCCGCTTCTGTTTGCATAATCTTTATTTTCATCGGAGCGCACACAGAGAGCAGAGATGAAACAGACAAGATGAGAGGTTATTACTGGAAAATGAGTAATCAGTAATGGGACACCGAGGCATGCAAAAGCTTTTATCTGATTTTCAGATACTGATCTAGTGCTGAAAATATCAATGGACCTATAATTCTGCACTATGCCAACTTCTATGGGTCCATTCCTATGATGTGCGTAAAGGCAGGTTTGTATGCGAGTGTGTGTTTGTGCCAGAATGTCGGCATGTCAGCATGGGGGCAGAGCTGTCTAGACGGCACTGTAGTGAATTAAACATCAAGGCCTGACATAGTCTGGCTCCCAAGAATCCAATTCAGCAAGTTCCCCTCACAGACAGAGCGGGCGGGTAGCTGAGTGAAACTGGAGCGCAGACCAGGCCGAGACTAACAGTCATTGAGCTCAGTGCAGACAAACTGGGAACAAACTGGTGAGCTCTGTAAGAAATGTACTGTCACAATGACTATGCTGGGACATTCAGCGAGAACAGATGAACGGCCAGACACACACACACACACACACACACACACACACACACACACACACACACACACACACACACACACACACACACACACACACACACACACACACACACACACACACACACACACACACACACACACACACACACACACACACACTATCAGTTCGGATCAAAATGCTACTGGCATGGATGCTGAAAGTACAGCACTGCCAGAGCAACTTAATACAACCCACCAGAGTGGTGCAGTGAGGACATGTTTGTAGGCTGGCCTGAAAGTTAGCACAGCAAAGGCTCACCGGACAAAAAGGGATGGATTATTGCACACAATACTCTTGGTGGCACACACCTTTATGATACTTACACCTTTTGCTCAGCAGGGTAATCTCAACTTTTATTAAAGGTGAAGCATAAACGTGATTGCTAGAAGTAAAAAGCTAACGTCAGGCTATGCAGGAATGGCGCATGGCTGTGCAGTTCCGCTGCTAAGCTAACGGAGGACATTTAGTTGTCTCATTTAGCCACTTGTTAGCAACAGCTGTTTTGAGGCAGCCCGGTGGGGTATTTACTGACGTATTTCATGTTGCATAATAGATCCAAACATCTTGTAAGGTTGTATTAACCAGAGAGCCTCTGACAGCAGCTGCGTGGTACTGACCTGCTGCAGGGCGTGCTCATGCCTGCGGGCCTGGCTCTGCCTCGTGATGAAGGACCAGGTGGAGAGCTTGTAGTGGTTGAGCAGGCAGATGATCACCACCACCATGACTGTCATCACCACGATGATGATGACGATCTGAACAAACTCCAGTTCAGCTGCACCAACACACAGAAGGGGAAAGAGGGGTTAGCATCCAACATATACAAACAGACACGGTTCAAAATAACTTCAGACCATTAAATTAACATCTATTACATCCAACTGTTAAGCAAGGAATGTCCATCTGTGGCTATGTGACTATGTCCCCCATGTACCTCTCAGCTGCAGATGTTATTTCGGTGGACGCAAGGATGTGCACAGTCGATGTTAGTGCAGCTTGGACTTCAATATTAATAACGTTTGAAAAGGGTCCTTTATAGTTCAAGGCTCTACAGACTGAGTCCTACAAGTCTCTGCAGTGGATATACCACCATTACATAGACTCTGGATAAACTAACATTGCATGGATGCTGGATATGCTAACGCTATAACTAACCTCTTCTGGACTTCCCTGGAATCAGCAGTTAGTTAAAGCAACTATTTGGGAATACATTTATCAATTTAGTGTACTTGTTTATGACACTTGAGTTTGTTTGACAGGAGCGACATCCTCCTCTTGCTTTACTTTTATCCCAATGTTTTTACTTGGAATGTTGCTATAGGACTTGGTAGAAGAAGGAGGCTATTGAAAATGTTAAGTTTTAACAGTAAAACTATTTAAACCATGCAGTAAACGTTTAAGACGCATTATTCACACGATGTACTAAGGTTTTGTTCAAGTGGGAGTTTGCAATTCGAATATAATGCATTCCTCGCAGCTCTTTCTGCTAAGGGAGCTTTTTCTACTTTTTTCCAGTTTAGAATAGTGACATGTATATTCAATATTTCCCCAAAAGCTTAAACGTATTCAAAATATATAAACAGTGAAAAGTCCATGAGCTAATGAAAATCATGTGATTCAATTCAATTGATCATCATATGAACAATATTGCTACAGCAAGAAGTTGGCAATGAAAATCCCCAAATCCCATGCTCCTCCACGATGCAACATACAGTACACTTAAAAAAAGAGAAAAGTGCGACCACAAATCCCAGAAAATAATGCTGCAAACGCTCCAAAACAGCAGCTGTTTAGGAGCGGTAATAAACAATGTTTAAAGATGTACCTGCAGGTGTTTACAGATTCCGACTGAGCACCACCTGTTATAACCTGAGCTCCCCAGCAGAGGGCAGCAAAGGGCAAAGTCCTGAAGCATTCCACAAAGAAAAGCTTCAAAACACAGGAGAAGAGTGTCGACTGTCCCAGTGTACAGTGGTGTCTTTGTGGAGAAACACACACGCACACGCACACGCACACACGCACACACACACACACACACACACACACACACACACACACACACACACACACACACACACACACACACACACACACACACACACACACACACACACACACAGCTGGGAGACAGTGATCGCTGCCTAACAGTCACGTCTGTCTCTTGTTCATTGTTTCATCTTTTTTTTTCTCCTCCCACTCTGTTTCTTTCTTCCCTTCCTTGACTCCTATCGCTCTCTCCATCTTTCCACTAACTCTCGCCCTTCCTCCTTCTGAACAACAACCCTCGTCCTGTAGTCTGCCTTTATCAGTCTTTCTTCTTGCATTCCTCCCTCACCCGCTGTCATTCCTTCTCTGTGTTCCTTATCATCCATTGTCTCCCACTTTCAGTTTCTCTCGTCCTCTGGCATCCCTCCTTCCTCTTGGTCCCTGTCTGCAGTCTGACTCTTTCTGAGCAGAAGTCTTGACCTTGGCTGGTGCTGGCACCCAGTCGGACCTCTGACTCACATCTTACTCACTGCTGGACACTCACTTACTTACGTGTGTGTGTGTGTGTGTGTGTGTGTGTGTGTGTGTGTGTGTGTGTGTGTGTGTGTGTGTGTGTGTGTGTGTGTGTGTGTGTGTGTGTGTGTATACAGTTTGTGTTCTTGTGTGTAGCTCTGTTAGAACAATGACACAATGTACACTCAGCTATTTCAGCTACAATGCCTCCATTCTGGCGGAAAGATCCTCCACAAATCACAATTTTTAGAGTTTACTACCCACAATCCACTTTGGCAGTTTTTGAAACAGCAGGGGAGGGATCAGGTTAAGACAAGAAAACCGCATGGGAAATTTCCAAAAACTAAAAGAAGAAACTGACAGAGATTCGATTACCCCCGGAAAAAGTACCTTAATAATAATTCAAAGTAAGTAACGTATGGATTTGAACCGACAGCTGAGGAAACACACCAAAAGTTAAAGCAGAGACCAGCCCAGTCCAGTAAATCCCAACCTCTCCCAGTGTTCCCAGCCTCAGTAATCCTCCCTGGCTTATTCATCAGTATTAGGGTGGGTTAATGTGGAGCCTGAGCTGAAACGTAAACCCACCCAAACCTGCCTCTGCCCACACCACAGCCGCCACAGGGGGAGGGGTGGGGTAAGACTGAGAGCAAGAGGGCCAACTAGCACAAACCACAGGGAGGCGTAAAAAAAAAAACGCTGCTAAGAACGAAACCCAAGCCAGTAAAACCAACCGACACAAGAGCAAGGTGAAAAACAACACTGGCACACTCAGAGACCTCACTTTTGGAAGACGATGAGTGAAGTGTTAAACAAATAACTGAAGCCCACCGTAATAATGACTGTATCAGAAGTGAAGCAACAAAGCAGTATGATCTCCCCAGACTTTGGGATGGAGTTGTAAAGCTATTCATCACAAAATGACTCACCTAATGCGAAATGAGGGAACAAAATGCTGAAAGTGAAGATGAAGAATCCAAACGGCACTGGCAATGTCATCACACACACATAATAGCAAAGAAGTAGAATGTTCTGGAGAAAAGCAGCAAGCTAGGAGAGCCATGATCCTCCAACACGCCGTGAGGGAGAGGGGCTGAGGTAAAGTTACATTCCAGGAACCAGGCTTCTGGAAAGCCCTTACACATGGTTTCCTTCAGGTCTGCTGGAGCCCCATATCACTGGTCCCCTAACTGTGTGTCTGGTGAACCCTTAAAGCCAAGCAAAGCCCTCTCATGACCCTATTAAGAGTCCTGGTTCAGGTCTGTTAGCCCGGCTAGCACAGATCAGTTGTGAAGGTGTTAACGTTATCAATAGAAACCCTGTTGCTGACCAATGAACTGAACAGGTGTCCTCCTGCAGGTGGACTCTACTGCGGAGGGTTTGAGGTGGGACGGCAAACCAACCAACCACAGGTTTTAGAATAGCAGATGTGATGTTATTATGATTTCAAATGGTAAACGTCTACATATCCCTCTGGTGATCGTAAAATATGAATAGGAGGTGGTTCTTTAGTTGATCTGTAAAATGTATAGAACTTCAGTTTTACACCGGCGCTGATACTCCTTTATTCCTTTCTGGACCTAAGACTGGTGGAAACACTGACATCCTGAGAGTCATTCTGCTAGCTACGTTGCTAAGCTTACCGTCTTATTTGGGAGCTTGAGCCACAACCAGCTCAGGCCTGTTCGCTCACCACAGCCGCCACAGGGAGGGGACAGGGGGGAGGATTTCATTCAGAGAACAGCCTTCTGGGAAACCAAGTCAACCAGGCCACTGTATAAGCCTACCTTATACAGTAAATACCACAAACTGCTGTTGTGAGAGCCTCACCAACCAGACAGCGGGCTCAGAGCTGTCTTCTGAAGCGCAGGCGGGGCTGTTTTTACAGTTGAAGCTAAAGAAAAGAAAAGGCTGCAAGCCTCTGGTCAGAACATGAGGGAGGAAGGAAACGAGAGGAGGAGTTGAGACGGGAGGAATGAACCCAGGCTCCAGAACACAGTGTACAGCTCTGACTCTCACACAGGCCACAGATCAGTGTGTGCCTGCAGTCTGCATTACCAGCACCAGGCTGATGTTATTACAACAGTAATCCACTTGTCTAAACACTATGAGCCTGGCGTCTGCAGCACCCTTACTCCTTCAGCAGGATGAATCATTTGCATCGCAGCCAGCCGTCCCATCGCTGCGCTCTGCTGAAGAGAGGCCACTGAGTTTGTTTCAATCATGTGAACGTGACCGTCCGCAAAGCACCGGAGCATCACTCTTTCAGGCATCTGTACAGACATCGCTTACAAGTTTACATGAACCTTTTTTAAAAGCAGTGTTCCCAGAAGAGTTGGCCTCCTGCCCAAGCAAACTACTTTTTATCTATTGGATGGATGCAAATTGTGTTTCCCGCCAATAATAGGCTAAATACCAGTGAACAGGCTCTTTCCTCTCCTTTGTATAGCGCGTCTCCCTTATTCAGCCACAGTGTAAAAGTAGAAGTACTAACATCATATTATTGTTGTTAGAGACTAGGCTGGGTATAATATGAAAGTTGTGTTGATATAATACTTCAGTTTTGAGACCAGGAAAAACATTCGTCATACCTTTGAGGAATGCTTGTGTCTTTTTTGTCTATACAGCATTTTGATCATTACTGAAATATCCTGAGGTTTGATACCTAGCCTTACCCAACCCAACCAGCAGGAGTTTGTCCCAATGTCCATGGAAAAATCCAAACACTCAAAGAGAGAGAACACAGCATGCACACACAGTGACCCAATGACGGACATTTGACTGTGTGTGTGAGTGAGAGGCCAATGTGAGTTCATACAGTTCAGTGGACATGCCAGAGAAAAGAAGCTGTCAGACCCAGCAGCCGTGGTCACAGCACACACTGAGGACACATGCTAACTGTGATTATAACACACGTCTGTCAGGTAGTGTATTCATTGAAAAAGTACAACACTTTCTTAGTCAGCTTTCTAACATGCTTAAAACTATCTGTCTGTCTTCTGTTCTTTGCTAGCTTAGCAACAGCATGTTTAAGTGCACATTACCTTGGACCGACTCACACAGCAGAAAGTCATTCTTACAGCAACACGAAATAACTCATGCTGGGAGAAGCTCACTTCTGCAGATGAGAGTACAGGCTTACTCTGTTTGGCTCTATAAAAATCAGGCTAATGACTATCCATAGAGACTACTTACACTCAGCCGGGGCCTCTAACATTGTTATTGCTCAATATACTTAACATTTGAGCTCAGGTGACCTTAGACGGTTCTGTGAGAAAACCAGGCCTGTCTGCTTTAGTTTGCACAAAGGAGCAAAGCCTGTCCAAAAGCACCACAATGTATTCTAGGCTCAGGTTTGAAAGTGGATGTATGCTGACAGTGGAGCGTGAGCGTGCAGGGAACGGCTCGCTAGCTGCTTGCTAATTCAGAGTGGGAGAGCTGATCCCACCAGCAGGGGAAATGCCTTTCCTCTCAGACTAGAGACCCTGAGCTTCAGCTGTTAGGAATCCTATCTTGCAGCCAAGCAGCACAAAGAGCTACAGCAGCAGTTTATGGAATCGCTGCAATTATGAACACACAGCCGGA
Source organism: Eleginops maclovinus (assembly GCF_036324505.1). NCBI lineage: Eukaryota > Metazoa > Chordata > Actinopteri > Perciformes > Eleginopidae > Eleginops > Eleginops maclovinus. The sequence continues at coordinate 25,940,275 of NC_086351.1, forward strand.
CTGGGAGCTGCTGTGGTGAAGGACAGGAAAGTAGGACACTGACATGACAGTGAAACCACTAATTGCATGTCCCAAACACCTAAATGTTTGGCAAAACATGGAGGCAGCACAGTGCTTTTTTTAACCTTTAACTGGGCTCCAAATACCCTCCAGAGGACTTTCCCTCTGCGGGCTCTAACTGTGTCCTGCTGCAATGCACAGCGACCTCTCAGCCAGGAGAAATTAGCATTCCCACAGTGACAGCTGGCAATCCAAACTGCACTTTACTTGGAAATGAAGCTCTCCCTACTCGACTGAGTGAGGAAGAGCTGCTCCCTTCAGTCACAGTGACAGTGATATCAGTAACGTGACAGAACCACCAAAATAATGGTCCATCTTCTCTCTGCTCATCCTCCTGCGGCCCAGAGAGCTCCTGCACAGCTACAGGCCTGCTGCCCTCCACACAGGGCAGACACACACACACACACACACACACACACACACACCCTTCGACACACACAAACGCATAGAGCCCTGTCTGCTGCCACTGCCGTTGCTATGGTAACCCTTGGGCACAGTGCCGTGATCAACAAGGCCCGAAGCTGCTGGGGCGGCATTGCAGGGACCTGGTTGGCATGCGCACACACGCATATACACACACACACACACACACACACACACACACACACACACACACACACACACACACACACACACACACACACACACACACAGAAGGAAGAGAAAGAGTTTAGTGATGAAGGGACAGAAAGAGAGAGAGACACACACACACACACACACACACACACACACACACACACACCTCTACCTCCCTTAGGAGAAGTGCACTGTAACGTCTAGACGGCTGCATTAGCCTGGCAGCTACAGTCTCTCGTAACCCCACTGTGTGTGTGTGTGTGTGTGTGTGTGTGTGTGTGTGTGTGTGTGTGTGTGTGTGTGTGTGTGTGTGTGTGTGTGTGTGTGTGTGTGTGTGTGACATGTAGTGGATATGAACCTAGTTATAGCCTACCCTCCCTCTATTACAGTCTCTCCGTGGAAATAAATGAACTAGTTTAGCCTTTTAGTGTGTGTGTGTGTGTGTGTGTGTGTGTGTGTGTGTGTGTGTGTGTGTGTGTGTGTGTGTGTGTGTGTGTGTATGTCTGTCTGTTTGTGTGTGTGCGTGTACATAGCCCATCACACAGGTACCTCTGGGTCAGGACAGACACGGAGACAGGGATGAGTACAAGAAAGAAAGTGGAAGAGAGGGATAAAGAAGGAGAGGGGAGTGGGGGGTGTGACGAGTACCAGAGATGGAGGGAGACAGAGTGAGAGTGAGCGAGAGAGAGAGGTGCCAGACAAGCTATGGGGACTCAGGGCAACAACAAGAGAACAAACAATTACAGCTCTGTCTCTCCTCTCCTCTGCCTCTCTTTTCTCTCCATCCATCTCCCCCTTCTTCTCTAGCTCAAACAGCAGACAGCCTGTCTGTGTTTCACAGCAGTGACTAAATGGGGTTTTAGAGCAGGACTCACACAGGATGGCTACTTCTAACCTGGCCGCTGGGACAGGACATTCTGCGAGGCTTCATCGCTACCCCGTGGGTTATAATATATATAATATAACACAGCAGCTCAGTAAGAACCAGGGAGACGGCCTGTACAAATATAATCTTGCATTTATTTTCTGTTCCTTATAGTTAGACCAGGGGTGTCCAAACTTTTTTCCCAGAGGGCCACATACAGAAAAATATAGAAAAGCTAGGCCCCTCACTAGAGGAGAGGTACATTGCCTCATAAGTGAAGTTATGATATAGCAAAATTAATCAAATGTAGGTAAATTATTATTGATAATTGAATATGCTTTAAGAAAAAAGCAGCCTACACAGCTCTCCGTAGGGGTTCATTTATTTAGTTGGCAGCTCCTTCCTTAAAACTGAAGCCTCAGATTGCTTAAAATAAGAGGAAATATGAAGGCTATATTTTAAGCTTCTTATGTAAATAAGTGATTTGGCATTCTTTAATCAACTTAGATTTGTTAAAAAATATGTTTTCAACTTATTTTGACTGAATTTATGAACATATGAATAAATGTTAACATACAATATAAGACAAGCACTAGTTTAATGTGTGGGCCATATTCCATTATACTTTTAGAAATTGCTGAGGGCCGCATTTGGCCCCCGGGGCGTAGTTTGGACACCACTGAGTTAGAATAACATAGGGTCTGGTTAAATCCACTCGAAGCTCTTTTCAAGATTCAAGATTCAAAGGTTTAGTGTCATAACATATACACAACTACGGTGTCATTATGGAGTGTAGAACTTGGATCGCAGGTGTCTCAACAGCGAAGAACTCTTGGACTTTCAGTGATGTCATCACACTCATATTCAGCGGTCAAAACATATCGAGTACGATGATGTGTTTACAACAATACTAAATAAATAAGACTCTGAGTTTTTCAGGCTTTATTTTAATTATGTGCATGTACAGGCCCTCAACACACCTATAGCCCTTAATCCCTTGACTGCTCTGTTCGGTGTCCTCCCCAACTCAGGGTATTCCCTCTGCGACTCCACGTGTCATTGCCTTCACGACCCTGCTGGCCAGACGTTCCATATTTCTCAAATGGAAACATGCTTCTAGGTGGATACAGGAACTTCTGAACTGCATTCATCTAAGGTTCTCGCTGAAAGAATCCTTAAAACACTTCCATGACACTTGGAACCCCTTACTAATGTTCATGTTAATATATAATACACATAATGAGCATTACTTTGTATATCCTTTATTGTTCTCCCCTGTCTTAATCCTTATTTAGTTATTTATTATTTTACTTTATTATTGTGAACTTGCAGTAATCTTAAGACCTAATGGGGTAGGGGTGGGAGGTAGGGGATGTTTTTTAATTATTCTCTCTTAACAGACAAATTGTTCCGTACTTTGTTTAATGTGCTGAAAGTGCCATGTCTGCAAATATTGTTTTTTAAAGATTTTGAAAAATGATGTGTATGTGCTGTAGAAGGACAGAAGAGTGCTGCTATATGTTTGACTCGATGCAAACATGATGTATGCCCTCAGTCTGTGTTCACTTGATGACCTTCTCTATGATATTAGACGGGTTGTTTCTCAGTGTTATCCTGACTCTAAAGGCATATGCATTACCCCTTCACTTCCTTTTACCTTTTTCTTTGATCATAGATAAAGTCTCATTATTGCTGAGGTAGTCCATAATGATGGGACCCACTGGTGAGAGAGCAATAAATCCCCACTTCTCTACATGTAGCCATATCATCTCCATCTGCATGAATATAACATGAACGAGGAAACGAGTAGCGCCGCGCTCGTGATAACAGATCATAAATATTACAATTTAGTCCAATATTATCAATATTCCAATGATGCACTATTCATGGAGCGCAGTAAAGCAGAGGGTAGCAGTGTTTAACTATGCAGTGAAGAGGTGGCTCAACATTGTCACACTCACAGTCCTGCTGTCAGAGCTGGTCTGCAGTCCCTCAGGTGTGTGTGTGTGTGTACTTATCGGAGCCAGACAGACAGGATAGCGTCTAGACACCCCTCCCCCTCCCTCCCCCTGCCTAAAGCAAGACTGACTACACTCTCTGAGTGATTGAACCAGAGTCCAGGGTCAGTAATGTCAGGGTTAAAGTGAGTGTGTGCATGTGTGTGTATACATGTTGACTGGGGTCAGCCAGGGTCAGCATGTGAATAAGTTTGAGGGTGTGGAGGGGGTAGAGGTACATTTTCTCTTAACTAGAATTCAGCCTGTGCTTAGCATGCTGCTCAATACAGGGGTGTGTGTGTGGTGTGTGTGTGTGTGTGTTTGTGCGTACATAGTCATAAAGGTAACAGATCCTTGCTTATGCCCTGAAAAACTTTGTAATTCCATATCCACAGAGGGCTACATTTTATGAACTAATAATACTAACAATTGGTTGGGTTGGCAGGCAGATGTCCTACAGACCATAATAAAATGTACTAGTGTCTTTTAACCTGAAGCCAAGCTTGAACAGCGACTGGCAGCATTGGGCTTCGTTAGCAACATTGCTAACATACACATCATCAATGACATCATCATCATCAAGCTGTCCAACCCCTGTCAGAGGAGACACACAAATACAACCGGGGGGAAAGATAAGGTTCTACTGACGCACAGCACATCATCCTGACAGTCTACACAATACTAAAGGACAGGTCCCGCAATGTTTTCCTTAGCGTCAACTAACCATGAGAAGATCAGAACGTGGAGAGGTATGACAATATGACAAATATAGTTTATACAACCAATAAAATACTTGAATACATGTTCCACATGTTGTTGGCAGTGAGGAACTTACATAGCAAAATCCACTGCGAGCTCAACTGAACAGAAGGAAAACAAGACAATAAATAAAGCCGACATTAATGGACATGCACATGAACACATCTCACCACGCTGGCTCCTACCAGCCTCTCTGCCTGCATCACAGACACATAGGTCTTTGTTAACTAAAAATGAGGGGGGGGGGTTATAAAAATTATCCTGCAGTGCTCATTTTGTTTTAGGTCAACATCACAGGAGGCTGAAAAAGGTAAAGTCATGCTGAGGTCTAGCTGAACAAAACAAGGGAGATAAGGGATAAGAACGAAGAAGCACAGAGCTGAGGGAAGGAAAGAAAATAAAGCTCCGGCTGAAAAAAGAGACATTGGACACAGGGAGGAACAAAGATAAGACGGGGGAAGGACGGAGGAGGGGAGAGGAGTCAGGAGAGGGGGAGATAGGTTCGGGGAGAGCGTGGTAAAGGCAGACAGATGTTTCAGGGAGACAAACTACAAAGTGTGGCGTCTGCGTATCATCTCTGAGACTGAACAACAACACAGGACAGAGAGAGAGGAGGAAATGAGAGGGCTTCTGTCTGTCTGCATTCTGCCTGGCACATGTTCATTTGATAGCACAGCCAGCCCCCCCCCCCTTCACCCCTCACCAAGAGAGGCCACTCCACCATGCAACTGTAAAGTATGGTTTCAACAACAGTGGGGTCAGGCTCATAAGTGAATGGAGTAGGGACAGTGGGGGGGGGGGGGGGGGGGGGGGGACACAGGAAGCTCTGACACACACACACACACACACACACACACACACACACACACACACACACACACACACACACACACACACACACACACACACACACACACACACACACACACACACACACACACACACACACACACACACACACACACACACACACACACACACACACACACACCATTGGGGATTATGTAAATAGTATTCATTCAGTTTTTTTATCATTTGATGAAACAAATGAAATCCTGTGCAGATTGGCAGATATAGAAAATAATGGTCGTCATATATTTTAAGTTGCATGCAGGTACACTTACATTTCTCTTACTTAAACTAACTAAAGAGACATGTCAAACTTTCTGGGAAATGTTTACCATTCTTATGACCAAAAATTAGCTGATAAAAATGGACATATGAGCAGCAGAAGTTGCACTCCCTTTTCACACGTCACCAGATCTCATTCGGTGGTACCCATAAAACATATAAATGAAAACATTAGGACACAAAGCGGCAGAGACCAACTGCCTCCTCCTCTGGTGTGTAATTACACCCCTTCTGTTTGTGTAACTCACTTTCATCTCTTCCTGCAAATCATAACTGGTTTCCATTTTGAGAAAGATGGCTCCTCCACAGCAGCATATGCTTGCGTGGCGTTTTCTTCTGCTATGACTCAGTGCTGGAGCTGCTGTCGCTCCATGGACCGGCTCCTTCTCTATGTTTCTCTCTCATTACGTCTCCTCCTCTCACTCTCCTCCAGTCTCTATTCATCCTTCTCATTTTTAATCCATGCTTTTTCTTTCATTATTTATTGAAATTTCAACCTCCACCTCTTCTTTTTTACTATACCAAATATACTCTAGTCATGTCTGCCTCCCTCTCTCTTGTCCCACCTCATTCTGTCTCCCACCTTCCCTCCCACTCCCTCTGATTCTCACATTATGAGCTGTTAACGTACCTTCCAAATGGGTGCTCCTAACAGAGCAAATCCCCCCTCCCCATGAAGAAATGCCTGGCAGGCAGGATTACACAGGAAAGAGAGATGGAGACAGAGAGAAAAAAGACAGGGAAAGTGTATCAGTGATAAAGGATGCAGGAGAGGGGGGGGGGGGGGTGCAACGTCAGGGGACGATTTGTACATGAAGTGAAATCTGCAAGATAAAGGGAAGTGCGTGGAGAAAAAAAAGCCCTATCAAAAAAACTTTTTTCCTCCCTAGAACACTTGGCCGTGACCGCGGGCTGAACTTCAGAGCGGTGCTGAGCAACAGCTGCAGAGCACAGAGGAAACGACAAAAAAGGAAAGAAGCTGAAGAAGAAGCAGGCAGGCGGAGTGCGGAGCATCTTTCTCTAAGTAATAGTGGTGGTGTTTTGGAGATGACCAGGATGTTTTAGGCTTGCTGAGAGAGGGAAGGAAGTAAAAATAGACCTGGGGCAGCGGGGGTGGGGGGTTCAAACAGAGGGGAGGATAGTTAAATGTGGAGAGATGCTTGTGTCTTAACGATAAAGAAATGCTCTGGGCAGGAGTAGCCGGATACTGCAGCAGCCTCTCCTTCACTCTGACTGCTTCAGGAGGAATTCAAGCCTGTCAAGACGATAAAACACTTGGACAAAGTTTGATTGGATTAGAAGTAATTTTACTAAAACAACACTAACTTCACATCTCCTTCATTCTCTTTCTTTCCTCCCTTTTTTATACCTTTCTTGTGTTCTCTCTCACACTTATTTTTTCCACCCACACTGACTTCTTCCTTCCTTTTCTTCTCCGTCTCTCTGTAGAAGCAGCACTTGGGGAGTTCAGCTGACGGGGAGTACTGCAGAATGAAAAGCAGCTTCTGACTCGACGAGGTAGAACTCTTTTGGGCGACGGAGTGTAACCACGGATATCGACAACTAAGCAACACCCACGCACACTTTATAGCTTTTGAGTAATCTTTTCAGTAGTTATTGTGCTAACTCTTTCTTTTTAGAGGGCAGAAGTTGTGTAAAAAAAAACGAGTCTTTTTAAGAAGGATCAGAAAATATTGAGGCTGATTCACTGACATTCAGTGCTGGAGCTGCAGTCTGTGTGTGTGCTTCTGCAGACCAAAAACAGCTGAGAGGGCATGTCTGTCTCTGTTTAGGGCACACATACGCATACAGAGACAGAGACAGAGACAGAGAGACAGACAGACAGACAGACAGACAGACAGACAGACAGACAGACACACACACACACACACACACACACACACACTGCTCCAGCTCCTAGACATTCAGCAGGCATTCAACGCAGCAACAGTCACATATTAACTGAGGGAAAGCAATTTGCTTCTAAAAATGGGACTCCCCAACAATTACTCACACACATAAAGAGATGCCAGTCGTCATGGGAAGAAAGGAGATATGAGAAACTATAAACTCTTCCCATTAAAACTCCTGTCTCATGAAAATATAATGGCTGTAAATGAGCAGCAGGTGCCACTTCACTGCTGGGGGGCTGCGTGTTTATGGAGGCATCATGAGCGCAACTGCACAGAATGCTCGACTGCTTTGAAGGATTAGGAAGTGATATTTTCTGAATGATGTGGCTGATTTTTGGTGGGGCCTTTTCATGCTGTTTCACCTGGTGCAGACCTGGGTGCAGCTGATCCGGGGGGGTTAATCTGTGTGACAGATGGGGCGGCTGTGGGTAAGCAGGGGCCATGTACTGTGATAGTGTTGGGACGGCACTGGGCAGGGCCGAGCCGGATGCTGTGACTATGACCTATATTAATAATTCACATGCAGGATCTCCATGATGCATGAGAAGGAGCCCTAATCATCATTACCAACGCTAGCCAGGAGCCACGCTAGCTTCCAGCAGAACGCCAAGCATGAAGATCAGAGAGGGGGACAGGTGGAGAGCGTGCCATCCATGTGATCATCTCGATTCAAACCAAAAAACCTCCTAAATATAGTGAGGCTGTGTGTGGTGAGTGGCTGAACTTATAAAAGTTAAAACAAATGGCCAGTGGCTTTTCAATCTGTCATAATATGTACGTCATGAGTCAGATACTTTCAGTTAGCCGACATGATGCATTCACCTCTTCAGATTTCTCTGTCCGTCCGTTTATCTAAACATCATTTTAAGTTTAATAGGAGCAATTTAGTGAGCTTTGTGATTTAAAATACTTTGACATCCATAGTTAAGTTAGCAAAGAGACCAGACTAACCAGTTTACTGTATAAATTCCAGCACAGAAGTCTGGTGAACATCTGTCTGTAGAAACAGATTTTATAAAAAAAAGCTCTGTAAATTTGATCAAAGTACATTAGAGCATAAGGGTTGTGTTGCAGTAAATACAGCTGCGGAAAAAATGAAAAGACTACTTCAGCATTATCAGTTTCTTTTATTTTATTACTTATAGGTATGTCTTTGAGTTAAATGATTTATTTTTTCTTTATTGTATTCTATAAACAACTGACAATGTTTCTCTGTGTTGGAATTCAACAGACACTGGAATGGCTGCCATACATGTAGAGATAAAGGTTTAAGAAACATTTGGAGTGGTCTCTTCATTTTTTCCGGAGCTGTATGTTGGCACTCAACAGCAAGCCCATCATACTAAAGATATAAAAACACTTACGTTATAGACAAGTCTCTTTAGATTTTTAGAAGACTTTCATCAAATAACAGTACACAGAGCGAGAGCTCAGGGTCACCCATAGTGCAACAGTGTAGCTCAGTGATGTGTTTAATGGTACTTTTTGGAAAAGAATGGAGCTCTATGGCACACAAAATACCTTTTTTAAAAATATATATATCAGATTGCTAATGAAACAAACTAATTCCTAATTGCGCTCTAAAGCAGCCGCCTGTGTCCCAAGTAACCGCTCTGTGGTCTCGCTCAATGCTATGATCTCATCTGATTGGTTACGCTATGAGTAATAGCCCCAACACTGAAGGACCTCTGATAGGTCAATGAACGCATTCACAAACTACCGTTACTCTGGTGAGCGAGCGGGGCGTTGCACATAATGTCCGTATTAAAATAAAGTTGCAATAACTAGCACATCCTCTACCCTGAGGGCCCCCCCCCCCACAGCAAACACATTTCAGCAGGAAGCAGTTTGCAATAGATGGAGAGGAGCTGTCAGCATGGGGAGGAAGTCTGCCTGATCACCAACAGGTCTCGGCCCTGGACACACACATGGGGACCCCTTGCTCTTTCATGGGCCCACAACCTTTGCTTTTAAAATGTTATTTCTTTGACCAAAACACAACTGCATGCCATATGTCTGCACCGCTCACCCTGCAGACTCATTCATTCAGATACTGTCGCTCGATGACTTAGTGAGCAAGACAATGCCAATCCTAAACACACTGCATACATCTGGGCCTGCCAGAGTCTGCAGGCGGAGGAGGAGGAGGAGGAGGAGGAGGAGGAGGGGAGAGGAGAGGAAAGATGCTGTGTTATGGTTGGGGGGTGGGAGTCAGAGGCAGACCAGACCAGACATCCTCTATCTCCCCCTGACCCCCTGTCTGAGTCTATGGATGTGTGTGTGTGTGTGTGTGTGTGTGTGTGTGTGTGTGTGTCCTCTCCCCAGCCAGACAATAGAGCAGCCCCTGTGCCTGATTGGGGTCAGCTGGTGGGTGCCGAGGGAAGGGGAGGAGGGGCGGCAGGTTGGGGTGGGGGGGAGGTAGGTATCAGACACCACTGTCTGACTCGTGTGTCTGGATTGAAAGAGAGAGAGAGCGACTAAAAATCAGAGAGCACTCTGAATCATCAGCAAACACCATGGAGCAGTGAGGAGAGGAGGAAGAGGAGAGGAGGAAGAGGATCTGACACCCACACACTTCCTTTACTACTTGACTCCAGGCTGTGAGGTTAAACTGGGTTAAAATGTAAAGAGCAGACAGCACTGCTCACTGCACAATGTTCAAAAGCCTACTGGTTTCAAGGTTTCAAGGTTTCAAGGTTTTATTGGTCATATGCACAGCAGATACAGCGTATATGTTGGCAATGGAAATCTTATATCCCATGCTCCTCCAACAACTCAACATACATGGTGCGAATAAGATAAATAAAATAGTGCAAAAAGAGAGAAGAATATTTACAATAACAACAATAAAGATTTGAGGATGTGAAATATATACATATGTGGAATACATTGAAGTATTTAAATACTTTACACTGTTGAATGAGGAGGTATGGACAGATGCATATATTACGTATAACAGATGTATATGGCAGATATGTATAATATATAGATATGAGTACTATAAACAGATGTGAGTAGACATTCACAGAGCTCAGGAGTTCAGCAGTCTTATAGCCTGTGGTATAAAACTGTCTCTGAGTCTGGTGGTCTTGGTCCGGATGCTGCGGTACCGCCAGACGGTACTGCTCGAATATGATACATATCAACGGGGGGGGGGGCTTCATATAAAATCACACACTGTGGGAGAAGAGGTTGGCCCCTCGATGCAGGGCTGGAAGAGGTAGAAGATATTGAACCTTAGCAAAAAGGAGCAATGTAAGAGTCCTGCATTCACAATCCCAAAAAGTTTTTTAAAAAGTGCAGTCCTTCCAACTTCCTGTGAGAAGGTGGGACGCAGAGCACAGCCAGGCCCCTTTGAAAAGATAGTGGGGGGGTGGGGATGTGATGCTACAGGTAAGATGGGAGTTTAGTTATAACTCATGTTAATTTGGATAACACAATGCACATGCAGAAAGAGTTTAAATCCACCCTCCTGCACTGACTAGCATTACACTGCTAGGACGACTCATGCCTCTAGAAGCCCTAACAGACCCTGCCTGTGGCACTTCATCAGGCTCCAAACAGCTTCCTCTGGAGACACATTAGCTCTAATGAACTTATTTTACATTTGTATGCAGAGTGAGTGAACACCTATACACCTCCTGAAACTAAAACTCCATTCTCTCTTTTCTTCTGCTTGTGAGAAAATATCTTTCTTTGTGTGATATTGAATGAAAATGGTAATGACAACATTTATTTTTTTACAGTAGGGATTATAAAAGCAACTTAGGCACTAAAGTCCCCCCCCCCCACTGAAGTAATCTTGTAGCGGCATCTATAACGCCCACACCAGTGACACCCCTTTGAAATAAGCCTCTTCAAAAATCCAAGGAAAATCCTGCACACCACTTGAAGAGACATGTCATTATTCCACTGTCTGGGTGTTCCTGCACACACAAACAAATGGATTACCCAAATACTGACGGGCAGCGGGCGGCTCCGTGTTTCTGCCTTGTTTTTTCCCCGTTTTGTTTCATAGGACGCAAAACAGCATTTGTAATTTCAAAGCAATAACCGCTGCTTTGTTTCATGTAAGGAGAGACGAGACGTACAGAGAGGCTGGGCTCACAAAGGGTAATAAACATGCCAAGCATTTTATTTGTCTGAATGCTGGGAAAAACAAACCTGCTGCAACGCCCAAAAGACAGTTTGTTTGTCTGACTGAATACGTCCCGTCCATGTCTGCAGACCTGCAGTCATGAGACGCAGCACACTGTGCGCCTCATTCACTCACTGGAACTCTGTACCATCTCAAACTGTGTGTAAATACATGTTGACCGAGACAGCCGAACCACCCCTGCCACCACCATTCACACACACACACACACACACACACACACACACACTTGACGGATGGCCTGTCTAAAACACACTAGGACTACAAATCTGTCCTGGTCCCAAGGGCATTTTGGGAACCAATGGAGGAGGTCTAATGTGGTTGTGTGTGTCGGTGTTGGGGGTGCAATATCTAGACACAAAGGGAGCCCCAGTCGCTAGTGAGGAGGTTGTGAATGCTGCTGGGGGGGGAGTGCAGCGCTGAACAGTGAAGGTGCTGTCAGGACAAGTGGAAGGACGAGCATTGACCTTTGTGCTGCTTTGGAGTTCTGAAGTCGCTGCCTGAACTTGACCTGCTCTGGGTTGAATTTCCCACAATGCTTGGAGCCTCAGAACACAGTGCTGCACGGCCACAGTATAAGAATGTGAGGGGAAAGAGGATGAATGATGATGATGATGATGATGATGATGATGATGATGATGATGATGATGATGATGATGATGATTCAACAAAAACAAAACAAACAAAAGTATACCAGGAAGGACAGGAAAAAATATCCCGTTGTGCTATCATTACTTGTTAGACGCTTTTATCCAAAGCCATAAAACAGGATATATAGCAGACAGGTGTGAGGGTCAGAGACAGAGACACCTTCAGCACAAAAAAAACACCAACTCCACACCTGCTATCTGCTCTGCACAACAGAAATATTCATTTTAAAGGGCCCTTGGGTGATTCTTGTAAGTAAACAAATGTCAGAGCTACACACAAACCGCACTGCCAGTATCCCACAAGCCCAACAAACATGATAAAAAAAACAGAGCAGAAGCCTGTACGACAGAGCAGCATTGGGGTTAGCGAGGTCACTTCAGGGTGAACTCTGGGTTTTCGGTCCTACAACGATTGTTCACTTCTTACCGGAGTAAATCTCCATGGTAACTTATGCTGAACACCTAACCTGCTCCGGGGCCAGTTAAGTTCCAGATAAGAAATCAACTCAGTGAAAGCCCCGCCTGCTGACCAATAAGAGCTTACCACCTGTTGACCAATCAGAGCTCTGTGTGCGGAGTTTAAAGCTATCAAGTCATATTACAGGATAAAGGAAATACAGTTTAAACTGCCGTCTGCAGGAAAGACGGCCGGCAAAAATCACAGACTGTGTGAACATCAACATTTATAGTTGCCCATCTTCAGAGTAGTCTGACTATTATTGCCTTTGCAGTTAGCAAGTTTACTGAAATATCTGCCACAACATAAGTAACCGAAGCAAAGTAACTCAGAGCATTGCGTTCAGTCCACGGTACTGCGAGTACAGACGCCGATACAGTCACACTTATCATTCATATCACATCATCAATCAGATCATTAAATATTATTTATTTCCTGATCTGTGTCTCGAGCCAGATCTGGCTGTGCAACACTTAAATTGTACCATACTGTATGCAGAAGTATTATTGAAAACAACACATTAAGTTGAGGAAACATTCAAGTGTAATTAAAGTCAGATCCACTTGTGTCTCGGGATAAGATAAGAATTACTTTATTCATCCCAGACTGGGAAATGTTTGTGTTGCAACAGCATAATACAATACAACTCATTGTACAAGTAAACAATAAAATAAGAAATAAACAATTCTAAAGTATTAACATAAAGAAGAAATAGAAATAAAAATGTACCAGTATTATATGTATATACAGCTCCGGAAAAAATAAAGAGACCACTCCAAATGTTTCTTAAATCTGTATCTCTACATGTATGGCAGCCACTCCAGAGTCTGTTGAATTCCAACACAGAGAAATGTTGTCAGTAGTTTATAGAACACAATAACAACAAAAAAAATCATTTAACTCAAAGACATACCTATAAATAATAAAACAAGAGCAAATGATAATGCTGTGGTCTCTTCATTTTTTCCAGGGCTGTATGTACAGATATATACAGTTGGACTATGAACATAAATAATCAGTCGGACAAGAAAGCACTATTGGGGTTAGCAAAATATAAGGCAGGACATTATTTACATAGTCATACTTCATGAAGTTTGACGCTCCGCTGTCAGTAGGCTTCTCCAGGTTTGTGATGGTAAAATGTTGCTAACCCCGCCCCTTTTACGTGAACACGCTCTCAGCCGGAGAGAGAAACCCTGGGTTGACTGAGTTGATAACCAGCGTCGTAGGACCGCTTAGCGAGATCTCGGTTGATAGGTTTAGTTAAGCCAGATAACTCAGAGATATCCAGGGTCTGTTGGACTGGCTTCGTCATACAGGCCTCAGGATGATCACTAAGAAACAAACAAGAACTACTCCCAAAACATTGGCCCATAGCACTAAAAGGTAATCAAAATGATTCCATGAAAACCTGTCAATTAAGTTTTTGCTCACATTAAATAAAAAATTAAAATCTGTCAAAACACAATGACTACCACAATCCTTAGATGATCTTTCTTTCCTTTTTTCATTTATCTTAAGGTAATGTTAACCTCATTGACCCAACAGTGTTTACATCAGTACATGTTGTTTATTTTCTGGTGGAATAAACAAAGTTTTAAAAAGGCTGTAAGGCTGAATTTTGGGTGTAAAATGATGAATTACACCTCTAGAATGTTTCTATTTAATGGACATATAATCGTTATTAAAATATTCCAATATAGAGATTCCAAAATAATCAATTAGATAATTGATAGAAACTAAATTGGCTGATAATTGAATTGATTCACCATTTAATTAATAGTTAAATTAAACATTTGACAAATGAACTGGTCCCATCTTCCCCTATGTGAATATGTCCTCACTGTGCAATAGTAAATAGATTTTATTTTGGGTGGTTGGATTGTTGGTGCAAAATTAATACTCACTTACACTGACATAGTTTTGGCTAGTTAAATATTTCAGCATCCGGAGTTGAAGTAGTCTGTAGTAGTATGTCCCCGCTGCGGGACTAATAAAAGATTTCTGATTCCTGGGTCTGCTATATTAATGTTACTGAGAAAACCAATATCCTCTCAGATGACTTTACAATCTGGATATTTTTGCAGCACTCTAGAACATGTGCTGAAGTTGCTGGCGCCCGCAGAGTGCGTGAACAGTTCAGCTCCACAGTGTAAAAACAGGGTCTTGGGACCCTCTGACTGAAACAAGGAGCCCTTTCTTAACCCCCGCATGTTGAGCACCACTGTTCACCGCCATAACCCTCCGCTCAGGAGAGGTGGCAGACTACATAAGGCTCCACTGAGACACACTAACCAAGTGTATAAATTCCCTCAGAAATTAATTATAGGAGTAGTGATCGCAGAATAAATCTGTCTGGGAGGAAAAACCCAAAACGCCCTTTTTTCTTTAAACCTTGTTTGGTTGTCTCTGCCACTCCCCTCCCCAAGGTCTCTGCGTTTCACATCTCAGACTCGGAGTTTGAAGTCTCTTTTATTCCAGGGCTCATTATTGAAATCCATTAATAATAAAACTAAATAAAAAACAAACTAATTCCAAATGAACAACACCTCTACAAACAAAAAAAAGAGGCAAAAACCAACCCCAAACAAACAACAAAGAGCTTAGTGAGAGATTGGATTGGCTGTCTGGCGGGAGACTGCAGGGTAAATATTGGCTGAGCCTGAGAGTGCCTGTCTGTCTGTGTGTCTGTGTGTATGTGTGTGTGTGTGTCTCTGTATGTGAACCTATAGCTAGGTGTAAATGTGTGTGCCTATGTGTACATCTTTGTGTATGTGTCTGATTGAGAGTCAACAAGTGAGCGTGTGTGTGTTTGGCCTGAGGTAGTTGACAGATGACCCTGCTACCACCTACACACTAACAGCACTCACACACAGGATTACAGATCAGGCCGTTTACATCCGTCTGGCTGGCCGGCCCCCGCTGCAGGCTCACTGTCACACACACACACACACACACACACACACACACACACACACACACACACACACACACACACACACACACACACACACACACACACACACACACACACACACACACACACACACACACACACACACACAGACCTTTTCCAGAGGCCAAGTGCATGAGCTATATGCACCCCTACAGAACCGGGAGGATGATAGAGGATATTCTCTATGATAATATATTCTACACGTTGTTCGTTCTGGTCCCTTGAGACATATTTAAACAGCTTGATATTTGTTGAGATTGGCTAACAAACTTTAAATGCCAGTTTTCTGTACTTTTTCGTTTAATGTGCTCAGCGCTATAGATACATTTTGGTTATACATATAATCGTTATTTTTATTTTCAGGCATGATTTGAAAAATAAAAGGAATATTTTTTGGGAGTGTCTACACATTAAACTAAATACTATATCATTTAAAATCTTTTTGATCTTCTCTTGTTTTGTTTTTTTTACCTGGAAATGTTCCTTATTGTCGGTTCACATTGACTTTGTGAAAGAATCTTCTGGAATCCATATGACAAAACAACCAGCACTATCATGAGGTCTCTTGAATGGAAAGCCCACAGTTTATTTGCATTAGGTACAAGTGTAATGACCTGGTGCAGCAGGAACATGGTATTTCCCCACTTGTTAAAGAAAGACAGGACTGATAAAAGTCATGATGGAATAAATGACTTAAGAGTGGAACATGTTTGCAGAGGAAACATGGTGTCACCCTGCAGGGACTTCATCTTCAAGTCTAACCTCCTATAACATTTCATTTGCAATTACATGCATCATGGCTTATCACTGTGGGTTAAACATGTTTCTGACTGCTAACTGTAGGCTTAAGAATATGCTCAAACAGAGCAAGTCTACATGAAGCCGTTTCAGTTTCGGACTTTATAATACTACACCTACATATGAGATAACCACTCAATGAATCCAAGAACAGCAATGGCTAGAGACTAACACAAATTCAAGCATGAATTCCAGTGTGTAGGCAGAGGTTCGATTCCTGGCTGTGACACACTGTCTGAACTGTGATCCCTCTATGTTCGTAGTCCCTTTCAATTTTCCTCTTCCTCTGAATAAAGAGGAAACACACCAGTGAGACCGCCCGCTCTGCTTTAAAAAAAAAAAACGGCAGACTGTAGCTCTTTTCTCCAGCCAGAGAAATCATCAAAGCATGAGCTACATTATTCAGCCTTGCCGAGTCTGCATGACAACACAGCCGACAAACAAGAGCTCTTTTCAAACCAGACGGCCACTACAGTAGGACACAGCTATTTCAGACCACTTGTGAATTGAGCTCCCTCCAACTAGTTCAGATGATGAGAAATGCAGTGAAACATACCAGGCCAGCATTTATAGTACCACACACAGATACCTCTTAAATTCGCTTTACTGTTTAGTGTGTGCACTGCTAGTATTTATCCACACAATTGCATGACTTTTTGCAGCTAAGTTAAGAAGTCTCAGTCAATTCAACTGGATTATCCAATTAGGCTCCCTGCTGTATCAGTGTGTCTGTAGATGTACCGGTTCATGCCTGACCATATGTTTTTCCTTGCTGAAAACGAATCGTAGGACACCAGCCAGTGAGCCAGAAAAACACATACACTTCTTGGATACAATGTGGCATCAGCGCAACCACACTCTGCTGCCAAATCTACATCTAATATCCTGCGTTCACCTCAATTTGCCCAGGCCTGGCCTCGGCCCCAATAGAAATTACACATCACTGTAACTCTGTCCGTCCGTCTGTAGCTGCTCTGTGTGTCTGCATGTCTGTCTGTCAATATGTCTGCCTGTCTAGCTTCTGATGTGTCTGTCTGCATTTATATCAGACGGGATACACTGTCTGTCTGTCCTCTGCATTTTTGTCTGTCTGTCTGTCTGTCTGTCTGTCTGTCTGTCTGTCTGTCTGTCTGTCTGTCTGTGCCTACTCTTGTGTGCGTCTGTCTGTGCCTCAGTCATAAAGAAGAACATCTGCAGTGGATCGAGCAGACAGCAGCGTTAGAGCAGAGCTGATAATGATAGTTTCTCTCTGGGCTGCTCACAAGGCAGACAGACATAACATAGCATTCCAGCGTTTCCTGTCTATGCTGACAGGCAAACTATTTAACCCTCTGTGGTGATCTCCCAGAGCATATGCACAGCCCAGCAGGCCTACAAGGCTGAATCCCCAAGTTTTAATACAACATTTGGCAGAAAACCACTGGTAGAAAAAAGCAGAAAACTTAAAGTAGGAAGAAATAATAAAGGAAACTAGCAATGAAAGAGTAAATCATGCAAGTAGCTGTATGTGCAATGTTAATGCTCTATGATTTTGACATCGACATAGACATGCAGGAGTACTAGACCAATGTTAATGGCTAGCCAATTAAAAGAGCTCAACAATTAAGTTTGATAACAACTATAAAGTCATTATTGTAGGGCATTAAGTGAAATAAAAACAAGAAAAGAGACTATAAACACGAGTTAGTACTCTCATGTCACCATGAAGTTTATATTAGACAGCAAACATACAGTAGTATTAGACGAATAGGCTACTTTTCATAAGGAAAAGCCTATCAGTGCGTGGAGGGTACGGCCAGCAGCGAGTCAGCGGCAGAGTAACTTCTGTCTGATAGGGGTCCTTGTTCTGCTACACTGTATAACAGGGATTAGGCACTCAAGAGTCCTGGTATCTTTTTCACGTTGAGGAGAAACGCAACAAATGTTACTCACATATCTCCATTCCCTGTGGCTGGGAAGCGGTGCAGTTGCAGGAGCAGGTGACATTGGAGTTGCCGGGGCCGCCAGGGGCCGTTAGGTTTTGCATGGGGCTGGGCGGACCGGGACACCGCTCCGGAGAGAGAGCCGCCGCCGCCGCCACCGTCGGGGCCCCACGACTGGAAAACAACAAAAAACTTCCCGGCAGCGGCAGCACAGTCCGCCGCTACAGTAACTCCCGACAGTTTCGCACTTATTTTCCACGGTTATTCTCACGCCATGTTGGACTCGAAGCGGCTCACAGAGTGAATTAGAAGGAGATTTGGGGACGGGCCATTGCCATTGCCACGGGCTAACGCATTGTAGAGTATTTTCCGTTCCTTCCTCCGCCGCCGAGAGCAGCTGTCCTTCCTCTACTACAGCAGAGCACACAGCGGGCTGAGGCGGCGCCCACACACTGACAGACTGACACTCTGGCCAATCAGAGGGCTTCAGAGGAGGCACAGACAGGGGGAAAGAGACGTGCTGCCTTCAGGAGCGGACAGAAATACAGCAATTCTAAACCGGTGACCATTTTTATGAAATACCAAATAGGCTTTAATCTCAGACTGACAGAAAATATAAACTGGAAGTGTCTTGATTTCAAATACAGGCATCATGTGACAGGGCGTGTAAATGCCTTCTGAGAGTTGATGGAACACATAAATACATTTTTGTTGTTAACATTAAAGGGGAAATATGGGTTGGATGATGCAAATAGAGATCCAACATTTTAGCATTTAATAAATTAATTATTGTGGATATACTATAGGAATATCTCATACAAAATGTAACAAATATTGTTGTTATGGAGGCTTAAATTAACTCACCAAAAAACAGGGTTTAGCAAATCACAACAAGTTACTGTCTTTAAATGAGTAAAATACTGTTTTTGTTTGTGCAGGGGGCCCGTTTCAGTCAAGTTTGTTGTGGTGCTGTCTGGAGAGAGTAGTAAATATTCATGAGGCCCTTGCATAAATTAGTTGCAGATTGCATTAATTGGCTATTTTACTGCCTGACTATTCGTACAATTGCAATTTATACAACTGATAGGGCTGCAACTGTCTATCACCGTTATTTTATTATTATTATTGCTTGAAGCAGCTTCAAATCTCAATGAAAACAAAAGGTTTAAGCCATAGCGTGTACTGTTTCCCTGCAGAATGAATAAAAGCATCAATTATTTTTAAAGTTAAAGTTTACCAAAATGAATGTACTGTTATTGTAAGGTCCATACTGTCATTAAAAGCACCTGAATGTGCATTGACATACATATTTACAACTAGGATATAGAGTTGTACTAGGAGGACATGAAGGCATCATCAGAGTAGGGATGGGGCATGGGTTGTATGTTTGTGTGTGTGTGTCTGGGTTGCCCCCCCCTCTGGCTGACCTGACTCAGAAGGCTAGCAGACGGCCGGGTCGCAGTTGACAATGGCTGTGGGAGAGCAGGGGGGGGGGGGGGGGGCAAGGCCGGCCTGCAAAGTCTGGTGTGTTATTTGGGGAGGGTGGGGCGAGCGTTTCCAGTTTCACTCCCTTGTTACGGTGGGCCAATGGAGACAGCTCTTTGAAGGGGCTAACCTTGAGGTGACCCCCGCACCAGTCTTGTGGTTCAGGGGCACATGTGTAGCAGAGAACCCCCCCTCCCCACACACACGCACAGACACACACACACACACAGACACACACACACACACACACACACACACACACACACACACACACACACACACACACACACACACACACACACACACACACACACACACACACACACACACACACATACAGTACTGTCTTCACTCTATAAATAAACTCGGCTGTTCAAATCAGAGAGAGGCTCTGAATGTCAGTCTTGACCAGCAGGTTCACATCAGGTCATTAAAGGGTCTCTAGGTGGCCCCCCCACAATGTGTGTTTTACTTTAGGTACACAGGACACAGGAGAGAGAGAGAGAGAGAGAGAGAGAGAGAGAGAGAGAGAGAGAGAGAGAGAGAATAAAGCAGGGAGTCTTTCAGTGGTCGGCTCTATTCTGCAGCAAATCATAAAAGTAACATATCCAGGGGTGGTCTCTTTTTCAATTCTGAAAGCACCAGTAACCAATAAAGTGACCTCTGTGAAGGAAAATAAGTTAATGGGGAAAGCAAAGAGCTCGAACAGATGTTGTGCATTAAGTGCCGCATCACTAGCCAAGTTCTATATTCCATCATATGAAAATATTTTCCTTGACGGCTTTGACACTCCTCCATGAACAAAGTAACACTATTGGAAGGGGAGAAAAAATAGCTGC